>NW_028227257.1:51185888-51785888 GCF_978045245.1 Mus caroli
GTATGTGTGTGCTAGTGAGTGTGTTTGTGTGTCTGAATGTGTGTGGGTTTGTGGGTGCAAGTTGTGTTCGTGTCTGTGTCTGTGAGTGTGAGTGTGTGCTGTGTGTTAGTCTGTGTGTGAGTGTGTGTTTGTGTGTATAAGTATGTGTGTGTGTGTTTGTATATATGAATATGAGTATGTGTATGAGTTTGTGTGTCAAGTACAGAAGTTTCTTTTGGGGTGCTGTTGCTTGTCGGCATCCCCATGAGGAATAAAGCCTGCTCCAGCAGCCTGCTGACCACATCACATCTGTCAGCCCAGGGTTTGTCAGAAATCAGAAACAGGGGGATGGCAGTCTGTCTGTAACCACCTGGGCCCCCAGCCACAGGGCGGTAGCTGACTCCACCAGCTAAAAGTGTTCTCAGACGACACCAGCTCAGCAGTGGCTTGTTTTAGTTTGAAGTGAAACATAAAAACCACCGTGTGACACAGCTTGGAACTCACTCAGGCCCACACTGACCATTGCAAATGCCAGTCTCTGCTGCTGGAGGGGGAACAGTGGAGAAAGAAATCACCACAAAACTTCCTGGGCAGTGTGGCGGCACAGCAAGGCTTCCTCATTTCCAGAAGCCAACGTTTCATTAACATAGCCCTCTTCAAAATGACTGTGAAACCTTAGGACTAATTTAATCAAGGCCTTAAGATATTGTCAAGAGATTTGCAGCCTTTCTTTCTGTTTGGTATCGAATATCTTTAACCACAAAGCAGACTGTGGCTGGGAACAAAACAATCCTCCTTGTGTTTGGCTTGGAGCCTGAGCCATAGTTGTACTTAGGAGGTTGTGTACAAAGTGCCCCGGCCCGTGTGCTGAATGAGGCAGCAGAGAAAGAGCTTGGGATGGGGCTGAGGGTCTTGCAGAACACCAGCATCCCCCATGCTGTTCCATGACAGGGCTAGCTCAGGCCTACGTTGTTATAATGTTCTTGTTAAATATGATGAGAATATCCCAAACCTTGGAGGAGACTCACCAAAGAGAGTGTAAGTCACCATTGAAGACAGAACTGCATAACATTGTATCGAAAAGCTCAGCAAAGTACTTAGGGAGACCAAACTAAGGATGAAACTGTGGTGACGCCCCCCAGTAGATAAAGCACTTGCCTATGTGAGAACCAGAATTTGGACCCTCAGCAGACATCTAGAAGCCAAGTAGTTTCAGTGGCTGGCCTATGTTTCCAGCCATCAGAATGTGAAGACAGGATATTCAGGGGCAAGCTAGCTAACCAGACAAGCCAAATCCATGAGGTCCGGGTTCAGCAAGAAACCCTGTCTCAGAAAAGGGAGATCTATTGAGAAGGACACTTGACACCAATCTCCAGCCTTCAGATAAACAGACACACATGACAAATAACATGACACACATGCATATCCTGCCCCCCCAACAAATATACAGTGATATTACTATTTTCAACTTCTCAGAATCTATAATCATAAGAGAGATGGGCCCATCAGCACGAGTGTGAAATATGATCTTGATTACTTTAACACTATGGGACAGTCATGTTAATCGTGGGTGGGACCATTCCCTAGGCAGGGTATCCTTGGCTGTATGAGAAAGGGGGCTGAGAGGTAGCAAGAACAAGTGGTGGAAACCCTCCACCACTCCAGTTGCTTTTGTCAAGCTACCACAGTTCTCCCAAGAACACACACAATGTGGCTTGTGATATGAGATACAGGAATGTCAAGCCAGCTGCCATGGCCACACATGTGGATAATTATTGGACAGGGCCTGACCTGATCATCCACAAGTCCTGGGTCTCTTCCCTTTGCTGCCTGGCATTGAAGACTGAGAGAGGGCTGTGTTGGTTGGATGTGCAATGTGATGGGAGGTAGGAGAATCCACAGCTGGCCGGGCATAGGTCTTCCAGGGAACACAATTTCTAGACCAACTTTGTACCAATACCACCACACCCTCTAGGCATAGGAATAAGCAACTGCCTTGTCAGAATACTTCCCAAGCAATCCCCAGAGCCAGTTTGTCCTCAAAGGCACTGGTGCAGATTCCTAAGTTTCCCAATAGGTGTGATCACTCTTTTTATATAACACTTGAAATGCTATTGAGAAAAAGGGTTACTGGGTTCAAAGTGAGTAAGGATGAAGGATCCCAGAACCTAATATACTACAAAGGGAGCCTATGTTGTATTGGCACCATCTACTTCTTAGTGATGCTCATGTTGGTGTTTGTAAACACACACTGGTACCTTGCCTTGACTGTGCCCACTGGTGGAGACTGAGACCTTTTGGATGAGTGAGCCACGGCAGGTGTACAGAAGCTGGATAAACACCTCTACCTGCATTAGGAATGTCTGCTGGCCCGAGGCTTCTGTTAGAGGCATTCTCTGCACAGGCTCTCTAGGCTAACAGCAGGCCCCACTTGCACCAGCCAGCACTGTGTTTCTCAGGTCATTTCATAGCCAGGTAGCTGCCCCATGCAGAAAGCCCAGTGACACCGGGATGCACACTTACAGTTCATCCAGGCAGTCCTCAGGCTGCTTCAGCCTGTGGCCGTGGAGAAGGTAGTCATACATCTCATGGTTCTGAACTCCGGGATAGGGAGTCATTCCCCGTGTTGCTATTTCCCACATGGTCACGCCAAAAGCCCACTGAGAACAAAGGCACAAGAAGTTAGGACAAAAGTCTTTCCACAAAGGCTGAATGGACTTTTTCATAGGGAAAGGTCATTTCCTTAAAGCCCCGATGACGAAGCACACAGAGCTGGTAATTATGTCTGAGGCCCACTGTTCTCCTGACACAGCAATACATGGGGTTGAAGCCCCATAGTTAACCGTTCTTACTAAAGCTGTTCTGGGAAACCTGGCCAAAGGCAGACGGGAGCCTCATCACATATCAACACTGCTTACTTGGTACACTGCTCTGCTCTTACTGTGGCGTGTTTTCTCTCCCCAAGCTTGGATCAAGGGTATAATTACACAGCATCTGTTATATAGCATCTGGGTTCCAAAGGCTACTGCGTGAACTCATTCACTTTAATGTAAATATCTTAGTTATGGGCAATAAGTCACTTATTTGTAGCAAAGAAACCTGGGAATCTCTGAAGGTCACATGCAAAGCAAATGTGAGTACGCTACGACATCGTACTAGTTGTCCTGAATTAAAGATGCTATGTAAAGTGAATAAATTAATTAATTAATGGAAAAAATGAAAGCCAGGTATAATGGCATACATTTGTGATCCTAGCTACTGGAGAGGCTAAAGCAGGCAGATTGAGAGCTCAAGGGCTTTCTAGGTGACACAGCTAGACCTGGCCTCAAAAATAAAAGGTAGAGAAGACTGGAGAAATGGCTCAGTGATTAAGACACTGACTGATCTTCCAGAGGACCCAGGCCCAATTCTTAACATTCATATGGACACTCACAACCATCTCTAATTCCAGTTCCAGGGGATCTGAAAGTCTTCTGGCCTCCATTGGCACATCACAGTGAACAGACATATATGTGGGAAAAGCAATCATGTACATAAAAATAACTAAAAAGTAAAAGGGGCTGGAGCGATGGCTCATTGGGTAAGAGCACTTTCTGCTCTTGAAGAAGACCCAAGTTTGGTTTCCAGCATCCCTTTCGGCTCACAGCCTGTGATTGGCTCAGACTGCAGGGGGTCTGATGCCTCTGAGAGCACCTGCTTCCTTATCCACACACAGATATCATACCTACACACATAATTAAAATAAAATTCAATCTTAAAGTAAAGAAGAGGTTGTGAAAGTAGCTAGTGTTCTCATAGCATGTGTGAGGTCCCAGAGTCAACCCCAGAACAAGAAAAAGCAGAGGAATGAGTGAATAAATGAGATAAAAGCGTGCTCCGAGCATGCTCCCAACCCTCGTTTAATCAGAGCGTAACTCCCTACATCCCCAGGCTCAGTCATTTCTCTCAGTGTGTCACTGTCTATCAAATCAAAGCTATGCACATACCACGTCACTTTTGCTTGTGTAGACTCGGTCTGCCAGGCTCTCGATGGCGATCCACTTCACAGGCATTTTGGCAATGCGGCCTTGGCGGTAATAATCACCACTGTAAATCTTCTTTGAGAGGCCAAAGTCTGCCACGCAGACAGTCATGTCATCCCGCAACCTGTGAAAGGTAAATTCTGGTCCTCAGCGGAACAGGGCATTTAATCCCAGGCCTGTACCAGATGTGGTTCAAAATGGATGAAACGTGACTAAGAAGACATGAGGAGATTTCAGATGTGAATCAGTTGGTAAAATGCTGGGCGAGTATGCACAAAGCCCTTGGTTTGATTCCCGAGCACAGCGCAAATGGAAATAGCAGGGCATGTAGGGCAGGAGTCCAAGGTCATCCTCATCTGCTGGTCAAGTTCAAGACCAGCATGGGATACAGGACAGCTTTATAGGAAGAGGAGGGGGAAGGGAAAGAGTAAGGAAGAAAAAGGAAGGAAGAGGAGAAGGGAAAGGAAGAAGAGAAGGGGAAAGAAGGAGGAAGCGGAGAAGAAGAAGGAAGAAGGAAAAAGAAGGAGGAAGACGAAAAAGAAGAGGAGGAGGAAGAGGAGGAACAGGAGGAGGAGCAGGAGAAATGGACCCCATGAGCCATGAGCTTGGGGTAGGAAGCAGCTTTGAGGTCAAAGACATAGCAAATAATCGGGAGAAGATATTACTGTATTTCCATCACTCTGGCCTGTGTGGGGCTGGCCCAGCAAAGGCATCCAGGCACAGTGGCTGGAGGCAGGAGGGTGGGGTAGGACAGAGATATGGCAGAGCAGGAGTAGAAGGAACAGCAAGCCGCTCCTCCTGGTCCTTTCATGGATTGCATCAAGCCATCACCATCTGTCTGGAAGCAGCGCTGGACCTGTGGACCAAGCAAGGCAGTGTAGAGGCAGAAGAGGAGGCGAAGTCTGGGAGGAGTGGGAAGCACAAGTGGAAAGATGGTGCTGAAAGACTGCTGGCTAATGTGGGCAGCTATGGAGGAAGGAACTGGAAAATTAAAGGGAAATAAATGGTAATCATAGTTCACACGGGTAAAACAGGTCCTAGACAAGAAGGAAGGGGAAGAGAAAGAAGAGAGGAGAGAGGAAAGAAGGGAGAAGAGGCAGGTATCAGAGATATCCTTATCTGTCTGACATTAACCCTTCCTTCCTTCCTTCCTTCCTTCCTTCCTTCCTTCCTTCCTTCCTTCCTTCCTTCCATATTTTTTTTCTTTTTAAAGACAGGGTGGCCCAGGTTGGCCAGGAACTTGCTGTGCAGCTGAGGATGATTTTGAACTGTGGACCCTTCTGCCTGTCTCTCGAGTTCTGGGAATACAGGTGTGCACACCCAAAAGACCCACGTTCTTAGTTCAGGACAAACTAGACAGGCAGTCCTCCTACCTGGTAGGAAAAACACGAAGGAAATGTTAAAAGAAAAATAAAATTTCATGACTCTGTATCCACGCTCGAAAAACAGTAATAAAGTCCAATTCCCTTGGGGTTTTAAAGACTAAATTAAAGGGGGAAGGGGCTGTGGTTGATAAGAGTGAGTAGCCAACTCTATAGTCAAACCTCTAACTAAGACAAACACACAGGGGCCACTCCTTCTTCTCACAACCGGCAAGCTAAAACCAAGGAACAGTGAAGGTGTTTGCAGATCTACATCAGGTGGTTCTGTCAAAACAGGTAAAGACATGGAGAAAATTCTAGTCCAAAGTTCTCACGTAAATTCTTATAATTCATCACTTGCTGTGGCAAAAGAACTTCTAGATATTTAAGGTACCAAATGTTATCACAAGGGTTGGATAGATATGAACAAAAGTTCCTGGAAAGAAACTACACCTCCCATTGAACCTTCTAGAAGGCCGATTATCTGGTTAGAAGTTCAATGATCGAGGAGCAGCGGTTGGATTGTCGCAGGGCAGAGTCTAACTGCAATCTATCTTGAGTTATATTTAGCTCACTTCACTGCCAAGTCTCTGCCCACCTCTGTGCCTGTCCAGTGATCATCAGAGGAAACTGCTCTGGATGTATTAATTTAGCAGACCAACCAAAGCCACGAATGTCATCATGGGGCATCTGAGCCTATAGCAGAAGTTTCCCCATGCTGCTGACATCTGCCTACCCGATGTGCCTACCAATGTATTTGAAAGTGTGTTGATTTATGATTTTCTTTGTTATGTTAGTATAAAAACCTGAAAACAGTTTCCACTTTAGAATATGACATTTGAGGTTGTTGAATCTCTATTCTCAGGCCACGGTCACTTGTACTTGAGTCTAGAACACACCATTTCTTACCCTCCTTGAGGAGAGAGCTGTGTGCTAACAAAGGCATGGGCAAACAGTCTTTAGAATTTTCATTATTGTTGTTCAAGTTATACTATGGTTAGCTGACTTACATATTATTATGGATCCAAAGCTAGCTGATGGCAAAAGACCCCAAAGATCACTCCTAGTGCCCCTAGCTTAGTGACAAGGAGAAAACAGACTAATCATAAGAGAAAGCATTGTATACTAGCCAGACTCTTGGAGGCAGAAACAGAAAACGCCCAAGGTAGAATCAGAGCGATAGAAACCCCATAGAAAGCAAGGTACTCTGCCCCCTCCCAAGCCAGATGCCCTCCATAACCTAATAGCAGGTCACTTCCCACCCTATGAAGTCTAATGACCCTGCCGTCCCAGGATGGCCCAGGTTCTTACATGCAGTTTCGAGCTGCCAAATCCCTATGAAGAAAATTCCTGTTGCTCAGATACTCCATTCCCTGGGCAATGTCCATCATGAACTTCAGCAGTGTCTGCAGGGCAATGTACTGAGGGGAGGAAACAAGAAAAGACATGAATCATTTAGAAGGAAAAGTTGGCAAGCTACTCTCTCCAAGGGGGAAACAGTGCTGTATCTATTTTTTTTCTTTCTTAATTTATTTACTATATGTAAGTACACAGTAGCTATCTTCAGATACCCCAGAAAAGGGCATCAAATCTCATTATGGATGGTTGTGAGCCACCATGTGGTTGCTGGGATTTGAACTCAGGACCTTCGGAAGAGCAGTCAGTGAATGTTCTTAACCGCTGAGCCATCTCTCCAGCCTGCTGTATCTATTTTTATTTTATGTGTCTAAGCATTTTGCCTGCATGTATGCTAGGCACACACATGATGTACATCATGTGTGTGCCTAGCATCTGGAGGCCAGAAAAGAGTATCAGAACCCTGGGACCTAGAATTACCGATGGTTGTAAGCCACCATGTGGGAATCAAACCTGGGTCCTCTGCAAGAGCAGGCAGTGCTCCTAACTGCTGAGCCATCTCTACAGCCCTGGAAATGGTGTTCTTATTTCTTAAGTTGTAGTGGTGACACAGAGACAGATCTTTCCTTTCTATATCATTCATACACACACACAGAGACACTTTGTTTGGAACAAGATCTTCCTGCACAGCTCAGACTAGACTACAACTCAAGATCCTCCTGCCTCAGCTTCCCCAGTGCTGGGATGACAGACATGAGCCACCACACAGGGCTCAGAAATAAAAAAAAAAAAAAAAGCTTCAAAAAAGGGAATAAGCAGAAACTCTAAAAACCTCTTGGAAAATACCACATTCTCTTTGCCTTTAAAACTATTTCAGGTGAAAAATATTTTGCATCTTTCCACATTTTATAAGGCCAAAGTTGAGCCTTCACATCCCAAGACCCCTGGGCCAGAGGACCAGGTCAGGCAGAGAGGAGGAGGGAGGGTGCATGGTTGTTTGGTTTTCATGCTCTTTGCATCCACCGACTTGTTTTATATGTGGGAGGGAGGGAGGGAGGGGTCACCTGTGCCACCACGCACATTTGGAGGTCAGAGGACAACCGGTGACAGTCAGTTCTCTCTATCATGGGGTCCAGGGTTTTAATGAGGGAAGAGGAGATATTCTAGGAAAGGGGCAGATGTTGGGAGGGGAAAAAACCAACTCGATAGGAGATATTTTTAATTCTGTATTCTTCTTCTTTTTCTTTTTAAAGATTTATTTATTATTATATGTAAGTACACTGTAGCTGTCTTCAGACACACCAGAAGAGGGTGCCAGATCTCATTATGGATGGTTGTGAGCCACCAAGTGGTTGCTGGGATTTGAACTCAGGACCTTCAGAAGATCAGTCAGTGCTCTTACTCGCTGAGCCATCTCTCCAGCCCTAATTCTGTATTCTTGATATCATTTTTTATTCACCTTCCTTTTCTATTTTCCTCCCTTTCTCCTCTTCTTCCCCTTATCCTCCTCCTTCTCTTTCTCCTTTTTGGTATGTGTGGCACTAAACCAGATTGATCTCTGGACCTCACATATGCTAAGACAGCTGATTTTACTTTGAGCTATTTTGAAAGATAATATTCTTCTTCTAGACAGCAACAATTAGGCTAGCATTCACCCTTATCTTTGAACTAAAATACAAGCATGCATTCTGAAATTCTAATTTTTTTCCCCTCTGGTGCCTTTCTAGAATTTCAGCCATTTAATGTTTTCTCTGTGCTGTAAAAATCAGATAAAACTTCTAAGAGAATAAACACAGCATCAGTGGGATGGGGGTGCAGCTCAATGGGAGAGGACTCATGTAGCACACACAACCCTGCAACTCTGGGTTTAATCCCCAGCATCATCATCCCCACCACACACACACACACAGAGAGGGAGAGAGGGAGAGAGGGAGAGAGGGAGGGAGGGAGGGAGGGAGGGAGAGAGGGAGAGAGGGAGAGAGGGAGAGAGGAAGGGAGGGAGGGAGGGAGGGAGAGAGGGAGAGAGGGAGAGAGGGAGAGAGGGAGAGAGGAAGGGAGGGAGGGAGGGAGGGAGAGAGGGAGAGATAGAGACAAAGTAAGTAAGACCCTGTCTTCAAACAAAAACAATAAGAAAGAGGCAGGGAGGGAGGAAGGGAGGGAGGGAAGGAGAGGGAGAGAGGGAGGGAGGGAGAGAGAGGGAGAGAGAGAGAGAGAGAGAGAGAGAGAGAGAGCGAGAGAGAGCCTTTCAGGCATTTAGAATTGGTTATAGGGATGATGAATAATGGAAATCTTCAAGTAATAATTGAATCCCTTACTGCAGCCGTGGCACTGAAGAAAGCCTGACCACAAAGTTCCTGGCAATCATGACTCATGAGTGGTCTGTCCATGGTACCTACTCTCTCACTATCACCCCTCCACATGACACTGGATTTGCCACGGTTCATTCTCCAAGGACTATAAGGTTTCCAAAATGGTGTTCACAAAGGGGCTGCATTTGGGTTTGGTTTTTCCGTATGGTACGGGGGATGGAACTCAGGGCCTTGTGTCAGACAAGCTCTCTACCAGTCAGCTATAAGCTTGAGCATTACATCTGTAATGACATATTTCCCAACTATGACCTGCCAATTATGAATGAAAACCATGATGCCATAATTATCCTCACCTTTAAGTAACAGAGTTACAGAAAAAGGTCAGCAAGTCAAACATGGAAGTTTTGTCTCTTCTCCGTGTAGTTAGTTTTCCAGGTGCTAATATCCAGGAAATAGCAACTCCTATTGTCATTAGTAAGTAGAAGATACTACTAATTTGTGATATTGTTCCTGTAATAATTACATTATTCTTGGAGCCTGTGACTAAAAGTTATTTAAAAGATAATTACAAAGAACAATTTTTAAATGTGTTGGGATGACCACAGGTGTCATGACAGAGTTTTCTGCCCTAGTGAGAACAATCTGAAGGTGAGACAAATGACACAGTCTCAACTACAACAAAAATAAAAATATTCAGGAACAAATTTCACAAGATGCGTACAACTTACGTTCTGAAAAAAATATATTGTGTTAGTGAAAATTTTAAAAATCCAAATATAAGAAGAATTTATTTTCCACATATGGCTTAGGAAACTTGATATTATGATGTCAATATTGCTCAACTTTTGTATTCAACATAAACTTTGTTCCAGTGTCATCCTGCTTTTTTGTAAAATGTAACAAGTTATTTCTAAAATTCCATGTGGAAATCCAGGGAACTCAGAATATCCTCAACAGGCTTGAAGATGAACATGGCTAAAAGACTCAGACTTCCTAAATGGTACTCCCTCCCTGCTGTAGCTCCTCCCAATCCATCCTCCCCCGCTGTAGCTCCTCCCTGTTCATCCTCCCCTGCTGTAGCTCCTCCTTGTCCATCCTCCCCTGCTGTAGCTCCTCCCTGTCCATCCTCCCCCACTGTAGCTCCTCCCCATCTATCCTCCCCCACTGTAGCTCCTCCCCATCCATCCTCCCCTGCTGTAGCTCCTGTTCATCCTCCCCTGCTTTGCCCTTGCCCCAAGGTCCCCACAATTGTCTTTGGAGAAAACCAGAGGTTCCTACAATGCATGTGCTCACCAATCTTTTGCTCCCATCTCTCCCCCACTCCCTCTTCCTCTCCCCTCCCCCTCTCCCATTCCCCCCTCTCTCTTGTTTTTATTCCCACCGCTGGCACCATGGACTACTACTAAAGCTTCTCCAGTCAGAATTCCTTCCTTCCCCAAATGCATAGGTCATCCCAGCTGCCGCTCTCTGTGAGATGCTGCTCTCTGTGAGATAGTGCGGTTGATGCTGATCATCTGCCTATTTGCCTTGCGTACCTCCAGGGACACTGTCCATGCTGAGGACAGTGACACTTGGAGCCAGAATCCAGGCCCTGTTCAGAAGCTCATTGACAAGTCCTGAGACTTAATCTTGTGTCGGAACAAAAGGTCTTTATGCCTTGGGAACTGAGTGCACAGGAAGCAAAGAAGCTGCCTGAATAAAATCTCCATGCGAGGCCCAGCTATCCCAGAACTCTGTGTCTTCCAGCTTTATCTCGGGCTACAAAATATCAAAGTGTAAAAAAGCACTCCTTCTTCATCTCTGTAATACTGGGGGTGATTCTCCACTGCGGACACTCTGATACTGTTGCAAGTGGAAATGATGAGTCAAGTAGTGTGTGCCTGCTTGTCTTACTTGTCATTTTGTTTAAAAGGACAAAAGATTACAGCAGAACCTTTGCAGGTTGAAGTAGAATTGTTGAAGCACACACTGGAGGTGGGGTGGGGAAGCAGAGAAGCAGGGGAGGGTGTGTAAAAAAATGCCAAATAGCCGGGCAGTGGTGGTGCATGCCTTTAATCCCAGCACTTGGGAGGCAGAAGCAGGCGAATTTCTGAGTTCGAGGCCAGCCTGGTCTACAGCCAGGGCTACACAGAGAAACCCTGTCTCAAAACAAACAAACAAAAAACAAAACAAAACCCAAACCAAAAACACCCAAAAAAACAAAACAAAAAAGTCCCCCTAACGCCAAATAGAGCCAGGAGGACACTGTATGGTGTTAAAACTTACAGAAAAGTTTCAGTTCTCAAGAGGATGTGTGGGCGTGGAGGATGAGCAGAGATTTCAATGACCACAAGGAGGGCTCAGAAATAGGCCCACAACCTGACAAGTTTTTGATAGAGGTGTGAAAGCAATTTATCAGATTAAAGGTGGCCATCTCATAAGTGATGACCAATGATATGCAAAACCAACCAATCAAAAGGTCTTCAGGGTCAGGATGTAGCAGTTGGTAGAGTTCTTATAAAGCATGCAAAAAGTGCTGGGTTTATCTCCCAGCACCACAGGAACAGGGCATGGTAGCACACATCTGTAACCCAGAACTCTGGAGCTAGAGACAGAGACAAGATCAAGAGCTAAAGGTTATCCTTAGCTATGTAGTGAGTTAGAAGCCAGCCTGGGCTACATGAGATCCTGGCCAAGACAAAAAAAGATGATGATGATGGTGATGAATTGAAGAAGCCTTAAACTAAATTTCAGACCTTCTATCTATAAAAATTGACTCAAGATGGACTGAATACCCAAATATATCAGATAAATCTCAACACTTTTAGAAAGCATCAGGAAAAAGACAATTTAAACAAGGAGTCAGTAAGAGTTCACAGACATGACAGCCAAAGCAAGAAACCTGAAAGGAAAACTTAAACCACTTGTCTGTAGTTACAGTCCCTAGAGCTCCACAGTTGATGGCAGCTAAGGGGACAGAGGCAGCTGTGTTAGAGAATGTTCAGGTATCGACTGATTGGTACAGTTCCTTCCCACAACCTGCGGTTTTTGGCAACAATGTCTGGGGACATTGTTGGCCCACAGTAAAATCTGTCCGAATCTAGGGCAGATTCCTGATAGCAGTTAGCCCTGTATTTTCCCCTTGTGGGTGCCTTGTGGTAATGCCACCACCTCAGACAGAGAGTAAACTGATGGATAGGGATGAAGGACCAGGCTAAGCATGCCATGGACACAACAGCTTGTGCACACAGGCTCCAGTCACTCTGCCTACAGGGAACATGAAGAAGGGACACAGTGCTCGCTTCATAAGCAGGCCCACAGCAATGTCCCTAGTGCAGGACCCCCAAATCTACAATATTTGAAGTCCACAGTAAAAACTGACCATACAGAGAGCAAGCCTTTGAGTTCATGGTCCCAAATCTCTGAGATGGCCCAGCATTGGCTCTCTGGCTGTGTCCTGAATGGCCAGGGCTGTGTCGTTGTCATGGTGCTAGCCAACTCAGAGAGTACCAGGATACAAGGGTAGCAGCTGGGTTCTCTCACCTCATCACATCTACCTGCAACCCATCTTAATGCGGATCATAGAGGATACATTCACAAATGAATGTTTCACATTTCAAAGGCTGAAACCCACAACTACCAGGACTCTGAAAAATGTACCTTAGGAGATCTGGGTATGACAAGCATAAACTCGTCACCTCTGCATTCAGGAGGCTGGCTGGGCTAATAATATAAACTTATCTCAAACGAACAAAACACAACTCCTTAGGAGAGTGCCTCTTAACAGTCTGTGGTACATAAACGCTCTATAGACTGTAGTCAAGGAGACTTTGGCCCAAGATTGTGGGAGCAGCTGGCTTCCTCCCACCATGAGCAGGGATAAACACCCACTCATAGGCCTGGCGAGGGGATGGAGACCACAGTTTAACCCCTGAGTGCACAGTGAACTCTGAACCAAGGCCAGTGACCTTCTCTGCATTGTCAGGGACACCAGGGTTGTCCCAGTTGTCATAAAAGCTTCAGAAACAGTTGAGAGGCAGCACAAGTGGCCTGTTACCTTGGGTCCTGTGTTTAATCGGGAATATAACAGGAAGGTGTGGAGGTCTCCGTATTTCATGAAGGGTAAAATCACCATGGGCTTCGGGATGCCTTGAGAGCTCAGTTCTATACACACGCCTGAAATTGAAAACAGGACCAGTTACAAAGAGCCCTTGTTAGATACGAATACATAAACCCTGGAGGCTGCTGGCCAAATTGAAGCCACGTGCAAACAGGCCAAGAGGTGAAAACCAAAGGCTTGGGTCTCTCACAGTGGAGTCTAGGATATGTAACACCTGTAAGCTGCATGACTCTCTCTATCTCCCTCCCTCTCTCCCTTTTTCTTTCTTTCTTTCTTTCTTTCTTTCTTTCTTTCTTTCTTTCTTTCTTTCTTTCTTTCTTTCTTTCTTTCTTTCTTTCTTTCCTTCTTTCCAAGAGAACTCTCATAAACCAACCTGTCACAAGAACAGACAACTAGAAGTCAAGGATTCTGTGCTCTGTTTTTATTAGACTGAATGACTTAGGGGTGGAGACCTCAGAGAACCTGAGGACAAATTAGCTAAACACTCCTATGAGAAAGCCTACTGCAAGGAGACGTTTAAAGTTATTAAAGCATTTTTTGAGGGCCTACCTTCAAAACCTCTCTTTCTAAACTTTCGGGGATTGAAGTTGCAGTGTGTTAGTGTGGAATTCTAGAAGGAACCTGTGACCCGATTCTAGGCTTCCAAGTGCAACCTGTTGAGCAAAGTCCAATGTCTCTCCTAGCCACTACTGCAAACAATAGCTATTTCTTTGACATGAGATTTTTCCCAAACCTGAGCTTTCAGACCTCTTTGCAGCATTAGACATATAGAACCTTGGAAGGTTGCTCAAAATTGTATTATGGACTAAGGCAAAGGGCAGGAAAGAAAAAGGTCACTATTTCCAGATTGTTTATCTCAGGATAATGTCCCATATACACCATGCACTGATACTCATTCATGTCTGTTGATTTTTTTCAAAGATATTTATATAACACCGAATTACATTCAGTCATATCTATGAAACAGTCAATGTGCCATGACTCAGAAGTTGGTTTGTAAAGTATTTCTCAAAGACTCTTTAGAGAGATGTCTTTGTTTATAGTTTGACTTCACTGGTTTTCAATTCACAGACAACCTCCTCTCAACAAAGGCAATCACGTGAGTGGCTCTCGTGTTTTTGACTTAGCACACTCAGAAGGTTAACTCCATCAGCACCCAGGAAACACAAACCGGGTTTTACTCTCAGCCTCAGAAAGGAGGATAAACCCAGTGTTGCAAATTTTGGTATGAACCTCTCTACACCTGAACTTTTTCCCTTTTGGCACACAGTGGGTCAGCAAAGCCCCTCCCAGCCTCGGCCTGGCATCTCCCTGAGGTACCTAGAAGTCGGATGACATTTGGGTGGTTGAAGTCTTTCATGCATGCTGCTTCGCTGAGAAACTCCTCGATCTCCCGTTGAGAAAAGTTGTCCACTAGAGGAGCAGATGAAAATTCAAGGCGTGATCACTGTTCCCCATTAGAGGGAAGGGGGTGACAGCAACGGCATTGCAAGGCAGGGCCAACAAGGTCAGCTCAGGGGTGGGGACCAGGAACAACACTTTTTGTCTAGTAAAACTAAAAATTACACTGGGCTTCAGGGTGCATTCACCATGGGGAAGTTGAGGAAGAACTCAAGGGGCCAACCTGGACTATAGAGCAAGATCTTGTCTCTAAAAGCAAGCAAGCAAGCAAATTCACAAACCCTTCTTTCAAACAAAAATAGAAACTCCTGAACTATAGAGACAGGAAGGAACACTTGTCAGTGTTTGGGGGTTGGGAGGAGAGAAGCCAGTGGTGAAACCGGAGGGATTTTTAGGGCTGTCCAACTGTTCTGCAGGATACCATATGGGGGACATAGATCATTCACGCATTTGTCTAACACCATAGAACTACACAAGACCAACAGCAGACATGAGTCAAAGCAAAGAGCTTCCGTTGATGATATGTGAGTGTGAGCCCATCGACTGGACAACAGACTAATCAAAGATGGTTGCTTATAGCATGTAAGAGAAGTTGTGGGTAAGGGGACAGGGAACTCACAGTAACTGGACTTTCTGCTCGGTTGTTCTGTCAACCTAAAACTGCTCTTTAAAATGATAATTTACTTTTAATAAGGAAAAAATATTCTCCCCAAATCCAAAGTGATTTCCAACTGAGCTGGGAGTACTTTCATAGCAAAATTTAAAAATGGACCAATTTAAGAGAATTATTTTGCAATTCAGTATTGGCCCATCTAGATAGCTTAGTGGATAAAGGCCCCAAAAGCTTGATGACCTGAATTTGATCCCTGGGGAACCCACAGGATGGAAGAAGACAACAGACAGCCTCAAATTGTTCTCTAATCTCTATACATGTGCCGTGGTACAAAGCATGCATACACACACACACAAATAAATAAGTAAATAAAATTGTAAATGAAATTGTAAATAAAATTCAATATTGTGCTATCTGAAACAAGCCAGTTCCAATAGAATAAATCCTGTTTGATCCACTTTTAGACAGTGCCTGGAGTGACAAAGCCGGACAGAAAATGGGAGGGCTACTTCCTGGGTGGGGGAGTGGGTGGGGAATGGAGAGTTTCAGTTAGAAGAGATGGGAACTTTACGACTGGATGATGAGGACAGTGCTTGACAATGGGAAGGTGAGAAATGACACTGGCTAAAATGCCAAATGTTTAAGATGGCAAATTCCATTTTATGTATATCTTGCTATAATTAAAAACAGACAAACCTCAAGGCAAGGCCCGTCTTAAGGGATTTCTTGAACAGGGTGTAGCTCGTGACTAAAATGGCCTTTGAGGGTACCTAGCTAGGTCTGCACTATTCTAACAGTTTGCTATATTTATTTCATTCCAGCACAGAAAACTTATTAAAAGCTTTACATTTACAGCATAGCTGTCACCAGCATCCTTTCTGTTGCCCTTAGCTATGGAGCACCAGGGGACCCAACAGGAGGTGGGGATAGAGGTCTGTCTGTAAACTCCTTCCCAAGGACCAAACCCAGGCCAATGGGCTCTCAGGAGTAAATTTGAAACATATTTATTTCGCCACATCATCAGGGTTTTGTTTGTTTGTTTGTTTGTTTTTTTGTCCCCTCAGAAAAACACCCTCTAAGTGACTGTGTCACCCTGTAGACAACATCAATCTTTGGTCACAATGTCAAGGGCTCTTGGTCAAGAGTCTAACAAGTTCTCTTTGAAATGACTGGGTTTAAATTTTATGTTCTACAGTGCTTGCAATTGAACCCAGGGCCTTGTGCCTGCTAGGTGAGTCCTCTGCTCCTGAACTACAGGGAGATTCTGAAGCCAGAAGCTGTTCTTTCGATCTTTGATAACCAGGGTGATGTAATTCATGTGGGAGCTAGTCCGAGGAGGTGGACCCACAGGGGTCAGATTCCTCTGCCTCCAGGACTCATGCCTCACTTTGGGATCATTAGCTCTATTAGGTAATGGAAGATGAGGGAGATAAAGAGAGAGTTGGTGGAATGACAAATATTTTTTTGAGCATGAAGAATATCCAATGCCTGTGTGTACAGAGAGCCTGTCCCTTCTGCTGGTGACCACGCTTCCACATTGATCGTCACACCAATTGACCCATTGGTGGCAGAGAACAGAACACAACCACTGTTCTACAAGGAGCACCTGACATTGAGGTGACTGTCCACCCAGAAGAACAGGTCCCACGCCAGGAACTCACACTTCATGGTCTTCACTGCCACCTTCTGAGAAGTCCCATCTTCCTGCTTCAGATTTCCTTCCATTACAGACCCAAACTCTCCTGTGAAATGAAGCAGTATCTATGCAGTGCTGCGCAGATGCTCTCCTGGCCACAGAACCACGCATGTGTGTGGACCTGGAGCAAGTCATCCGCAGACAGCAGGCAGACCCTGCTCAGACCTCTTACACCCGCATACGAGGCATGCACACTGGCCCTGTGAGTTTGAGTAGTTCAGATTTTACTTAGCTTGTTATCACTTCACCAACCATTGTAACAGACTCAAGATACTTATAGGAAAACATGGGAAGTGTACCAAAGATCACAAAACAGTATTTTTCACCACCCAAGTGCTAAAGATGGAACTCAGGGCTTCATGCACGTTTGGGAAACACTCTACCACTGAACTCCATTCCCAGCCCAAAGCACAAATTTAATAACACTATCATTCATGCTAAGACAAATTTAAAATTTAAGTATATACTTTCATTAACTGAAGTAGATCAATTCCTTAAAGGAAGTAGAATGCCAATCAATAAATAGAGAACAGCAATAAATAATAATGAATGAATCACATGCTTTGCAGTAAGGGAAGGGAATTCATACTTCTGAAGCTTACTCTGTTCCAAGGACTGCAGGTGCCTCTTACATATGTCAGAGCTGAGTTTCAAAATTCTCCTAGTTCATTTTAAGCTCCAAAGAAAGAATTATTTGCATTATAACTCCAAGTCATAAAATTGATATTTTATTCAACGAGTATACATAAAAAAAAAAAAAAAAAAAAAAAAGCCGGGCGGTGGTGGCGCACGCCTTTAATCCCAGCACTTGGGAGGCAGAGGCAGGCGGATTTCTGAGTTCGAGGCCAGCCTGGTCTACAAAGTGAGTTCCAGGACAGCCAGGGCTACACAGAGAAACCCTGTCTTGAAAAACCAAAAAAAAAAAAAAAAAAAAAAAAAAGAAATCCTCCACTGCTCTTTGTCTTTTAAAATGTTAAAGAATCACGCTGAAGCAGCTTACCTTCACCCAGAACTTTCCCGAGAACCAGAAGGTTTCTGTCAATCACAACATCTTCTAGCTTATTCTGCAGCTCCTCGCTCACTCCCAGGCTCTGCACTATGGGAGGAGTAATGGTGTGAGAGAGAAGCAGCCGTGTGTTTTCTTCAGTAAGCATAAGCAGATGTATATGGAACATTTTGTTCAGAGTAACACACTTACCCAACTTATACTGTGGTTGGGGGAAATAACATTAATCCTTCAAGGTAAGACCGTCTACAAACAGCTTTAAAAATGAGACCCACACTTCCCTTCCCTTTTCATGATAGCAGCTGTCTGCACAGGGATTCACACAGAAGTCTACTTTTGACTTTAAAGGGGTTAGGGAAACATCAATGAGCGCATGCTGGTGGATTCTATAGGCCTATTCGTGGTATAGAAAAGAATCATTGGGATATGTCTCCTACCCTCCCATGCCAGCCAGGGAAGAAGATAAATGGAGCACAGAAAATATTCAGAGAACAAACTGTCCTCGTACATGTGATATGTGGCACCTCATTTTAAAGACATCAGGTACTTCAGGGGTCTGGAGAATAAGACTGTCTATAGCGAGGATGTGGTATAGAATAATGAATGCAACAGGCGTGCAGCATTAGAGAGAGAGAGAGAGCCACTTATTGACCAGCTGGGAGATGGTTCACCCTGAACTACAGTTGGGGCATGAGTCACCTTTCAAAGAGAAGAGTCTCAGAAGGGAAATGTTCCCTCCTAGAAAAAAATTATTCAATTTGTTCTCCAATAGAGGGAAAAATAGTCTAAATGGATAATTCTTAAATACAAGAACAGAGACATCTAAAGTTTAAAAATGTATGTTAGAAAAGTAGTTAATGCAGCGAATAAGTTTTGGTTCATAGGAGCGTGGACTCCATGAGGCTATGTGTTAGTTTCTTTTGTTTTGTGTGTTTTGCTAAGCCAGACGACCGGAAGCACAGCCTTGACAATGTTTGCATTCTTCCCAGGCTGCTCTTGAAACCGCTTAGGAACTTCCGTTTACCCTCCCCACAAACCAGAACCCCCCACTCCCAGTCAGCAGAACCCAAGCCTGCCAGTATAACTTGGCAGACTATCCATCTCCTTTGAGTGAGAGGCCAGGACGACAGGAGGTGAGGCTGCTCCTTTAAACCTTTGACCTCTGCCCTCTGTCCCATTTCCCATCAGCCACAGGGTTTTTTCTTTTCCTCAGTGATTCATGAGGCTCTGGATCCCTAATTCATTTTTTAACTGCAGGAGGCTGAGGCAGGAGGATCATGACTCTGAGGGCAGCCTGGACTACATAGCAAGACCCGGTGTCAGAAAACCAAAACCAAAACCCATGCCTATGTGTGTGTACATACATATGTGTATATGTACATGTTGCAAACCCACATATGTGTATGTATTTGTTTTCCATTCTCATCTCTTAGCGTTCATTAGAGACTTATCTTGGGTCTCCACTAATTTTAACTTTTGCCAAAAAGTGAACCGATGGTCAACTCACAGGTAAGCTCGATGGCTCGCCGGCAGAAGGACTTCTTCGCTCTATAATTTACGACCAGTTGGGAATCCTCCTCAGAGAATGCTCCCCTGCACAAAACAGAGACATCCAACCATAAGGACAGGGCATTGGAACCGTGTGACACAGGACAGTATGGTGTCCGTCACCAAATATAAATGGCCCTCCTGCAGCCAGAACATTTCCCTGCTGGGGACATAGCTTGGTGGTGGAGTAGTGGCATAGCAGGCATGAGGCCCCAGCTAACCAGTCAGCCAGCCTAGCCAAAATGGTAAGACCCAGCTTTAATGAGAGTCTATCTCAAAAATACACTTGGAGGAGGCCTGTGGAGTGGCTCAGTGTTAGGTAAAGGCAAATGAGCTTAGTCTCTGGAACTCACATGTGGAAGAAGAGAATTAACTAACTTTTTGCAAGTTGTATTCTGATCTCCTTATATGTATAATGGTATGGCACACACACACACACACACACACACACACACAGTTTAAAAAAAAATCTTTCTTTATTTTTTTAAAAATTTAAAACACTTGTGAGCAAGAAAGGAAAACACCAGATAGTGACCTCTGGTCTCCACACAGGCATGCACAGAAAAGTGCAAATGCACACAAGTACACACACACACACACACACACACACAAATCGGTCTCCTTTTTAAAGCCTCTCAGTAAACACTGTCCTGTTTGCACAGTGCATCCTACTGAAGAGCTCTTCTCTGTAAAAGAGCCCACCACAGGACTTGTTCTTGCTGTCGCTGAACTGGTCCAAGTAGGGAACCTGACTCGTGGGCTTGCATAAGATAGGACAAGGCAAGAAGCCCAGTCAGAGAGGCGCTATCATCTGTTAACAACAATGTCATCAATACCATGAGGTTATTATTATTATTTTTTTTTTAGGCAGGGTTTCCTCCATCTCAGCTCTATGTAGACCAGATTGGTTGGGAATTCACAAAGGTCTACCTGCCCCTGCCTCTGCTGGGATTAAAGGTGTGTTCCACCATGCCTGCTCAGTTACCAACTTACCCAAACTTTGTTTCCTGGACTCTCCTTCTGAGGACCAGAGAAATACACAAAATTAACCCGATTAAAATGAATCCACAGAAGCAGCCGAGGATGATGAGCATAGAGTCGGTGTTGCCAGGAGCTGGGGTTGACGAGGGTGCGTAATCTACCTTACCTGGAACAAACCCAAAACCATGCATTGGAAAGAGTTCTCTGGGATGCAAAATATAGCAGCTTGCGAATCCTTTACCATTTTGTGAGCAATGAATGCAGATCATTCTCACTTTGTGCAAGGTGAAATGATTCGGAGTTTTACCTATCAGTGAAAGTAGGGGCTGGAGAGATGGCTCAGGAGTTAATAGCACTCGCTGCTCTTGCAGAAGATGCAGGTTCAGTTTCCAGTACCTACACTGGGTGGCTCAGAACCGCCTGAAATGCCAGCTTTGCAGGGTTCCAACACCTTACTTGGCCTCTGTGGATACCGCTCTCCCATGCAGAGCAGTGAGATGCGCTCTTATGGGACACAGACAGGCATACAATGCACACACACACACCCCGAATAAAACTTAAGAAGACAATGAGACTAGTTAGATTCTATCATTCCACATTAAGTGCCTGTCAAAACAACACACTGAACTGCACAAATATATATAACTTTCACTTGTCAATTAAAAAAAATAACCAAATGTTGGCAATAAGTGCAGAAAAAAAGGAAAAATTAGTAAAGCTAGCATTTGTTTGGTGCACAGCGTTTTCCCTTCCTTCCCTGCCTCCTCCTCTATCTCCCTTCCTAGCTTCTTTCGCAGGGTTTCCCTACAGCCTAGGCTGCTCTCCTGCTCTTTTTCCTCCTGCCTCTTCCAGGATCACACCTGTACCATACCTGGCTTGTGCAAAGTAAACCCAAACTGTAGGAATCAGAGTTATTTCTTCATCCAAAAAAGAAAAAAACCAAACAAACCAAGAGACATTTAAACAATCCTTGAACACATAGAAACACCTTCTGCGTTGCAGGGAGCTGTCATGTTGGACTGTAATTTCAGCATTTTGTCTTCCTGCTCTTGGTGTTGTCAAGTGTCTCTGAAAGCTTTTGTAGTGTGGGATGGCACCCAGGGCCTCATGAATTCTAAGCAAGTGCTGTAGCCTTAAGATATGCTCCCAGCCTCTAAAGTAAGGATTTTGTTCGATTGGCTTTGCAGGTGTCCCTTTAACTGGGACACTATCATTGTTTCTGTCACGTACTGTGCTTATATAAATCATTCACAACTGTGCTCAAGCCAATAAATTCTTTTGTTGTTTTGGGTTTTTTTTTTTTTGTTTATTTGTTTTTTTCTAGACAGGGTTTCTCTGTGTAGCCCTGGCTGTCCTGGAACTCACTCTGTAGACCAGGCTGGCCTCGAACTCAGAAATCCACCTGCCTCTGCCTCCCAAGTGCTGGGATTAAAGGCGTGCGCCACCACGCCCAGCACCAATAAATTCTTCAAGCAACAATGATGCCAATACCCCTGCTCCACTTATCTTCCATTCCTTACCTTCCAACACCCCCAACTCCCCCCCCCCGCTACTTTTTCACATTTTCACTAATAGCTTCTGTCAATTATCCATGTTTGGAAAAGTCATTTGGATTTGGCAAGGAAGTCACGTGGGCATTTGTCTTTGGCAAGTGTATGAAGTGAATGACAGGTCAGTCACCAACAAGCCTGGAAACATGATAGGACTACTCTGGAGACCCTGCACATGTGTCACTTACAGTGACCAGTGGCAGTGTTATGTTTTGTATAATGATTCTCCTAGGAGGGTAACTAGAATTTGAAACGTGTTGCTGGGAGGAACTGGTGTTATTTAGACTGCAGTGCTGGGTGTTTCTTACATATTGGGTGGAGCATTGCAAAGTGATTCTGCCTATGAAGCAAAACTTCAGGATTGTTTACAGCTTGTTACAGATGAAAATAGAATTTCCGTGGTCGCAAATTCTGATTTCTAAGAAGGATGGACCGTTGTTGATATGCATGTTTGCCAGTGTGCATGACAATGCATGAATGCACACGGATGTGGGTAACCATGGAGATGAAAACAGGGCATCAGGTCTTACAGTGGCTGTAAGCTTCTTGATGTGGGCAATGGAAACTAAAGCCCTGGTCCTCTGCAAGAGCAGCAGGTGTTCTTATCGTCTGTCCTAAACTTTGGTTTGTAAAGCTGGGCCTTTGAGTTTCTTCCAGGTAAATGCCCTTAGTCTCCGGAGCATCAGAAACTACATTTCCCAGGTACTGAGTCTCCTGACTGCTAAGGTAATCTACTAAACAGGAGAGCCTGCTTGAGGATCCCGGGGAAAGAAACAGGCATAAATGAGTCATCGGCTATCCAGTCTCATCTGCTATTGGATGCAAAGGCCGCGTTAGGCAAGAACTTGTAAACAAGTAAGTCGTGCTGAGAAGATGGTTGGCTATGGATTTTACAACAAAGGTTCAATTCTGCTCAACCTAGGATGGGTTGGCGTCAGAACAAAGTTGGCTCCCCTGATTTACAGAAGCACGAACAGCATTTCGCCCATGTGAGGCATCATGGTGGCTTCTTGCCAAAGAACATTCTGGCAATAGGCAAGAGGTAATATGCATGGTTGGGCATTTAGCTCAGCCAGCCACGGCAGCATGAGGATGGCACCCGAAGGAAAAACTTGATGGCCAATGCAGACTGAGTCACAGAGCACATTACCAGAGGGTTGATTGGGTAAAAACAAGGCAAGCAATAGCTTCAAACAGAGCTGAAACAAATGTTGCAAACCAACTGTGCCAGTCAGAGGGAGCTACAGACCAGCGGTATTGCCTGTCTAAAATACGGTGTCATGGGCCTTAAACCAAATTCAACAGGTAGAGGCCAATTCAGTATTTGGAAAGGACTGATCTTCAGTAATGGCAGGAGTGTGGGAATTCTGTGGAGTTATTGCACAATGCTTTTTGGTCCTTATTCTGCACTTGTCAATCAGCCACCCTTGCACTGGTCCCACTTAGGCAGTCTGAGCTCACATTCTGCAGTCAACACGGCTGCCCCACTCACTGTGTTCAGGAATGATGATATTCACTGGCTCACTGAAGGGCCCGATGCCCCCTTTAGTAATGGCCGCGATTCTCACTGTGCAGGTGGCATTGTGGATTTGGACAGGAATCTGAGCCCAGCTGCCATTCTGGCTGACTTCTTCAGAAAGCTCTTTCTAGAAATAGAGAAGATAAAAGGAAATGAAACGCTGAGACATGGTGGGAGGTGGTTCACTAGACAGCTACCCACATTGCCCACAGTTCCCTCTGAGGGAAGCCACCTATTCTCCATGCACAGAGGTCATGTTTCCACAAAGTCCCTTCTTCACAGGGCCATTGCCAGGGTCTCTACAGGGTGCATCATGGGGCTGGGGGTGGGGGCAGTTGCAGTTTCAGTTCTTGGGAAACTAAGCCCCTAAAGGCATGGCACTTATAGTTAATTCCAGAAACTTCTGGAACAAAGGGAACATGTAGTGGATGCTTCTAGACCAGTGGTTCTTACTCTTCCTAAGGCTGTAACCCTTTAATACAGTTCCTCATGCTGTGGTGACCCCTAACCAAAAAATTATTTCATGGCTACTTCATAACTATAACTTTGCTCTTGTTATGAATCATAATATAAATATCTGAGATGCAGGATATCTGATATACAACTCCCCAAAAGTGGTTGTGACTCACGGGTTGAGACCCACTGTTTTAGATGTTACGAGCAGGACTGAACTCTTGAGAGCCCATGTGCACAGCGCCACAGACTCACACTGTTCCTTGGCCCTATGCACCTGTCAAGCACCCTTGCTTTATAGCCCAGCTTCTCTTCTCTGAAGTCCTGGGGATTCTGACTGAACGCTCTGGGTAGATAGGGGGAGAACTGAGAGCACTTTCCCACTTACGCTTGACAAACGGACAATTTTGGGTGATTAAAAAAAAACAACTTTTTTAGATTTGTTAATGTTATGTGCAGGAGTATTTTGCCCGTATGTATGTCCGTGCACCACAGGCACGCCTGCACTGTGGATGTATGTATGTCTGTGCACCACAGGCATGCCTGCACTGTGGATGTATGTATGTCTGTGCACCACAGGCAGGCCTGCACTGCGGATGTATGTATGTCCGTGCACCACAGGCAGGCCTGCACTGCGGATGTATGTATGTCCGTGCACCACAGGCACGCCTGCACTGCGGATGTATGTATGTCCGTGCACCACAGGCACACCTGCACTGCGGATGTATGTATGTCCGAGCACCACAGGCATGCCTGCACTGTGGATGTATGTATGTCTGTGCACCACAGGCATGCCTGCACTGCGGATGCCAGAAGAGAGTGTTGGATCCCTGGAAGAGTTGTGTGGTGCCATCTGGGTGCTGGGAATTGAACCTGGGTCCTCTGGAGGATCAGTCAGTGCTCTTAACTGCTCAGACATCTCTCCAGCCTCCATCTGTGTAGTTTTGAGGGCCTGGCTTTACTTTTACTGCTGGTGTTTTAAAGCCGTTGCCATGCATCAGGGAGCCATTCAGACCCAGGCAGCGAGGTAACCGCAACACACACTGACACATTCCTTGGGCTTTCCAGACCTGCATGGTCACTGCGCTCTCTCTTGTGTGAAATGTAGGCAGGCCTGGATTTTTTACTTTTGTTACTTTTTTCAGATCATATTATGATTACAACATTTCTGCCTTCCCTTTCCTCCCTCTAAAGTCTCCTATATATCCCTCCTTGGTTGCCTTCAAAGAGAATATTTTATACACACACACACACACACACACACACACACACACACACACACACACACGTTTTCAGGGCCAAAGTTGACAGCAATAGACATGACAAAGTGAATGGGGAAAGCAGATGAGGCTCTGCCCTACACAAAGAACTGCACGCATAATGAATGCTGAGAATGGGAGAAATACCGATTGGTAATCCAAAATGGGCCCAGCTTTTTGAATTGACACTTGTGGCGTTGTCAGTCTGAAATGAGGCTCTGGAAATCTGCCTTCATTCTCTGGATGGTGGAAGTTTGCCTTCAGACAGAAATCACAGGTCATGTGGGGCACAAGTACCATAGGCCATCTCTGGACTGGAGGTGTAGTTGGTGGTAACTTCATCTTGGGTTCGCTAGGTCTCAAATCAGTCAATTCTAGAAATGGTGCAGGACTGAGCTAGCTCAGCTTCAAGGACTGTGTAAGGTTTGGTCTGTTGCTATGTACTGTAATGCAAACTTCTGTATGGGAAGGTATGGGTCAGAGAGAATTCACACACTTACCACCAGGTTTTGTTGTGCAAATCTTGTTCCTTAATTTAAAACTATTGGTTAAATAAAAATGGCTACAACCAATTACTGGAGGGATTAGAGGTAGGTGGGTTTTGAGTTACCTGGTGGGGGGGTGGCAAAGAGGTTGAGGAGGAGGAGGAGGAAGAGGAGGAGGAAGGACAGGAGAAAGGAGAAAGGAGGAAGCTGCCAAGAGAGGAGGTGAACCCTGAGCACATGATCAGGAGAAACAGAAAGTATTTGGGGTACGTGGCTGGAGACACAGGCAAGCCATTGGTTAGAACAATAGATTAGGGGTTACCCCCAGTAATTGTCAAGCTAAATAAAATAACCACAGTCTAAGTCTCATTCATGTCTAAGCTAGAGGGGGATAAGTATTGGTTTAACTACAGGTCAGTCATTCATAACTGAGGCCTTCCAGTTTGGCCTTCTGGCCTTCCGGAGCTCCTTCCAAGTCTAAACTGGAAGTGACCTTTAGTCAAAGGAGGGAAAGGAAGAAAAGGGGGTGGGGATACTCTGTCCCCCTCCCTTCTGCCCCAAGCTCTGAGCTCACGATATTGGCCAGAGATTTTTGGTTGCTGTTAAACAAACAAATGAAAAGTTAGTCACGGTGGGGTTGCATATCCTGGGTTGATCCTTTTTAGAAAGAAAGTGTTTTATTTTGATAGTGGCTTAGTTTGTAATTGTGCATTTAATTTGGGGGTAGATGGTACTGAAAATCATCAGGTAGTGTAACTCCACGGTGCACACCCTGAGCCACACCCCGAACGAGTCTCAGAGCCCTGGAGTGACTCTGGCTTCTCACTGACAAAAAGTATACAGCATAGCTCTCAGCCTGATCACCCTTCAAAGCATCAGATTAATGCTAAATAGATGCCTGGGCCTACTTCTGGCTATACACTGTTCTTTCCTCCAAGGATTCAAAGGCCAGACGTCCATCATTTATAAGAGAAATTACCTATAAGTAAAAAGAAAACACCAACTAGAAAAAAAATGACATGCTCAGATCAATATAAATCCTAACAGAAATGAATTTTTGGGGTGTGTGGTGAGGGAGGAGAATAAATATAACAGTACGTTTATCCCTTGGGATCTGTACAGGGTTGGTGCTCAAGCAAAACTGGGTGGGTACATGCTCAGTAGTGGGCACACACTTAGCTTAAGGAATGCTCTGGGTGGGTTTCCATCCTCGGTGTGTAGACAGACACAGTATTCACATCACCTCCCCCACTCCCTCTCAAATTCATACACACACATACAATCTGCTGCGCCCATGCAGGCTGACAACCCAGGATTGGATCACCTATCATGGACCCTCCCTGGAGAAAACTAATTCTCCCTCTCTCAGCCGTGAGATTAATTGCTTGTAGCTCTTCATCTAGGTGTGTGTGTGTGTGTGGGGGGGCTTGTGAGATTTCCCCAACTCATGGTGGCCTGTGTAAATCCTTTGGTAACGTGTAATAACTGATAAGTGTTAACAGCCTCTGTATTAGTTACTTATTTTTAACAATATGGCTATATAGTATTGCTAGTGTTGTTAGACTAGGGACTAATGACTGGATTTTTTTTTTTTTTTTTTTGTCCAATGGATCAATCCCATTATCTTGTGCATGATGAACATATTTTCTAGCACCAAATATATTCCTGGCCTCAAGAAAACAAAACAAACTCAAGGCTGGTGGTATGCACATATAATCTCAGCAAGAAGAAGGCAGAGGCTAGAGGGATGGATGCTAACATTTCCAGGCCAGCCAGGGCCACCTAGCAAGGTCCTGTCTCAAAGAAAAAAAAAACAACTAGTGAGGTAGAGTCTCACTATTTAGACCTGCCTGACTGAACACTCACTATGCAGACCAGGTTGGACTTGAACTGACAGCAGTTTTCATAACCACAGTACCTCAGTGCTAGCATTCCAGTCCATCCAACCACACTGGGCTAGGAAAACAAAATGCTTACTATGAGGCGTGCTTTATTTTCTGAACAGTTTCAATCTGTGATTAATGGACTCCACAGATGTGCAAATCATAGACAAGGAAGACCCACGATGGTTACAATGGCTACTTACCTGGGGCCTATAACTGATTATAAAAATGCAGTGAGATTATTTTTCATTTCCACCTTCCATTCCCAAGAGGCGTTAACATAGACAAAGAGCTAACCTGGGTAAAGTGCATGGAACAGGGTCTAGCCTGGCAAATGAGACACTGTATATAACTGTCATTGCTGTGGCTCTCAAAGGATAACAATGTTGCCAGGGCAACTGGGAGCAGTTGGGAAACATAGGGGTGGAAGTATATATCACTAACATGGTGATCAGAAAGCTATCTGGTAGACACTTTAGAGCAGATTTAACAATTTTCTCTATACATACCCCTAAATGGTAATTCAAATGTAGTTTAAAAAGCATTCATACCTTAAAAGGTAGGCACCATGATGGATATCTGTAATCCTAGCTACTCAGAAAGCTCAAATGAGAAAGTTTAATAACATGGCAAAAACCTCATCTATTTTTTTTTTAAATCTCATGTTTAAAAAAAACAAAAAGCTCCAAAATGAACGTAGGGCTGGGGAGATGGTTCAGCAGTTAAGAGCATTTGCTGCTCTGTTAGAGGAATGGAGTTTGGTTCCCAGTGGCCATGATGGGTGCTTCATGTCAGCATCCTCTTCTGTCTTCCTTTCTCAAGTGCCCACACACAAGGCACACATTTCCACAGATGTGCACCCACATACATTCTTTTAAAAAAAACACCTCAAAACATGAATATAGTAGTGGGGTAGTTCATGCCTGTAATCCCAACACCCCGGGAGCAGAAGCAAGAACTCTGTAAATTTGAATCCAGCTTAGTCTACTCAGTGAACTCAGGTCAGCCAGGGAAACACAGGGAAACAATACTAGGAAAAAACCCAAAGGATGTAATGTAGTCTTGTTGTTTGGATGTGCTCATACCCATAATCTCGAGTCCTTTTAATTCTGAGTTTGGACACTGAAATCTACTTAAGACTGTATCACTAAGTATCTACCATACATACCCAGTCTTGGGGTTGTCAGGATGCAGAGCAGAACCATTTCCCAGCATGCAATGGTTTATCCATGAAACCTGTGCCATGGGCCAACTGCGTATTTCTGCGTATGTTTTGTGAGCTTTCATTGCTCATCAACATAAGGACTTGAAAATCTACTAACATTTTATTTCAGGAAATGAAATCTACTTCATATGGCTTTTAAATGCACTTTCCCATAATTACTTTTTAAAGTGACATTATACTCTTTTGGGGGACAAGAAAGTAACAGTACAACTTGGGAAAGAATTTCTTTTTTCCTCATGGGCGTGGCTTGGGGTTAGACAGGGCAACTGTGGTATTTTGTTTTAACTATTATCAAATGACTTTAACATCACTAAATATTGTATAAGAATTACACCCTGTAACTGATAGCTGCATCTAAGAACATGGCCTATTTCCAAAGAGCAATGACTTCAATGAGGAAAGAAGTATAACATAAAAACGTGTCACATGAAGTAGCAAAGGTCACCTGTTAAAGGTGCTCGCTCAGCTTCATAGGCACTGAGGATAAACTCATACATACCTTCCTGTCACCACTTCTACTGAGGATCCACAACGTGGAGCCAAGTGTGAGAGAGTCAAAGGCTGCTGGGAAGCCGCAGAGGGTTCTTAGGAAGTGCCTGCATTACAGACAGCCAGGCCTGTGCTCTCATCCCCAGCCTCCAGGTTTGGGTTCTGTGGCTCTGGGTGAGTCACTCAACACCTCTAAGCTTGTTTCCTTGGGTGAAAACGGAGGTGTCTGTCTTTTTCACAGTATGTAGGAGTTAAACATGTTCCCTACAAAGAACAGTGAGCAGTCTGGCAAATCAATCAATCAATCAATCAATCAATCAATCAATGGTGGCTCTTAGATTGTGTTCATCAAGATGCTGTGCTTCTGGTCTCCCTCCTCTATGGCTGAGGGCCTCCTCCAGCATCAGTCTCATGGTGACATGCAAGCCTTAGAGCATTGGAGGAAATTAAACTGTCTGGCTTCCCAATGCAGTGACCTGCTCAGAGATTACCTTCAGAGTGAGCTTCTCCACTAATCAAAGCGAACCAGCCTTGATTGATTCCTGGGTTTCAGACATGGCTTAGAACCCTGGCCTATATCAAGAAAATCTTATCTATTTCTCAGGGCGAGGGTGTGGGGGGGGAGAGGGAGGGAGGGAGGGAGAGAGAGAGAGAGAGAGAGAGAGAGAGAGAGAGAGAGAGAGAGAAGAGGAGGAGGAGGAGGAGGAGGAGGAGGAGGAGGAGAAGAAGTCAGGGATTTGGGGTCACATCAACATGCAGACATGTCTCCGTGTCTTGCTGCTCTCATGGCCACTATGAACTCAGGAGGAGGCAGAGGTCCACACCCAAGGGAATGCTAAGTGTGCTCCAACTTCCCTGTGATGTTAAAGAAGTTGGTTCCGCCGGGCGTGGTGGCACACGCCTGTAATCCCAGCACTTGGGAAGTAGAGGCAGGCGAATTTCTGAGTTTGAGGCCAGCCTGGTCTACAGAGTGAGTTCCAGGACAGCCAGGACTACACAGAGAAACCCTGTCTTGAAAAAAACCAAAAATAAATAAATTAATTAATTAAAAAAAATTAAAATTAAAAAATTTTAAAAAAAGAAGTTGGTTCCACATAGTATATGTATGTGGTGTGTGTGGTTTGGAAGTTAGTTCTGGGAATCAAATCTGGGTCCTGGTACATGGTAGGCAAGCACTCTACCCTAGCCTAGTCACATTGTTTCAAGACCACGACAACCTGTGTTGAGACTTCCATCTGATCTAAAATCGTTACCCACAGCAATCACAGCTTAAGCTAGCATCAGAACTAATGCTCCCCAAACAATGAGCTCCACAAAGTCCACACATGTGAAAATGAGCCCCTGCCTAATGTTTGGGTAATTCAGGGCCAAGGCTTATTTACTCTAGAATATTGAGCTTTGCTAGATCACACAGTAGGTCTTTAAGAAAGAGGTACATCATATAATACTTTACAATCTTATTTGCTTAATAGCCCTTGTTTTCATGGAAGGTCCACTGATATTTTATGAGAATGGTATAGGGTAGAAAACTTGAGTCTACACTTGTCAAAGGCTGTCCCATTCAGAGGAATATTCTCTCCTGCTGATTTAGATGGTGTTGCAGGTACCACACATTGGGTCCAAAGCATGAACAGGACTACAGCTTGAACAAGAACACACTGGCATTTGTGCCTCAGTTCTGGACTTTGAGCTCTGATTTGGAAGGCGAGGGACATCAAGAAAAATAAGGCAAAAAAAGGTAAACGTCCTCACTGAGGCAAAAGAAATATCCAAGCAGCACAGATGAGAAGTTCTCTGCCTAACCTCCCGCATTGCTTTCGGTGCACAGCTCACGATTCTTTTTTTTTTTTTTTTTTTAAAAGATTTATTTATTATTATATCTAAGTACACTGTAGCTGTCTTCAGATGCACCAGAAGAGGGAACCAGATCTCATTGCGGATGGTTGTGAGCCACCATGTGGTTGCTGGAATTTGAACTCTGGACCTTCGGAAGAGCAGTTGGGTGCTCTTACCCACTGAGCCATCTCACCAGCTCACAGCTCACGATTCTGAAGGGTACTGGGAACCCAGCACACAGCTGAGCATTGCTGGTGTCCTGTGTAGCAGGCCCATGGGCCAGGGTCATTCACAACATTTCTATCATTACTGGCCTTCACGACAGAAGGGTGGCTTTCACCCATGCCAGAAACAGAAGGGATGGTCAGGCATTGGTTAGCTTTTAGAGTACCCAGATGTCTGGGTACTCTAAAAGTTGGCAGTCACTGGTCGCTGCCAATAAAGAAACATGAAATTCCTACTTTTTTGACATAGTGATATAATGGTCACTAAAACAAATCACCCAGAGACCTCTTCCAAGAAAGTTCTGAAATCACCCAAAACCCTATTTATCACAGGCATCAGTCAGAAATTTCAGAAGTGTCCGATTTCCTGCCTTACATAAGAAGTGGCTAAAAGTGCAAATGAAAGTATAATGTACAAAGTATGGAAGTGTAGAGGAAAATAGAACTGCCTCAGCTATGGCCTTATGAGATGAAGAGGGTCCTAAAAATGAAGTGATACATGCCAGGTCACTGTAACCATCATTTCAGCCTGGTGGGGGTAAGATGGGGAGTCCAGGCCTTCTTCAGGACCCTCTTTGCCTCTAGGTTCAGATCAGGAGACAAAACCTTAATTTCAGCAGAGAATGTTCTCAAAGTAACGTGACCAACTCCGCCTGTTATTGTCACAAGGCACAAAGTACAGAGTGGGAGCAATGCAAATGACCTCATGACCAGATGACTTGACCTCCACAAGGAGGTAAGATACTGAAAGGTCAGAGCCTGAACTGTGCCTATATTGTTCTCACTGTGGAAGGAATAGTCCAAAGGGCAGTGAGAGTGGAGGCTGAGGCTGGGGGGTGAGTGGCAGTCCTTAGGCTCTTGGGTCACTGTCATTCATAAAGGTTTCTCTAGGGCTGTTCAAGTGCACAGCTCACTTGAAGTCCCCTTTAGGAAAGAGGCTTTCATCCAAACCAGAAGGAATAGCTCTTTAAACACACTGGTTTGCTTTAGAGCACAATGGGTCTGCTAGTATCTTCTGCCAACAGAGAAAGATTAAATCCCCATTGAAATGGACCATTACCAAGCCTTTCTGACTTACACTAAGCACTTACCACTGTGGAACTGCTATCCTGTATGAACCAGCTACTCCCCTAATTCAGCCCAAGCATAAAGATACTTAACTTTGAGACAGTGTGACAAATATCTTGGTAATGAGAGGCTTCCCATGTCAGATTGCTAAAGATATTTGGTTATCATTCACATGATGTAGAATGTGGATGTCTAAACCTGAGTATTTTTCTTCTATCACATCACCTACTCTTTTGTTTCCAATAGCCTGTTTTCTTATAGGAAGGAAAAGAAAGAGAACGAACCCTAATTGTCCTTTTGGAACAAAGCAATTTTTATAAACACTGGGTGGCATGAAGTTGGAAATGACAGCTTGGTCCAGGGCTGTAGCTATTTACTTGCTTACCCCATCCCTCTCTCTTGCCAAAAACTTCTGTGATGTCCCAGATACATGCGATAAAGAGGCTAAACATGGGATCTAACCAGAAGGGTTAGATGGAGGAGGGATATGATAACACCAGAGGCATATTTTCCATGGCCACAGTAAAGGAAGGTAAAGAAGAATCGATGGCACCAGCATTTCTGCCTTCTCTGCTCTGATTCCTGTTGCTGTGATAAACACAGTGGCCAAGATCAACTTGAGGAGAGGAAAGGGTTTATTTTGGTTTCCACTTCCAGGTCACAAGCCATCACTGAGGGAAGTTAGGGAGGAATTGAAGCAGAAACCATGGAGGATGCTGCTCAGTGATTTGTTCACTGGTTTATGTTCATGGAGTTTTCTCATACAGCCTAGGGATAGTGCTGCCCACAGTGGGCTGGGCCCTTCCACAAATAGAAGCTTGCTTAATCTCCTCTGGAGGTTGCTTACTGTGCCATTCTCTATAAGGCTAAGAATGTGCCATGAATATCTTCTTCAGAAAAGAATCTTCAGAAATTTCAACGAGGCTATAAATTGCTAGGATGTAGTTCCTGACCATAACCTACAGTCACTGGATAGTCCACAGTACTCTTCCGATAACAGCCTAAATTCCCTAAAGAAAGACATGATACCACAGATACTCATTAAGTATCTATTTGCTGATAAATTAATGGAAGGTAAATGAGGTACTTAGAAAAACCCTTGAAAGACCCCATGGAATGTTCTAGCTTCTTTAGTCATCTCTAATTTCTACTACATTGCTTATGTGCCATTTAAAGGTGCCTTGCCTTGCTCAATCATAACAAGTGTCACAAAATGAAAGTTTCTGAAGCAAAATGTAATCGGCAAGTCAAAAGGAAACGACTAAGTGTGCAGACTTACGGAAGTCCCTGCGCTCTCCCACACGTGGGATATCCGGTAGCCCACCAGTTCCCCATCCTGCCGCTTAATTGGAGGCTTCGTCCATCTGATATCCAGGATATTGTTAGACTCGTTCAGAAACACAGTGATGTTTAAAGGTGCTACAGACGGAGCTACGAAAGAAAGAGAGAAAGGTGAAGAGTCACAAAGAAAATAACATACAGTTTCATTTTCTTCTTGGTTATTGAGTGTTTGGGTTTCAAATATTTTATAAAAGACCCAGACTAATGGTAAACTCCTATTCTCTTTGCAATGAGGGACCATTGAGAGCCAGGTGGTGGCAACTTAATGAAACTCTACCTCCAAAAAAAAAAAAAAAAAAAGTAAAAAAAGGGGTGTGTGTGACCTGGGGATATAGTTCAGAGGAAAACAAAAAATTCCACAGGAAGAGGGTAGCAGGTAAAATAGCTCAGCCCGAAGAGGTAGGAGGATCTCCGTGAATTTGATGTCAGCTTGGTCTACAGAGCAAGTACCAGGACAGCCAGAACTACACAGAGAAACCCTGTCTTGAAAAACAAAACAGAACAGTGCCACCACAGGAGTTTGTGTGCATGTTTTATGTGGTTTTGGAGGGTTAAACACAGCTTTGCATATGCGGGCAGCACCCTACCAAGTAAGCTACATACCTGATCTCATGTAACTTTTTACAAGAACAGGTTTTGGGAGGCAAAATCCCCAAGATTCACTTGCTATTTTGATAAGTTATAAACGCCCGGGGTGTTTATTATTCGGGAAGGAGGAAGCTGGTGCTCACGAGTTCCTCCAGTAGATATCTAGGGCGTTGGAAGTGAACAAGGCTGGACGGAGATAAGCTCTGTGGGTCTGGAATGGGCAGGCAAGGGGAACGCTGATGCACTCAGAATGAAGCTGCATTATACAGTCCAGAGGCAGGTTACTGCTCCAGACAGTAAGGGCAGTAATGACACTAGCCCTCGAGTCTGAAGTGTTTGTATAGCCATCCCTCAGTATCTCCAGGGGATTCCAACGGGTACCAGCATTCCCAGGTGCTTGGATATCTACGCCCTCCTACGTGTTTTAAGTCATCTTTGGATTGTTTATAAACAGCACAGTGCAAATGTTATAAAAGCAGCTGTTATTTGCTGGGCAGCAGTGGCGCATGCCCTTAATCCCAGCACTTGGAAGGTGGGTTGGGGGTGGGGAGTTGTCGTCAGCCACTGAGTGAACAAAAAGTAAGACAAAGCAAAACATTAATTAATCTGTGCAAAGAAAAGGAAACTAACAAGAAAGTAGCCAATGGGGGAAGGGGCTTTAAATTAGAAATATGCTTAGCAAAATGATATTTAATAAGAGAATTGGAAAATAAATGAAGGAAATACTCAAGAAGTTAGAATAATAATAATAATAATAATAATAAAGAATACAAGTCTATTTGAGAAACCAAATCATGAAAGGAATCAAAGAAGTCCCCGAAATGTCTCATACAAACTTCAAGAAAACAAGCAAAGCAGAAAACGTCCAAAGGAAAAACAAGTGAGGACTTGGTTTTCTAGATTAAAGAGGCCACTAGATATCCACAGTGATGCCTGACACACGCCCTCCATCACAGCCTATCACAGCACCAGGACAAATGAATTAAAAAAAAAAAAAAAAAACAGACAATGCAGAAAATCTCCCACAGCAATCAAAACAATAAACAACTAGGAAATAACTAGTATTTTGAGGTGTGCAAGTTTTCTAACCTAACATTCTATATTCAGAAAAATGACTAACCAAGGATGAGACAGGGCACTGGAGCACTGGCAGTCTTCACTCTCCTGGGAAGCTACTCTAGAATGTGCTCGGCCCAGGAGGGTGGTTCAGCTCATGGCATAAGGATGCTCTCCATAACATAATAGGTAAAGTTGCTTTCTTCAAGCCCAATGACCTGAGTTTGACTCTCAAAACCCAGAAAGTGGAAGGAGAGAACTTCTGACCTCAACACACATGCTGTGGCACAGGCCACACACACACACACACTGGGGAATAGATCAAGAAAGATAAATGTAGGTCAAGGCAAGAGAGTCCCCATGATGGCTCCAAGGGAAGATATGGAAAGAGTGGTATAAAAGGATCAAAGGCCTCAGTGCCCAGGCATCCAAAGGGCTGAAGACAGTCTTAGCTCCCATCAATCAGACTGGAAACCCTTATGATTCAAGGTCATCGGCCAGACCACACAGAATGATCTCATCTCTACAGTAGTTAATAACTGACCCTATTTTGAACAATGCCGGCATCTTACCTGACAAATCTTTTTTTTTTTTTTTTTTTAAGATTTATTTATTTATTATATATAAGTACACTGTAGCTGTCTTCAGACACTCCAGAAGAGGGCGCCAGATCTCGTTACGGATGGTTGTGAGCCACCATGTGGTTGCTGGGATTTGAACTCTGGACCTTTGGAAGAGCAGTCGGGTGCTCTTACCCACTGAGCCATCTCGCCAGCCCCCTGACAAATCTTAAAAGCAATACCCAACAAGATGAAATAGTTTCTCACTGGCTCACCTGTGTGCTAAAATAAAGCTCGCTACTTATAGGAAATTCTTCAAACAAGGTAGAATTCCCATAATACTACCAGTGATAGCCAGGAAGGATTATCCATACTAGGCATCTTAGTTAGGGTTACTATTGCTGTGATGAAACACCATAACCAAAAGAAAGTCAGGAAAGAGTTTATTTGGCTTACAATTTCATATCATAGTCCATCACTGAAGGAAGTCAGGACAGGAACTCAAACAGGAAAAGGACCTGGAGTCAGGAGCTGATGTAGAGGCCATGAAGGAATGTTGCTTACTGGCTTGCTTAGCCTACTTTCCTATAGAACCCAGGACCACCAGGCCAGGGATGGCACCACCACCAACAGTCTGGACCCTCCCCATCGATCACCAATTAAGAAAATGCCCTATAGGCTTGTATGCAGCCCAATCTTATGGAGGCATGTTCTCAATTGAGGTTCTCTCCTCTCAGATGACTTTAGCTTATGTCAAATTGGCATCAAGCTAGCCAGCACACTAGGATACTAAGAAACCACCACAGATAGAATAGATGTTAGAATCATCAAACAATCGCATTAAAAAAGTTATCCTAACTGTATTCTATATGATCATATAGGCAAGAATCTCAATATGAAGGATAAAGACTAGTTAGGATTAGTAGCAGATTAGGTACTAGGTAAGATTACTTAATAAGAAGATACAACATTAGAAAGCCTCCAAAGGAAAAGTGAGGAGAGAAAAAGGGAGGCATTAGCAGAGTATCGTTATGTTATGGGACTTCAAACGGTCTGTTATGCACATAGCTGAATCCTTAAAAAAGAGGAAAGGTAAAAAGGCCCAAAACATACAAGACATGGAGATGTGTAACTCAGTGATAGAGTGTTCATATAATATGCATGAGGTCCTAGATTTAGTCTCCAGTACTGTGAGGGCAAGACAGTAGGCCAAATGTTCCCAAATGTGATACAAACTCTAAACACACAAAGGCAAGAAGTCTAATGAACTTCAAGAACAAGGAAAATTAGAAAAATAGATCAAAGTTAAATTGTTCAAAGCCAGTGCTAAGGGGAGAAATGGGACAAAGTACATCTTACATACAGAGGAACAACATCAGGTTCACCACCAAAGCAAGAGAGGAAACGGTGGAACATTGTAATACAGAAAGAGGAAAAGCAAGAACTCAACCCCAGCCCTTTAAAAAACAAAACAAAACAAAACAAAACAAACAAACAAACAAAACACGGCACAGCTCTTTCTGCTGCTGTGATAAACACCATGCCCGAGCAACGTGGCAGAGAAAAGGGTTTGTTTCGCCCTACACTTCCAGGTCACAGTCCTGTCCAGGGACACAAGGACAGGAACCTGTAGCAGAAACCACAGAGGAACCACGGCTTGCACTTTTGATCCCTGGCTGAAGCAGCAGGGTTTCTAAGAGATGGAAGCCAGCCTGGTTTGTATAGCAAGTTCCAAGTCAGCCAAAATTACGTTGGGAGACCTTGTCTCAATCAACCTAACTAGGACACCCTCTAGACAACTGTCAGGCTAGTTTTATTTAATGAAAAAATGACTTTCCCCTTGGGTTGCCAAATAATAACTTGTGCATTGTGTGTTAGTTGAAGATAATACTGGCTTTAAAAGTGGTGCCGCTGTCTTCCCATGTAAAAGAAAATGTTACATATACATAGTACAGATAAGGTTTTTTGTTTTGTCCTTTTTTTTTTTTTAATTCAAGCCTCTTAAGATTCTAAGGAACTATTTTCTTTCCTATTTTACTGGCCACTTCACTAAAATGCACCAAACAAGCAGAGTGCACAGGACATCGGGCTATTCGGGAAAGGCTTGTCTGATCACAGGTCGTTGGGAAAACTGGTCATTGTGTATCACAGGAATTACCTCCTTCTGTTGTGCTGGCCAGAATCCAAGGGCTTACTGCAGACCAGCCAATCTCATTCCGACAGGACACAGCGATGCTGTAATTAGCCAGGGCTTGCAGCTGCTGGATCTCATACAGATGTGGCGAAGCAGAGGTATTAAAAACCATGACTGAGCCATTACTCAGCTGGTCAGCTTCCTTGACCTGAATGAAGAGTAGATGTGAAGTAGTATTAGTAAGACACGGAGGTGATGGTGGGAGTCAGACTTGGGCACGCAGATGTTGGCCGCACGTAGCCCTTCCTCTGTGCTGCAGGAAGGACCTGCTTCCATTCAGGACACACACAAAATTCCCCATCAGCATTACTCAGGTTACTCATGTTGCTCAGGCAACAACTGACGCCTTCAGGAAAATGTCTATACTGTGGAGTTTCACTGCAGCAGGCAACAGACAAATAGTTACTGTGATAAATGATATTATTACTATATTAATAATTATCATTCACACATACTCGAATAGAAAGAAGCCCCTCTTCTCCCAGATCCACTTCAGTTCTTAATCCATTCTTCTGTTTCGTAGTATCTGGCCCTTTAAATAGTTTCCAGATCAAGTTTAAGAAGGTGGATTTCTTGATGTTTGCTGCTTTATGATAACACGGAAAGCAGGCACCAAATATCATTCAAGCATATTTTCAGTACTTTATCATAAGGGGTGCCATGCTTGTATTTTTACTACAATCTGTTTCACTTCACACTTCTGACACAGCACCAAGAGCTTTGCTGAGATTTAACTGTTCCTATGCAGTTTATCATGAGTTTAAAAGTTCACAACTTGGGGTTAGAAACATGGCTCAGAGTGAAGAGCTCTTTCAGAGAGCCTAGGTTGGATTCACAGCATCTCCATGCTTGTGAGCTAGCAGATGTGGGGGCTGGGACACGAATTTAGGCCTTCTGTAAGAACAGAAAGCATTCTTAATCACCGAGAAATCTCAGCAGTTCCCCTTTAAAGTTTTTTATTAGCATGTTAATTATCCATAATAATGGGTTTCATTATAACATTTTCAGACATGTATATAAGTGTACATATAAGTGTATCATTATATTCGATCCCTATTACATCCTCTTGTTCCTTCTACCCTCTTCTTCATCTGGGTTTCCCTTGTACTGTTATGGTATATATATGTACATATAATTTATTTTTATTTTATGTGTTATGAATGTCTTGCCATGCATGTATGTGCACCATACACATGCCTGGTGTTGGCGGATATCAGAAAAAGGCACCAGATCCCTTAGAACTGGAGTTTCAGGCAGTTTTGAGCCTGTGGGTGCTGGGTCCTCAACCCAGGTCATGGCAAAAGTAAACAATGCTCCTAACACCTGAGCCATTCTCCAGCACCATCATGGCCTTGTGTGTGTGTGTGTGTGTGTGTGTGTGTGTGAGCAATCATTAGGATTGTCTATCGGATAGGTGAGGGGTTATTTACAGAACCATGGGTACCCTCCCAGAGGCTATGCTACAGAAAAACAAGTCTCTTCCTTCCCCAGCAACCATCAACTGCCTAGGAATCCTCAAGGAGTGAGCTTCCATGAGCTGCTCCTTGACGACAATTGTCACCTGCCTAGCCACTCTCAGGAAGGAGTAACGCCATATGAACATCTCACTACTCCATGACAGGATGTTGATGGGCCCAGTCTTGTGCAGGTCTTGTGCGCATGACCACAGCTGCAGAATGTGAAAGAGTGACAGCTAAAACACATTTTAACTCCCAGCACTGTGCCTTGCTCCTGCTAGAACCATCTGTCATTCAGGGCTGACAGAATAAATATGCATATAGGGACTTTTTACAATGCCTTACAGGCTGTGGTCCAGCTAGTCCAACCATGGCTGTCTACCAATGCAAAGTCCAAGAGTCCAGTAGTTGCTAAGTCTATGAGGCTGGAGGTCTCATCTGGTCTTCAGTTGAAAGAATCCTAAAGAAATAGCCTCCAGTGCCAGTGAAGGGACGGATGGGCTTGCCAGTTAGCGAGAGCAGCAGTCAGAGTGAAGACTTCTGTCTTCCATGTCCTTTATACAGGCTGCCAGCAGAAGGTGTGGCCCAGATTAAAGGTGGATCTTCCAACCTCAAAAGATCTGGATTAAAAGTGGGTCTTCCCACTTCAGTTGATTTAATTAAGCTGCTTGGGTTTTACTTCATTGTAGATGTCATCACATTGACAACCAAGAGTAGCCATCACACCACCTTGGCATCTTTCATACTTCAGTTGGAAACCCTGCTTACGTTGTCTTCCAAAATAGTAAATAGGTCTTGAAAGTCTTCCTCCAGAGAATCCAGATGCTGAGGCGGTCAGAAAATTCTTATCCAGCAATACCTAGTTTTCATCAGAATTACATTCAGGCATTGTGTTAGCCCCCCTCTCCCCCAGCAGACACACTGTAGGAAGGACTGAGGTTCTGGGGTGCAGGCCATCTTGCAGGAAGATACTGTCACCTGAGAACTGCGGGGCTCCTTTTCTTCTGGGGGTTCCTTAAGTGTACACTTTAGATATTTCTCTTCAGGCTTCTAAGTTCTGTGTCTGCAATCTCATTCCCAGGCTGTTTCAGGGAGGAATACACAGCTACAAACATGGCTGACTTCAGGGATCCCCAGGTGGGGCCAGGGTCTGTTTGCTGCCATTCTCATTTGCATACCACCCCTGCCCTTAGTGTTCCACACTGACAAAGCCCACCCCTGCCCTTAGAGTGCCACAGTGACAAGGCTAGTGTGTGACTATTGTCTTTCTTCTTTTTAAAGGCCTTGTGATTGGGTTTCATTTGCCAGAACTGGGGCTGACCTGCAGGCCTGCACACATGCTAGGCAACTGTCCGGCCATTGAACTACCGACACCTCTAAGCCTCTTTGTATTTCTATTTTAAGAGTCCTACCACGTAGTCCAGGCTGTGGGCAAACTGGCATTCCCCCCATCTCAATCTTCGAGTAGCTGGGTTTATAGACACCCTGGGATTTGCAGTTACCATGCCCAGCAAAAATCTCTGTCTTATTTTGTGACATGAAGATCTCTGCTTTTGCTTTGAGTTGGCTTTGGTAGTGTGGCCTTTTTCCTTCTCACTCTCCACTCCAATAGAAACACAACCTTAGGAGCGTGCACAGTTGGCATATATTCTGGGAGAAGCTGGGATATACAGTAAAATATGGCTTCTATCTCATCTAGCAAACCTTTCTATAATATCCTTAAGATGTTTATTTTCTCATCTTTACCCCTCCCCACAAATGCCACAATTTCCTCCACACTATCCTCCAAATCTATGTACATAAGGCAAGAGGAAAGGATTCTCAGCAAAAATCTAGTTCTTGGCCAAGCCCCTCCCCCTTATGCATACATACTGTTTTGGAATGGGTTATAAGGGTAGAGGTGTTCTCTACCTCATGTATATGTAAAATTAAAAAAAAAAAAAAAAAAAGACAACAGCAGTGGGTAAAACAGAAGCAACCAAAAGCAATTTTGGGGTAAAAAAATCTTTAATCAAAAAACTAATTCCGCCGGGCGTGGTGGCGCACGCCTTTAATCCCAGCACTCGGGAGGCAGAGGCAGGCGGATTTCTGAGTTCAAGGCCAGCCTGGTCTACAAAGTGAGTTCCAGGACAGCCAGGGCTAAACAGAGAAACCCTGTCTCGAAAAACCAAAAAAAAAAAAAAAAAAAAAAAAAAACTAATTCCCCTTAATAAGGAGGTACAATCATGGGCCATGGGCATACAGTGTTGTTATGTCAGGATAGGTGTGCATGCAGTTTAGCACAGGACCATAAATAGACATTCTGGAACATTTTGGAGTCCCCTGGTAGATGCCATGAGGGTGGAGTGAAGGCTGAATTCCACCTCTGACTCAGACCTTGTGGGTGACAGGAAGGTACCAGCTGGCCTGAGGCTGAGGCCACCACTGTTTGAGAAACAGGGGCCATGTGCTTATCTTAGGGTGACTTTTTGGCAGAAACGACTTTTTGTTCTTTCATATTAAACTATGCACTGACTTCCTGGTGACCAACCACTAAAACTAAGGTGGAAGAAACCTTTGGCTCTCTGCCCCAATCCCAGTTCTGGAACCTTCTGTGAGCATGTATGGGCAGGTTCTTGGGGAAAAGTCAGATTTCTAAAATGGCCCTCCTCTGTGGACCCTGGGGAAAAGTGGGGCATAGGATGGCAAGAGGCACGTGATGGAGCTAAAAATAGAAAAGGAACATGTGTCCCAAAAAAATGGGTGAAGAAAGGAACTCTAGTTAGGATCAAAGGAAGCGAAAGGGTATGTCCGGAAAGTGTGCAGCCCGAATCCCATCCAAACCATTCATTTGCTACTGAGTTTATATTGGTGATGAACTAAAATCCATGCTCAGTCCCTCAGGGAAGGGACTGACATGCTGGACGCAACTCCTAGATCCCACGAGGGGCCATCATAGGAAACAAAGGACACTCTATTAAATGTGAAGTTCAGAAAAATGAAACCCAGTTTTTAATTTAGGTAAATATCAAGATTGGCTGTGTCATTTAATTGGCTTTTCCGTGTCATTTGCTCATCTACCAAAGGCAGAAGGGAGAAAGAGTGAAGGGGAGCCGAGCTAGCTGATGGTTTGAGTGCAGAATGACCATATCTGGCACCACATGGTCCAAGGTGGCCGAGGGGAGCTTACCCTTGTCTGCCCTGGGATGCTTTTGTATATAGTCCACAGCTATGCAAAGCCACAGCAAAGTCAGAGGGATTGGGTGAAGCTGGTGTTTGACTCTTCACCTTTCGGAGTAACCTGGCACTTCCAGCCATTCAGCTGTCCTGCCCCTCCTCACACCTACCCAGAGACTCACTCTCTCAAAGAGGTCATAGTGCGAGCCATTCTCTCTCAGAGTCTCCCTGAAGTTCTGCCATACCCTCTCTGGCTCCTCAGTTTAGCTTTTCAGAAGGCTGGCTATAACTCCAGCTATGTCCTAAGAACAAACACCAACACCATTTCCTCACTGTACCCAGCAATGGAGCTCTGAACTCCCATAGAGCAAAACTGGTAGAGTTAAAGGGAGAAAGGCTTAAAAAAATGAGTTGAGACCTAGATTCCTCACTCATAGTTACAGATAGAAGTATACTAGGACAGAAGACAAACAGGATATAAGACAGAGTGAGACAACGAACCAACCAGGCTAAACTGTTACACAGAGAACATTTCTACAACTGGTTTACCCCATCTCTAGTGCTCGGCAGTCTCTAGGATAGGACATCTGCTAGGTCATTAAACAAGCATTAATAAATGCTAAATGAAACCATGCTAAGTATTTTCTAATGGAATGTTAGAAATAAAAAAGAGACTCAGTGGGTAAGAACAGTGACTGGACACGCATGGAGACCCATGTACAAATCAGCAGCGCCCACATAAAAAGAAAGTAAACGAAAAAAAGAAAAAGGAAAGAAAGAAAGAGAGAAAGAAAGAAAGAAAGGGAGAGAGAGAGAAAGAATGAAAGGAAGGAAGGAAGGGAGGAAGGGAGGAAGGGAGGAAGGGAAGAAGGGAGAAAGGGATGAAGGGAGGAAGGGAGGAAGGGAGGAAGAAAGAAAGAAAGAAAGAAAGAAAGGAAGGAAGGAAGGAAGGAAGGAAGGAAGAAAGAAAGAAAGAAAGAAAGAAAGAAAGAAAGAAAGAAAGAAAGAAAGAAAGAAAGAAAGAAAGAAAGAAAGAAAGAAAGAAAGAAAAATGAAAAAGGCAAAATCAAACCAAGGGAGAAACCCCTTGAGATGAATGATAATACAGCAAATCAAAACTGCCCTGGAACACAGCTAATGCCATGTCTACAGGGAAATGTTTAGCACAGATGTGCAGCATAAACACTTAAGAGTACATTTTTTTCCAATGAGGCACGGTGGCGGCACACACTGCCCTTTGGAGGCAGAAGCAGGAGGAACAGGAGTTCATGGTTATTTTTGGCAACAGTGAGAGGAAGGGCACTATAGACAACAAGAAGCTGACTCTGTTTTAAAAAAAAAAAATCATTAATCAGTTGATTAGATTTCCTGGTGAGAGACGGTAGGCACAAGGACTGCACTGAAATTCACATACAAAGTCAGGCAGGAGCCAAGCAAGGCTGGGAGCCGTACGGCGAGGAGACTGTTTTAGGGATAATGTTTGTTTTTATTTTTCAGAGAAGGAACAGCTGTCAGATAAGAGTAGGAGGCACCAAGGACAGTGAACTTAATTCTAGTTGGTATGAAAAACATCTGGTTGATCAACACAAAATTCTCTGGAAGTCACTTCTCCAAACTGAGTGGGCATGACAAGTATGCTAGGTTAATTTGTTTGTCTTTTTAAATTCTAATTTCATTCATTCATTTATTATTTATTATTATCATAGGAGGGGCACTTATGTGCCATGATACACAAGTAAAGGTCAGAAGAGGATGCTCAGGACTCTGTTCTGTCCTACTCTGGGATCAAACTCAGGCTCTCAGGCTTGTGTGGCAACTTACTGGTCTGGCTAATGACTTTTGTTTGTTTGCTTATTGTTTATTTCTTGATACTGGGTTTCTGTGTTGCCCTAGGTATCTTGGAACTCCCTCTGTAGACCAGGCTGGCCTTGAACTCAGAGATTCACCTGCCTCTGCCTCTCCCCACCCCCAATGCTGGGATTAAAGGTGTGTGCCACCACCCCACATACACAGGTTAATGAATTTTTAATGAGAAAACTAGATATTCAGGAAATTAAGAGTAATTCCATTCCTATGCATAACAATGGACAAGGTAGAATACATTCATACAATTAGAAGACAGTCCAAGAGTGACTGCTAATAGCTCCCACACAGTGTCTGATCTGACTGTGGAGTTAGGACCTCTGAGCTCTGATGTTGCTTGGCATCAGATCTTCAGGGCCTGAATTCTGGTCCTGTCACTCACAGACTTGGTGAGTGTTGTTTTAAGCAAGAGGTATCTGAAGAATGCCTTGGTTGCAGTGGGCTCTTGTTAAATAACAATGTTACTGATGCTGTTTTCATGAAAGGAACACTCAAGAGTATACAGCTTATACCACAACAAGGTATCATTTAGGGTGACCCAACCATATTTTCCCCAACCCTGTTTCATAGTAACTTTAGCTAATGTTAAAAGGAACTGAGGATTGAACAAGGCCAGCAAACCCAACCTCCAACCCCCGTTTCCCCAAGAGACAGTGTTAGCTAAGGGGCTTCATCTATCAGCATACATGACCCACCTCAGGCTGGTGCAACTAACTGTCCTCCATAACACCAGCCCAGGATAAGTCATTCTGGGAGGTGTGAAGCCTCCTGAACCTTTGGCCACAAACCAGCTCTCCTTCAGGGATGTGTCTATGTAACTTATAAAGAATTATCCCTGGTTTCATGGCCTTTGTCCTTGGAAACACGTTTCTCTCTTGCTTGGGTCCTGGGCCACAATGGAGCACTGTGGCCAGAGACTCAAAACAGCCCATGATGGTAGACACGAAGGGGAGTGGAAGAGGTTACCCTGGGGAGGAGGAGGGAAAGTCAGAGAGCACCACTCAGCACCACACAGCACCTTCCCTCTCCATTTTGGAAATTTACCTGAATGCTGCAGTTCTGAAGTGGGGAGTAGCCATCAAAACCGGGGACCCAGGAGACCAGGATGCCGTGTGCTGTACTGTTGAGGATATGGACTTCAGTGGGCGGGGAGGGGATTACTATGGAAAAACAAGACACACACACACACCATCACAATTATAAACCACAGGAGGCTTCAAGTATCAACCAGTTTCAATCTGTGGGTTGTGACCTTTCTGGGGGTCAAGCAACTCTTTCACTGGAGTCACTTAACATTGGAAAACACAGATATTTATATTACCATTCATAAGAGTAGCAAGATTATGGTTATGAAATAGCAACAAAATAATTTTGTAGTTGGGGGTGACCACAACATGAGGAACTGTGTTAAAGGACGGCAGCATCAGGAGATTGAGAACCACTGGCTCAGACAAAGGGGGTCTTGGTTGTTCTGATAAAAGCTTTAAGATAAATGAAGGTCAGCCAGAAACACAAGTTTGACCTCAGAGTTGGGGAGATAAGGCAGAAGGACAGGAAGTTCAAGGCCACCTTGTCTTAAAATAGAAATCCCACAAGCTTTGGAAATAGGATAGAGTTTTTAAAGAAAGTTTAGATGAGATTCTACCCGAAGCACACATTTTAATGCTTCTCATGTCTAAACTCGGAGAAGTTTAAACCTTAGCCTTAGTAAATACGTCTTTACAAGTCTACACCCACTGATGGATTTCTGAGATTCCCAGCATGCCTTTTGAAACTGTAATAGCAGAATTTGTGGAAAAGGAAGGAAGTTATACACTTCCTCCAGGAGTCACTTTTAGTTTGCTTTTTTTTTTTTTTTTTTTTTGGCAATGAACCTTTACAAAATGCTATGTCATATCCTTTATCCAGTCCGTTTACCGAAACTGAAATCGGAATCCTTTAGAACTCCTTCCGTGGTTTTAAATCCCCTCCTCTGCATGCCCAACCTTTAACTTATCATTCAGCATATTCCAACATGTCTTTGTGTTGCTGTGATTTCCCGCGGATAAGAGGAAAGGACCATGAACCCAGCATTTATTCTTCTCTTTCTAAAGAGCTATAGTAAAATATAAAACGTGTTTGAGTTCCTGTGAGAAAGAATGATGACATAAAGATTAAACACAGCAGAATTTGCTTGTGGGTCTTCCTTCCCTTCCACGTTTTGGGTGTCAGTACCTGTTATTACGCAGGAATTGAAGGACGGGGTGGAGGACTGTAATGTCTTGTAGAAACTCTGGTACTGTCAATCAACTAACTGTCCGGGAGCTCCCATCTAGTAAAATGGGAGGTAAGATGGAGAGGGAGAAGAGGAGGCAGACTGACCCCACATGCTCTCTGCTCCCCGTTGTCAGTCTCCCTCCTGTAAGATTTGGATCAGGCTCCGTTGGACCAGTCCTCAGCAGCAGCGGCCCTGACGAGCCCACCTCTGGGCTCTTCAACGGTTAATGAGGATAAGCACAAGGCAGAAATGGGAAAGCGAAAATGGAGGTAAAGCGGCTAGCTTATTTTCTTCTTGTGCTAAGCAGAACTACACTAGCTAATGCCAATCAATGACCTATGTGCTAAGAACTGCAATGACTATATTACTTGGATTAAATAACCAAGTCTCAAAAATAAGTAGACTTTATAATTGTCCCAAGTTTCTTTTTTCCCAACACTGACATCAAAGAGGAGAAAAGACTTGAGTAGTGTTACAAAGAAAGTCATGGAGTAAGCCAGACGCAACCCTGTGCCCCTCCGTAGCCCCCAGGACCTGCTAGAGAGTCCTGGCCTTCCTGCTCACCTTTGATGTTGATCTGTACACCCTTGGACACGGTCAGTCCTTTGTCATTGTGGGCCTCACAGCTGAAGACTGCTGTCTCTGTCAGACCTGAGATGGAAGGGCACTCATGAGATTCAGGCAGATAAGCAGATTGTCCTAAGCTAGAGACCCGCGGCTTTGGCAGCTTTTATTTCTTGGTTCATAGCTTCTAGCCTAAAATGTAAAATTAATCTAAAGAAAAAAGCGTGATAGCTATAGGAAAACCAACCTGAGAAGAAACCACAGGTGCCCGGAGCAGGGCAGCCCTGGCCCCAGAGGCAGCTGGTTTCAGCCTTTCAAGCCCTGAATGCCTGGTAGTGTTGCTCAGACTTTTTTGAGTCCCGTGGGGGAAGAGGTTGAGACACAGTCTATCTATGTAGTTCTGGCTGTCCTGGAACTCACTCTGTAGACCAGGCTGGCCTTGACTTTACAGAGATCTGCCTGCCTTGGCCTCCTCAGTGCTGCAATTAAGGGGTGTGAGTCACTATACCCAGTCAGAGTTCAGTCACAACACAACAGTCAACACAGATGTTGCACATGCACACAATGATGGGTTGCATCAGAAAGACACAGGAATCAAGGGAAAGAGTTCCCAGTGGAACATTGGAGAGAAATCCTCAAGCAGATTGCTTAATTAAGGTTTCCTGACTATATAAAGCACCAAGAACAGTGGCTTCGCTCGGGAGTCATACCTTTACGTATTCACTTTCTCTTGCAGGAAGCGCTCCTATTTTGTATGGTGACTAGAGCAAATAACTAGTAATCTAGAAAGGAATATTTTATTCTGCGCCTCTTACTTGCATCTGTAAAGGACACTTATGAATAACTACTCTGTGTGCTTCCTCCTAATTTTGAAAAGTATGCATAGCCGCTCAGACACTCTGATATCTACATTCCAAAATCTTCCATGATTGAAACAGCTGATCAAAATGTAATAGTAGAGGCCTAGAAAACTGCATAGAATCTAGGCACTTGGGCATACCTAATCCCCAACTCTACCTGCAATACCTTGACACAACATCACCCACTGGAATCACTTCTCCTACAGAGTGGTTTTCCACCATGATTTTCTACTTCTTCTGTGAGGTCTATTTTAATAGCATCCACACGGGTGCTTGAAAATCATAATAACTGTCTGATTTTCTTTCTCTTGGATTGATTATATTTATAGAAATTATCAGGTAACAATGAATTGGTAAATAATTCCATGTTTTCTTTGGTCAGTGATGGGGAAGGGATGAAACCCAAGACTTCATTTATGATAGACAAGCTACCTCTTTCCCTCCTCCTTTGCCAGATCAAATTGTAATTTTCTGTATCTGCAGTCTAGAAATTTCTGAACCCTAGGTCAAGGTGCCATAGCAGCTGTTCTCAGAGTCAGGTCCACAGACTTCAGGAGGTGCCAGGGACACTTGCCCTCGAAAGTTAGCTTATTCTCATAATAGCAATGTGACTTTCCTTTTCATGCTCATTATCTCAGGGATGCATGAAGGAATTTTCCAGAGGGTGATGTCATATAATGATGCCACACATCCACCGGTCAGTGGAACATAGACTTGCGTTTCCTCGCTTTTTAAAGTTTTCCATTTTACTTTCTAATTACATAAGCAGATAGGCATACTTAGTACAAAATTGTTTTGTTTTTCTTTTTTCAACAGTTTTTAACTCTTAAAGGGATCCCGACACTAAATTCTTTGAGAGTTGATGTCCCACTGGGACTCTGGGGGAGGGGGAGGGGGAGTCTCTACCTCCTGGAAAAGGAGGAAGAACTGAGAGGCAGGTGGCAAACAACAACAGCAAATGCACAAACAAAAAGCCCTCGAGGGGCATTGGTTGGTCGGGTTTGACTGTGGGAAAGAGAATGTACACAGTGAGGACCAAGGCAGGCCTCACGGTGCATGGGGTGCATCCTCTGTGCTCCATGTCACAGCCTCGATGTCAGACTGCAGCATCCTCATAACCAATGGGTCCTGATCTCCCAGGGGAGACACCCATCCTTCCAGCTCCCAAGAGCTTGCAATGCTTGGCTCTTGTTTAGGAAAACCACGTTTTGGCTCCATCAGAACACAGGGAATTCTATCTATCTATCTATTTATTTTTATTTAAGGTGTGGTAGATGTCTGCAGGCTAAACATCTTTTGATTTCAGTTATTCTTATCCAGACTTTTAGGAAATATACATGGAGTATGAACTACAAAAATCACATTCCACTCTGAGCGAGGCAGGGAGAGTCAGCTCTTTGGCAAACCAGGTTTATTTCACTGGGATTCGGTACTTTGCCACAGCTCCCTGAAGGAGGCCAATCAGCCGGGCACATTGTTCCTGGCCTCTATGGTGGACAGACAGACAAGTGCTTAAAGGGAAGCTGGCTACTGTGTGGCTTGATTTTTAGATCAAGCAGGAAGTCATTTTCCTCTTTGTGTTTTTTTTCTCTCTCCAAAGTTTACACAAGGTCAGAAAAACAGTTTATAGCAGATGTCTCAGCAGCACAAGGTACCCACACCAAACTGGAACTCCCAGAGACCAGCTCCAATGCTTCTCCAAGTGGGTAGGGGGTTGACGCCCACAAGTCGAACAGATGCAAGCAGACACAAGTGGAAACCCATCTAAATAAGGGTAACCTCTAAAACTAGACACAGCTTCAGGGATACCCGACCCCCACCCTACCCCACCCTCACCCTACCTCCACCCCAGCAGGTATTCCACCCTCCCCATTCCAGGGACAGAACTCCGACCTTGTTCACTCTGGGCTACTGCTCTACCACAGAACCACACCCTGCCCTGTGTAACTTTTTCCTTTATGGTTTTCTGGTTTGGTGGCACAAATATACGTCCCAAGTACAGTCTCGTTCACACAGCCAGACTAGCTAGACAGAGTGCTCTGCAGGAAAAGCCAGCCTTTCCTCTCTTGCTTGGTCCCTTCTATGCAGGAACAATAACCACCAGGTTGAAATAAACCTGAGAGTTTTATAGCCCAAACCCTTGTAGCTTTCCTGGGAGAAAACACAGCATCTGTGAGTCTTGGGTCTCCACCCTTCCTCCCACAGATCCTGAATGCTTCACTTCTAGTGGAGGCTCCACAGTGCCTAAACCTCTTCCTCCCCGCCTGTCCCCAGGGTTCCAATGAAAGGCTTCTGTAGCTGCCTTGTTTTCTCTACTCCCCAGACATACACAGACACACAGACACACACACACACAGACACACACACACACAGACACACACACACACAGACACACAGACACACACACACACAGACACACACACACACAGACACACACACACACAGACACACACACACACACACACAGAGTTTGAGAAATGGCAGCCTGTGACCCAGACCTGAGATATTTTAAGGAGCTCTGAGGAACAAGATGTTCCCTTGAGGGAAGGACAATCACAATTGCTGAGGAAGCAACTTCCAGGAGCAGTGTAGGCCAAGTCTCTTAGCTCTGGATTAAGCAACCCTGAAATTTAATGAAATAAACAATCCTGTATTTTCTTTTCTTTTTTTCTTGTGTCTGTCTCTCTACCGGAGAATGCAACGCACAGAACACACTATATGGGGAAAACGGCTTATTACTTGGAACTCCATCTGCTCTGGTTTCACCCACTCAATAAGTACTGAGTACTCACTGTGTACCAGATTCCCCACCCCCCACCCCAGGAGCCTGGGATATCTTTAATGCCTGTCCCTTAGAGCTCACATTCCCCCCCCCAGAGCAAAATGAAGCACGACCTGACAGAGAAGCTGATTGCTGTGCTGGAAAGTGGCAGGAAAGTGACAGGTACCGGAACCCCTGAAGACTGGATGGTCTGGGTGGGTGGGGAAGCAGGCTCTGATTCTCCACAGAGGGAGAGGTTAAAGGTAGAGTTTTAAGCATTGCCTCAGAGGAAATACCTAGGATTAGGGAATAGCCTGGGGAATCCTAGCACACAAACAGCCCAGGCCTTTGTCTAGAGTATGGGGGAATCCTGGAGCTCTAGAGGAGAACTGGCAGATTTGGCTTTGTCATGATTGTTCCAGCTGCCCTCGGAAGAGCAGACTTTAAGCAAGTTCCCGATTTCAAAACAGGCATTAAAGATGTAATGGGATTCAAAGCACATCGTTTGGCAATCGCTGCGAGAACGAGGAACTGATTTGTATAAATTCTCACTGTTGTGGTTATTACAACAAATAATAGGGACCACATCCAGCTAACTAAAACAAAGGCTACTTGTTAGTTGTCCATTTAAACAGATAATTGGTGGGGTCTTTTTTAAGTTTTATTTTTATCCGCGTGTACTTGTCTATATGACTTTACATCTTCTGTGTGTGGGTATGATGGAGTCTAGAAGGCACCGACTCCCTTGGACCAGGAAGGAGTTAGAGGTGGTTGTGAGCTGTCTGATACCCTTGCTGGGAACTGAACTCCAGTACTCTGCAGGTGCAACAGGTGCTCTTAACCGGCAAGTCACCTCTTCAGTACAGGGGATCCAAAACCTGTTGGCCACTATGGGCACTGCACTCTTGTAACGCCCCACCCCCTACCCCCAATGCCGGGCGTGGTGGCGCACACCTTTAATCCCAGCACTTGGGAGGCAGAGGCAGGAGGATTTCTGAGTTCGAGGCCAGCCTGGTCTACAGAGTGAGTTCCAGGACAGCCAAGGCTACACAGAGAAACCCTGTCTCGAAAAACCAAAAAAAAAAAAAAAAAAGTAAAGTTAAATTTAAAAAGAAGCTGTGTAAGTGGTCCAGGGACCATCAATGTGAATGCTGAGAGGCTGCACTCAGTCACCTACAGTACATTCCACCATAAATACCAGGCAGGAAAGCTCTTTGAACATTTCGGATCTGGAGTCACTCAATCAAAAAGCCTTTTATTTATTTGTTATTTCTGGTGCTAAGGATTTATTTTCTGTTTTTGAGACAGGGTCTCAGTAGCCCAGAATGATCTTAAACTCACCATGTAAGTGAAGATGACTTTAAATGTCGGATCCTCCTGACCTATATCCTGAAAGCTAGGATTACAGGCACGCACCTGCCACACCTGGTTTATTCTTTGCTGGAGATCAACCTGGGGACTCACGAATGACAGACAAGCGCTTTACCTACTGAGTTACACCCTCAGGCCTGCCCTGGGGACTTTGTTTGCTTTATTTACAGTGCAAAAGCAGAAACCAGGCCTGTGTGTGGTACACAAACTCTCTATCACCAAGCCTTACAAAATGCTTCTTTAAAAGGGAAAGAAATTCAGATTGAAGTAATTTTAGATTCACAAAAAAGTTGCAAAAATAGCACCAAGTTCCTGTTCCCTCCCCTCCTCCACTTTTCCATGAAAAAGATTTTAAACAGTCATAATACCAGGATGGAAACCAGGAAGGTGACTTCGGTACACTGCTAGTCACTAAAATTCAACCTTACTCCGATTTTATCAGGCTTTCCCCCCCCGGGGGAGGGCACATTTATGTGTGTATAATCCTATGAAATTTTAATCACAGGTACAGACTTGTACCTACAAAATTGTTCCACTGAAAAAGGACTCCCCCATGGGAACGTCCTAGCCTAAGAGAACCCACAGAGAGGACTGAGCCTTCTCTACCGAGATAATTTTGCACTTGGAGACAGAGGGCGATTTCAGTGGAATCAGACCCTGCACAACCTTTGAGGCTGGCTTTGTTCAGAATAATGGCCTCCAGACCCAGTACCTTTCCTCCTGTGTCTTTGGGACAGCTTTTACATTAGAGTCAGGTGGGGAGGGATTGTGACAAGAGGAGAAAAAGGCCAGGAGTGTGGTGACATTCCTGTAACCCCAGCTCTTCTAGAGATGAGGCCAGCCTGGAGCCAGATCCTGTCTGAAGCAAATAAGCTTGCTCAAAGCAGTCCAAACTGCCTGGGCCAGTCAACCACTTCCTTATTTGATACTCTCTCTTAGATTGATAGGAAAGTTTGTATCCAGGAATTTTTTTTTTTTTTGGTTTTTCGAGACAGGGTTTCTCTGTGTAGCCCTGGCTGTCCTGGCACTCACTTTGTAGACCAGGCTGGCCTCGAACTCAGAAATCCGCCTGCCTCTGCCTCCCGAGTGCTGGGATTAAAGGCGTGCACCACCACGCCCGGCTAGGAATTTTTTTTTTTTTAACATGAAATCTCATGTAGCCCAGACTATCTCCAACTCACTGTATAGTCAAGAATGACCTTGAATCTATGATGTTTGTACTTCCCACTCTGCAAGTGCTGGGATTATAGGTTTGCACCACCAGGTCCAGTTTCCATGGTGCTAGGGAACCAATGCAGGGCTTTATGCATGGTGGGCAAGCATTTTACCAACTGAACCGCATCGCCAGCCTTAGGTTAACTCATTTGTTCAGTGGTTCATTCAGCTGTTCACTGAAGACAGAGGGCTACTACACTAGCTAATACTTCTCACACAATCAGTACATGGAACACTAGCCTCTCCTGGGGAACCTGACAAGTAGATGGCTGTGGTTGAGTATAAAGCAGAGGTACTGAAGACAGAGGAGCTGTGAGTGTACCAATAAGGGCAGAGTGACCAGGCAGGCCTTCAGAGATGAGCAGAGGGCGAGAGTCAAAAGATGGAAGAGGGGCTTCCCAGAAAGCCAATGAGAAGAAAGCAGCCAGGCTAGAAGGACCAGTCTGGGAAGCCAAGCAAGACAGCACAGTACCAGAGGCTCATGAGATCCCATGTGCAGGCAGGGATGCTTCAGGAGAGGTGGAGCGGGGTATAGGTCAAAGGGCTGAGGGATATGGGTCATCAGAGTAAAACTTCAACTGGTTTGGACTGGATGGTCCTGCCTGCAGTGGGATGCTGGTGTTTTAGGAGAAGCTGATAAAGCACAATGACTCACTGTGTAGGTGGCAGGCTCTGGAAGGGGGAGAGCACAGAGGACAGAAGGACAAGGAATGCAGGGCCACAGTTAGGGCTCAGCGTCAACAGCGTTGGTAAGGAAGCAGAAAAATATGAATTAAGGACATCACCGTGGAAAAGCGCAGGGGAAGGGGCTCAGCAGACAGTCGAGAACAACGTGCAGAACCTGACTGCCAGACAGGGCAGAGAGCAGAATCTGGGTAAATTTCAGACTTCCAACTAGAATACACTATTGGCTCAAGAGGCCTTCACTGTTGGGCATCAGCTATGCCATCTTTGCCATCAAACAAAATGAAGTATTTGTAGGTGGGGCCAGAGAGGCAGGTCAGTGTTTAAGGGCACTTGCTGCTTTTGCACAGGATCCAGATTCAGTTCCTAGCACCGACATGGTTAGTGCCTCCAATTCCAGGGAATCAGATCCTCTCGATGACCTCCATGGGGACCAGGCACACACAGTACAGATGGATACATGCAGGCAAAACACTCATGCACATAAAGTAAATTAAATGAGTCTAAACAAGAGGATAAGACTCTGAGACAAGAGGAGCCTGGTGTTGCCTCTTCTGCATAAGAAAGCACAGGGTAGTAGGTGGATGGCTGCGTTTTGAGGCAATTGCAAGTTGGTTGGGTTGACTTGAATGTAAATCTGACATGTTGTTTTGGAATAATCAATGTGAATCCTAGAAAACGTTAAAGGCACAGGGTTGGAGTACAGCTCAATGATTAGCATGTACATGATTAGCATGTACATGCAGAGCTAGGACCTTGCTTCCACACATGTGCAAAACTTTCCCTTACCAAAAGGAAAAGAGAAAGAGGAAAGTCAGAAGCCCGTTCTTTCAACCTTTCACAACCAGGAGAACTGCTTGAGCAATGTAGTGCACTATAGTCATTCGGGAACTAGGTGGGAAAGGCCAGCTTAGCAGCTTAAACACAGGCTCTCCACGTACAGAGACGTTAGCCTTTGCTGGGGAAATTCTAGAGAAACTGGTGGAGCCCATGCCGGGTGTACCAGATGTTAGAGCAACTTTCCATTGCCATGGGCTTTCAGATGGGATATCTACAGTTTTGAAGGGGCTTTCTTGAGACGTGGCATTGGGTCCTCTCCTGCCTGCCATTCCTAGACATTGAAGATACGACCAAAGGACGTTTTAGTTCCTGCTCTCTGAGGCTCTCAAAGACAGTAAAAGAGTAAGTCAGATAAAATACCTTCCCACTTTAGTTTGTGGGGAATGTGCTCCCAGGACTCTTTCCATGTACGCTTGAAATCTCATTTCCAGGATCCAGAAATGCATGCTCTTCCTAGACACAGATGCTTCTGGCAAAGTTTAATTTATAAACTAGGTATACTAAAAGATCAATAATAAGAGCTACTAATAAGATAGAACAATCCCTAAAATATACCATAATAAAAATTATGTGAATATATCCTCTTTCTTATTTCTAGAATTTTCTGTCAAATAGAATTTTTTGAACTGCAGAAAACAAAATCTCAGATGGGGAAGGGGCTAACTGTATTTTGATAGGTGAGATTCTAGTAAGATTGGGCAAAAAACAAAACAAACAAACAAAAATTATGTAGAACAACAAAGCCAGAAAAGGTGTAATTTGAATCTCTGGGCAAGCAGAGAGACAAGAGGAGCCCTGGGCTTACTGACCCACCAGTCTTGTCAAGTCTGCAGACATCAGGTTTGGTGGGAGGTGATGTCTCAAAAAATAAGATAGAGTGCTCTTGAGAAAGGTACCTGATGTGAACCTGCATGCTCCACTAGCATGCTTACACACATTCTGATACACACATACACACACACACACACACACACACACACACAAAACCATCTACAAATAGACCCAGGTAAACAAAGGTTGACAATAAATAAAAATCTGTTGATGTTGTGTGCACATAGCACAGGGCCTGTGCCTCTGTGCTTTACCAAAAAGTCTAGAATTTGGCAAGGACTTTTTGGAAAGAGAATAGAATTTTCAAACTTTAAAATAAGTGTGCACTTTTACATTCAATTCTCCTTTTCACTCCCTCTCCTAAATACCGATGATTTAAGACACACACAAAACCAAAACCAAAACCAAAACCAAAACCAAAACAATAAACCCCACAAAAAAAAACCCAAAAAACAAAAACCCAAAAGCCAGTACTGTGGGTCTAGCAAGCTGGTACAGTGGATAAAGTCATCGCTTTCCGAGTCAACCTGACTTCAGTCCCTGGAAACCGTGTAAAGGGGGAAGAGGGAACCAGCTCCACAAAGTTACCTCTGGCCTCCACACATCCTTGGCATGTGGACATCCACAAAGAGACAATAATAATAAAGATTAAAACTCTATGTTTGAGGGTGTACATATGTTAGTTACTAAAGCCATTCCACAATACACATACACATCTCAAGACAGCACACCCTTCATGATAAATGCATACCCTATTTTTCTCAGTTAAAAAACCAAAACGTTGAGGCCAAGGAGCTGGCTTGGGAAATAAAGGTACCCACTGCTATACCTGATCACCTGAGCTCAATCCCTAAAATTTACATGGTGGAAGAAGAAAACAAAAACCTACAAATTGTCCTCTGACCTCTGCCCCCACACACAAAAACCTTCCACAAATGTAAAAAGAATTTTAAATTAAATATATAATATCTGTTTTTTCAAACCATTAATCTTGTATTGCTGGCTGTGATGGCCAGGCTGGTAATCCCAACACTTGACTTGGTAGGCAAATGCAGGTGGATAGTCAGGAGTTCAGGGTCAGCCTGGCTATACAGCAAGTGGCCTTGGTTACATAAGACCATATCTCAAAATAGTCATAAAAATAGAAATATCTTTCTTCATGGACTTTGGAGCAATTATCTCACAGAGGGTATTATTTGGAATTGATTTTAAACACACAAGTTCTCCAATTATCTATTCCTTGGAGGAACTCAAAGAAAACTTAGATGAAGGTAGAGAACTCCATATCACCTTTCCCACCATCAGGGGTTACAGAGGGGCCTCTGTGACAATGCCTGGGGCTGGAATGCACTTGTTTATGCAGCCTCAGCTCAAGGCATCGGGATCCTGCTTTAGTGGGATCCTGCTTCAGATGGCCTGAAGCGGGACACCAAACACAAAGCCCGGGGTCTCAGGGAGCGGGCTCATAGGGAGACTTAAGTTAGGTCCCTACTTCCATTCTTCCGTGGAAGTAAACATAGTTAAACTCTGATAAGAGCAGTGAAGGACAAACACACAATCTGACTGGGAGTCAAAACAGAGGAAAGATACTCTCTTAAGTGATATATGTGTGTGTCACAGGACAAAGGGCAGGTGGGGAGACACTGTGGACAACAGACATTGGAGGGGGTACAAAGTCCTGAGCAGGAAGACATATGATGTGTCTGAAGAAATGGAAGGGACTCTATGTGAATGGCACTTAGCAGGCACAGGCAGAGGATTGGGTGTGGGGCAGAGAGCTGGGCAGGGCCCAGAGCGTGAAGGGCTGACTGACAAGGCCAGGAAGGATTCTGGGTGATAGTCTAGATCAATGGTAAGCCACTCATCATAAGATGAGTGACATAATCTGTGGCTGAGGAGACTGGAGAGACACAGCGATAGGATGGGAGCAATGGTTTTGGCGGGAACTGATGTGAACCACGGAGACCGATAGAGGCTGAGTGTGCTGTAGAAGCAGAATTCACAAAACTGCTGAGGCTTTTAGTATTAAAAAAATGACAAAAGAGAGGAGTGTCCTTTTTGTGATATTATTTAGCAAGAAGGAAAGAGGCAGAAGATTGAGGGGAACGACTTGCATTTTAAAAGGCACACACACTCAACAAGTATTTAAGCTAAGGAGACGGCTGGACCCAGGAGCTGGGAGCTCAGTAGAGAGGGCAGGGCCCAAGACATAAAGTTCCAGGCAGCCATCCCACAGATGGCATTGAAACTGCCCGAGGAACTCAGCCAGGAGGGTGTGACTCGGAGGGAAAAGGAGCTGGGCCAGGACTGAGCTGGGCACCCAATGTTCAGAACTGGCCTGGCAACAAAGAAGATGCAGTGAAGAGGGAAGACAGCCAGGATCATGTGCCTTTTAAAACGTCCACCACTGAGACCTCAGGCCTAGATCTGCCTTGGGCACACAGCGGACCCTCCTGAACACTTGCTGAATGCATGAGAAAGGAAGAAGGGATGGAGCATGGCCACATCATCAGACAGAGCTCAAAAATGGGAACCAGGGGAGCCACAGAGGAGCCCATTGGCTTAAGCGGCACCGGAAACTTCAGTGGCAGCCCAAGAGCAGGAGCACAGCCAAGGCATTCTGGTTTGGATGGAGATCAAGATGACCATGGAATGTCAATTCACCAGCAGTCCCACCGTGACTCACAAACTTCCTGCCACAGTGCTCCGTGACTGATCCACTTTCTTAGCATCCAACCTCAATTAGGTCTTTACCTTAGTGTTTCTATAGGGTAGTTCCTGCCAGGTAGGCAAGGCCACAGTGCCATGGAGATGTGAGCAGGGCTCTAGATGCCTGGGCTAGATTCTGTCAAGGGAGGCAACTGGACATCCCACTTCCTTTCCAATATACCTACTCCTCTCTAGTGTTACCATACCTGTTTTTGCTCTTCTTGATTGACCACTGTTGGGGTATAGCAATTGTCACCAAAGTTTTGTCACCTTTACAGTTAGAGGGGAAGAAATGCATGCATGCATGTAATGCATAAGCATAATGCTCAGACTTACCAGGTACGGTTAGGACAGACGGGGACCTTTCCGGTTTTTCATTAACACGGCTGCTATTTTGAACCCAGAAGATATTGACGGGCTCAGGAGGGCCCACGGCCTGGCAGGTGAGGTTGAAGGCTGTGTTTCTGGTGACATTCACACTCTCAGGCTGCTTTATAAAGTAAGGGAGTCCTGCAGAGAGAGCGGAGCAGAGCATGCTTTAACCAGAAGCAGAGCTTTAAAGACAGGGATGGGGGTTTCCCCAGGTCTGACATAGCCAATTGTCGCCTCCAAGTAGAGTAAGAAAGAGGGCAGAGGTTTCTGACTCCCAGTCTATCCCCAGCCAGCTTTCTAGGACACCTTTTTTTTTTTTTTCTAGGCACTGTGAGTGGTGATTCATCTGCTTTGGCCAGAATGGAATCCATAGCCGGCTTTTAAATCAGGTGTTTGTTGCTCAAGGGCTTGGCACTGGTTGGCAAGTTGGCCGCATTTCTCACCAAAACAAGCTGAGTGAGCAGGAAAGATGGCTGGCGTTTAAGAGTGCTCGCCACTCTTCCAGGGGATCCAAGTTCATGTCAGCAGCCACGTCAGGCAGCTTGCAACTACCATGACTCCAGCTCAAGGGCTCTAGCGTCGTCTTCTGGACTCTGAAGTCCACCCCCAACCACCCACACACACATGTGTTTGTGTAAAACTAAAGAGTTTATAGCAAGCAGTTGTTACTTGAAGACATAATCAGCAAAGTTCTATAGTTATAATCCTAAAATCTACTGAAACTCCAAAATCTGGCCCACAAGGGAGCTGGGGAATTTTCAGAGAAAGCCAATGGTTACTTGTTTGGAAGACATGCCCAAAATTTCACCAGGGCAAGCTGGCTAGCCCAACACTTAAATCACGGGCTTTATAAACTCGTGTCTCACAAATCTGGTTCCACGCAGGATAATAGGATTCTTTTTTTTTCCTTCTGTTTCAAAGCTTTCAAGATTCAGACTTTCCCCCAACTTGTGTACTTTCCTGGGATCCTGACAAGTAAGTTGTCTATTAGATACTGTATTTTACAAGATTAATTCCAAATGTAGGGATGCCCTCTTGTTGACTGATGCCCACATAATCCTGGCATCAGCTGTCCAGTCTGGAATGGGTCCAAAGCAAAGGTCCCTATGATTCTCATCCGAGGGGCAGTGTTTCTGTCTCTTCCCTCCATTCTTACCCACTGTAAGTATCACTCTCTCCTTTGTCCCTTCCTCCCCCCTCTCTCAAGCCTTCTACAGTGGTTCTGGGCATCAAGTTCATGTGCACAAGGGAATGGGCATTGGAAAAGCCTTTTGGTGGGAATGGGATGTGGAAGGTGCGGCAGAGGGGTAATAAGATGGCAATGCTGCCAAGGACACTGTGGAAGATGGCACCTCATGGGTGGGGAGCAACACTTAGGCAATAAAGGCCCCATAGTGGAGCAAATGCTTAGCATGCACAATCCTCTGGGCCCTCGCATGAGCGCGCGCGCACACACACACACACACACACACACACACACACACACACACCAAGATCCTATTATTACATCATTTTCTAAAGTAAAAAAGAGGATTGTCTTGTAAAATTCCAACACTGATGGATCCATAAGATTTACAGGATTATAAACAGACAGAACAACCCCCCAGAGTGACAGACCAACCCCCCAGAGTGTCATGTAGGAGACCATGTGACACAGGATCCACCCTGTTCTCCGGCAACAGGATATGGCTTTGGGCTCACCTTGAACTTCCACGTATATGGGATCAGATACAATCTCTCTATCGTTCACCTTCATCTTACAGAAGTACGACCCATTGTCTGAGCGCTGCACACTGGCTATGCTTCAAAGAGAACACAAAAAGAAATTTGCAGTGACTATCTTTTGAGTCCCCATTATAGAAACAGAAGATCCTTCAACACACTTATCATGTGGTTAACTTTTTGTGTCAACATGGCCAGGCTGTGGTGCTTGGTGGTCTACACGCTGCTGTAAGAATATTTTCCAAACGCCATGAACATTTAACTTGGCAACCTTTGAGTAAAGCAGACGACCCTTCCCAACATGTGTGGGTCTCCTTGAATCAGCTGCAGACTGAGGTCCCCTGAGGAAGGTCAGCAGCAGTCTTCCAGGGTCTCCAACCAACACCCGGCTGGCCTCAGATTGTTAACGTTTACTATAGTGTGAATTCGTTGACCCTTTCCCTCTCTTTCTCTAGCGTGTGCTCGAGAGTACATACACTACATACACGTGCGAGCACACACACACACACACACACACACACACGGTTGCTCTTGCACTCACATCTCTTGCTTTCATACATCTTTGAATCTCTAATACACATACTATCAGGTGTCTTGCTTTCCATGGCGGCTTCTAAACCAGGGCTTTGGTTCTTCTTCTGGGCAGTTTTGGAAATCTGAGGAGTTTTTGGTTGTCATTACGATTATGGAATTCCATAGATTTCAAGGTCCTGAGCAATTGTTCTATATCCCAAATGGCCGTGAAACTAGGTCCTACTTCTACCTTGCCTGGTCTCTAAGTATTGTGCAGAGTTTTAATATTCACCTGACCGCCTAAAATTGCAACTGTGAAAACAGAGGGCTGGTATCCTCTTGTCTGGTTTAGAATTTTTTGGTGCCCGAGTCATCTTTTCTGTTTTAGATTTATTATCCCTCCACCCCACCCCACCCACCTCCGACCCCGTGTATGCTCACATGTGTACAGATGCCAGAAGAGGCCACTGACACCATGGGGCTGGACCTCCAGGCAGTTGTGGGTTACCTAGCATGAGTGCTGGGAACCAAACTTGGTGCTCTTAACCAGAACGTCTCCAGTCCCACCTAAACCATCACTCTGGAAGGCTAGCATCACTGCCTTTACCTCAGACACCAATTCTGTGCTCAGGTGGTGGTGAGTTGGGGAGGGAGGCACAGACTGGGGACATGTGACTGTCTCCTTTTTTCCTTTCTGCTGGGATGGTCAGGCCAGCACTAGTACATAGAAATGTGTCTTTTGTTATTAGTTAGCTTTGCTTAGCTTATGTTCCAGCTGGAATGCCTGGAAAATGTCCAACCCAGCTGGCACAGGCCTGTGCCTGTGGTCTCAGCCCTCAGGTGGCTGAGGCAGGAGGGCTGTGGGTTTGAGGTCAGCATGATGAAGTACACTCTGAGACCTCGTCACAAAACAAAAAGCAACGTTGGCTCCTACTGCCTTCTTTCCACCTCTGCAGTGTGTTTACAATCAGCAAGTTATACAACATACATAAAAGCTGCATTGGAGACAGGCAAAATGGCTCAGAGGGTAGAAGCGATTGTCTGTCAAGCCTGGGGACCTGAGTTCAATCCCTGGGACTGAGCTGGGAACCAGGACAAAAATCAGGGACAGGGATTGAACAAAGCACAGTCCTGACAGTTTCATGAGCATGAGAGGAAGTGGAGACAGGGCTTCCTTTCAGAGTTGAAAACTAAGCAAGCTAGCAAGAAAAAAAGTTATGGGAAACAGAAAGGTGGAATATACCAGAGCACAGTGCATGATTCAGCTAGATTTATTTATAACTTCCATACCCACAAAAAGTATGAACCCTGGGTATTGATTCTTACCACTGCTGTGAACAAATACTGCATTGGCACAGCACCATGGGGATGGGCACACATGCAAACATGCACAGGATGGAGTGCGTGTGGACTGAGAGTTCCAAAAAGATGCCTAAGGATGGGTACCCTCGGCTAAGGATGGGTACCCTCGGCTAAGGATGGGTACCCTCGGCTCCCCATACGGAGGGACTAGGGGCAGGGATGGAGGGGAAACGTTTTCAACAGTTGAAATGCATTGCTTCAGGGGTTTCTTCTTCCATGTCTATGTATTTATTTTGTGTCCAAGCATGTGTGTGATATGTATATGTGTGTGTATGGTATGTATGTATGTGGGTGTGGAGGTGTGTATGCATGTATGTGTGCACACGTGCTGCAGAGCATGCGTGTGGGTCAGAGGACAACTCTGGAGAGTTGGTTTTCTTCTTCAACCATGTGGGTTCCCGGGATCAAACTCAGATCACAGGACATGGTGGCAAGCTCCTTACCCACTGAGCCATCTCTCCCCTGCTTTTTGTTTTTGTTTTTATTATTTCCTGTGGTAAATTTGATGAAGCCATATGAAACATTGCCTGCATTTAATGCTTTTCCAGATGATCAGCCAATTACAAAGTACTTCACAGATGCCAATGAATTGCAATATATGTAATAATTATATATAATTTACTATATTATATATGTAGCTTTATTAATCATTGCCTTTTCCCAGTTATGGCTTAGTATATTCATTATTTAGGTCTATCTAGTACATATTTTGTTAATTTTACTTAATGCATTTATGGGTATTAATTTACATAATATATTTTAATTTCTAAATTTATAATTGTTCACGGTGCTTTAAAAAATCATGTGGGAGTGGTCAGATGCAGTTCTGCTGCCGAACACTAGCATAGGACAGCCCCAGACCCTGGGTTCTGGCTCTAGCATCGCTCTCCACCCAAGGTATGAAAATCCCATCAGCCTTTGAAATACAAACGTCTGGACCAAGAAGGCTGAATGAAGTGGTCCAGACTGAGCCGCAGCGTCTAGACAGGAACCATCTGGGCAGAGCTTCAGGGCTGACACTGGGGGAGCCCATGCTCCAGGGCAGTGGTAGCTGGGCTGCCCTAAGATAGTCTTCTAGCAGCCAGCATCTCCATCCCTCAGCAAGCCAATGCTGGGCTGGCCTACAGGGAAATGTCTCCTGAGGAGCAGTTAAACTCTTCAAGTCTTCTTCAGAGAAATGCAAAGAGGCAGAGGTATGATATGACTCTGCATGAGTGAGAAGCTTGGAGCTGTGAAACCCATAGACAGAGAAGGTAGATAACTGTTACTGTAGGGGAAGGGCACATTCTAGGGACTAGGCATCTACACACTCGCACACATACACACACACTCACATACACACACACACACACACTCACACATATACACGCATACATACACAGACATACACATACATACACACTCACACATACATACACACACACATACATACACTCACACATATACACACATAATACACACATACTCACTTATACACACTCAAATATACTCACATACTCACACATATACACACATACATACACATTCACACATATACACATACTCACACATATACACACATACATACACATTCACACATATACACACACTCACACATATACACACATACACACTCACACATATTCACACATACATACACACACATATGTACACACACATATTCACAAATACTCACATATACACATATGCATGCACTAACACATATACACACACATACACACATGCACACACACAGGGTTTAAGTAGTTACTAATTTTACATGCAGTTTACCAAATACAAAAGCAAAAAGAAAATACAATTTAATAAATCAGTGCAAAGACCCACTGCCAGGCTTCTTGCTTTCGCCTGTTGCGAGAGAGTGCAATGGATAACCAAGTGAAGGAGACTCTGGGCAAAGAGTTTTGTGACTGTGAATCAAGACCATGACCCTCAGATCCTGTGGTTAACAATAACTTTGCCCATGGCGCTTTGGCTAAAGGAATTGTACTCTTATTTTCATATTTGATTCCATTTCCCTTCCCTTTCTTCTTCGCTCAAGGTTTTCTTTGCTGTGTGGCCCAGGCAGCCCTCCCGCATGAGATCCTCCTGCCTCAGGCTCCAAACTGTTGAGATTACAGGCGTGCTCTGCCATGTCCCACTTGATTCCTCCTTCTCTTCTCCTCCTCCTCCTCCTCCTCCTTCTCCTCCCCCACCTCCTTCTTCATCATGTGTCTGGGTGTTTCACCAGCATGTACATCTGTGTATCATGTGTATGCCTGATATCCCTGGGGACCAGACCAAGGACTCAGATCCCTCAGAACTGGAGTAACAATGGCTGTGAGGCCACCATGTAGGTGCTAGGAACTGAACTGGGTCAAGTTAAGAGCCATCTCTCCAGTCTCTGGAGCGCATCTTAATTGTTACCAAGAGCAGTGGGATAAAAAGTTGACAATAGACATTGGGGCCAGAGAAGGCCAAGTGTAGGGAAGTTTGGCTCATTAGGGTCTATGCATTCCTACCTCAAAAACAGCAGGAACCTGCTCAGACACTGGGTGAGAAAACCCCAGGGATCTGCCTCCTTAGGGCTGGAATTTCAAGTGCATGCCACCATATTCAGCTTAAAAACAAACCAACAAAAAAAGGTGTGTTCTGGGGATTAAACTCAGGTCCTTATGCCAAGTTCTTTACCTACTGAGTCATTTCCCAGGCCTAAAATACCATTTTACAAATCACATCATGTGGTCCAAGCCCATCACTATGGAAAGGCAGGGAGCTGTGGCAGCTGACCCAGAGTCACATGGATGGGTTGTGCTCTCTTCAAGTGACACCTGACCTATGCAACACTTCTGTCCCTTTCTCTAGGTCATTAAACACCCAACCTACACTAGGAACTTATGGAATGTTGTCCTTTCCTCTTTGTAAGCTTTGTTTATGTTAAACACCTGCTTTCCGTAGTAAACGCACAAAAATATACAGTCAGAGCCACTGTCTGTGAGGGGCAGCTCTATAGACCTTAGCAGAGTCACATGAACCAAGAGAATCATAGAAGTTTGTTCTTTGCCCGGAAGCAAAGCACAACTACTGGAAAGGTTGACAAACTAAATCCCGAGCAGAGTCATCAGGACTGTGGGAACTGTGAGGTTGCTTTCTGAAAAGGAAACAAAAATGATTCACCTAAAGGCATGACACATAGGGGATCGTGCCAAGGGTCAGGTCAGAGAAAGTGAAAAACATCGCAGATCAAAGAACGTCCCACTCCACTCCGGTGCGGGCGTCAGAAAAAAAGGCCTCGCTTTGACTCTGAGCGGTTCCCATCTCGTTTTTGAGCTTTTAGGAACAACGGGCCAAGTCAGTTCTTCAATTGCACATGCAAAACATAAAGATCAACCCCCCCCCCCCGTTAAAAACCGTCAATCTGAATATAGAACTCTGTTAGAGGCTAAGAAGTGTGTGTGGGGAGGGCGGGGAGGTGGGAGAAAAAGAGAGGCTAGATACAGGAGCCAAAGTTCTGTAAAAGAAATACATTTGGGTGCTCCACAGCACAGTGGGCTAGCTGTCATTTGCAACAACCTAGTATATATTTTATGAAGATCTAGAAGAGATGAGCTCTAAATGATAAGGAAGAGGAAATACTAATTACCCTGGCTGGATCCGAATGTAATGTAGATACCACATGTCACCTCATTAATATGCATAATATGCATGCTAATAAAAAATTAAAACCAGGAAATAACTGAAGAGATAGAAGAGAAAATCCCACAGTCTACAACCTCAGAAAATGATGGCTCAGTTTTTGGGAGAATAGAATATTCCAGATGCCTGTCCTACCTTGGCTGATAACAGTAACCCTAACTCATCAACCTTACCTTGTAAAATGGAAGGAATATTGAAACTGTGGCTGACAGCCAGTCTCATTCCCTAGAACTGGATGCAGCCGAAAGAAGGCAGGAGATGGTGAGTGGCAGGGTGAATTGGGACTGGGACAGCTATACTGTTTTAAAGTTCCCATGGCCACTAGATAACATTGACGTTGTCCAAAGTGTGTGCATGTACACCTGTGTGTGTGCATGTGCACCTGTGTGTGTGCATGTGCACCTGTGTGTGTGCATGTGCACCTGTGTGCGTGTGCATGTGTGTGCACGTGTGTGTGTGTGTGTGTGTGTGTATACATATGTGCGTATGTGCATACCTGTTTACCAAGTAGGTTAAGTTCGTTGGTGAGTCAGACTAAGGAGCTACCTGTCTTTGGCCTCCCCAGAACTGGAATACATCATCTCCCAACTGAGGATTGAACTGAGGTCTTCACACTTGCAAGGCAAGCACTTTACCAACTGAGCCATCTCACCAAGAGCTGGCATTCTCTACATGGTCCTTTATAAATCTACTTTCCTGGGGCTGGAGAGATGACTTAGCAGTTAAGGGTGCATACTGATCTGGTGTCCAGTTCCAGAATGCACATGGTGGCTCACAACTGTCTGTAACTCCAGTTCCAGAGGATCTAACACCCTTCTTTAGCCTGTTAGGGCACCAGGCACATACACAGTGCATGTCTATACATTCAGGCAAACATACATAATATAAAATAAATTAATAAATAATTTTAAAACAAAACCTCTAAGCACTTTCTTAATAGAGTCTTGTTGCCTCAGCGTGTAGGTGAATCAGGAATTCAAGACCAGTCTCAGCTATATGGCAAGTTCGGGGTCAGCCTGGACTATCTGAGAGCCTGTTTATAGGAAAAGACCACTTTCTCTTTGGTTGGAGTATGGCTCAGAGGTAGAATATATACTTAGCATGCTCAAGGCTCTGGGGTCTATCCCCAGAACTGAAAATGAACACGTGCTCACACGCACAAACATGAATACACCCCCTTCATACACACTGTTTCCCACTCTCTGGTAGCCCCTGGATCTAAGGTGTACTTAGACTGGCCTTAGATGAGTTGGGAGCAGCCCTCTAAACCCTCAGAGGGTGTAGCCAGCAGATACCATGAGGCAAGCTCAATTAAAAGAAATCTACAACTTAGTCAGGTCAACTATTTCTCCACACTATAAAGGGATCAAAATTGCTTAACAAACAAACAAACAAGCAAACAAAACAAGGGTGGTTTTTTTACTTGAGGATTCTGCTTTGGAGGTGGTATTAGCATAATGGCATTTAGAAAGAAAGAATACATACCTGAACAATGCAATTATTGATACCCCTTCCTCATCAGGATAAAACTGTGTGATTGAATGATGTGCCCCAAGCAATTCCTTTCCATCTTTCCACCATGAAATGCCAGCTGTTTCTTGGTACGTGTTAGGAATATTGATGGAACAATTAAATTTGACATTTTTATGTTCCGACAGTACTATGTGTCCAATGGTATGATTAAACGCAACAGGAGGTAGGAGCTTTGATGCTGCGGAGGTCACCTGGGGAGCGGCTGTGTGTGCCGGATGTGATCTTCCAGTCTGGGATGGTGGCAGCTGGTCCCCACTGGAGTGAGGAGCAGAGAATGGCCTGTGGTCGACTGGGAGGCTCCCTGGTAAAGGCCCTGAAAATAGCTGATCTGGCTTGGTCTCTTCCCCCTTTTCGGCAGTGCCTGCAGAGCAGAAGATTGGAGTTTTAGCCTTTAAGGTGATAAAGAAAACAATTCAGATGCTTAGTCCACAACCAGTGAGGCAGAGCATCCTCACTGGCCTCAGAAAAGACAAACAAGAAGTTGAGTATAAAGGCCTATGCTTGTCATCCGAGCATTTGTGAGGCCAAGGAAGGAGGGTCAAGAGCTCAAGGCCAACCTGAGCCACATAGTGAAAGTCTGTCTCAAAAGAGTCAAGAGCTGGGATGTAGCTCAGTGGTAGAACACCTACCTGGCATGCACAGGTCCCCCAGTTCAGTTCTTAGCGCCTTAACAAAAGACGAGGCCGGGAGAGCATCCTGATAGACAAGCAAAATCTGTCGACTATCCTCACTCTGTGTACTTGCTGCCTTCTAAAGCATCATTTCTCAACCTGTGGGGTCTCTGCCACTTTGGCAACTCCATTTCCCAAAACATTTTCATGGTGATTCATAACAGAAGCAAAATTACTACAGTTATGAGGTAGCAATGATAACATTTTACGGTTGGGAGTCATCACAATTGGAGGAACTGTATTAAACGGTCACAGCATTAGGAAGGTTGAGAACCACAGGACTAAAGGATACCTAGGAAAATTCTGTCTGGTGTGGTGGTGCACGCGCCTTTAATCCCAGCACTCAGGAGGCAGTGGCAGATGAATCTCTGTGAGTTCAAGGCCAGCCTCATCTATAAAGCGAATCCAGGATAGCCAGGGCTCTATTACATAGAAAAACCCTCTCTGGAAAAAAAATGAAAAAAGAAAGAAAGAAAATAACAGAAAAAGAAAGGAAGGGAGGGAAGGAAGGAAGGAAGGGGAGGATGAGGGGGGAAGAAAGTTCATTAGTTCTTGGGCTGGTGAGATGGCTCAGTGGGTAAAAAGGGCTTGCTGCCAAGCTGATGGCCCGAGTTCCATCCGCAGAGCCCACACAGTGGAAGGAGAGCACTGATTCCTGCACACTGTCCTCTGACCTCCCCATGTGTGCAGCAGGATGAGCACTGCCTTCCATATACACACACCAAGCATGTAAAATGTAAACGATAAAGTTTCTCTAACAATTTTTGTCAAGGGGCGACTCCATCCAAGTTCTATATACACAACCTAGCAGGAAAGGGACAGCTATACGAGGGCCTAAAGTCACCTTTCCTACTACCCATCTGCTCAGCCAGACAACCGGAATGGCCACTGTGGGTCACAAAGACACAAGTTTAGAAGTTTTGCATCCAACAAAGAAAGTTCCCTTGTGCGCCAGACTTGGAGCATTTAGCAAATGCATGCCCACACAAATGAGGCAGGAGATGTTTTTATTTCATCTGGCCTGCAACTATTTCTAAAAATAGAGGCTCATGGTCCCTGCACTTGAGCTTCTGTGAGTGGCACTTGAGGAACACACATTCTCTCTGCTGGTTGCTATTCATTCAAATGAGTTGCAGCACGGTTGCAGCAGGAGGTTAGGCAAACACAGCCCAGCATTCTGTGCTGTGGTTAGCATCTTGCAGTCCCCTGGAGCACAGGGCCTTACTGGAGGGGGGGGGGGTGCTATACCTCCTGCTCAGAATATCTCACCTGCTGGGGACCTGATAGTGGGTGATAGGGAGCATTGTGACTTCTGCTTAGGATTAAGCCATAGCTGGCAGGAGGGCTCAGTGAGTTGTCACTTGTTGCTGAACTTGACGACCTGACTCCAACATCCCAGTGACATGGGTAGGAGGAGAAGAGAATTGGTTTCTTTTTGTTTGTTTGTTTGTTTTTTTTTTTGTTTTTCAAGACAGGTTCCTCTGTATAGCCCTGGCTGTCCTGGAACTCACTTTGTAGACCAGGCTGGCCTCGAACTCAGAAATCCGCCTGCCTCTGCCTCCCAAGTTCTGGGATTAAAGGTGTGCAGCCACCACTGCCCGGCAAGAACTGGTTTCTTAAGTTGGTCTTTGACCTCCACATATATACACAAAAGAAATAAATGTAATTTTAAAATTAAAAACAAACAAAAACCAAATAAACAAAAAACAGATAAGTGGTACACACATTTAATCCCAGCATCCAGGAGGTAGGAACAAGTAGATCTGTGTGAATTTGACACTAGTTTGAGCAATATATCAAATTCTGGGCTACATGGTGAGACTCTGTCTCCAAAGAAAACGAGATGGGGAACAGAGGTAGAGAGGGGATGGGAGGGAAGGGGAGGGGAGGGGAGGGGAGGGGAGGGGAGGGGAGGGGAGGGGAGGGGAGGGGAGGAGAGGAGAGGAGAGGAGAGGAGAGGAGAGGAGAGGAGAGGAGAGGAGAGGAGAGGAGAGGAGAGGAGAGGAGAGGAGAAGATGGGAAAAGAGAATAGAAGATAGAAGAAAGGGAGGAAGGAAAAGCACAGACTACTGTGGTGGTTGATGAGAATGAACCCCCCCCCCCACACACACAAAGGTTCATCTATTTGAATGTGTGGTCCCACAGTTGATGGAACAGTTTGGAAAGAATTAGGAGCTGTCGCCTTGTTGGAGGAGGCACATCACTGAGAGTGGGCTGTGCCTCTGCTTGTGAATCAAGATGCAAGCTCTTAGCCACTGCTCGAGCTCCACGCCTGCCTACCTGCTGCCTGACACTCCCTGCCATAATCGTCATGAACTCGTGTCAATGTCTTTCTTCTATAAATCGCATCGGTCATGGTGTCTTATATCAGTAGAAAATTAACTAAGATAGACACCAGTTAAGCTTGAATTTTACAAATAGTATTTCACATTGAGTGTCTAGCAAACACTCAGGTGGCTAGTGAAGAAGAGAAGTGAGAAGTCTGAAAGTGGGACAAGAAGGACCTGGGGACCTCTCCTGTAGCTTCCTCTATGCCTCGTCATTGTGGCTATGTGTCTACTGTTCAGCTGTGGCCACTGCTCCTGTCCACAAGCAACCTCTCAGGACACCCTTCACCTCTTTGGTAACCACTCTACATGGCTCTCTTACTCTGGCGTCCACTCTCAAGATTCCTCTTAGAAATTTGGATGGATGTCAGATGGGAGGCAAGAGATTCAATGTAAGAGTCCAGAAAGGAAAGCAAGGCGGTAAAGAATGTGGTACCACAGGCCTTAGTTTACTAGAAACACCTGTAGGCCAAGGGCACCCTCTCTTCTCTAACAAGGCAGACGGGAGCCAGCTGGAACAGACACCACAGGCTCAAGAGCATTTCAGAGGCCCAGAGGGTAACCCATGACTCATGCCATTAACACACACACACACCAATAGACATGCTCACATGGATTCAAAAAAGCTCATAAGTTCTCAGCCCGGTATAGGCAACTAAGGAATGCTGAAAAGCAGGAGAAATAGTCTTCCCCAGGGAGAGCACCCATTGCATATCCAATACCAAATGGTCAGCCCTGGAAACATACAGAGAGTGACACGCGCCGTGCGCACCCCTTAGTTTGAAAGATAGAAAGGAGGGATAACTGGGAAGGTTTTGGAGGGAAGAAAGGGAAGAGGAAAATAATGTAATTACATTATAATCTCAAAAATTAAAGAAATAAGTCTGAAAAATGATATGGCAAAATAGACTATATGAAGAAAATTCAAGGAAGAAAAAAAACCTCTTGGGGGCTGGTGAGATGGCTGAGTGGGTAAGAGCACTGACTGATCTTCTGAAGGTCCTGAGTTCAAATCCCAGCAACCACATGGTGGCTCACAACCACCCTTAATGAGATCTGACACCCTCTTCTGGTGTGTCTGAAGACAGCTACAGTGTACTTATGTATAACAATATATAAATCTTTAGGCTGGAGCAAGCAGGGACTGAGTGAGCGGAGTTGACTGGAGCGAGCAGAGGTCCTAAAAATTCAATTCCCAACAACCACATGAAGGCTCCCAACCATATGTACAGCTACAGTGTACTCACATACATAAAATAAACAAATAAGCAAATCTTTAAAAAAAAAAAAAAAAAAGAAAGAAAAACCTCTTAAAACACACACACATACATAAACACACCGGAAGACATTTAAGATGCTAATGAGACATGTGATGTGAAGTTGTATAGAACTGATATAGAAGAAACTTAAAATTACAGAATTGGTATTATATAATGAATTACCACTAGATCTGCTAAGGATTAAGTTATACAAATGGAATTTGACCAAAGGAGTTCTGCTTCCAAAATACCCAAAGGTAAGTACTACGCTAACCAGGCCTGCTAGAGATAAGTGAAATTTAGGATGCTAGGATGTAAATGTTTATTCACTGGGATTGACCAGCCATTAGGCTCTGCTTCCTTCAACAAAGGAGATGGCAGTGACTTATGACCTGCCATTAGGACCTGGTTCTCACACCAAACACAAATCTCTAAGGGGCATGTGCAGGGTATAGGATCACGGCCATCAAGTCCACTTTGCTATTATCAGAAAAAAAAAATCTGCACAGTGGACAAAATGACTCTGGGTAACAACTATTTGAAAAAGACCAACACTGGCATGCTTATAAATCTGGGAATATGTGATATCTTTACTGTGTAAATCTCCTATCTGCCTAAGTAGCCAGACTTTCAGACTCTTGCCTCCACTTAAACTGTTTGAAGTAGACCTGAGGCTGGGACCCAAAAGAGATTTAAGGATGGTAGAGCATGGAAAATGCATGAAAATGTATATATCTTATATAAGCTAATGAAACCTTCTGTTGGGGTTGACTCTTGTTTGGGCTTTAACACCAGGTAACCAGGCACTTAAGGAAAGAGCTTTCCCTTAATTAATCTCAAAGTGTGTATAATCATTTCTTACCTGGGTAAGCACATTATTCCTTATTTTTATTTATTTTTAAATTTATATACGTATGGGTGTTTTGCCTGTGTGTATGTCTGTGCGTATAGTGTCTATGGAGGTCAGAAGATGGTGTCAGATCCTCTGGGACTGGAGTTGCAGACATTTGTTTGCTACCATGTGGGTGTTGGGAATTGAACCCAGGTCCTCCGGAAGAGTAGCCAGTGCTCTTAACCTCTAAGCCATCTCTCAGCCCCTTATTTCTATAATAGAAATAGATGTCACAGTATGCTTGGGAAAGCCCACTCTATGTAAATGACCCCAAGAGCCCGACGTGACACAAACACCCCACCCTTTGTAATGTGGCCGTGGCGGTGGCCGTGGCAGTGGCCGTGGCGGTGGCGGTGGCCGTTAGGGCTTCTAAACTTTCTTCTTCCTCCAGCATTTCCAGCTCAGTTTCCTTTCTTGGAAATATATCCTTTCCCCAAAAAACCGGTCCTGCTTCTATTGCCATCCACGTGTCTCCGATTCCTTGTTCTGGGATCTGATAGCCTGGAAGCCCTCAGGAGGTGCCCACTGAACCCTGAAATCCATTAATATCAAAAGGCTCTCTACACTTCCTTTGCTTGAAATCTTCTTGGGCCTGGGAATGGCATTGGGCTTCATGGATCAGCTGGGGGCTAGCCTTGAGCTCATTCATCTAGACAGATGAGTGTATCACAATGAAAGGGTTAATTTATTTTAAGGAGTGGTGATCAGTGGGACCCTAGAGAAGGGGTCCTTGTTTGCTCCTTACATACAGCCATACCAAACAAGCTTCGTTCACAAGGAAAGCCTATGCTCTTTCTAGTCTGTGGGTTCCATCCAGTCCTGCTCCGATATGGGCTGTTTCTCTGTGGTCATGCATTTCTACCGACCTCCTCAAGGATGCTATTTATCGCTGTAACTTTTGAGGAACACAATTATAAAGTACCCCAAATCTTTTCTATCAAAAGAATAATTAGCATGTCCATGTGTTCTTTGTGCAGGATCAGAGGCTCCTTGGGCCCCCATGTTTTATTTCCAACAACTCGGGGACTCGTCCAGGATTCTAATTCCATTTGCGAAAAAGGCCAGAGTCATGTCATTGGAGAAATGTGTCTTATGGCTGGCCCCATGGCAGTGGCCCTCTAGCTGGGTGATGGATTCCCTAGATCAGTAATGACAGAGAAGTCAGCAACACAAGGGCCGGTGCACAAAGGCAACCATGCAACTCTATCCAAGATTGACATAAACCAAAGTCAAAGTATTGCCTTAGTGGTTGGGACCTTCAGGAGTTATTTGAGTGTGAATGAGATAAACAACTGAGCAGGGTATGAGCATGGAGCCCCCTCCACAGTTCTATAGCTCTTCAGGAGTCTCATAAGGCTTATTAGCAGGCCAGGCCTCTGGATGCAATCATGGGATTATACCAATCTACCTAGCACTGAGAGGTCCTTAAACACTGTCCTGCAAGGGAATCAGATGGAGCTGAGTGAAGTGGCAGAGTTGGAGTACAAAAAACCTGCCCCTTAGGGACAGTGAGAAGTGGCGTGCTGAGCCTCTCAGGGATTCTTGAGTTAGGGATCGGAATGGGGAATAATCAGGCCTAAATGAGCTCCAAGAAAGTAAAGGCATAGATTCTCCCAGACAGTCCATTAAGACTTAGGCTTAAATAATAGAATAACTTAAAACATAGAAACAAGAAAACCGAATGATATGGTTTTATTTGGACCAAGGAACCTATCCTTATACTTCAAAGTGAGTCTCTCAGCTCTTAATTGAATACCTTAATTGTAAGAGTTTATCTGATCTCCCCCCCAAAAATTGACCATGCCATTTATTGGAGGGCATAGACCTGTGCTCCTTTATCCAATGAGAAGCCAGGAACTATGACAGAGGTTCCTGAACAGACATTATCTCTTGCTTTTCCACTTATCCCTGACCAGTCCCAACTTGATCCAAACAATCAAGCTGACAGGATTTGCTCAACCCCCAGCTCCTCAGGTAGACGCTCCAGCCCCTCTGCCTGGACTGACTGACTTAAGACAGCAGAGGAATTGAGCCCTCTGACTAGGCCAGAAGCTCCCCCACCTCACTCCGTCTATCCTTCCCTGTCCCAGCTAAGAAGAGAAACTGAAAAACGTGAAAGAGAACTCTAAACTTTGGCTTGCCCTCTGATCCTCCAGGAGAAACTCCTGACTTTATTTCCCCACAGGGAAGTTCCCCCAAGAGAAGAAGGAACTGGGTTTGTTAATGTCTCACTAACTAGGGCTGAGGTCAGCTCTATGTAAGGTAAACTTAAGTCCCTATGAGAGGACCCTTAGGGGTGGTAGACCAGTCAGACCAGTTCTCAGGACTCCAGCTCTATACATGCACTGTTAGTGTCTATCCTGCGTACGTTGGTTTTCTTTATTGCATTCAAAGAGGAATAGAGGCATCAGGGCTCTTTTATATTAAGGTCCTATCAACAGCCTAAAGATATCAGTTATATTTAGTTATACTTGTTTATAACTAGAAATTTTCTCTTGGTTAACTCTGGTACAAGTAGATCCTCTCATTGTATACAACCCTCTGGATTAAAATTATCTCCAGGGGGAACTACTCATTTAGAATTAAAAGGAGAATCCCGGGCTTCAGTTTTTAAGAAGCCAAAACGTGAGTCCAGGAAAGAGTAATTAGAAAAACCTTTCATTTGTACCTGAGGCCAGGATTCACCTAGTAGGGTGAAGCTTCATGTCCAAGTTAGCATGGGGCTAGTAAGTGCTACGAGGCAGAGCCAAGCCTCCCTAAACCCCTTGACTTCATGGGTAAAAAGAACATTTTCTCAAGGGTTGGAATAAGAAGGAATATAGAGAAATCCTAAAGAGCATTCCAGTTCCTAACACTCTATAAACCCTGGGAGACACAGTAAGGGCAGGGACACTATTCGATGTCCTTAGAACAGAGGTCAGGACTAAAACCTGTCATTGAAGGACTGATAATAGTTGGAATCATTGAACCCTGTATGTTCACTTGTAACACTCCGTTCTCACTGATTAAAGGCTGATGGATCCTATCTTAGTTACTTTTCTACTACTGTGACATAACACTAAGACCAAAGGACATGTACTCGGGCTTATAATTTCAGAGGATTAGAGTCCATGATGGTGGAATAAAGGAACAGCTGAGAGCTGTTCCACAGATATTAGGCAGAGAGAATCCACTGGGAATGGCAAGAATCTTTTGAAAACCCAAAGCTTACCCCTACAAACAGACCTTGTCTAACAAGGCCACACCTCCTAATCCTTCCCAAACAGTTCCACCAACTAGAAATCAAGTATTCAAATATATAAGCCTATGGGAGCCACTCTCATTCAAACTATTGCAGACCCTATAGGTTAGTCCAAAACTTTAGGACAACAAATTCAATTAACTAGAGCAACCTGTGGTACTAAACCCTTACATTCTCATCATTAAGATTCCACATGACCATGGCAACAGGCTTAGTGTTGTAGACCTATAACATATGTCTGGGGCCTTGTCCCCCAGCCAAGAACAGTCAAGACTTCATTCCCTTAGTCTGAAAAGATTCTCAGAGAAGTAGAAACACCATAGGTGGACAGTTCATCCCCAGGGATTCATCGACTTCCCCAGTCTATCTGGACAAACCCTTGAAGAACCCTTCCAGTTTGGGATGACTGCTAATCAAAGGAAGTGATGCTCCCTCTTACAGAAGTAAAATCTGCTTGGTGTGTTCTTTGTTCTGTATAGGTGGTGTCCTTGAACACTACATTTTATTTTCAGCACTCTGAAGCCTCTATGTTGTTCATCTTTGCCTCTGGGGTGGTTCTGGGGCTCAGAAAACAGTATTCCAAATATATGGCTTTGGGTTTGAAACCGAGAGTACTTGAAGAGGAGTTAATACCAAGGAGGTCATTCTTTTCTTTTCCTTTCTTTCCTTTTCTCCCTCCTCTCCTCTCCTCTCCTCTCCTCTCCTCTCCTCTCCTCTCCTCTCCTCTCCTCTCCTCTCCTCTTTCTCTCATTTTTTCTTTTCCCTTGAGACAGGGTTTCTGTGTAGCCCTGGCTTTCCTGGCACTCTATAGACCAGGATGGTTTTGAGCTCAGACATTCACCTGCCTCTGTCTTCTGAGTGCTGGAATTAATGGGATTAAAGGCATTGCACCATCACTGCCCAGAGACCACTCTTTATCTAATTAAATAGATCTATAATCACTGGAAGGACACCACTTCCCCATCCTTTTAATTGACTTTCATTAACCAAATTAGAGTGAAATCATTTTGTAGGGAAGGGCTTAGAATCAGACCTCTTATCTACAGCCCAGAGGAAGTTTGCTCTAGGCCATCCATTGTTTGTTCTCTTCATTCATTCATTCATTCATTCTTGCCCCTAAGAACCCAAGTACTCTCCTTTCTTTCTTCAAGAGGATGGGTGCACCTCACTTATATGCATATTCATCAGCCCTGTATTTATGAATATGGATACATGTATGTATGTTTTGAGACAGGGTTTCATGTAACCCAGGCTAGACTCAAACTCTCTACATATCCTAGGCTGACTTTGAACTTCTGATTCTCTTGTCTCTATTCTCTCTCTCTCTCTCTTTCTTTCAAGATTTATTTATTTATTTTATGTATATGAGAACACTTCGCTGTTTTCAGACACACCAGAAGAAGGCATCGGATGCCATTACAGATGGTTGTGAGCCACCATGTGGTTATTGGGAATTGAACTCAGGTCCTTTGGAAAAGCAGTTAGTGTTCTTACCACTGAGGCATCTCTCCAGCCCGTCTCTATTTTCTTGAGTGCTAGAAGTATGCCAGGTTTTATGTGGTGCTAGGAATTGTTTCGGGGGGCCTCATAAATGCCAGGCAAGCACTTTACCATCTTCTGAGCCATGTCCGCAGCCCCTCATATACTTTTTCTGTTGCTAATATGACTGTTGGCAATTAGTTTTAGCAGACCCAGTCACCTGACCTTCAGAGGGAAGACTGAACTTCCTCACTGTGGGCAGAGACTACTGCAGTTTCTTCTGTTTTTCAAGCATCATGGGACCATGGGGTCAGAGATTTTGTCTAAGTAATTGTTTTCCTTCAGTTAGATATATGTCTCTTTCTCAGAAGGCAAACTTAAAAGAGGAAGAAATAGGTACTAACTTCCATTACATAATTTATTCCTTGACACCAAGCTCTTCCAGTTTAAAGGTACCACTAGTTTGTTATTTTAAAAAATCACATAAAATGGAAACTACTTTGTAATCCCAACCCTGCAAGATAATCTTTTATAACAATTTGGAGCTGTTGTAGCTTTCAGCTTTAGATGAGCCAAGCTGTTATAAGCAAACAAGCTGCTAAGCCAGTCGGGGGAAGACTCCCCATCTCTGGGACTACCCCTGAGTCAGGCAGTGCTTGCACTCGGCCTGTACTTTCTCCATACTCCAGATGGCCCAAAAGACAACTCATCTCCACGTGTGACTGGCCAGAAGCTGCCTGGATAGATTGACTTGTAGCACCTACGTAGATGTTTGGGCATCAACATTTGCTCCCATAGTCCACTCTGAAAAAGTAAGGCATATGCGTGTCCAAAAAGCAGAGCAGCAGAGGGTCCTGGAGCTATGGGGAGACAGCAGCTTGAGCTGAGCTGCTGTGCACTGCTTCCTCCCAGGGAGAATGAGGTGGCAAAACTGGTGTTCCCAGGGCCACTATTAGGAATAAAGGAGTTATAGATTACCATGTGTAGTAATCAGTGAAGGTTAGCTATGATTTTTCTTATTTTCTCCTTTGATGTGAGCTATTCAAAGTCTTCTGCTGCCTCGTACTTGAAAAGTGCTGACTTTCAGGCTTGATACTGGGACCAGGACTCTCTTTGTGGCTTCGAGATGTAGAGTGTACAACTTTGGGGTGCAGCTGCAGTGTCAACCGTGTGTGTAAACGGTGCCCTACAGTTGAGCAATGCATAATCCTCAGTGTGGCTAAAGGGAGTGGGAACGCAAAACAGAAACAGTCTGAGATTAGGTACCCAAGGTCAGTATACTAGTACAATACATTTTTGTTTTCTTTTTGGACAGGGTCTTATGTAACTCAGGCTGGCCTCAAACTTGACGTGTTGCTGAGGGTCACCCTGAACATCTGACATTCCTGTTTCCACCTCCTAAATGCAGGACTACAGTCATGTATGGGGTACTGGAGAATCTTGTATGATAGGCAAGCACTCAACTATGCGAGTCCAATTCCCAGTCTTCACAGTACACTCGAGGCTGCCAGGTCTCCCCTTCTCTAACTACTTTGGCATTCTATAGAATGCCCCCATTATTGCCTTCTTTAATTTGCTACAGAAGTAGAATCCTGTCAGAATTATTTCTGGTGGCCTGATGGTGGGAAGATGAGATCAGACAAAAAGAACACGTTCTATAATGAGCCTTTAAAACTGTCACTGGCATGTCCTTATCATAGATGACTCCCATTTTGGAGATAACTGTTGAATGTTCAGCTGGGAGCTGTAGTAAAAACTCACATCAGCAGCTCCCTGCAAATTTAGTCCTCCCCACACAGCACGTGTGGAAGGGCAGGCTGTATCTGGCTGTGACTTGGATGAATGCTGAAGAAATCACCTCACCTCCTCACTTCTTCCAAGGCTGTTCTGTTGTGTGGGCCAATGAGCAGGCTGTGGAAAATGTGACTTTTCATTCATAGCACACGCTGCTAAGCAAGCACCCTTAGATGCATGGCCTCTGGCTAGCTCAGTTCCAAGATGGGCTGCTCAGCGATTCCAGCATCTGCATCTGCTGAACAGCACCACATAGTCCCAGCTTCAGAGAGGAGAGCCCTGCTACCCAGTGCCTTTGTGTTTCTAAGCCTCACTTAGCTTCAATTAGAATCCACATGGTGGCTTCCTACAGTCAGAGACTTTGTCCTCATCACCTTTCCCCATTGCTCAGCATAGGGACAGACATGTGGGATGTGGTGAGCAATGGTTAATGGCCCAGTTGCTAAATTGGTTGGGTATGACGTCCACTTTCCACGTGGGTTTGCTTTGTTTTTCTGAACATATTTGTCTGTGGCTTCCTCAGAGTCCTGAATGATGGATGCATGGTCTAGCTCCAACACACTGTGAACATCTATGGAATATGGGCATGAGATTGTACAGTATTCTAAAGAGTGGACAGGGAAGACAAGCAGGTGAGGCATTGATGCTGCCCTGCCTGAGAGGGGATACCTTAGAGTTTCATTGCTGTAAAGAGATGCCATGACTGTGGCAACTTTCATTTTTTATTTTATTTTATTTTTTTATTTTTGGTCTTTTGTTTTGTTTTGTTTTGTTTTTTGAGACGGGGTTTCTCTGTGTAGCCCTAGCTGTCCTGGAATTCACTCTATAGACCAGGCTGACCTCAAATTCATAGAAATCTTCCTGCTTCTGCTTCCCAAGTGCTGGCTGGGATTAAAGGCGTGCACCACCACAGCCTAGCTACCACAACAACTCTTATAAAACATTTCATTGAGGCTTAGTCCATTTTCATCATGGCCAGATGCATGGCAGTGTGCAGGCAGACATAGTGTTGGAGGAGCTGAGAGTGCTACTTACTGATCGTCAGGCAGCAGCAGGACACTGCCACACTAGGCCTAGTTAGAGCATCCGAGACCTCAAAGCCTATCTCCACAGTGACGCACTTCCTCCAACAAGGCCACACCTACTCAAGCCAGGCCACACACCTCCTAATATTTTGACTCCTTATAGGCTAAGCTTTCAAACACTTGAGTCTATGGGAACCATTCCTATTCAAACCACCATAGAGGACAATGATGGGACTGTTGCTGTGCCTCCAGAACAGGCTTCTGGCACCCGTACATCTGCAGAGGCTCAGACACTCAGGGACTTTGTGAAGGCTCAAGATTGGCCTTGAATTTCCATGCCAGCAAACAATCTATATTCTGTATGATGAACTAATGCAACTCACAATTAAGTCCAAGGATGTTCAGTGAGCACAGTGTGTGAGGATTAGCATGCAGGGATGCTCAATGGTTAGCTAGCAGTTCTATTCTCAGAGGTGAAGCCTATCTTCCTCTACTACTGCCTTGACATTTATGATGTCTCTAACTTCTCTGAAACACAGAGGAAAAGCGGACCATGGAGACCAGACTTGGAATACACTCTCCTCATCCTACCTGAGGTGGTGCTCATTGGCCTTCCTCTGAACTCTGGCCTGGCGGTCTTCTGAAGTAGCAATTTCTGATGCTTGAGAAAACAAGCTTTAAGAATAATCAGTGGCAGCCGGGCGGTGGTGGCGCACGCCTTTAATCCCAGCACTCGGGAGGCAGAGGCAGGCGGATTTCTGAGTTCGAGGCCAGCCTGGTCTACAGAGTGAGTTCCAGGACAGCCAGGGCTACACAGAGAAACCCTGTCTCGAAAAACCAAAAAAAAAAAAAAAAAAAAAAAAAAGAATAATCAGTGGCACTCACTAGGGACAGTGCGAAGCCATGAATCCCAGGGAAAGTACCCTTTGAGCTCTTGGCTCTTGGGATCTTTGTCTCTCCTGGGTTGGCCTTTACATGACTTTTCTAACAGGAACCTCATTTTAATTCTCTTGAAGCTCAGTGACCATAGTCCAAGGTGGAAAAAGGAAGCTGACACTGAAGGCCCCGGGGCAGTGGGTAGGGAACATCAAATAGATTTTCTGGATCTAAAGTCCCTCCAAATTGTGGGCTGAGCAAGACGGCAGCCCTGTAGCCCTGTAGGTCCTGGTTAGTGAGCCTGTTCCTTATGCTTTCATCCTGGGGTGTTGTTTATATACCATGATCCCAATCTGCAGGGAATGCTGGGATTGGGGAAGAGTGCTCCTGGGCCAGATGATGGAGTAAGAGTGAGCCTAAAATGCCGGGCTGTGGAACGTGTGGGCTGCTCTTTCTACTCCTTCTCAGCTGTGTGCTCTAGGGTGTTCTTGGTTTTCAATCCATAGGTGTACAGGGTCCTATGTACCACGATTGGGCCACAGGATGCTTTGCCTCAGCATGCTGTGTTTTCCTTTCAGCCCTGTGGCCTCCCTGTGGTAGGATCTGTTATCGTGGTATTCCGTGGGAGCTTCTTTCTGGAACATGTGGTCTGTATATGCAGTACTCCTGCCTTCCTCAGAAGAAGAGGCCAGGTCACTGACCTCCCGTTCTGTGTGCACCCACCCCCAAGTTGTGGAACTGAGTGGCCTCCTCTTCCTCCTCTTCCTCTTCCTCCTCCTCTTTCTTCTCCTCCTCCTCCTTGTCTTCTTCTTCTTTTTTTTGGTAAAAACAAGGCAAAAATTTTCTGCTTGGAATAGTCTGAGTTTATGCAAATGCAAAGGATTCTGAACTAAAAGGGAGTAACAGTATGGGGCTGGTGGTATAGCTCATGTGCTGGTGACAGTGGTAGAGCTCAGATGCTAGCCTTGTATGAGCTTGCTCCCCAGGGCTGCTTACAACTGGTCCTGCGAGCACAGGTCTGTAACCCCAGCACTCAGGAGGAGGGAAAGACAAGAGGAACAAAAGTTCAAGGTCACCCTAGGCTAGAAAGAGAGAATCTGAGACCAGTCTTGAGATATATGAGTCATCTAAAAAGGGAGTAGGAAAAATATAACCTTCAGTCAGAGATCACTTGTCCTGACCAGTTCTAAACTGTACATAGTAATCATTAACTTCACCAGATGGACCGCCTCGGACCCCTGGAAACAGTTAAAAGGCCATGTGAGAGATTAAAGACTCTGGAGCTATGCTGGTGTATAAGTGTACAGCCCCAGACCTCGTCAGCAGTAGGGGGGGTGGGGGGTGGGAATGGGGCTTGATGGCTTGAAAAGAGGGGAGTAGATGGCCAGTGGTCACATGCTCTTGCAAGAGATCACAGCTGTAGCTCAACAGGAGGCAAAAAAAAAAAAAAAAAAAAAAAAAAAAAAAAACAGTGAGAGCAAAAATCCAGAGCTCCCCACACAGTGGGAAGAAAGTAAAGTAGCCAGTGAGGCACAGTGAGGCACAGTGTTGGCCGGGCAAGATTTCTCACACTGACCCAAAGTGTGTACATAGTATGTCAGATGAGATGCGAGCCACTACTTTCACACCTAAGCAACAGAAAACAGCCACCATGTGGCATATGAGATTACGTGGAGCCAGAGCTTTATGGCACACATTCACAGAGTGTCTGAAGGGCCCCAAAGATCTGACCAAAGTATAAACTTACCAGAATGACAACCCCACCACGCTTGCCCCATGCATTTCTTTGGGCTAAAGAGGAGGAGGGAGAAGAGAGAACCATGTTTACCCCTTGACCCACACAGGGCTTTAAGTGCCACCCCCGAGATGTCTCTAGGGTACCTCTTATTTTTTGACATGGGTATTAGGCTCCTTCTCAGCAGAAATCCTTTGCAATATCAGTTTCCTAAGTAGACCCCAGCCCCTAGGCGCTCTCTGTAGAGAGGTCCCAATTCAGCCATAAAGAACATTCCAGGCTCTGACTGCAAACTCTCACTATCCTCTCTAACCCCCTTACCACATTTTTAAGCCTGGCAGAACACCAGAGTCTTTCAAGGAAGGTTTTTAAATTTTTATGCCTGAGGTACAGTTTGGGCACCAAGATCTTGAAAAATCTCTTCTAGTGATTTTCCTGATTAAACTGTCTTGGACTCTTTCTGGGGAATGCATGTGGCAACTGACCATCCCTTGGATAAGCCCAGGTTTGACCGGGTGTCCCTTGGGAGATGGAGGAAGGCTTGATGAGAAGGGTTTCAGACGCAGGGTCTGGCCTTGGAGCAGCCATGAAGAGGAGCTATCTATCCCATGTATCTTCCGATGGCAGGAGCCAGGCGCTGGAGGGAAACGCGGCAGGATCTGGTGTACACAGACCAAGGGCAGGGAGTATTTCCACAACAGCAACATCTGCTCTGCCTCATTTCAGTTGCAAATAGTCATGCCTAGACTGGAGATGCTAAACATATGGAACCAATTCTGCTGACTTAGACCCTTCCACAACTCACTGCAAAATGTGAACATGACACTGTTTATTTAACCAAGGGTTTTCAGGCCTTTCCCCTCTGGCAGTCTGCCAACCGCCCCAGAAAGACTTTGAAGCGATTCTTTCTGGCCACAGGCAGAAAGCATGGTTCTCTCTCACCAAGAGGGGGTGGGGTTTGGAGTTGATTCTCTCCAAGGCCCAGAGGTGGGTTTCCAAAACCCAGGAGAGACTCTCAGCCCTCAACTTCACTTTCTCTACCATGCTGTTTCCAAATCTATACAGTACTCCAGGCCACAGAAAGCTGAATTGCTCTTATGAAAACAAAAAAATCTTTCAAAGAAAATAAGTATTTTCTTATAAAATGTGACAATTCTGGAAGACTAAAACCTTAGCAAGACTAATTTGTTCGAGTCCTTTCTAAGTGACAGAGAACAAAGCATCGACTTCAAAAACTTTATCGGAAAGTAGATGAATTTTTGCCTACTTTCTGTAGTAAGTATAATTAAGAACCCTGGCTATTATGTGTAAAAACAAACATTTGAGACAACAACAAGCACTCTGGACAAAGCTAAAGCCGTCAAAAGGAGCAAAATGGGAGAGCTGTATGGTGACTGCCAGGGATGGGGAGGGAGAGAGAAGGGGAGGGGGATGTAATGGTGTGGAGTTACAGTTTTTGATGGCTAATCATGGAACTAACTACATCTGGAACCAATAAAACCCAAGCAACAGGGCATACCTGTGAAGGCTTTCTTGACTGGCTCAAGTGAGGGGAGAAGACCCAGCCTAAATATGGGTCATGCCTTCTAGCGGCCATCTATACAAAAGGACGCAGAAGAAGAAAGCTTTTGCTCTTTGCCTGCTTGCCCTCACTACATACAGATATGCAGGTAAACATTCATAACATAAAAATATCTTAAATTGGGGGCTGGAGAGATGGCTCAGTGGTTAAGAGCACTTACTGCTCTTCTGAAGGTCCTGAGTTCAAATCCCAGCAACCACATGGTGGCTCACAACCATCGTAATGAGATCTGATGCCCTCTTCTGGTGTGCCTGAAGACAGCTACAGTGTACTCACACATATAAAGTAAATACATCTTTTTTTTTTTTAATCTTAAACCCAAAATAAAATGGATACTTTAAAAATATTGTCCCTTTTACATGGCAGGGCCTTCACGAGTGGGTCTGCATAGCCAGAAAGGAGAGATGGGGAGTTGACAAGAAGGAGAGGTCCCATGTGTCCAAGGGCAAGGAGGAAGGTCCAGATGAGAATCCTGGAGGGTCCAGGGAGTGAAACCTCAGCCACATTGACAAACCAGCTACTTACTACCTGCCCTGAGGAGGGCAGACCTGTCTAGAGCAGCCTTTGGAAGCAAAGGCTCTGTCCAGATGTTCTATCACAGCAGCCTGCTAAGCAGACACATAGAACTGGCATTCTGAGAGGGAAGACTGCCTCTAACCCACAGCTCGGCACTTCGCCTTATAAAAAAGTGTCTATGTTCACTGGAAGGTGTACAAAAGTTGGGGGCTATCCTAATGTCATGAATATTTGCCAAAACTCATCATGTTCCACACTTAAAATCCTGTGTTTCTGGGGATACTTTCATGGCAGCCCACAACTTTCTGTAACTCCCATTTGAGGAGTTCTGACACCCTGCTCAGGCCTCTTAGAACTCCAGGCATTCATGTGTAGCAATACATACATACATACATACATACATACATACATACAGGTAAAACACCTATATACATAAAAGGGTTTAAATTTTTTTAAAAGAATTATTTATTTTATGTACATGAGTACACATGTGAGACAGTGAAGACACTGTCACTCTCTTCAGACACACCAGAAGAGGGCATCAGATCTCATTACAGATGGTTGTGAGCCACCATGTGGTTGCTGGGATTTGAACTCATGACCTCTGGAAGAGCAGACGGTGCTCTTTACCCACTGAGCCATCTCTCCAGCCACAGGATTTAAAAATTTAAGGCTGGTTTAACCCAACAGTTGGAAATTTTCTCTAGGAAAACCTGAGAGATAAGTAGATTGGGGCTTTCAAAAGAAAGGCTCAGCAGTTAAGAATGTATACTGCTCCTGCAGAGGACCCAAATTTGGTTCCCAGCATCCATATCTGGGGGCTTATTAATCACCTGTAACTCCAGGGAGAACTGATGCCTCTGTTCCCCACAGGCACCTGTTCCCACATGCCCCTTCCAATACACAGAAACATATGTGTGACATCATGGGTTGTTAAAAAAATATATTATTGTACAGCATTAATACGTGATGGCATATTCACATATGTACCTGTAAGGATAAATGAACTGAGATGTGGCTCAGTTGGTAGATGTATGTAGGAAGTTCTGAGTTCTAGCTCCAGCAAGCACGGCATAAACCAGACACGGTACCATATCTCTGTGATCCCAGCACTCCAGAGGTAGAGGCAGAAGGATCAGAAGTTCAAGGTTTTACTCAGCAACATAAGAAGTCACAGGCCAACTTGAGCCACATAAAAGTCTCTCTAGAAATGAAACAGAAAACCAGGCATTTCCATCTATAATGCCACTAATGAACTTGACAAGAATTTGAGTCTAAGAAGGTTGAAACAAGTGAATAACACTCTGCATTGCTAACCTTTGACTTCTTACACTGGGCGGTAGGGCCATGAGAAAATATTACTTCCTATGCCGTACTTAGGCAAGTCTTCCGTATAGAGACTAGAGAATAGGTTAGAAAAGAAAAAAGGCAATGGCAAAACGAAAACGTCAAGGATATTTATTGGTTGGCCCACCTACTTAGAATCACAGCATGCTTGTGTGGTGTGGTTTAGAAAGAGGAAGCTTTGCCCTGTTATTCTTCCCGAACATTCTAAAACCATGACAGCAACTGGCTTGGAGATCCAGTCCAGAGTTCTCTCTGGCTTAAGACCCGCCCCTTCCCTTGGATAAGCACAACTACCTTAGTCCTAAATTAATGGCCAGGCTCTTCCTACACTTCCTCCTAGAAGGTAGGAAAAGGCTCCCCAGCCTTTTGCAAGTATCAGACTTTAGACATACTGGCTCTAGCATGGCCAGACAGGGCAAGTCCCACTCCCAAAGGCAGAGTCCATAGGTCCTGGGCTGCCCTGGGCAGTTGGGCTTTGCAAACGTTTTGTAGATGAGTTTAAAGCTCACCTTCCTAGCTGGGCGGTGGAAGCACATGCCTTAATCCCAGCCAGGGTTATAAAGGGAAAGCCTGTCTTGAAAAACAAAACAAACAACTAAAAACACCACTTCACCTCCTGTTGATAGCCTTGCCTCAGTCGAGTTTTGGCTTGTATTTAATTGTGTATAGCACATTGGCTCCCCCCGCCCCAATGTAAAATTACACCCTAACACTAAATGAACAGATGTTTAGAATTGATGCCAATCTCCTCCCCCCGCCCCCCGAGGCTGCTGCTGCTTTCTCTAAAGGGCATGCCCCGTCCCATCCACTCCAGGAAGATTTAGGGTCCTCCCTGCTCCTCAGAACCCAAGAGCCCACACTCGCAGCCCATTTGATGGGAAGACCTCATGGAAGTCTACAATTTTTAATAAGATGATTTTGCATTTCAAGACTATTCTATTTCTCTAGCTAGAGCTGGTGGGGCTGTTTCACTGAGGGGGGTGGGGAACACAGGCAGCTAACATGGACACTACCAACACTTGAAGAGCCAACTGAGTGATCGTGTTTTAAGTCTGACTCAGCCCTCAGTCTCCATTTCCTCATTGCAGAATGGATACCGACCGCTGCTCAGTTTCAGAATTCCAGGTAGGACTCAGCGCTCTGGGCCAGTTTCAAGAAAGTGTTCCACCTCCTTCCCCTCCAGGTAGAAATGTGTGCTACACAGACTCTGATCTATCTGTTCTGCCTGCTGATAAATGGGCATTGCACAGTAACCTAAAGACAAAAATCTAACCTAAGATGAGAGCCTCCATCTTGGTCTCCCAAACTGGCTTTTGTTGTTGATATTGTTTTAACTGGTTCTAAATCCAATGAGCTTCCTTTTAAATTTTGCTCGTAAAATTTTAGAGAACTTTAATTTCATCCACCATTTCCAAATCATGTGGAGAATTGTCAAATGCTTACGGGCTGGTTTCATTTCCTGTGTACCCAGAGAGGCTGAGGGTCATTTACAGCAGAACTGGAACACCAGCCACCAGATACAAGCCACAACGGGGAATCCATGAATATTTATCACCTCCCAGAGAGTTTCTTGAGCAGTGTGAGGACAGAAAGCAACTTCAGCTAGTGTGATCCCAGTTCTAATATTTGCCACAAAGACAGCCTGTTCTTGCTTGTGAAACTCCTCATCAAAGCCATAAAGGAGGCCGGCCTGCGGTTAGTAGCTTTAACTAGAAGGCTTAAGATAGCAAAGCAACATTTTCTCCAAAACAAACAAGGCTTTCCTTTGTGTGTCTAATGAGGTGAGAATGTGGCTAAGGCAGAGCCTACCACGCTTAGGGTCCCTGGATGCAGAGGTAATTAGAGCTTGCAAGACCAAGCAGCTCCAGGGTGCCCAACCCATGGCTGAATGTGGCTGAAAGTAGCTATGAGTGCAAACCAAATAAAATTGTATACTAACTTTAAACATTATGATATGTGTGTGTGTGTGTGTGATTTTGTTTGATAACTCGATTGCATGTTTTCTGAGTGTGAGTAAGCCCTACATGTATTGTAATTGTCAAAAGGTTGGATATACCCTCCAGAAAAGGGATCTGTATCAGAGAGTTTACCTAAGTGTACACCTGAGGCCCATCAGTTGTGGACAGTCCCTCCAGAGGGGAAACTGGACAGGAACTAACTCTGTATGGACCACATCATGCGGGGCTAGAGAGCACCTCTGAAGAGGCCAGCTGAGAAATCCTGGAAGGTTCTAAGTACAAAGAGACACGTAGGCACATCAAATGAATTGCTGTGGGGGTGGGGGTGGGAAGCATTGTTGGGGTAATGAAATAAAATGGGAATATCTTGTTTTTGGATATAAAACTTCTTGTGTATGACCTTGACCTACATGTAGTAGTTTGAATATACTTGACCCACAGGGAGTGGCACCATTAGGAGGTATGGCCTTGTTGGAATAGGTGTGGCCTTGTTGTAGGAAGTATGTCACCGTGTGGGTGGGCTTTGAGGTCTCCTAGTGCTCAAGCTCTGATCTGTGCAGAAGAGACCCTCCTTTTGGCTGCCTGCAGGAATCCTGGGTGCCTTCAGATCAAGACTTGTTAGCTCCTCCAGCACCATGTCTGTCTGGATGCTGCCATGCTTCCCACCACGATAATGGACTGAACCTCTGAAATTGTAAACCAGACCCAAATAAATGTTTGCCTTTATAAGACTTGCTTTGGTAATGGTGTCTTCTCAGCAATAACCCAAACTAAGACAGAAGTTGGTCCTGTCTAGAGGAGCAGAAGTATAAGGATGAATCTTAATTATCTGGAATAGCCTTTATAATTTCCCGGTACCTTCTAATTCACTAGCACCTTTAGCTACTGAAACCTCTCTACTCACTCTCTCCAGAGAGCTCAAAGAATATAAAAGGCCCGTGGTGAAAAATTATATTTCAACCTTGTAGAGGTAAATGCCTTTGTGTTTATCTTGATCCAACAATTGTGAATGGCAATGAATTAGGTGGCCTTGTATATGAAACTCTACAGTTTGGAGGGAAGTAAGGAAAATGATTTTGCTGCTTGGTTGTTCTTAGCATCTCTGGATAAGCTGATAAAGGAATGAGATCCATGATAAACTTGACCAGCTCCAGATTCAAATAAACAATCTAGAAGTTTCTAGGTGTGCTCTTGAAGAGAATCTTCTTTCCAGCAGCCATAGAATTCAAGTTGCAGAAAAATCAAGCCAAAGACCTCATAATAAGGGTGGGTGAATTACAGTGATTAAATTAAATCTCAGCCTCAGAGGGTGTCAGCAGTTAAAGTAAGGGCATTAACTGGCAAAGAATGGATCCTATAACTTGGAATGGGAATGTGTGGGAGGACCCTGTTGAAGCTGAGAACTTCGAACCTTTAGATTCTCAAGGGTTTATCTCACCTAAAGCAGTAGTACCCTCAGCCCCACCCTTGAAATATTACTCTTTTCACCTGAAGAATATAAAGCCTTCACTATCTGATAAACCAGCAATGATTTTCTCTCAAGAAAATGCCAGGCAAGACAATACTGGTGTTCCTCAAGGTCCACCAATAGACCTATAACCAGACTCAAGGCAAAGCAGACCCATAGCAGAGAGATAGGAAGTGTAGTCCACTAGGAAGTGCTTAATGAGTTTGCTAGTACATTCAAGCAGAAGTCTGGGGAGTATGTGTAGAAATGGATTTTAAAGGTATGGGATAATGGTGGAAGGAACATAAATTAGATCAGGCTGAGTTTATTGATATGGAAGCTCAATTGATTAAAATAAGGTGTCAGAAGTTTGTTTGAATGGTTGGCTGAAAGGTTTATCAAAAGACAGCTTTCAGAAAAGAAGTTGGAGACGCCTGATATCCCTTGGCTTAGTGTTGATGAAGGGATTTTAAGGGAAATTGCGCTGCTGGAGTGGGTACGCTGTGTAAAACCTAATCCTCTATAATGGGAAGGCCAGAAGCTATGCCCTTCACAAATCCTACAAAATGCAAACTGTTGAGAGGGGCACCGGCACATTTGAAGAGTTTTGTTGTTCCCCTTTTCCTTGTGCCAGACCTTAGGGTTAGAGATGCTGCTGTTCAATTGGATGAATTAAATGCAATGGATTTAATTGGGCTCTGAGGTAGTGGGGCCAGGTGGCAGCACTGAATCGCCAGAGGCAAGGTGATCGTAGTTATCATAAAGGGCAACATAGACAAAACACTGGACATAATGTCCTAACCTGTAATGAATGCTCAGCACAGGCAGGGTGAATTTTATAATGGCATGACTGGTAGAGACCTTTGGTATGGCTAATTACTCATGGTGTTTCCAGGCATGAAATAGACAAGAACTCTACTGCATTTCTGTTTGATCTGTATTATCAGAAAGATTCTCAAACAAATGAAAAAAGTTACACTGGATCATGGCAAAAGGCAGTCTCAGCCAGTGAGTCAGTTTTCCAGGCTTGAGCCAGTTTGCAGACCGCCTGAATGAAAGAAAGGGTGGCTAGGTTCCCCTGAGGAAGGATCTTGGTAAGACACCTAAAAGTTTTGCTGTTAGCCTTTCTTCAGTTCTTCCTTAGAGGGACCTATGGCCTTTTACAAGGATAAATGCAGAATGAGGAAACAGAAACAATCGGGGGGGGGGGGTCTCTTGGATAATTTTGTTTGTTTGTTTTGTTTTGTTTTTCAAGACAGGGTTTCTCTGTGTAGCCCTGGCTGTCCTGGAACTCACTTTGCAGACTAGGATGGCCTCGAACTCAGAAATCCGCCTGCCTCTGCCTCCCAAATGCTGGGATTAATGGTAGGCGCCACCACCACCTGGCGGATACTGGTTCTTTAACTGATGCCGATTCCGGGAGACCCTAAAAAACACTGTGGCCCACCAGTAGGGGTTTATGAAGACCAGGTTATTAATGAAGTTTTGGCTAATGTCCCGATTCACAGTAGGTCCAATAGGACCCTGGACTCACTCAATGGCTATTTCCCCAGTTCCAGAATGTATAATTGGGATAGATATACTTAGAAGTTGGCAGAATTCTTATATTGGTTCCCCAACCTGTGGAGTAAAGGCTATTTTGGTTGGGAAGGCTAAAGGGAAGCCTTTAGAGTTGCCTCTGCCAAATAAAACAGTGAATCAAAAACAGTATCACATACCTGGAAGAACTGCAGAAATTAGTGCCACCATCAGTGGCTTGAAAGATGCAGGGGTGGTGGTTCCCACATCTCCCATTAACTCTCCTATCTGGCCCATGCAGAAGATAGATGGGTCATGGAGAAAGACAGCTGACTATCAAAAACTAAATCAGGTAGTAACTCCAATTGCTGTACCAGATGTAGTGTCCTTACTTTGGTACTAAGAGACCTCAAAGTCTAGCTACACAGTACAAATTTCCTCCAAGAAGGTAACACCTATTCAAAAGAGGCCATATCTTCTAACAGTGCCACTTCCCATGGGTCAAGCATATTAAAACCACCACATTACACAAAGGCAACATCTCTGTTTTTGGCCTTTTTCTTGCCTCTGCCCCATCTGCCCCTCTACCACCTCAAGACTTGCAGAAAATCCCTTTGATCGTTGAGTCAAATGATGATAAATGAACAGGCAAGAAGGACAATAACATACTTTGGAGGTAAATGTAGATTTCTTGATGAGATCATTAAGATATATTCACCCTGCCTTCATCACTAAGATACTGCAACCTGAGGAGATGACCCAGATGAAGCTGTCTGGGACTTCAAGTACCCACACACCCACTGAGCCCACCAACTGACAAGAGGTCAGGGGAAGGGGACCAACAGGCTTCCATCTGCTCAAAGTTGGAAGTGAGTATAAGGTCCCCACAAAACCAGAGCTCTTGCTTTGGTAAAGGACTTCCCACCTAGCACAAGCCAAGGGATAGACTGAAAAGCCAAACAAACCACAACAAAAACTAGACCCAGTGATCAAAAACAGCCTCGCTTGATAAGTTTCTCAGGATTCTTAGTCCCTAAATGGAGCTCACGGATCGGAAAGGATCTACCCTGCCAGGATGCATCTTAAGTGTTTCAGCTGCAGGCAAAAGAGCAGGCACAATGAAGGGGAACCACAGGGTACAGACTTACCTAAGGACAGGGGCTGATGAATATCCAGCGTGAGAGAGGAGAGACTGGGTCTTCCTCCTAGCCAGCAGAGATCACTGATAGCACCTGCCATCAATCGAGAAGCAAGACGGCACCCAGGACCTACCTTCCTCCCTACTTTCCACAGCCCAATCTACTACACACAGACCCTCATATCTGCACAGAATTAACAATGCTCGTTTTCTTGCTGAGGCCACCAAAGGAAAGGAAAGACCTAGATTCGGTCACTTAAAAAGCCGGAACCAGAACAAATAAAACAAAACAAAACAAACCCACACCCATTTTGGCACAGAGCTACATAGGAAAAGTGGAGCCAGAATTGGACCTCATTTTTGTGCCTTCCTGTGAGGCACATGACAGGAAGCTATTCCTCTGGCAAGTCAAGCCTCTACTGCCCAAGGAAGGTAGGGGGCAGGAGTTGCTAGTGCCAGTCTCTACTGGGAAAGCCTGCTCCTAGTTGGGTATTTTATTATTTTAAAGATTTATTTATTTCATATATGTGAGTACACTGTAGTTGTCTTCAGACACACCAGAAGAGGAAGGGTGCCAGACCCCATTACAGATGGTTGTGAGCCACAATGTGGCAATTGAGAATTGAACTCGGGACCTCTGGAGGAGTAGTCAGTGCTCTTACTGGCTGAGTCATCCCTCCAGCCCTCCTAGTTGGGTTTTGGAAGCAAAATGCTAAAGGGCGTAGCAAAGGACTTAGGAACCCAGAGTAACCACCCCACAGCCTCTTCACCAAATCACTGCAAGGAAGGAGCATGGGAAAACAGGATCTAATATAGTTCAGGGTGGCCTCAAACTTGATATGTAGCCAAGGGTGATCTTGAACTTCTTTTTTTTTATTATTTTATTTATTTTATTTATATGGGTACACTGTAGCTGTCTTCAGACACACTAGAAGAGGGCATCAGACCCCATTACAGATGGTTGTGAGCTACCATGTGGTTGCTGGGATTTGAACTCAGGACCTCTGGAAGAGCAGTCAGTGCTCTTAACTGCTGAGCCATCTCTCCAGCCCGATCTTGAACTTCTAACCTTCCTGCCTACACCTCAGACTTCTGGGATTATAGTTACATGTCTGTGTGTGTGTGTAATTGTAAATTTATTATTACAGAATTTCATACTTGTATATACTGTATTTTGATGATATCTACCACCCAAATCCCCTCTTTAACTCCTCCTGAATCCCCCTCCCAAGTTCACATCCTCTTTTTATTTATATTTTAGAGCTTACGCTGAGTCTAATTGGTGGTGCAGGTATCACATGAGTGTAGGTCCATCCACTAGAACATGGGCAACCAAGAGCCACACTCCTAAAGAAAATTGACTCTCTCCTCAAGCAGCCATCAGCTGCCAATAGCTCTTCAGGTAGAGGTGAGTCCTGGTGAGCCAATCTCCATACCTGACTTATGCAGTGCTGAGCATTTCAGCCAGGGTATTGCTCATGCTAGACAAGCACTCTACCCAATGGAGCTGAATCTTTTACCCTCATAGTTCAAGGAAGCATTGAGGAAGCATTCCAGTAAAGAAAACAAACAAACAAATAAACAAACTTCTACTCAACATCTTTTGTCTAGGAAAAGGAATTGCCCACCCCAAGTCTGCAAGGCTAAGTACCAGGGAGCACTATTGGTAATTACAGCACTAACGGTTCAGTATTTACAGTGTGCTGTTTGCTCATCTCATCTTTTGAGGATGTCCTAGTTTGCTTTTCTGTGGCTGTGATAAGAGGCTGACCAAATTCAACTTGGGAAAGAAAGGGTTTATTTGGCTTGCAGGTAGAGTTAATCAGATCATCAGTGGAAGCCAAGGCAGGAACCTGATGGCAGGAATTGCAGTAGAAGCCAAGGAGGAATGCTGTTTATTGGCCTGTTCCCTTGGCTTGCTCAGCCCAGGACCACCTAGCCAGTAATGGCTCCATCAACAGTGGGCTGGGCCCTTCTTCATTGTTGAGAAACCTTGCTATTAAGGTGGTCTACTATGACCAGACAGCTCCTTGAGCTTGGCCCAAAAATGGAGTGTAAGACTCCCTTTTCCAGCCGGGCTTCTTCTTCTCCACTTGACCTTGTGTGGGGAGCCTGACCCCCACATCCTCTACCTGAGGAATGTTAAGTAGTCTTTGGTGAAATTACAGGTTTCATCAAATTACTCCCTTTCTCTCAATAAGAACCTGCCCAGCGAGCTCCTGGGATGCTTCTCCATGCAAATGAAGCATTCCCAGTACCTTAAGCCCAGCCAATGCACACTCACCCTGAAAATCCTTTCCCACACTCCAAGGTTCAAAGAACCCTGGTTCACCTCAAATAAAGAACACAAGCTGTGTCACTGAATCTAAAAGAGAAGCCACACCTCCCCCCCCCCCCACCTCCCAGGCATTCACAGCACGACCAAAATCCTGCTGGCATGTCTCCCAGGGAGGATGTGGAATTTGGAACCACACTTCATCAATTAGCAATTAAGAAAAGACCCCAATAGATATACCCATAGGCCAATCTTCTGGAGCTGACCATCTTCATCCTAGATATGTTTAGGTTGTGTCAAGTTGACAAAAACTTACTCTATGAAAACGTCCTGCTGTACCAAAAATAGTCTAGGGGTTATTTCCTCCATATAGACGAGGGAGGTCCAACCCAGAGCCATGTGTTTTGAGTTATGATGAAACTACAGATCTTAAACCGAGCGTGGTGGCGCATGCCTTTAATCCCAGCACTTGGCACTTGGGAGGCAGAGGCAGGCGGATTTCTGAGTTCGAGGCCAGCCTGGTCTACAAAGTGAGTTCCAGAACAGCCAGGGCTACATGGAGAAACCCTGTCTCAAAAAACCAAAAAAAAAAAAAAAAAAAAAAAAAGAAAGAAACTACCCAAAGTCAAGGTCCTCGGAGAAATTCATTTAATTTTTTTTTTTTTTTTTTGGTTTTTGAGACAGGGTTTCTCTGTGTAGCCCTGGCTGTCCTGGCACTCACTTTGTAGACCAGGCTGGCCTCGAACTCAGAAATCCGCCTGCCTCTGCCTCCCGAGTGCTGGGATTAAAGGCGTGCGCCACCACGCCCGGCTCTAATTTTTTTTTTTTAAATCAGTTTTGGGGACTGGGGAGATGGCTTGGTGGTTAAGGGTGTGCACCACTCTTGCAGAGAACCAGAGCTCTGTTGCCAGCACTCTCTTTAGTGGTCTCCAACTTCCTGAAACTACAATTTCAGGGGCTCAGACACTCTCTTCTGGCCTCTTTCGGCACTGGGCATGCATAGGTGCATATACATACATGCAGACAAAACACTCATAGACAAGAAACAAAAATCAACAAATACTTTTTTAAAGCTCTTTAGTGCTAGGAAGGTGACACAGAGGTGGTCAGAGCAGCAGCAACCAGGGGGAAATGACTAGAAATGAGTCAAGGGTGGTGGGGTAGGGGAGGCTCTGTGAGGCTTTACAGGACCTGGAAATCTGGCAAGGAATAGGAAGCCATTGAAGGATGTTTCACTTGGGGACAACACAATTGGGTTTGTTATGAGAGCCCGCATCTGTCTGTCGTGTGGGGAGTGGCTAAGGTACATGAGTGTTCAATGTCCCAACTCATCTTTCCTACCTCGAAATCTGTTGTGACCACTAGCCCTCCTTCCAGAACTATCTAGAGATTCTTTCAAAAGGTAAAGCTTAAAAACCTAATTTTGAGTGAGTTCCAGGACAGCCAGAGCTATACAGAGAAACCCTGTCTTGAACAAAACAAAACAAAACAAAACAAAACAAAACAAAACAAAACAAAACAAAACAAAACAAAACACAAACCTAATTTTGAGCTGGAGAGATGGCTCAGTGGTTAAGAGAACTGACTGTTTTCCAGAGGACCCAAGTTCAATTCCCAGCACGGCTCAGAACTCCCTGTAACTCTGATTTCAGGGACCCAGTGCCCTCTGGTTGTCTCCTTGGGAACTATGCATGCACATGATGCACAGACACACATACAAGCAAAACACCCATACAGATAAAATAAAACTTTTTAAAAATTAAAGCACAATTTTGTTCATTCAAAAGTGGTTATATCGTGCTCACTATCTTAAAGAACAAAATTCATTCACTTATTTATTCAAATGAACCCTGCTTACTTCCAAAAAGCAAGAAGGGTCACTTAGAGTTCTTGGAAAAATGTTTATAATAAGTAGGAATGTCTGTTTTTAGTGTCAATTTAAGAAATCGACCATTTTAGCCGGGCGGTGGTGGCGCACACCTTTAATCCCAGCACTTGGGAGGCGGAGGCAGGCAGATTTCTGAGTTCGAGGCCAGCCTGGTCTACAAAGTGAGTTCCAGGACAGCCAGTGCTATACAGAGAAATCCTGTCTCGAAAAACCAAAAACCAAAAAAAAAAAAAAAAAAGAAGAAGAAGAAAGAAAGAAAAGAAAAGAAAAGGACAAAAAAGGACCATTTTAAAAGCCGGGTTTGTTCTCAGGGTTCACACATCTTAGTCACAGACTAAGTCATCAGACTGGCTTTGTTTCTACGAACTTTCAAACTTCTCCTTCATCCTCTTTCCCTATCTGACCCTCCCTAGGGACACTGTGTGCCCCTTATACAGCTCCGTCGCCCTCCTTCCCACTCCCCCCACACCGTGGTCCAAATCAGGGGCCAAATCAGAGAGGAAAGACTGGGATTCCTGAAACATGTTCTCAGCAGCTCCAATTCAGGTAGAAGAAAAATTGAGAAACTTTCATTCTTTCTTAGCGTGCATTTTAAGCCTTTCTACTGTTGTCTAAGTCTGTCAGCTACAGAACTTCATCACATGTTTTCAAAGCATAGAAAATAAAGCATAGCAGGGCAGTGGTGGCGCTCGCCTTTAATCCCAGCACTCGGGAGGCAGAGGAAGGTGGATTTCTCAGTTTGAGGCCAACCTGGTCTACAGAGTGAGTTCCAGGACAGCCAGGGCTACACAGAGAAGCCCTGTCTCGAAAACAAACAAACAAACAAACAAACAAAAACAAACAAACAAACAAACAAAAAAAAAGAAAATAAAGCATAGATTTTAAAATATCAAACAAAAGCTTTGGTTCCTATCACTCTTCCCATGCTTATCACAGTCACAGCCTCCAAAACAACATATGGCCTGCCAGGGTTAGTAGCAAAAGAATTCCGGACTTGCAGCGGGTTATTACGAACAGTCCTGGCAGAAAGGCTGAGGAACTTTTGAGGGTTTAGCAATGGAGAATAGAGTGGTCTCAGTTCTTTGCTCGTCTTTGGCTGTTGATGTTTGTTGCAAATTGTCACGTTGCCTCAAACTACAAATTGCTTATGTAATTTAATTGTGGGAAAAAAAAAAAAAAAAGCTCATTTGAGCAAATGAACTTTGAGAGGAAAAACGAGGTTTGTAACTAGACCATAAACCAAACTTTCCGGGTAGTCTTAAAAGACAAACTTTAGTCTACCAGATTCAAGATCAAAGAGACAAAACTACACTCCGAATAGAAACAGATCTTTTAGGGCAGGAGCAATACCTGAAGGAGCAATACCTGAAACGTGCTTGCTTATAGTAGTCTTCCAACCCTTCCCGCGTCTATTTCTTTTTCGAAAAGCCTTGTTTGTTTTTCCCCCAGCAGTTTCTTTACAAAGTGCCTCAGTGTCCTCTGTTGGAGGAACCTGCCATACTTGTTTGCGCTAATCAATCCAGCATGTCAAACTGAACCGCTTGTGAGAGCACTTGTGGTCTGAGCACTTGTTTGTGCTACCCAAACAAAAAAGATTCCGCTCCACAGCAATAATAGTGAAAGGACCGTATCGTCCCCCTCAGCTTTTTGCGGGCTTCTTACACTCACAGGCAGGCTGTCCCTACAAAGGAGGGCCAACACAATGTTCAGCAGAGCCCAGGGGAGAAGCCAGAACTAGTCTTTCCCTGGCGGGACACCTAGCCTCCGTGCAACGCCACGCGCGAACGGTGACATCCAACTTTTGCAGCTACTTATTGGTTCACGGCGTAGAATTACCTTGGAATCCTCGGTCTATGACTCGCAGAAACCCCGCCAAAGCTTGGCAAGGCGAGACAGTGTTGAGGGTAAAGTTCTTGGTGCATGCCACGCCAGACCTGAGCTGCATTTCTTAAAGGCTCAAACTTCGCTGCTCCCAGAGCGCCCAACCTGGCTCGAGGTCTTTCTCTGTGGTAACGGGAAGCTCTCGGTGCCCATCGGTTCTACTAAGACTTGCACCCCAGGACCCTCTACAGCTCGCTGGAATGAGTAGCAGCTCCCGGAGACCCTGCAACCCGCACTCACCTCCACTCCAGAGCGCGGGTAGCAGCAGCAGCCCCAGTAGCAGTGGGGCCAGAACCATCGCGGGGCCACAGATCTGGCAGTTCTATCCCGACAGATGCACGTATCCACCAACGTCCCAAACTCGCCGGTCGCCGAGCGCGCGTGCGAAGCGCCTCAGTCCCGGCCGCCGGGGCAGCAGGCGCCAGAGTGGCAGCGCGGAGTTGGGGCTCGCAGGAGTCTTAAGTTAGAAGAGGCGGGCCCGGGGCTCAGGCCCGGGAGGGGCCAGCAGGTTGGAATGGACAGGGGCGGGAAGGGGGAAGGGCAAAGAGAGCAGAGAAGGATGGAACTGGAGGAGGGGGCGGGAAGGGGAGGATCTAAGGCCAAGCCCTAGGGAGGGTGGAGGGGCGGGGCAGAATGGAACTTGGGTCAACTCCAGCAGGTTAGCTCCTGGCTTGAGTGTGTAGGAAGACTGGAAGGGAAGTGCTGGAGGAGATGGAACAGAGCTAAGGAGGGCCACCATCTTGAGCTAAAAGGACCGAGAGACGGAGAGGAAGGGGGTGGGGGGGCTAAGAAAGAGAATAATCGGGAGGATGATCTCTGGCTACTTGGTTACATCGGAGGAATCTCACTCTGTATGGGTAGGTAGGAGGGATTGGAAAGGGTAGAGGCAGAATTTAGTAGAGAGCGCCGGATGCAACTCCAAGACCTTTAAGGGTTAGTGGGTCCAGCTGCTTTGGAGGGGCAGCGATTCTGCAGTTCAGGCTCTACTGGCATAAGAGGTCCTAGCAGCTGCATTCCAGAGGCTGTGGCCACCCTGGCAGCACACCCTGCTTGCCAGGTCCTCCCCCTGGCTACTGAAACGGAGTGCAAGAGCGGACCCTGGCGTCAAGATCTTGCAACCTCCACCCCAGAGGTTAGCTCCGGGAGAACCAAGCCTAATCCTATAAGGAAAGAGTTTGAAACAGGGATGGAAGAAAGTGCTGTTGCAGGAAAGGGTGGGAGGCCCAAACCTTGGCATCAGATTGTGAATCTCAAAGAAACGGAGGCGTATGAGGCTTTCTTAAAGGAAATAGAATGATTTGTTTTTCTTTGGAGATAAGATCACATTAGGGCCCAGAGTAAACCGCCCTGATAAATTTAAAGTATTTCTTACTGAAACTGAGGACAGACCCATTCACTGTGATACAATCAGCTCCTTGCATCTCCAGCCCTGCAGGAAGACATCAAACCAGAAGCGCTGGATTAAACAGACCCTGATTGGTGCTTGATGTGAAAGAGCCCAGTTTACTGTGGATGGTGCCATTCCTGGGTAGGTCATCCAGGGATGTATAAGAAAGCAAGCTGAGCAAGCCAGTAAGCAGAGCTCCTCTATGGTCTCTGCTTAAGTTCTGGCTTCCAGGTTCCTGCCTCGAATTCCTGTTCTGACTTTCCTTCGTGATGCATTTCAATGGTAAGCTGAAATAAATTCCCAAGTAGCTTTTGGTCATCACAACAAAAGAAATCTACCTAGGACAGACAGGGTCTTGCTATGCTACCCAAGCTGGACTTGAATTCCTGGTTGTGCAAACATTCCAGCCTTCTTAGTAGCTAGAACTGCATGTGTGTGCCGCTATGACTTGCTTAAATCTCACTTTTTTTTTTTCTTTTAAAGGCAAGGTCTAACTATTTAGCCCTAGCTAGCATGGAATTCACTATGTAAACCAGACTGGCCTCAAACTCACAGAGATCTATCTGCTCTGACTTCCATGTGCTAGATAGAATTAAAGGTGTGTGCTACCATGTTCAACACAAATGTGACTTTTTTCTTTCTGGTTAATTTCTTTAGTTTTATGTGTATGGGTGTTTTGACTGCATGCATGTGTATGCTGGGGTACCCATGGAGGTCTGAAGAGGGTGTTGGATCTCCTGGAATGTAGTTGCAGATACTTGTGAGCTACCAGTTGGGTACTGTGAATTTAACAAGAGCAACAAGTGCTCTTAAGAACGGAGCCAGCCAACTTTCCAGCCTCAAATCTGTCTTTGTTAATGGGGCCTCCCTTGTACAGTACTGTTTTATAGGCTACCACCCATGCAGTAGGAATGAAGCACTGGCCATTTTATTAGATTCATAGATTTGGACAAAGGAAATGGATTGTCTGTTCTCTGTGGCCTCTCTGATACCTTTGAGTATCTAGCACCTGGAGTGACCCCAGCGGGAAGGGACCTGAGAATCTGTGGCCTGGCTTTGTACATCTGCAGTACTGGAACACAGCCATCATAGGCAATATCATCTCTGTGGTTTTGTGCTGAAGTGGCAGAGCAGAATAGTCATAACAGAGATTGTATGGTTCACAAAGCCATATAATCCAGCCCTTTACATAACCAGCCAAGCCCTGGACTAAAGGTTAGTTCATTTACATAGCTGCTGCCTGCACTGGCATGATTTGGAGACAAGGGCTTTGGACCAAAGGATCTAGACAAGCTTAGAAGAAGTCTGGCATGGGAGCTCAGAGCTCCAAGAGTGAGCAATCCAGCGAGCAAGGTAGACCACTGCTGTGTGGTGCTGAGTGACCTAGCCAGAGGTCAAGTGGCTCTCAGGGTGACAGCAATGTCAAGCCACACTTGAAGCCACACACCATAAACTCCTCATGAGAGATGTGTCAAAGAGCTTGCAGTTATGTTTGCACACCTCCACAAACATGCAAACAGAGCTAACATGTAAAAGCTGCATTGCCGGCATAGAGTATTACTTACTCTATACATCCAAAGGAAATTGTAATTTTATCACTGCATTTCTTTTTACCAAACTATGTGAAGAGAAATGTGAGACAAAACAGAATCAGACTCTATTTTCTATATCTATTTCCATGTTTGTAGAGTACCCAGTGGACAGCATTCATGCAATTTCAGCAGGGCAACAATGACCTGGAACCCATGTCTCAATGACACTCTGTAGCCTAGACCCTTAGATCTACTGTTGTTTCTTCATTGTTATTGTTTGTTTTGTTTTGATTTTTCAACAAAGCATTTCTCTGTGCAGATCTGGCTGTCCTGGAACTGGATCTGTAGACCAGGCTGGCCTCGAACTCAGAAATCCACCTGTACCTGCCTCCCAAGAACTGGGATTAAAGGCATACATCATCACCCAACAGCTAGATCTACTGTTTATTACCTAATCAAAGGAGAGATTATCCAGGCCCTGTAGCATCATTTATTCAGGGCCAGAGAGGATAACTTCTACTGATGCAAGAATAACTGCCTATAACCAACATAAAGTGTGAGCATAATCTATTTATTAGTCATGTTTAATACATCAGTGACATGGCTGAAGACTTTCAATCAAAGGCCTCAATTGTGCCAGACCATTCATGAAAGGTTAAGACATGCTTCAATGAATGACACCTCTCCCCGTCTTTGAGATAGGCTCTCCTGCATCTTAAACTCCATTCAAGTTTGCTTTATAGTTGAAGATGACCTTGGATTTCAGGTCCTTGTGCTTCATTTCTCTAGTGCTAGGATTACAGATGTGTACCACTCTACCTGGCTTTTTGTGGAGCTGAGGATCAAACCCAGGGCTTGTTGTGCTTATTAAGCCCCAGCCCCATGACATCACTCTAAACCGGAACCTGCTCTGTAGCCTCCTAACTTCTGCCTCTTGCTATTTTTAGCATTGTTCTTAGTCGGGACCTATAATTTACTCCTGTGTCTGTTCCACAAGCGTACCCTCCCCCAGTAGTGCACCCCTAACCCCACCTTCCACCCTCCACCTCCATCAGCTAGCCTCCCTTATCCACTGCGACATAGTTTGGGCTGCCTATCAGCACTGGCTGAAGTCTAGACATCAGATTGACCCCAGGATACTCTGCAAATGACCTTGTGGCATGAAATGACATTAATCTACTTTCAGTACTAGAGAGCCATTTGTTCATTACATAAATGGACCATTATCTTTAATGTCAGGTATGAACAAATGCCTAGGAAATGTTCCTGAGATAATACATGGCTCCTCCAGCAGGGAGCTTTTATCTCATGGGATCTAGTGCCAGTTGAGGCCTGGATCATGCTGGCTATCACCCATCTAGAATCCACACTATAGTCCTTCAGTAACTGCATCTAGGTGTTTCTTTGGTGAATCATACCACCCACACTCATATTCCTGCTGTCGTTGAGTGGGAGGTGGAATTCTCCTTGATACCTTAAGAGCATCCACTGTCCTTCTGCAAAGTTTCTAACTTTAAACTTTGGGTCAAGGGCTGGAGAAATGGCTTAAGATTAAGAGCACTGTGTGTTCTTCCAGAGGTCCTGAGTTCAATGTTCAGGCTCACAACCATCTATAATATGATCTGATGCCCTCTTCTGGTATGTAGGTGTACCTGCAGATAGAGCACTCATACAATAAATAAATAAATCTTTTAAAAAAATTATTTAGAAAATTTGGGGTCAAGAGATGGTTCCAGGGGGATAAAAGAGGATAACAGGGGCTGGTGAGATGGCTCAGTGGGTAAGAGCACCCGACTGCTCTTCCGAAGGTCCAGAGTTCAACTCCCAGCAACCACATGGTGGCTCACAACCATCTGTAACGAGATCTGGTGCCCTCTTCTGAAGTGTCTGAAGACAGCTACAGTGTACTTACATATAATAAATAAATAAATATTAAAAAAAAGAGGATAACAGAAAGTGACTATGATGAAAATATATTCTGTAGATGTGTAATGTGTTCATAATAAGCCCATTATTGTATATAATCTTTTAAAAGATTTATTTATTATTATATCTAAGTACACTGTAGCTGTCTTCAGATGCACCAGAAAAGGGTGTCAGATCCCAATTGATGGTTGTGAGCCACCATGTGGTTGCTGGGTTTTGAACTCAGGACCTTCGGAAGAGCAGTGGGTGCTCTTAACCACTGAGCCATCTCTCCAGCCCATAATTCTTTTTAATATTTATTTATTTATTAAATATAAGTACACTGTAGCTGTCTTCAGACACACCTGAAGAGGGCATCAGATCTTGTTACAGATGGTTGTGAACCACCATGTGGTTGCTAGGATATGAACTCAGTACCTCTGAAAGAGCAGTCAGTGCTCTTAACTGCTGAGCCATCTCTCCAGCCCTGTATATAATTAATATATGCTATTGACACACTAGACAATTAATTAATTAATAAGACTCCATCAGCTCTGATTGCTACATTTACCTAGGTCTCTCCTCAGCCATAGAAAGTTTCATTCCCAACCAAAAAAAAAAAAAAGCCAGGTATGCGCCGAGCATGGTGGTACACGCCTTTAATCCCAGCACTCTGGAGGCAGAGGCAGGGGGGATTTCTGAGTTCGAGGCCAGCCTGGTCTACAAAGTGAGTTCTAGGACAGCCAGGACTATGCAGAGAAACCCTGTCTCCAAAAACCAAAAAAAGAAAAAAAAAGAAAGTTTCATTCCATACACTATAGCTACTTCTTTCACTTTACCCATGACACCACTCTTGGTGATTTCAGTACCACGCTGGAAATAGAAATGACATGTTATTAAAGTAGGTTTATGCTTAGTTAGGGTTACTATTGCCGCGATGAAGCACCAAGACTAAAGCAACTTGGGTAGGGAAGTGTTTATTTGACTTACATTTCCACATCACTGTTCACCATGGAAGGATGTCAGGATAGGAACTCAAACAGGGCAGTGATCTGGAGGCTGGAGCTGATGCAGAGGCCCCAGCTTCCCAAAGGAACCAATGAGATGGTGAAAATTAAACCCTCTTTAAGACCTACTTAACAGTTACACAACTGCAACTTTGCTTGTGTTCTCTTCAGTTCCTGTGCTGGCTAGTTTCACGTCAACTTGACACGAACTATTGTCCTCTGAGGGGAGAGGACCTCAACTGAGAAAATCCCTCCCTAAGATCAGACTGTAGTCAAGCACATACAGCATATCTTACTGCCTTGCTCTCTGACTTGCTCAGCCTGCTTTCTTATAGAACCAAGGCCCACCAGCCCAGGGATAGCATTACCTGTCACAGGCTGGGCCTCATCAATCCCTGATAAAGCTGTGGACTATTACCTGCTGAATGTCAGGTATCGGCGATGGGTATGGAGCACTGCCGAGACAATGCACCTAGCTCCTCCAGCAGGGAGCTTCTAGCTGTGGAGCCTAGTGCCAGTTAAGGCCTGGACCACTCTACTCTGGTTGAGGCCTGGACTTCTCTGGCTATCCTCTACCCAGAACTCACATTCTAGTCCTTTATTAGCTGCATCCGGGTTTTCTTTTTCTGACTCCTACCACCCACGCTCACATTCCTGCCTGTCTATCAGCAAAGGAGTAACACAAGAATGTGCGCCATAATCAAAGGTTATCTAGGGTAAGAGATCGAGAGAGGTGAGGTGCCTTCTCTAAAGAACTGACCAGATACACTCTTTCTTGAATCACTGTTAGATGCAAGGCATCCTTGAACCCAGGAATCCTAACATAGAGGCACATCGGGATCTTTCTGTTTACTGCCTCCACAGGCATTTCCCTCAGGCAACGTCGGCCTCAACCACGGAGTCCAGGCGCAAATCATCTCTCTCACTGTTTTCAATTAACGATGCAGACAAGCTGGTACGGCTCTCCCCGATCCTCCTCAGACCTATGATTAAAAAGCGACATTATAAATGAATGTGCTTCATGCCCCTTGGCTGAGGCTCAGTGCCATACAGGGGCTTTAGCAAAGCCGCTCAGGCTAATTCCAGGCCTGCTGGAAGGAATCCGCCCAGCACAGTGGCTCCTGCAGTTGTTGAAAGTGAACTAGCACAAGTAAAGGGCTGTGTTCAGATCAGTGAACATGATAATGAGACAAAGGTATTTTCTTTTGTAGAGTATTGACCTCCCCATTCCCACCTCTGCAAGGTGATCCATCCAATAGGCTGAAAAGCTTACTAGTAGTAACCCTCCCAGCCCCGTCCTATAAGAAATGATACGGTATCAGGGAAAGCTGTGTTTTACTGTACTGAACAACATATGCATGAAACTGTTAATATGTATAGTTTCCTGGGAAACTCGATGTTGTGGATATAAAAGAACCCTTTTAGTTATTTATTTTTAGATTTAATTATTTGTTTTGATATATTTGTGTGTGTGTGTGTCTATTCATAAAACAGAGTCTCACGTAGCCTAGGCTAACCTCAAACTCACTAGGCAATGCTGACCATGACCTTAAACTTTGAATCCTCCTGCTTCCACTCCCTAAAAGCTGTGGTTACAGGTGTGCCCCACCATGCCTCCCCCACATGAGAGTCCTTCTGGTGTCCTAGGAAGAGCATGAGAAACGCAAGTGCCTGAGCATTACAGTTTGTTCTTGCAAAACGAGGTGGGTGTCCAAAAAAAAAAAAAAAAAAGCCGGGCGTGGTGGCGCATGCCTTTAATCCCAGCACTCGGGAGGCAGAGGTAGGCGGATTTCTGAGTTCGAGGCCAGCCTGGTCTACAGCGTGAGTTCCAGGACAGCCAAGGCTACACAGAGAAACCCTGCCTCGAAAAACCAAAAAAAAAAAAAAAAAAAAACCAACAAAAAAAAACCGAGGTGGGTGTTGTACGATTTCATGAAACTGGAAGCAAAGTGAAAATTCCCTTGTCCAGTGATGTAAGTTATCTGTCACACAGGTAAATGTGGAGGGGAGGGCCAGCGCAATGGCCCAGCAGTTGAGAGTATACACTGCTTGTGACCTGAGTTTGGTTCCTATCACCCACTTCACAAGCATCTGGTACTGCATCTCTAGGACATCCTTGATACCTTCCCTCGTCTGGCCTAATGCAACTGTTCTCGCTCACACATATCCCATCCCTGTACACATAATTAACAAAAGAAAAAAAAGAAAGAAAGAAGCAAACAAAGGAACAAAGAAGGAAAGAAAGAAAAAGAAAGAAAGAGAGAGAGAGATGTATTATGCAATGTGATACTTCATTAAATACAGTTGTACAGTAGTAGGCCAAGTTTTTGCAACTGTTGGTGTGTTCTGACTGCATCATATATCATACTTCATAGCATGTGCTAAAAACCAGACTGGAAATACTAGGCTGTGAAATCTGTGTGTAGTGATGGGGGAGGTGATGTTAGATAGTGTTTTTTAAAAGTCTCATATTGGGGGCTGGAGAGATGGCTCAGCGGTTAAGGGCACTGACTGCTCTTCCAGAGGTCCTGAGTTCAATTCCCATTGGTTCACAACCATCTGTAATGGGATCCAGTGCCCTCTTCTGGTGTGTCTGAAGACAGCTACAGTGTACCCATATACAATAAATAAATAAATAAATAAATAAATAAATCTTTAACAGTCTCAGATCAAAGGCTTTGGGGATGGCTCAGTTGGTTAAAATGCTTGTTGTACAAGCATGAAGACCCAGGTTTGAGCCTCAGCACCTACTTAAAAAGTCAGGTGTGGTGGCTCATGTTTGTAATCCCAGCACCGGGAACACAGAGGCAGGAAGATCCATAGAGGTTAATGGCCAGGCAGCCTAGCCTAACCCAAGTCCTAAAGAGAGCCTGTCTCAAAACACAATATGAATTTCAGATAAAGAATGACACCCAAGCTGACCTCTGGTCACCTATACATCTGAATGTACACAAACATTTTTCAGATCATCATGGCTAACTGATAAAGCAAATACTAAAGCAGGTTAGAGGGTTCATGGGGAGAAGAATTAGCATCCACGATGCTTTGGACACCCACAGGGTTCAAGTGGCAAATCGTCAGGAGTCAGCCCAAGTGTCTAGATTCAGCTGGAATACTACAAGAAGTATCACAAGAAGTTCTTTGGCACATTTCTCTCTAGGAAGTGAAGACCAGCGAATACCACATGCCCTCTCAAGCATCCACTGTAGCAAAACATCACATGCCCTCTCACATGTCTGCTTCAGCAAAATATCCTCTCCCAAGACAGCTTCAGGGAAAACATCACAGGACACAACTGAGCTTCCAAAGAAACCAGAAATTTCCACTTCAGTATATGTGAGTGTGTGTGTGAGTGCATGTATGTGAAAATGTGTGTGTTGAGTGTGTGTGTGTGGCAGTATGTATGTAAAAATGTGTGTGTATATGTGTGAGTGTGTGTGTAAATGAAAATGTGTGTGCAACAGTATGTATGTAAGAATGTGTGTATATGTGTGTGTGTGTATAAGTGTGTGTGTACACAAGCCTGCACATTGTGTGAAGAAGCTGCTACTAAGGGCTGGACAGATGGCTCAGCAGTTAAGGAAGCTTGATGCTCTTTGAGACCTGAGCTAGGTTCCCAGCACCCATAATAGAACTCTGGTCTCCACATGAGAGCCACCCCCCTGTCAGCTCCCACTTCCCACTCACACACCCACACACACACCACACATGCAAATAAATGAAAACGAATAAATAAAATAGAAAAGACTCTCATCCCAGAAAGAAGCATTTTTATTTTTAAAAGATTTGTTTATATTCATACTTGCATATAATGTGTTTTCATCAATTCCACCCCATCCTCCCTCTCCAAGTTCTCCCCTATCTCTCCCGACACTTTTTCTTGAAAGTCAGTTTTCTCCAGGGATGCATCCCCTGAAAGGCTATCCATGAGCCAGTAGATGGTCCCACATCGATGCACATCCCTGCACATGCAAACAGCACTAAGTGGACTCAATGGGTATTTTTTTTTTAAAAAAAGCAGGTTCAACAAGCCCTGGGGAGCAAGCCATTACATCACACCCCTCTGTGGCCTCTGCTTCAGTTCCTGCCCTGACTTCCTGAATGAGGTAAGACAAAATGAACCTTTTGGCCTATAAGTTGTCATTGGTCATTTTATCACAACAATAGGGAGCTAACTAAGATAAATATGTCAGAGAGGGACAATCAGAGTAGGCCTTGCTGTCATATAGGCTGAAACCACAAAGAGGCACCCTAAGAGATTTGCTCAGGGAAACGAATGTCCACCAATGACAGTTGAGATAACCTTTTGTAGGGGCTCCCTAATTCTCAACTTGGACAGCCAGCTATGTGTTCTGTGATCCTCAGGGTGACCCAAGGATGAAGAGTACTGGTGGTTAGCCTTGTTTGGAAAGAGGATGATGAAAAGAGGACAAGGGTGGGTAAAGAAGACAGAACAAATATTGCACTGGCTGCACTTTACAACCAAATGCCACCAACTTGCAGACGGATGGATGTGCCCTCTCAGTCATACAGTGTATTTCCTGACAGGTTGTGCAGTCAAAAATTCAATAGAACAGTCTACAGGAAAGAGAGAGAGAGAAAAAAAGGACAACATTTAAGTGTCTCCTTCCTGCTTTGTTCTTTTTTTTTTTTTTCCGAGACAGGGTTTCTCTGTGTAGTCGTGGCTGTCCTGGAACTCACTCTGTAGCCCAGGCTGGCCTCGAACTCAGAAATCCGCCTGCCTCTGCCTCCTGAGTGCTGGGATTAAAGGCGTGCACCACCACGCCCGGCTCCTGCTTTGTTCTTATTGGCTGTTAGGTCCCAAAGGAATTCAGGACAAATGGTTAACTGAGGTGCCTATTAACATATCAGGCTCTTCCAGCACCGCTAGTGCCTGGCTCCTCTCAGCACTTCTTGCCCACCCACACCAATCCTAAACCTCTCCAGCTCCACAGTTGGCCTCCCTTCCCCCAACTTCCCCACTCCCCCTGATATAACCCAGCCAGTCATTTTGGCCACAGGTTGTCTTGATTTCTGGCTTCTCTCTCCCTCTTCATTCCCTTGGTCCTCTTGGCTTTGCTCTTGGATCTCTTTTGGTTTGCTTGGGCTTCTCTCTTTTCTTTCTCTCTTGTCCCCTTTTCCTCCCCAATCCTCTCATGGCCTTGTTTATTCTGCTGCCTGTGTTCAGTGTTCAGTCCAGACTCTTCCAGGAACCTCTGGCTGTTCTCTCCCTCATATCTACAATAAAAACCTCCTCAACCATATCTAGGAGTGGTCATGTCCTTGTTTTCATTCACCGACCAGTTTGCTCCCTATCTATCAGTTTGGGTTTCTAAGTACGGCCTCTTCAGAAGGCAATCCCCACCTGCCTCATCCAAGGCTGGCAGTGGCAGAAGATATCACAGACTCAAGGAGTATAACAATGGCTTGGTTGCTCAGAACACAGTGGAGAGTGGGGTATCCTACTCCAAGTGACTCCTGGTAGGGTTGATGGGTTGTAGACAGACTGTGTGATGGGGCAAGAGGTAGAGAGGGTGGAGAATGGAAGCAGTGAAACTGACAGGCGACATATGTGTGCTCTTTGTTGGGCATTCTTCTGTTTGTTCTTCCAGTTAGCCTTGTGTGTGATTGACAGGCCTTTGTAGGATAGGGAGGTTTTGCCGGAAGGAATCAAGAGGTCGGAGCAGAGCACGTGGAGTATGTGTTAATTTGACTGTTTTTGATTATCCAGGCAAGCGAATTTCAGCTAAGCAGGCATTCCACTCACCAAGTTCTAAGAGCAATTCTTCCTGTTGCAGTGCAGCCTGAAGCTCTGAAGGATGGTGTTCCAAGAAAAGGGATGAGAATGAACTAAAATATAAAAGTGTGTATCACAATAGACAATTACAGTGAAGTTATCAAATTCCAACAAACAATTTTGGAGTAAAGAAATGGACTGGAACTCTTTATTCTTTAGGCAATGATGGGCCTCACTATTTTTTTTTTTTCTTAGAGATGACGAACAGTTAACGGACTAAAGCCCATCTTGGGTGGGGGTGTGTGATTTCCGGGTAGAGAATTTTCCATGCAATCCTGAGAAAATGAGTGGTCTCCCTTCCGCTTCCATTCCTCAGCCGGGAGGCACACATCCCCTTTTGAGATGAGAAGGAAACTCAACCAGCTGGAAAAAAAAAAATTACCTAACTTAGCTCAATTGAGAAGGTAGTTCAGGATCTTAGAGATTTGGTTTGTTAAAGAGGTAACGTCGTTAAGTGAGCGCCTTCGCTATAGGCACTCGCACAGACACCTTTTCCAACTGCGCAGGCGCTAGGTCCTCTCCGCTGCCGCGCGTCCCCCGCCTGGCTCTGCCCTGCCTCGCCGCGAGGCAGGTCGGGAAATCCAAGATGGATCCTTCCATTTGAGTTCTTCGCAAGGCTTTGGTGTCCTGCTGCCGCCCATTCTTCCTCCGGCATCCGGGAGGGAAAAGGGATGAGAAACTGGGGCGGTGAGGAGCCATCGTGACGGTCCTGTCGCTGCTCTCGGGCCTTCGCGGCCCTTGTGCCTCCGGGGAGCAGCCGGGGCTCGCAAGCGCCTGACGCGTCCCGAGTTACTCAGGTGCGGGCCGGGCCGGGCCGGGTCGCGCATCGCTGCGACTTGGTGTTGGAATTTCGCTGCACCGGGTGCCCCAAGGGCTGAGCGCCCCGGGGCTGGCCTTGAGCTCCTGCTGGGGTGAGAGGAACCCCAGTCTCAGACTGGGCTTTCTGGGTTGGCCCGACGCGCCCTGAGCCCATGCTCGGGCCGCTACGCCGTGGCGCGGTTCACTCAAAAGCACGGAAAGCCTATTTTTGTAAAGACACAACTTAGGGTCCCGCTGTTTGCATATGTTCCTAGTAACCAGTAATGACAGTTTTATTTCTAGCGTGTCAACTCAGTGCTTTTATGTGGCCTGTAACACGTTTAACAACTTTTGGAGACCTGTAAAAGTATTCAGTATGATGTCTTTGGGTTAAAAGACATCTAACTGAGAAAAGGATGCTATAAAAGTTATCCTGTAGGTTCGTTTTAAGCTAAAAGGGAATGGCATTGCATGTTTGCATGAGGGAACGTCGGGTAAAGTTGCAAGTTCTTTAATGTTGACTGCTTTGTTGAATAGAATTTGGAAAGGCCAGCCACATTTTGGATCCCCCCCCCTACTTTTTATAAGGCATATGTGGTTCTGTGTCAAGTTCTGTTCTCAATATTGATTTTATTTCTAGGAGGTAAAAAAGAAACTTGGGCCTGTTTTTTGGCGTAATCATTTCAGGAATGACGTTTAAGTCACAGCAAGGAAGATTTTGTAGCTAGCTATAGAGGGCTTCGTATAAACTAGAGGCTTTCAGATTGTTTAAAAAAAATGATGCCAACAAGACTTTAGATGAGAACTTCAAGCCAAATTTAGTTAGCAGTTGTTATTCTTAAGTGTCATTTCAAACACTGAGGGTTATAGTGCTGCTAACAGATGCTGTTGTAGAGGTTTCCTCAGAGACAAAAAGGCACATACTATGCCACAGGATGTTTGAATGTTAGTTATCTTTACATACCGTGTGTCGAAATGTCTGTGAGGTGGATCCGCATGTTTTGACTAGACGGCTGACAAGAATGTGTTTGGATTCACACAGAAATAATGTTGATATTTGGAACCCATGTCGAACTTCTCTGAAGAAAGGGCAACGATGATTGCAGCCGGGGATTTGCAGGAATTCGTTCCTTTTGGCCGAGACCACTGCAAGCACCACCCTAATGCTCTGAACCTTCAGCTTCGTCAGCTGCAGCCAGCCTCTGAGTTATGGTCTTCTGATGGTGCAGCTGGCTTGGTGGGATCTCTTCAGGAGGTTACAATCCATGAGAAACAGAAGGTTTTATTAAGATTCTCATCGTACTTTTGAAATTTAGAATGAATAATGTACTAATATAAAGCTACCTATATGCATGTGAGAAATAAGTGTATGTTGGCACTTGGTTAAAAGCTAATGTTTGGTCATTTCAGTTAGTGCTGAAATATGGTGCTGCCTACGTAGGCATGCTGTGTAACTTGTAATGAGAGTTGAGTACTTTAATCATGGCTCATTTTAAACTTTATCCTCACTTCAGATGTGGATAATCAGGTTTTATACTCTTTTTTTTTTTTTTTTTTAAAGATTTATTTATTTATTATATGTAAGCACACTGTAGCTGTCTTTGTCTTCAGACACACCAGAAGAGGGCATCAGATCTCATTACGGGTGGTTGTGAGCCACCATGTGGTTGCTGGGATTTGAACTTCGGACCTTTGGAAGAGCAGTCGGGTGCTCTTACCCAGTGAGCCATCTCACCAGCCCCCCAGGTTTTATACTCTTTGGTGACTAAATGCCAGCGGTTAGAAATGGTACCTGCAACACATGTTTCTAGAAGAGGGTTGATGTCACATAAGGTGTTAGCATAGCAGTACTTTTTATTTTGAGGTGGACCTTAGTCAGTAGCCCAGACTGACCCTGGAGGTTTGAGCTGCCCCTCTCTTCTGCTTTACCTAGTCTTCGTATTTGCCTTTGATATTCTTTTTTTTTTTTTTTTTTTTTTTTTTGGTTTTTCGAGACAGGGTTTCTCTGTATAGCCCTGGCTGTCCTGAACTCACTCTGTAGACCAGGCTGGCCTCGAACTCAGACATCCGCCTGCCTCTGCCTCCCGAGTGCTGGGATTAAAGGCGTGTGCCACCAAGCCCGGCACCGTATTTGCCTTTGAAATTAAATCTCTTGGAATGTACATAGATAGAAATCAGAAACTTTTTAGCTTCTATTCATCTTATGTGTGGGACAAGGGGAAGAAGATAAATGTATTTGTAGCTGTGAAGCAAGGAAGTCCTCCCCCACCCCCCCATTGAGTCCTATGTGCACCTGTCTATTTTCTGCCTTTGCATACATTTAATACCTACTTTTAGTTTCCCTTCAAGCATGGGTTTTATCTTATACTCTATCTTATACTCTATATGTAAGAGATACTTTTTGTGTGCCTGAGTTATTGGCAGAGCAATACTAGGAACCTAGAAGTATAAAATAAAGTACTTCTTTTTTTTGTTTTGTTTTTTGTTTTTTTGAGACAGGGTTTCTCTGTGTAGCCCTGGCTGTCCTGGAACTCACTTTGTAGACCAGGCTGGCCTCGAACTCTGAAATCTGCCTGCCTCTGCCTCCCAAGTGCTGGGATTAAAGGCATGTGCCACCACGCCCGGCGATAAAGTACTTCTATAGAGAATTTTTGAGTCAGTTTTTTAAAAACCTGCCTGCATGTATGTCTGTGCACCATGTGTGTAGTGGCCATATGGGCCAGAAGAGGGCTCAGGTCTCTTGGAACTGAAGTTACAGACAGTTGTGTAGGTGCTGAGAATCAAACCCCAGTCTTCTAGAAGAGCAGCCAGTGCTCTTAACCACTGAGCCATCTCTCCTACCTCTCTTAAATTATCTCAAGAGTCCCCTGATGTAATGTGCCCACATTGCTAATTCACTCATTGTGCTCACCTATGTATTGCAATCCTTGTAGGAGTTAGTCTTGGGTTGAGTCTTAATTTATAGGCAGACCTTGCTTCAGACTACTGAAAAAGAAGAAGTGCTGAGCATGTCCTGTGTGTTAATTTTTAAGGAAAGCTGGCAGTTAAGAAAAGGTGTGAGTGAGATTGGAGATGCAGCCGACTACGATGAAGAGCTCTATGTGGCTGGGAACATGGTTATCTGGAGCAAAGGGAGTAAAAGCCAGGCACTGGCAGTGTACAAAGCGTTCACAGTGGACAGCACTGTCCAGCAGGTGAGTTCACTGAGTTTGCACAGCAAACAACTGTTAATATAGCTGTTTGGGAAAGAAGTTTGAGTTTTAAAATAATAACAAATGACAACAGTGTAACAATTGTAGCAGCTGGTTGTACATTATGTCTGGCAGGAAAGTAAGATTTTCATTTTATCCATCATGACAGTGTCTCTGTAGCCCAGGCTGGACTGGTATTTGAGATCCCCCTGCCCCAGGCTCTGAATATGACAGGCACCTATCACCGTGTTTGGCTTATCACATTCTATATTTTTGGTTATGAGCCTAGCCTTTAATTCCTGAGTCATCTTTCCAGCCCACTTACCACATTCTTCACGTTATTCTTTGCTAGTTGTCTCAGTCAGGGTTTCTATTCCTGCCTAAACATCAGGACCAAGAAGCAGGTTGGGGAGGAAAGGGTTTATTCAGCTTACACTTCATACTGCTGTTCATCACCAAAGGAAGTCAGGACTGGAACTCAAGCAGGTCAGGGAGCAGGAGCTGATGCAGAGACCATGGAGGGATGTTCTTTACTGGCTTGCCTCCCCTGACTTGCTCAGCCTGCTCTCTTATAGAACCAAGACTACCAGCCCAGAGATGGTCCCACCCACAAGGGGCCTTTCCCCCTTGATCACTAATTGAGAAAATTCCTTACACCTGGATCTCGTGGAGGCATTTCCCCAACTGAAGCTCCTTTCTTTGTGGTAACTCCAGCCTGTGTCAAGTTGACACAAAACTAGCCAGTACACTAGTGATACAATCTTTTATTTTCTTTTTTCCTTTCTCTTTTGTTTTTTTGAGACAGGGTTTCTCTGTATAGCCCTGGCTGTCCTGGAACTCACTCTGTAGACCAGGCTGGCCTCTAACTCAGAAATCGCCTGCCTCTGCCTCCCAAGTGCTGGGATTAAAGACATTTGCCACCACTGCTCCACTATTTATTTATTTATTTTCTTTCTTTCTTTCTTTCTTTCTTTCTTTCTTTCTTTCTTTCTTTCTTTCTTTCTTCCTTTCTTTCTGTCTGTCTGTCTGTCTGTCTGTCTGTCTTCCTTCCTTCCTTCCTTCCTTTCCTCCCTCCCTCCTCCTCCTCTTCTCCTCCTCCTCCTCCTCCTCCTCCTCCTCCTCCTCCTCTTCTTCTTCTTCTTCTTCTTCTTCTTCTTCTTCTTCTTCTTCTTCTTCTTCTCTTCTTCTTCTTCTTCTTCTTCTTCTTCTTCTTCTTCTTCTTCTTCCTGCTCCTGCTCTTCCTTTTCCTCCTCTTCTTTTTTTTTTTTTTTTTTTTTTTGAGACAAATCTCTACATATCCCTGGCTGGCTGTCCTGGAACTTACTCTGTAGTATAAGCTGACCTTGAACTCACAGATCCCATTGCCTGTGCCTCTTGAATGCTGATATTAAAGGTGCACCCACACAATCTTATTTTTATTGCTAATATTTTTGTAGTACTGAGGATTGAGTTTAGGCCCTTTTATATGCTAGGCAAGCACTTTTATACAGACACACACACATAACATTGCAAATAATACTATTTTAACACTAGTTATGAGACGTAAAATTTGTTATCGACAAAAATTATGTGAGATGAAAAATACCTTAAAACATATGATTACTATAATTCATTTCCAGATACTGAATACATAAAAAGTATTGGATTCATAGTGAAAGGAAATTCAGCCTGATTTGCTACTATTGTAGTAGTTGTTGGGATCATTTTCTGAAAATTGATAGAAGAAATTAAGCACTTAACTATTTCAGGAAGATAAATAATTTATCACTGTTTGATGAAGGAAACTCTTTTTTTTTTTTTAAATTTATTTATTTATTATATGTAAGTTACACTGTAGCTGTCTTCAGACACTCCAGAATAGGGCATCAGATTTCATTATGGATGGTTGTGAGCCACCATGTGGTTACCATGTGGTTGCTGGGATTTGAACTCTGGACCTTTGGAAGAGCAGTTGGCACTCTTAACCACTGAGCCATCTCACCAGCCCAGGAAACTCTTATTGAAGAATACCAACTTATAAATGTAAAAGAAATGGTAGAAGCAGAAATCATCTTGTAGTTTCTAGTGTGCTAATGTTCAGGCATGGTTGTAATGGTTATTAACACAGTTGCAGAAAAGGATAATACACGGCAGCAGGTATTACACTTGCTAAGTGTAAAGAGACAAATGAGTCTTCTCTTCAGAATTGCTTTTTGTTTCTAGTAACCAAATGACTGGGTTCAGCTTAACTTTGATGTACCTCTATGTATTGTAATACAGGGAAAAAGAATGTGATTTCTACTATATTTTCTTTTGGGAAATACTTAATGTGAATATTTAGATTTAGCATTCAGTTTATAGTAAACTTGAGATCTAGGAGTGCAAATTCCTAAGTAGCATGAGATTTGAGGAATGGCTTGGATGTTATTCAGTGACGGCTGTGTCCAGAAAGATGGTTAAGCTGATAAAGGCACTTCCTGCTAAGCCTGACAACCGGAGTTTAATCCACAGGACCCATATGTAGATTATCTGGACAGAGCAAACTGACTCCCTCCTGCAGGTTGTCCTCTGACCGACATAAGTGTGCTGTGGTATACACAAAATAAATAATAAATTCCATCATAAAGAACAGAGGCTGGGTGTGGTTGTGCACTCCTTCAATCCTAGTACTTAGGAGGCAGAGCCAGGCAGATCTCTGCATTTGAGGCCAGCCTGGGCATAGCCATTTACAGGACAGAGTGGGCTCTGTAGAGATACCTTGATTCAAAATGAATGAATGAATGAATAAATGAATAAAGCTAGCTGGCCAGAGGTGGTGAACGCCTGTATTTCTAGCACTTGGGAGGCAGAGGCAGGTAGATCTCTTGAGTTCAAGGTGAGCTTTGTCCACAGAGCAAGTTCCAGGATTACACAGCCAGGGTTACACAAAGAAACCCTGTCTTGGGAAAAAACAAAAAACAAAAAACCAAAAGAATGGGTGAAGGCTGATAATTATGGAAGCTGTGGATAAGGATAAATTGTGTTTCCTTTGTGTGTGTATTTGAAAATTTCTGTGATCAAGAGTTTAAAAGAAACAAAAAAATAGCAAAGTGAGCAACTAGAGAAATCCAGAATTTGGGAATGTTTACATTTGAGCCGGGCGTGGTGGCACAGCCTTTAATCTCAGCACTTGGGAGGCAGAGGCAGGTGGATTTCTGAGTTCAAGGCCAGCCTGGTCTACAAAGTGAGTTCCAGGACAGCCAGGGCTATACAGAGAAACCCTGTCTCGAAAAACCAAAAAAAAAAAAAAAAAAAAAAAAGTGAGTCAGGGAGGACAAAAAGTAAGAACTGTTCTGGATGGCAGACACCAAAATGACATCACCAAATTCCTTTATTTCTTGGATAGAGTTATACTATGTAGATCTTAGGCTGTCCTTAAATGAGAAATCCCCTGGCCTCAGCCTCTGTAGTGCTGTGATGACAGGCATGTGTTGCAAATGCCATGCCAAATGCAATAGTTTTGAACCTTGTTAAATGAACTTTGTTTGAATTCTGGTTCTAAAAATACTAGGTTAAAAAAAAGACGTTGGGGGCAGGGTGTGTGGAAAAGTTAAAAGACTGATTAGGTGATATTAGAGTATTATTTTTTCTCTGAAGGCTGGTAGTTTTGTAAGCTCTTAACAAAACATCTTCAGCTGGGCGAGGTGGTGGACACCTTTTATCTCAGTACTTGGGAGGCAGAGGCGGGTGAATCTCTCAGTTTGAGGCAGCCTTGTGTACAGATTGAGTTCCAGGCTAGGCAGGGATACATAGTGAGACCCTCTCTCAAAAGCAAACAAAAAGGGAGCATCTTTAGTTTTTAAATTAAGATTATTTAGTAGCATTTAAATATTTTTAGGATTGTGGCAGACTATATACACACAACATAAAATTTATGCTTTACACCATTTTAAGTGTTTAATTTAGTGGCACTAATAGGGGAAACTGTATTCCTTTTTTTTCCTTCTTCCCCACCCCCCTAGTTTTCCTGCTTCCTCTGGGCCTCTGCTGGCTCTGGGCTGCTCTAGCCTCAGGAAACTGTTTTCTAAACATTAATTCAATGAGAGCATAGAGTCTGAGATCGGCTGAGTCACTCAAGCTCTCCCATAGTCCTTGCTTCTGTAAGATGCAGGGTTTGCACAGCCTGAGCTGATGTTTGTATCAACTGAGTCCTTTGATTATTTTGTTTTCCTTTCTCTTAAGATTTAATTGTAAACATAAGTCTTCTTAGAATATGCAGCAATTGAGTGTTCTAATCTTACTTTTTGTTACTCTTGCTCAGTTCCATGGTATGTACGTATTACTGTGTGTGTGTGTGTGTGTGTGTGTGTGTCAGTACATCTATATTGAGCTGAGGAAATGAACTATGTAAACACTTTCTGATGCCATTAGCTTGTGGATGATTATTTAGATGTAATTTTCTTAGACAAACATTTTGTTTTGATTTTAGGCATTGTGGTGTGACTTCATTATATCACAGGATAAGTCTGAAAAGATCTATAGTAAGTTTCTTTATGAAATTTTATTTCCCATGATTCTAAGCATTGATCTCACTGTGTGATACATTTATAAGCAACTCTTATTCACAGTGGTTCAGTACATTTTGCATAATGTATCGAACTTCTGGTGTTTGGATTGAACTGCTTTGCAGGAAAATAAACAACCCATAAATCTTGTACTCTTTCCTTTCAGAGAGCCATGAACTAGAGAAATGCATATGTATATTACAGAGTTCATGTATGAACATGCATAGCATAGACGGGAAGGATTATATAGCTTCCTTACCTTTTCAGGTAAACTCAGTGTTTTAAATTTTTGGGTGTGTTTTATCAAACATATAATTATGTGTAACAGATTTTTATGTAGTTCTCTTATATGTAAAGGGTATTAGTTTTTACTTAACTGAATTTTAGTAGTTTTAGTTCACCATGTGACTATCCTTTCCACAAAAATATTTTGTAGTGAATTATGAAATATGAGATGTTTGTCAGTTTAGTGATGTATACAAAGTCATGTTGACTCTATTGTATCAGGCATATGAATAATATTGGCCTTTTTGTATCACATCATCTTTTAGTGCTCAGGGCTGTTACAGTGTGTTGATGATATCAGCCCCAGTTTCACTTTGAGCACCTGGTTTGTGGGTTTGACTTTTGTCTTAGAGTTGCTTTTTAAAAGTCATAGATTTTTGAAATACTGTATTTTGTGATGTTACTTTGAAAGCCCTCCGTAAATTCAAAGAGAATGTTGTGTTATTCTGTCTGATTTTTGCTTAAACTGTTGTTTTCTTACTTCTGTTCCCCCACTCTCTTATTGATAGGTGGCAAATGTTTGGGCCACTAAATATGGCTTGCTGTTTGAACGATGCAGTTCTTCACATGAGGTGCCTCCAAGTCTACCTAGGTATTCATTTTATTCTGTTCAGAATATTATTTCTTGGGCCTTTATAGTGTTGATTCTGAAGTAAACATGCTAACCAAAATGTTTGGGCTGGTAAAGATATCCATGGTCGCATCATCCATATTAGAGCATTGTTGTTCCAGGTTGAGCTCAGCTGTGAGTACATACTCAGACTCCATTGCTCTGTGCTCTCCTAGCTAACACTGAGCAGTGGCTGAAGAAGGACAGGATTCAGTTCTTAGCTCTGCCATGTCTTCATTGGACTACTTTGGACAGATCATTATCACTTTCTTAGTTTTCATTTTCTTACTTGTTTCAGGACTGTTCTTAGTTAGCTCTCGGGATCTCTGCACTCGCACAGGGGGCCCAGTGTCTAGTAAGTGCACAGTCAGTGGTGGATGTCTATTGACAGTGTGCCTGCTGAAAGGAGGAATGTGCAGAGCTAGCACAGGGTGCAGCAGCAGACGTTTGCTGTGTGAGAACTGTTTGCAGATTTTCATCTCTGTGTTGATAGAAAAGCCAGTTCTCCTCTTTAACTTTCTGAAAATTTTAGACTCATTTACTTGAAGTATTTTTATCTTCTTTTAAAAAATGTATCCATTTATGAACAAGTTTAGGAGGCTAAATTTCTTGGCTCCTGTAATCCACTGCAACTAGGAGAGATAAGGGAATGCTTATCTCATACCGGCTCTTCTCTGGATTCTATCATGTGATGGCTGCTCTTTGCATACTTTCCCCTGGACATAGTCAGTTTCCTTCTCTATGTGTGTATGCATAGAATTATTACAAGAAGATTTTAGAACTAAATAGAGGATGCCTTGGCAGACATATGTGAAGAATTTAGAAGGTTACTTGTTTAGACGGTGGCTGTGATAGAATGCTGACCAGGGTTGAGCGAGGAGGGACTTACTCTGCTTCCCACTCTCAGCCCTTTGTTCAGGGAAGGTGTGGCAGAGCTCCTGTTAGGAGGGCTGTGTGGCAGAGGCTCCAGGAAGTAAAATGAGGGATTGGAAACAGGGCTGGCCAGTAACCTAAGACCCTATTTTCTCAAAGGCCCCACTGCCTCCTAAAGCAGTGCTACAGTTGGGGACCAAGTGTTCAAACATGAGCCTCTCTGGGCATTTAATGTTCATGTGGTATCTAGATTTGCAGTTGCTTGTTGGTACCGAGGTGCACATAGTTACCTTGTTGGTGATGGATTATGTATTTGTTTATTGCTAGAGAACCTTTGCCTACTATGTTCAGCATGCTGCACCCACTGGATGAGATAACTCCACTTGTTTGTAAATCTGGAAGTAAGTGCACTTTTTCATTCTTTTATGTAAGCTTGCTTTGACATTGAGGGACAAAGTAAAAAAGATGTTTATTTTAAAAGTGACTTGTTTTATTAGAAGGTAATTTAAGCATATTATAAAAGTAACTTATTGAAAGCAAGAACAACAGTTATCTCAGCAAAGCCAAGGTGTATATATCACTGAGGGACACTGATATTTGTTAATTTGCTTGTAGGTGTCTGTCCTTTAAATTAAATAAGAAAATGGATGGTACTTGGATGAACTAAAGTTTTCTCTTTTTAAGGGAGCGTTCATAGGTCCTGATTGCTGAGTACATTTTATTATTTCACTGTCTTTGTTGACGTTCCTGGGGTTTGCACTTTGAGTATTTCTAACGTATTGCTGTATTCTTGGCTTTAAGTTTAGGCTTTACAACACACAAATAGGCATCTACAAATAATAGAGTGAAGACTAGAAGGACATTTAGAGTCTTTGGTTATTTTACTTGTACATTCCAAGTACCACTGAAATGTTACCTTCTGATCATGAGTCCAGTAGCCACTGGCTAAAGCAAGCCTTTGTCCTGTTCTAGGAAATCACACAAGTTCTCTTGAAAGGTTGTAGCAAAAAAACAAAACAAAAAACAAAAAAAGATTGTTGATCATGTAGGATGTTATGAGTAGTATATAAAATTGTAAGCATAGTATATAAGCACAGTAAAATTGTAATTAGTTGTCATGGTATGCACCTATAGTCACAGCTACTACTCAGGCTGAGTCAGGAAGATTGCTTGAGACTAGCACTTTGGGGGCAGCCTGGGCAACAGGGGAAGATTCTCTTTCTCTCTCTCTCTCAAAATTTTATTATAATTTTTAGTGTGTGTGTACCCAAGTGTAGGTATGTGCATGCACATGAGTTCAGATGTCCACAGAGGCCAGAAGATAGAATTGGATCCTTGGGGTGGAAGTTAAAGGTAGTCGCAAGCTTCTTGACATAGGTGCTGGATCCTCTGCAAGATCACCAAGCATTCTTGATGGCCCAGCTATCTCCAGCCCATTCCTCCCTCTCCTAAAAAGAAAAGCCCTCTAACTTTAGGATCCCACTGTGTAGACTTCTTAACTCTGTGTAGAGTTCCAGGATGGCCTCAAATTTGCAAGAGATCTGCCTGCCACTGCCTCCCGAGTGCAGGGATTAAAGGTGTGTGTTACCATGCTTGGATAGTTTTATAATTTCTTTATAAAAATTTTTCTATTTCTGAAGAATAATCATGTTTTTTACATTTCCTAATATTTTAACTGAGAATGAAACTGTCAAGGATATGGAACCTGGTTTGTGATGTTATAGAAAAATAACTGGGCTCGGCTGGAGAAACTTCATTAGTAATTAGTAAAACATCGTTCACCATTTCTGGGTCATTACAGAGGACAGAATAGAACCAATGGGCAAGTCAGACTCTATCTCCAGCAGGTGATTGTAATCTCCCAAGAAGTTGATTGTTGCCTGGATGTTTTGGTGCGTGCCTTTAATCCCAGCACTTGGGAGGCAGAGGCAGGCAAATGTCTGAGTTTGAGGCCAGCCTGGTGGTGTATATATATTGAGTTCCAAGATAGCCAGAGCTACATAGTAAAACCCATTCTCCAAAACAAAACAAAACACCCTTTGCCTCTGGCTGATGAATTTAATAACGAATCAGGACAAATCTTCAACATTTGAGATGTATGTGTGTCAGAGTGGAACAGTCATTATGTCTTGTTTAATGCATTTAAAGAAGTTGACAATTTAAAATTTAAAATGTGTTGTCAGTTGCATAACACTGAATGAGTTTTGTGCTTTAAAATTAGCTTGGTTCTCTTTCCTTTTAGGAAAAATGAGAATATTCTTCTTCAAGAACTCATTTTAAGACTGTAAACCTGCTGATATTCTGTCCCTGGTCATTTCCATTCTGATTTTTAGGTCTTTTTGGCTCATCACGGGTGCAGTATGTTGTAGATCCAGCAGTGAAAATTGTGTTTCTGAACATTGACCCCTCCATTGTCATGACCTATGATGCTGTTCAGAATGTGCATTCTGTGTGGACTCTGCGGAGGGTAAAGCCAGAGGTGAGGGTGACTGATCATGCTGCTTCCCATGACAGATAGCAAACCCTGAACACTTGCACTGAGCACTTTGAGATCAGTTGAGTTTCTTTGGTAAAGAACAAGCCCTTTGTTTTTAATATCTGCCATCTACATGCATTTTCAAGGTAATTTCAAGCAAAGTACCTCTTTGTTCTGATTGTTTTCTTATTTTTCCCATTCCTTTGACTTAAGGAAGAGAATGCTGTTTTAAAGTTCCCTGAGCAGGCAGGGACCCTGCAGAACGCAGCTACTAGCAGCTCCCTGACAGCACATCTCAGAAGCCTCTCCAAAGGCGAATCCCCTGTGGCTTCGCCATTCCAGAATTACTCTTCCATTCACAGCCAGAGCCGCTCAACCTCTTCGCCCAGTCTACACTCTCGGTCGCCTTCCATTTCCAACATGGCGGCTCTAAGGTGGATGTCTGTCTTTGTTTTAAACAAGATAACTGAAGCAACAGATACCTGCTATTTTAGCTCTCTTATATTTTGAAGGACTTAAGTTTTCTATTGACAACTCTTGGATAGTTTTTAGGGGGAACAGGCAGAAACCCAACTATGACTACTATTGACATATTGACTATTGACATAGGTGTACATGGATGGTCCTGTATGGACAGTTTTGCTAGATTGTGTGTGTCTGGAAGTACAGCAACATACTTTAGACCTTTTTGAATAATGAATAAATTTCATATCTATACATTTACAACTGAAAATGAGTTTATTCTTCAGAAAATATAGTTCAAATATTCATTGTGTCGTGTGTGTGTGTGTGTGTATGTATGTGTGTGTATGTGTGTATCTCCTTTCTGGGTAGCCTTGACTGTCCTGGAACTCAGTATGTAGATCAAGCTGGCCTAGAACTCAGATTTGTCTGTCTCTGCCTTTTGAGTGATGGGATTAAAGCCTTGCTCCCTTATGCCTGGTATGAGTGCATTTTAACACAGGTTCTAAATACAGTTTTAGGCTATCATAAAATGCGTTAGTTCAAACTGTTGAAATAGCTATTCAATTCTGAAAATGTGTATGTCACTAAGATTGTACCGTATGTACTTCCTGTGTGTGGGAGTGGAGACTGTGTGTGGGAGTAGAGACTGTTGTTGGCATGGGTTAGAAACGCAAGCTGCTTATCGTGACACCCTCTCCCTGGTTATTTTGCAGTCGTGCTCACTCTCCTGCCTTAGGTGTGCACTCTTTCTCAGGGGCGCAAAGATTCAACCTTTCAAGCCACAGTCAGTCACCAAAGAGACACAGCATTTCTCACTCTCCAAGTGGCAGTTTCAACGACTCATTTTTGGCACCAGAAACAGAGCCAATTATTCCTGAGCTGTGCATTGATCACTTATGGACTGAGACACTTCCAAATATAAGGTTTGGTGGATATAATTTTATATTCAAAGAAAAATATTACTAGTGCTTTTGGAAGATATCTGGTGTTATGCCTGGTGGTTTAGCTCAGTGGTAGAGTGCTTGTCAAATATGTGTGAATTTTAGGTATGATATTAGCACATAATCTATGTAGAGATACATATTTATACCACCTTAATTTTAGAAGAATAAATTATTGATACTAAAGTGATCATAAAAATGTTTTGTCATCAAATATTTCTTTAAGATAGTAATCTTTAGGGCTGGAGAGATGGCTCAGTGGTTAAGAGCAGTGGCTGCTCTTCCAGAGGTCCTGAGTTCAATTCCCAGCAACCACATGGTGGCTCACAGTCATCTGTAATGGGATTGGATGCCTCCTACTTGTGTGTCTGAAAATAGCTACAATGTAGCTGTTTAAATAAATAAATGTTTAAATAAATAAACCTTAAGATAAAGATAGTGATCTTTGAGGTTTGAGGTATTTGAAGTTTTGGGGTAAAACGTCTATTTCTGTAGTGTTACAGTTAGGCTTCTATTGCTGTGAAAACACATCATGACTACAGCAAAACTTAGGAAGGAAAGCATGGCTTGCTTTAGGGCTTGCTTACAGTTTCAGAGGGTCAGTCTATTATCATGTTGGTGTGAAGCAGACAGACCTGGTGCTGGAGCAGTAGCTGAGAACTTTACATACTGATACATAGATAGCAGGAGGGGGAGCAAGACACTGGGCCTGAAGGAGGCTTTTGAAACCTCACAGCCCATTTCTAGTGACACACTCCAACAAGGCTAACTACAACTCCCAATCCTTCTCTGAAGGCTCATCAACTGGGGACTAAGCATATAAATTTGAGACTGGGACAGGTTAGATTGAGGTGAGCCAATCTCATTTAAACCATCACATGTAGATTCAGTAATTTGAGATTTTATAGGATTTTTTAGTAGATTTTATCTTTGTGTTAAATGTCAGCTCTAGGGGGCTGGAGAGATGGCTCAGTGGTTAAGAGCAGTGACTGCTCTTCCAGAGGTCCTGAGTTCAATTCCCAGCAACCACATGGTGGCTTACAAGCATCTGTAATGGAATCTAATGTCCTTTTCTGGTAAGTTTTATTTATTATTTATATGAGTACAGTGTTGGTGTACTCATATAAATAATAAATAAAACTTAAAAAATACAATAAATGTCATCTCTACTTTTTGAGAAATAACTCTAATCTTTTTATGGCCTCATTGATAATTTGTTAATTCAGCCACATGCCAATGTGTGTGCTAATTAACGAGGTAGTTTAGTAATTGTCCAACACAAAGCTAAAGGTGGTGACACTGGCGCACTTACAGTTCTGCAGGTAGGGTTTGGGAAGGATGGTCACAGTGGGTGCTGTGATCCAGAGAGTGTGAGTCACAGATATTCCTGTTTGGCTTTGTGATGGGAGGGGACAGCCTGATAATGAAGAGGTGTGAGAGAGATTGCTTTGTGGGCCTGCTTACATGTGCATAGGAAACAAAATCAGCAGCACAGACTGTAGGTGAGCTGAGGCAAGAGAGGTAAATCAGGATTTAAAGAGTATAGTGAGCTCAAGCTCTTGAGGTCCCTGGGAAGCCTGTGGGGTTCTGTTAACTGTGGACTTGTTAGGTGGATGCAGGTGTGTAGCGAAAGCTTTCCCTGGCCAGTCTTAAACATGTATTCACTCTTCACATCCATCTCTCACTTCCTAACAAGCTGAAGCTGAGGACTCGGGAGGTGGGTGAGGAGAACTGCTAAGAGAGATAGGAAGTGACATCGAGTGAGAGTAGCAACAGGGACATCACAGCACATGCATTCCTAGAGGGAAGTAGTGCCGGTATTTGCAGGTGAGGTGCAGTTTGACCCTGACTTTTGCTCTCGGAAGTGTGTTGCCAAGAGTTAGCTCGCTTACCTTAGGCTTGGGGAGTCATAGGGAGGCACGGGACAGTAGTCAAACAGGACGAGCGGAAGTGAGCTCAGACTTAGAGAAGCTTGGGGTGCTGCCTAAGGGTATTTTACATCCTTTCAACTATGGAATAAAAAGTAGTCTCTGATTTTCACCAAAATTTGTCACTTTGTATGTATAAAAGATGAGTGTTTTTTTGTTTTTGTTTTTAACCTAGCCACGTAACCCTAACCGTCACTGTGAGTAAAAATGGTTGTGTGGTTAGATAAAAAAGAAAAAACACACTTATCCCTTGACACCCCCATCTCCCACTGTGGTGTGTGTGTTATGTGCGTGTGTTTACGTGTTTGCTTGCATGTATAGTTGCACTGTATGTACATATGAAGGTCTGGAGTTAATATCAGGAGTCTTCTTTCATTTTTCTATACTTTATTTATTGAAGCAAAGTCTCTTAATTGAATCCCGAGTTGACTGGTCTGGCTGGCCATCCTGCTCCTGGTACCCTGTGTCTCTGCTTTCTTTCTTTTTTTTTTTTTTTCCGAGACAGGATTTCTCTGCATAGCCCTGGTTGTCCTGGAACTCATTCTGTAGACCAGGCTGGCCTTGAACTCAGAAATCCGCCTGTCTCTGCCTCCTGAGTGCTAGGATTAAAGGCGTGCACCACCACGCCTGGCTTGTGTCTTTGCTTTCTGAGTACTGTGTTTATACTTGGACTGCACACTAACCGGATACTTAGCTGGGTTCTGGGAATTCAAGCTCCAAACCTCACATTTGCATGACAAGTGCCTACTAGTTGTGCCATTTTCCCAGCCCTCCACTTAACCCCTTGTATCATTCTCTTTACTCTGTAGTCTAGTGTAAGGCCTAACATGAGAGCACTTGAGTAGGCTGTAAACAAGTAGAGAAAGCATTGTCTGTAGAGAGAAAGGACATGATGGATAAAAGAGGGAATCTGAGAGTGGAGAGATTAGTTTTAGAAGTGATAGTTTATCACATACATAGAACATGAAGTTTTTGTGTCTTGGTTATTGGTTGATCCAGAAAGTATTTAGCTTTCTTGTAAAATGTTTTCAAAGATTTTTAAGTTATTGAGGTAGATTTTTCGACTAATACTGACAGTTTAATATTGTGTCTACTTCAGAGAGAAAAATTCTCAAGCCTCCAAGGTATTTATAACGACTGACCTGTGTGGACAGAAGTTCTTGTGCTTTTTAGTGGAGGCCCAGCTTCAATTACGGTAAGTGTTTCTGTTTCCCATTATCTCTGAAGAAATTTAGAGCTGGTTCCTTCTCTCCCTTCTATTTGTCCTCTGTAGCCTTATGGAGAAGCAGGTTATATATCATAAATTAACTTGTATCATGATTTTTTAGTAAATTTATAGCGGAGTGTAACCGCCACTCACCACAGCGTAGGCTTAGACATTTCTATCACCATGGAGATTCTTCTGGCATTTGCAGCTAGTCTTGCCCTGCTCCAGTCTCAGGTAGTCCTTCTGCGGGGCCTTCTGCCTTGGCTTTTGTTTGTTTGTTTGTTTTTGAGACAGGGTTTCTCTGTGTAGCCCTGGCTGTCCTCGAACTCAGAAATCTGCCTGCCTCTGCCTCCTGAGTGCTGGGATTAAAGGCGTGGCAGAAGGTGTGCACCACCACGCCTGGCTCATGTATGTTTTTAATATAGTTTTTTTTTTTCCTTAAACTTTGTGTCCTTGGCTGGCCTGAAACTTAAAGAGAGATCTGTTTGCGTCTGCCTTCCAAGTGTTGGAAGGCAGACCAACCTTTTCACTTTTCACAGTAATTTTTCCGACCCACCCTGTTGGGACACATCTGAGGACTTCCTCAGTGTTACTACACTGTGCTCATTGTATAGATAGGCCACGTTTACCTGCTTATCGATTGATGGAAAGTTTGTTGACCTCAGTGTGTGGCCCTGGATGTCCAGAAGCTCTGTGTAGCCCAAGCTTGCTTTAAAGCACACAGACCTGCCTGCCTCTGCCTCCTTCTGGAGTAAAGGCGTGTGCCATGATGCCCACTTGCTTTCACTGTTTGACCACTGACTCAGGAACCTGTGGGCAAATATCTTTGTATGGACATAAGTAATCCTGCTTTTCTTGGGCAGGCATGTGGCAGTGGAAGTGTTGGATTAACTGATAAATTCAAGTTGAACGTTTCAGGAAATTGGCCGGCTGATTTCCTAATAGGCTATATTGTTTTGCATTTCTTCCTCTAGTGTGTGCGGTTCATGTCTCTCTCCTAAACCGTGTTAGATGTTGTCAGCATCTTTGGTTGTATCCACCCTAATGAAGCATCACATGATTTCTATTTATATTTCCTGATGCTTTTTTAAAAATGAATTATTTTGCATGCATGTATGTTTTGCCTGCATGTATGTCTGTGCATGCCTGGCACCTTACAGAAGAACATGTCGGATCCCCTGGAACTGGAGTTACAAATGGCTGTGAGTTGCTATGTGCATGTTGAGAACCAAACTTTGTTCCCAAGAACAAGGTTGTCTGGAAGAGCAGTTAATAATCTTAACCCTGAGCCATCGCTCCAGCCCCTCCCTGATACTTTGGATATTGATTATTTTCTCATGTTCCTAATAGCCACATACTTACCTTTATAGCAGTAATACCTCGTCACGTGTTTTATTTGCTCACTTACTTCCATTTAGGAATTACTATAGCTTACAGCAAGTTGCACAATTCTAGAGAGGCCCTTCCTTCTATGTCCTGAAGTCTGTCCTCCCTCACTATACGGTCCTATGGATTACACCCAGACTGTCAGTCAGGCTTTACCTGCTGAGCCTTCTAGCTCCCTGCATGCACTTTTTTTCTCCAAAGTGGTAACTATAGCATGCTTTCAACATCAGGAAACTGGTATCAATATAACCCACATATCTTTCTTTTGTTTTACATGTATTTATTTGTGTATATATTTATATGGATTCAAGCAGTATCTCATATCTGCAGATTTGCATAATAGTCATAACATCCCATAGTATGTCTTCTTGCTCTCTAATTATAGTGAACACAGACAACCCTCCCCCTGTGCACCTCCTTCCCCCCACCCCTCTGTGTGTGTGTGTGTATGTGTGTGTGTGTGTATCCCTGGCTGTCCTGGAACTGGCTATGTAGTCTGTGCTGTCCTTGAACTCTCAGAGATCTACCCACTTCTGCTTCCCAAGAGCTGAGATTAAAGACATACACCACAGCCCCCAGCCTGCAAGACACTCTTACAATTCATGTTTTTGTTTGTTTTGTTTTGTTTTTCTCTTCATATTTAGCTGTGTAAAGTTTCAAGAGAGTAATGACAAGACTCAGCTTATCTTTGGCTCTGTCACCAACATACATGCAAAAGACGCAGCCCCAGTGGAGGTGAGCACACAGTGAGACTGTTATGCTTTGTCAGAGTCATTCTGGAAAGTGATGGGAATTTACTCAGAATACAAGAGAATTGTTTTATTTTTATTTTATTTTATTTTATTTTTTAGAAGATACACACCATGCTGGTCCTAGAAGGCAATGGGAACCTGGTGCTGTACACAGGAGTGGTGCGGGTATGTTGAGTTCCAGAACAGCAGAGCTGCATAGTGAGATCTTGTCTCAAGAAATTAAAAATAAATACATAGGTAAATAAAAAATATATACTAAAGAACAGTGAAGGAGATGTATGAGCATTATTTCTATCTTTTTTCTATTAAGTTATTATTGTTTTTAAGGCAGGGTCTCACCTAGTAGTACAGGTCTTAGGATCCTTCTGACCTGGCCAGCCAGGAGCTTCAGTATGTTTTCTGAATGCAGCTGCCACCTGCTTCTCCACTCTCTCTCCACGTTATCCTGGCATTTCCAGTAAACTGCCCCTTGATTTTATTGTTAGTTTTGTGCATATATACATGTCACTAAAGATCAGTTTGTTTACTTTCCTTGTTTTTGAATTTTTATATAAAGGAGTTATTATATATATGACTCTTGAGATATATCTTACTAGATTTTATATACTATCTTTATATACTATCTTCAGCTTTTTAAAAAAATTGAGTTATATATATACACACACACACACACACACACACATATTATTTATTATATATATGAGTATACTGTAGTTGTCTTATGTGCCTAAACATATAACTTAAGGTGATGAAGTCACTGACACCTTCCCCCTCATCTTTTTATTCCTCAAAGGTGGGGAAAGTCTTTATCCCTGGACTTCCGGCTCCTTCCCTGACAATGTCCAACATGATGCCTCGGCCCAGTACCCCGCTCGACGGTGTTGGTACTCCAAAGCCTCTGAGTAAATTGCTTGGATCAATGGATGAGGTAAGAAGTAGTTATTAGAGCCTTGTCAAATGTTTATCATGTTTTGAAGAAGTTGGTCTAGTATTAGCTTTTTCCATGGCTAACTTAATTTTAGGTAATATTTACACTTAAATTTTTTTTTTTTTTGGTTTTTCGAGACAGGGTTTCTCTGTGTAGCCCTGGCTGTCCTGGAACTCACTTGTAGACCAGGCTGGCCTCGAACTCAGAAATCCACCTGCCTCTGCCTCCCGAGTGCTGGGATTAAAGGCGTGCGCCACCACGCCCGGCTCACATACATGTTTTTAAGCACAGGTGGGAGATATTGCTTGCTGACCTCCTTTGTGCTGTGAGAGGTGTTCTTTGAAGGTGTGGAGAGGTGAAAATGATACATTTTTTAAAGTATAAAGATCTCACAATTTCTCATGATGTAGTAGATATGTGTTTTGTGTAGGAAATTATAATTTAGGGTTGCTTATTAAGAGTTATAAGTGTGAGATGGCTCAGCAGTTAAGAACTGGCTGCTCTTCCAGAGGACCTGGGTTCAGTTCCCACCAACCACATGGTAGCTCACAACTGTCACAACTCTAGTTCCAGGGGATCTGGCGTCTTTATATCAATGCATATAAAATAAAATTAAATTATTTTAAAAAAGTAATAAGTGAGGAATAGAAGCCAAGCCATTAATGCTCCTCCACTCACTGAGCAGAATCTTGGACTGAATCATTTTTTTTTCCCATTAATTTATTTATTTGCTTTATATCTTTGTCACAGCTCTCTCCCTAACCCCACCTCCCATAGTTCTTCTTCCTACGCCCTCACTTCTCCTCTGAGAAGTTGATACCATGGCCCCTGTCGCCATGGCATCAACCCTCCCTGGCACATCAAGTCACTGTAGGACTAGGCTCATCCTCCCGTTGAGGCCAGACATGGCGGCCCTGTTAGTGGAATGGGATCCACATGCGGGCAACAGAGTCAGGGACAGCCCTGCTCCAGTTGTTGAAGGACCGACATGAAGAGCAAACTGCACTTCTGCTACATATTTGCAGGGGGTTGGGGGCTAGGTCTAGCTCATGCTTTCACTTTGGTTGGTGGTTCAGTCTCTAGGAGCCCCCAAGGGTTCAGGTTGTTTGCCTCTGGGGGTCTTCCTGTAGGGTCCCTATCCCACCAGGTCGCTCAATCCTTCGTCAGACTCTTCCACAAGACTCCCGAAAGCTCCCTCTAAAGGTTGGCTGTGGATCTCTACATCTGTTTTCATTGGCTGCTGGATAGAGCCTCTCAGAGGACAGTTATGCTAGGCTCCTGTCTGAAAGCTTAGCAGAGTATCATTAATAGTGTCAGGGATGGGTATCAATTTGGGTCAGTCATTGGGTGCTGGCCTAAATCTTGAGGGTAAGAAGGGTAAATAAAGGACCGTGAATTCAGGGCAAGGACATGAACACAGGAGAGTTCAAAAGACTTTTTCTGAGGCTGTTACATGTTGTCCATGCTGGCCTCAGACTTGCTGTATGAACTTTAATAACCTTGAGCTCCTGATGTCCCTGCCTTCAGTTTGTCAGTGCTGAGATTACAGTATCCACTTCCATGTAGCTATATCTTTTAATCCATGTATCTCCGTCGCTTAACACATAAGTTAAAGATGCAACAGATCTGTGGAATGAGTAAATAGTTATGTTGGGTGGAACAGAACAGAGAGTGGGATGGTAATAGGTAATAATAATAACTATTATTTGAAAAATTTCTACACGCTAGGCACTGTCTGCTCTATCAGTATTTTCCTATAACAACTTTACTGATTGGAAAGATACTTGGTCCTCACTTTATAGGTGGATGCTCAGAGGTACGGAACTTAGTTGTCTAAAGTTAGAGAGCTGTTAAGTGGTAGAACTGGGATCCACACCCTAGTAATGTGTTTTTGAAGACAGTGAATGAAAAGACATTGCTGAGTGCCGTTCCCCTGGCATTGTAGGATTGTGAGAGAGAGGGTTGAAGCTAGGAAGGTCAAATGAAGTCTGTGTCTACAAGAGAGAGCAGGAGGGTCTGAGCTTCATGTGGGGAAAGGAGGAGAGTGGCATAACAGGGCTGGAGAAGTGTGAATGAGAGTGTGCGGGCCAGCAACCTTTATTCTCCGAGGCTATTGAGTGCTACTGAGGAATGAGGCTGAGTTCTCTGAGCAACTTAGGCTGGTGCCTGTGCTCACCAGACTGGAAAGCCTGGTGACAAGTGGTCTACATTTGAAGGATGTCATAATGTGATATGTATGCATGCTGTCAGTCAGATGCTTTTTCTGTGAAGAACTTGGCCTGCTGCAGGGCTGTCATTACTGGAACAGAATGATCGGAATCATCAAACCATATGCAAAAATACAGTTCCTTGTCTGTAATCTCAAAGTCTTTTCATATGTGTTGTATTGTGACTTTTTATAGGTGGTTCTATTGTCTCCAGTTCCAGAATTGAGGGATTCTTCAAAACTTAATGATTCTCTCTACAATGAGGATTGCACATTCCAGCAGCTTGGAACTTACATTCATTCTGTGCGAGACCCTGTTCATAACAGAGTCACTCTAGTAAGTCCTCCTCCAGAGGGTGGAGCATCTGACTGATCCTCCAGAGGGTGGAGCATCTGACTGATCCTCCAGAGGGTGGAGCATCTGACTGATCCTCCAGAGGGTGGAGCATCTGACTGATCCTCCAGAGGGTGGAGTAGCTGGCTGATCCTCCAGAGGGTGGAGTAGCTGACTGATCCTCCAGAGGGTGGAATAGCTGACTGATCCTCCAGAGGGTGGAGTAGCTGGCTAAGGGTTATTTGTCTGGTACTTCCAAAATGAAAACGAACATTTCTCGTGATTTTAAACATTTATTGTTCTATAATGTGCATATGTGTATGGGTATGCATTCATGTGTTCATGACATGAATGCTCACAACTTTGGAGTTGGTTCTCTGCTTCCATCTTCATGTGAGCTGTAAGAATTGAATGCAGGGTGCCAGGCTTTAACTGCTGAGTTACTTTGTCTTTCAGATAACCTTGACATTTTTAAAACATGCTATCATTTTGTACTATTTTACTTTAATTCTGTTTCCCGAGATTTCTATATTAAACATTTACTGAACCCAACCCCAGTTGAGGAGCTGTGGGGAATGGATGGTTTCTGGGGGAGGGAAGGCCAGTTTCCTTTAAGGATGTGACCTTGGTAGGATGACCACCCATCCATCAGTGGATTCTTCACATCTGAGAGTTTATGGGTAGCATAAATTGGACTTGATGGGTTGTTAGGAAGAAGGAGAGAGGACAGGAAGTTGGGGGTTGGGAAGTAGGATCTGCGAGGAGTTGGGGGTGACTATGATAAAAGGACATTATATGAAATTCTCAAGTAGCTAATAAGAGTATGTAACAAGTGTATTTAAAACAAGCACATTTACTCCGTCAGTTCACATTGCTGTGTTTTTGTCTTTTCGGAGAAAGTCACTTTTGATGGTGTTGGTGTCTCGTAGTGTTTGGATAAAAGCATTATTAAAAGAATTTTTGAAAGTATTTTACAAAAATGCATATTTAGTTAGAAGCGTTCATTCTCATTGAAAATTATAGCAGTTCATTTTACTATATTTTTGCCTTGTCTGGCAGAGAGTAGTAAAAATTGCCATTTTTTTTTTTTAAAGCTTTTAAAAACTTAGAATGCTTAAGCAGTTTTTTTTTTTGTTTGTTTGTTTGTTTCCATTCTTTTCGCTAGGAACTGAGCAATGGCTCCATGGTTCGGATCACTATCCCTGAAGTGGCCACCTCGGAATTAGGTACTGTGCAGTCTCAGTTTGTTTACTACACTGTTGATGGGGACAGTTTCTGGTCTCTTTGTTGTTGTTGTTGTTGTCGAATGCAGTGCCTGTGGAGGCCAGGAGAGGCTGTCAGAGCCGCAGGCTGGAGGTAAGGATGGTTGTGAGTTGCTATGTGGTGCTAGAAATTGAACCCTGGTTCTCTACAAGAGCAGCCTGGGCCCTCGACTGCTGAACCAACTCCACCCTGCGGTTTCTGTTTGTAGGAGTGAGTCCTTTGCAACATCTGGTTTATTCTTGTTTGTTTTCAGCTAAATCATGCCCTTTGGGTTTTCTAAGGCTTATAGCCGTATGCTTCTAGTCTCTCAGTGTCTGCTCCTTCAGCAGGTTGATGAGGCTGTGCTGCTAAAGATGGTGTCAGTGACAGTGGTGCTGTGGAGCCATTTTGTCCCAATAGTGAATCTGCTGTTTACAGCAGGCAGTCCCCTTGGCTCTCTTCACTGTGGCTGATTTTTACACCAATGATGTATCATAACTAAGAGCAGTATATATTAGATAGTGTTCGCCCTAACCTACTTATGGCATGGTGAGGAAGACATTGTAGAGATTACAAGTTGCAGTTTTAGTTGACAGGAATGTTCACTCATTGAGAATAGCTTGTAGCATCCCTAAACATTCCTGTTAGTAGGTGCCTGTGCTGCATGTTGAATCTACTGAAGGATTTAATCCACATTTTATATAAATTTATTGGTGTAGAAATTAGATATTTTTTGTTTTTGTTGTTGTTGTTGTTTTGGTTTTTTTGAGACAGGGTTTTTCTGTGTAGCTCTGGCTGTCCTGGAACTCACTTTGTAGACAGGCTGGCCTCGAACTCAGAAATCCGCCTGTTTCTGCCTCCCAAGTGCTGGGATTAAAGGCATGTGTCACCACGCCCAGCTTTGTTTTTTGTTTTGTTTTGTTTTAAAATTAGATATTTTTTATGAAGTAAACTTGATTGTTTAAAGTAGGACAGTTTTGAGAGTGAGAAGGGAACAGTTATTTCCTGGAGCAGTGGTTATTTCTGGTGAACTGGGCTATATGCTCACTTTATTTCTAGTCCAGAATTAGGGATCTGACAGCTAATCTTCAGGTTTTCTGTGAGCCCTGTTGGATTCAGTAGTTAGTTTAAAGTGATTGATAGTGGTGAGGTAATGTTTGTGCCCAGTGTCCTTAGTGATAGTTTCTTTTTTTCGTGGCTGGCCTTGACATGGTAGCAATTTGAACCTTCCCATTTGAAAGGAGGCAGGAAGTACATACTAAAGTCAGTGTTTGCTTTTAATAGTGCAAACGTGTCTGCAAGCAATTAAGTTCATCCTGCCAAAAGAAGTAGCCATTCAGGTGCTCGTCAAGTGGTACAATGTGCACAGTGCTCCAGGAGGACCCAGCTGTCACTCGGAATGGAGTTTATTTGTGATTTGTCTCTTGAACATGATGGGTTATAACACAGACCGCTTAGCATGGACCCGAAGTGTAAGTAACTACAGTTGTTTTCTTCATTATTCTGTTTTCTTCATTATCCTGTTAGAAATGCAGTGCTTGTATAACTGGCTATATAACACTGAGAGAACCTGACAAACTTAATAATAGGTAAGCCTTAGAATATGTCGGGATAATACTAAGGCCTGTTGTCCTATATACCATGAATCAAATACTTAGTAGGTTTTGAGTCTTTATTAAAAAATCTGTTTAAGCACATTTTACCTTTTTTTTCTTTTCTTTTTGTCTTTTTTAAAGTCAAGGTCTTGCTGTGTACGTAGCTCAGACTGGTCTTGAATTCACCACATTCCTGACTTTGCCTTCCAAGCTGGGATTGCAGTTGTGTGTTACTGATGCCTGATTTTGACTGTTTCTCGGTTATCTTTGTAAAACGATGTAACTAGACCTCTTGGTTCTGTTGGTAGGTGAGGCAGAGAGGTCTCAGCCTTCGCCTTAGAACGCTGTTAGTGGTGTGAAGCCCAGCCTTCTGTCCGTCATTTCTGCAGGATGTGCAGATGGTTCATGACGCACCAGCAGAATGTCTTCAGGGTGGGGGTGCTTGTTCTCCAGTTCCTCAGTGTGGGGCTCAGAAGGCGTTGCTATGGATTACTTAGCCCTTTGTACCCCAAACTCAGACCTATTCACCTATGTGTTTTCATCTTGTGTTAGTACTGCCATTTTTTAAAAGCTTTTTCTTCTTCATTATGAAAGTTATTTTTTTCACTGAGGAAGAGTTGGAAAATGGAAGAAGCAAGTGATTATCTTCCATTCCTTGGAATAGCTGTTGTAGACACTTTTAATCATGCCTTTTATATAAAAATGGTACTGATAGAAATTTTGCAAATCTTTAAATTTTTTTCACAGAACCGTTCATTCCATGTTATCATATGTAAACAAATAGCTAGTACTTGGGCCTTATTGGAACGTTGCCTTATTTTGAGTAATTTGCCAGTTGTTTTTACACATATCTAGCTGTTTCTCAAGAAATGAATCTTTAAGACATTGGGCCAGATGACATTTAGGAGTGTCTAGTCAGTGTCCTTGCTAGCATTGTTAAGAAGCACTGCCATTCCCACGTTGTTGTCTGTGATGCAATGACCCTTTGCTACAGCAGAGCAGAGCTGCCGTGTTTCTGTGCAAGTGGGAATGGTTTTGTTTCCTCAGGCTCTCATTGGGTAAGCAGGAATCAAGTATAACTCCTGAGGTTTTGACCAGCTGTTTGTAGCTTTTTGCTTGTTTTTGGTCCCTTCTTAGTTTAGTAGTCTGATAAAGTCAGGTTACGTTAGTCATGCCTCTGGCTTAGAATCCTTCAGAGACTTCCTACCTTCTTCATGATATAAGCTGTAAAAGTACTGCCTCAGTCTGCTACCCTAGGCCTAGGCCTGGAGCTTCTAGACTCCATACAATCTCATCTAGACTTAGAATGTTTTCATTCAGCCTCTGAGACTTAACTGCTGAATAAACTCTCTCTTTCTAGCTCTTTCTGGCTGTGGCTGGCTGGTCGACACAGCTGTTCTGGCTCTCACTACTTCCCAAGCTGACTAATTTAATCTGGTTTCTTTTTCTGTCTTTCCTGAATTGCTCTGCTTGGCCTCATACAAATGTTGGCAATATGTTCTTAATATGTAATAATCTTCTGACTTCTCATTTTCTGGCTCTTTCTGTCTTCACCTGCGTCTATCTTGTTCTCTCTTCAGCTTGTCTCTGTACAGCTTTCCTGGTAAAACTGCCTTGTCCCCTCTCCTCGCCCGCATTGCTCCCTCTTATAGCTTCCCTTTCCTCTCTCTTCTCATGAGACCTGGACATAGTTTATTCTGTCAGATCTTTCTCTGATTTGTCACTCAGACTGCCACTCAGTTAGACATCACTTTTTTTTTTTTAATTTATTTATTATATGTAAGTACATTTTAGCTGTCTTCAGACACACCAGAAGAGGGCATCCAATCTCATTATGGATGGTTGTGAGCCACCATGTGGTTGCTGGGATTTGAACTCAGGACCTTTTGAAGATCAGTCAGTGTTCTTACCTGCTGAGCCATCTCTCCAGCCCTTTTTTTTTTAAGTTTTATTTATTTACTTCTCGTATGTGAGTACACTGTCTCTGTCTTCAGAGAAGAAGAAGAGGGCATTGGATCCCATTACAGATGGTTGTGAGCCACCATGTGGTTGCTGGGAATTGAACTCAGGACCTCTGGAAGAGCAGTCAGTGCTCTTAACCACTGAGCCCTATGTCTCCAGCCCTAGACATCACTTTCAAACATGAGGTGCTTCCTTCTACAAACTAATTTTAGTTTCATTGTTTGAGATTACAGATCTGTTCTATGGGTGTGTCTATAACTACTCCACAACTAGAAACAGGGTTTTTTCCTTCAGTAAATAACACAATCTTGGGATTCACAGTGCAGTCAAATATCCGGCAACCAGCAGCTGTTATGGTTATGCAAAGAATTTTAAAATAAATATTTATGAGTTAGTTTTGAATTTTTAGAATTTTGTTGGAAATTACAGTTTCCAGGTAACTTGATTAAATGGCACACTAACCACGTGAGTTTCTGTTGAGTGACAGTCCTGAGGATAAGGTTGGGAGTCTGCTTTATTTTTTTGAGACCAAAGCTTGGGATGAAATGGTCCTTAGTGGCCATCTTGTTTCTTGGTGCTCATTTTCTCTTTGCTTTGTCCAGACTTGTTTGTTTGCTTATGTTTTCATTTCTGTGACATTGTAGAGAGTGCTAATGATTCCTTATGTGATTTTTTGGTATTCTTTGGTGTAGATATAATTTGTATCATCAGGAAGTAGGAAGAGCAAGTCCGAGAGAAAAAGAAATGACCATTATTGTACCTATGAGCCCAGGCACTGTACTGACTGCTTTACATACTGGATTTAGCTCCAGGAGCACTTAGGAGAGATTTATATCATACTTCCTGGTGAAAAAAGAGTGTCAGTGACTTTCTTCAGGTTCTGTAATTGGCAGAATAGAATCCTAGTCCTTAAACTGACTAGTTAACAGCAATAAAGTCACTATTTTTGTCTTCTGTTTTGGGGTTATGTTTCAGTTTGACTTTGAAGGATCACTTTCCCCAGTCATTGCACCCAAAAAAGCAAGGCCTTCTGATACTGGATCTGACGAGGTAAGCATTGTTATTTCTTGCTAATGTTATTGGTCTGTAAAGACTTGTCTAATTGTATATTCAGATAATTTTGTTATTGTTCTTTATCCTTTCCTGTATTTATTTTACTTCTAAGGTTATTTTGAAGGATAGAATCTGTTATGTTTTCTGTTATTTATTTACTTTTGTTTTCAATCATGTAAAATTTTACTATAAGTGTATATATTTTGCAGAGTTAAGTGTGGGCTTCTGGATATTTTATTGATAATCGATCAATTATTTGACAGCATTTGCCCTTTTATGTATCATTTCTTTGGCGTATTCATTTTGTACTATCTCTTTATTTGTAATCAGTCCTTTTTTCCTTTTCCTCAAGCAAGCCCTGACTTGAATTCTTTGACCATGTGTTAGTTGTACCTGTAGAATTTGTTATAAATGAAATAATCCTGTATTCCAGTATATATAAGGTTTCTTTCATTCAGCATAATATATAGTCAGCCAGCCAGTTGTATACTCTTTTTATTACCAAGGAGTGAGTCTCTATTGTAGTTTGTTTTGCATTCTTTCTGTTGATGGTTATGTTAGGCTGTTTCCAGTTTTGTTTTTGTTTTTGAGTGAAGATGCCTATGGTGTCATAGATGTAACCCTTGTTGGAATTTCAAGTGATTTTAATCACCTGATGTGAGTTCTGGGAATCACACTCAGGCCCTTTGCAAAAGTAGTATGCATTCTCCATCCTCTCCAGCCTCCTGCTGTTTTCTTTATTACCACTTCCAAGAGCTTTTATGTAATAATTGCTGTCATTTTTTTTCTTCTTCTTAGGACTGGGAATACTTACTGAACTCAGAGTACCATCACAATGTTGAGTCTCATCTTTTGAACAAATCTCTCTGTTTGACTGCTTTGGAAGTTTCAAATGCAAAGGATGAAGATTTTTCGCAGAACCTCAGTCTGGATTCTTCTACCCTTCTCTTTGCTCACATTCCTGCAATTTTCTTTGTTCTTCACCTGGTTTATGAAGAGCTCAAGTTGAATACTCTAATGGGAGAAGGAATTTCTTCTCTTATTGACCTCCTTGTTCAGTTGGCAAGGTAGATGTTAGAACACTGCAAGCAGGCCTTAGAGGACTTCCTATGATATGACATAGGAACCTCGGTAGAAAAACTCTCCAATCTTCCCTTTCCCGACCACCACAGCATTGCCTGCAAACATAAAACTGTTGATACTGGATATGTGTGCACCTTTAGCATTCTGGGATTTTTAGTTTTTATCTCAGGATTCAGGGAAAGTCACAAGAAGCAGGGGTGACTGGCTGTGGGCTTTCTGTTCTGACAAGCTGCCTGGCTGCACTCTTGCCTCTGTATTCCATAACAGTGTCCACATTTACGTGTTGCTTTCCCATGGGAAATTATGGTTATGGGTGAAGTGCCAGGTGCTTGTTCTGCTCTGGCATTGGGGAGCCTCAGAGGGAGCTAGACAGTGGTAGAGCAGATGCCAGTGTATGGCAAAAGTGGCCCCAGTGCTGCAGCTGTTTTGCTGTGGTTCTCTGCAGGGAAAGGCGGCTCTCACACTATACAGCCTTGTTTGGGGAAAGGTGGCTCTCACACTATAACACCCTGTTTGGCACTGTACTCCTGAAGTCATACTTAGTATTGTTTGGATTTTCGTGACCCTTGGTGACAACTAAGTTAAAGTTGGCATTTCAACCTCTTAATTAAGATGATAGCACATTTTCTGACTTCTGTGGTACTGAGGATCCTGAAATACTTTTCTGAAACATGGCGTGCTTATTTGATGGTCCATTTCCCTAATGACAGATCATTGCTATCATAAATTCCATTTTGTAATTTAATTTTTCTAAACCCTGATCATGGCTTTCTAAAATACATAGTACCCGTCCCTGTAACTGTGACTGGCCCAAACCTTTGATTCTTCTGCCTCAGCCTTTCAAATTTTAGGATTTTCATATGTATGCCACCATGCCCTGAATTTCTCACATATATATATTATTTATATACACACCTTGTAGTAGCCAACAATAGTGGCACATGCCTGTTATCCTTGTGCTTGGAAAACTCTGCTGGAAATGCTGTACCTGAGGGAGACCATTTTAGTTGAGGAAAAAACAAAACAAAATAAAGCAAAATGACACAACAGTCAAGAAGCCTCAGAGTGAGCTAGGTAGTGAGCCTCTGCTTTCTGGGAGAAAGTATTGTGGTCTGTGGAGATGACTTGCATAAGATTATAACAGCCAGCAAACAACAGGAAGGAACGAGGTAGTGCTCTATGTTGAGTCTGACCTTCATAAAATGTGTCTAGCCAGAAGGTGGGGTGTGTGTACACCAGGTACAGAGGAAGGTACTCTAAGTCCCAAACTTTCTCATGCCTGTGCTTTCTGGATGAAAAAGTCAGCGGAAGGAGGCCGTTAATAGACCTTTGTCTGTGTCTGTGTGCTCTTAATGTTCTAGGGACTTAAAATTGGACCCTTACTTGGACCATTACTACAGAGATTTCCCAACTCTTGTCAAAACCACTGGACAAGTGTGCACCATTGACCAAGGTGAGTGTTGCCACCATTTCAGGTCTTCAGCAGGTAGGCATTTTGGTGTGTCTCTCCGGGAAGAGCAGGAGATAGACATCTTACATCTTTTTTTAGCCAAGCAGTTTTGAAATGGAAGCATTTGACCTCTGTGTAGAAGGAAGCCACAGCTTCTTTACCCATTCCAAAGCTTAGATAGCCTCTAATGGCAGAGACATGAACCTTCTTCACCTGTGGTGTCCAGTCAGTAGTAGCCAGTGTCATATATTTACTTGGCTTTAATTAGCAGTAAAAGTTTAGGTCCTCATTGCACTAGCCACATTAAGATACTTAGTAGTCACATTGCGCTAGGGGTTACCATGCTGGACAGCACCAGTGCAAAGAACTCACAGCACCGTTCTTCCAGCCTAGACTTGGACTGAAGGGGCTCAGAGAGCAGAGCTGAGCTGAATCTTTTGTGTCCCTTTGTTTTTTCATCTTTATAGAGGTAGGCTGGGTGAAAGCTAGGTTCTTTAAAAACGATTAAAAAAAAAGACTTTTGTGTATTTTTTACATGTGTATGGTGCATATGTATATGCGTGTGCCATTACATATGTGTGGAGTGCAGAGAACAACATTCTGGAGTCAGTTGTTTCCTTCCACCATGTAGACATAGGGATTGAACGCAGGTTGTCAGGCTTGGTGGCAGGTCCCTTTACTGAGCCATTAGGTCAACTCTTGGCTAGTTCTTCATATGCTTTGTAAATGATGTTGCTAAATTTTATTTACAATGGAATAAAATAGAAGTAATTTAAATTTATAAATAATGTAATCAGCTATTTACTGTGACAAGAATATGATTCATTTTGGATAATATTGAAAATATAATTCTTATAGTTTGAAAGGATAAGTATTATGACCATCTTTTTTGTCTTAAATGTGTGTGTCTTTATAAACATTTTGTGTAATTTTAAAGGTCAGATGGGATTTATGCATCATCCCCCATTTTTTACTTCGGAGCCACCAAGTATTTATCAGTGGGTGAGTTCATGCCTGAAGGGTGAAGGGATGCCGCCCTATCCTTACCTTCCTGGGATTTGCGAGAGGAGCAGGCTAGTGGTCTTGGTATGTATTTGGAGTATTGACTGATTATCTTATTTCTTTAACTCTTCATACATACAGCACATACACTATTCACACACAAATTATAGTAAAAATCACATTGTTTCTTTCCCCCCATACAGTTCTGTACATTTCAGCAGATAAATAGTTTTATATAATTGCCATTTTAGTTAAAATATTGAACATTTGTAGTAAGAGTTTTGGAGAGGAGGAGTACCTTTCTCGAATCCTCTAGGTTGTTGCAGGTGCCACCAGATACTCGCTTCTGTTGCTCACAGACCACTACATACATGTTGCTGCCCCATAGTTTGCTTATCTGATAGCTGGTTTGCTTTCAGTTGTTGGTGGTTATAAGTGCTGATATTCTAAGTGATATTCTAAGTAGTCACACACAGGCCTTCACATCAACGTACGTTTTTATTTCCTTAGGCTGAGGACTGAGGACTGGGACTAATGGATATACACTAAGTGTACACTTAGCGTTATAGAAATTGCCAACTATTTTCCAGAGTGGCCGATTGCTTCCCAGTGCCTCCTGCAGTGTTAAGATACTGTTTCCTTGAATTCTTGTCCATTATTGACACTTGACACTTCAGTTTGGCTGATCTGTGGTCATACCTCACTGTGCTCTTAAATTGTATTTCCTAGTGACTGTGGTGATGTTTTGAGGTTTCTGTTGGGGAGTTCTGTTAGAATGTGATTTGCTGCTTCTGTCCTGCTTTGTACTTTGTGTCATTGTTCTGCCAAGAAAGCATTTCTCTTTCTTGTTTTTTACATTGCATCTTACCATGTAGACCAGGGTAGTCTTGAACTGGTGATCTTGCCTCAGCATCCAAACTGATGTGATCCTGGGGCAGTACTACCACCCCTGACGTCGGTTGAGTTTCGTTACTCTCTGGATGTCCGTCTCTTTGGATGTCCCCTTTGCAGTTGTGCTTCTGTCAGAAGTCTGTTGAGCATATTGTTTCCTTTCTGAACTTTGGGGAAACATTTCCTTGGCTTACTGATGTGTGTGCTTTCCACGTCATTGTCATTGCTATAGCTTCATAGTAAGCCTGAAGGTTAGTTTGTGGTACTCTTCCATTGCTATTCTTCTTAGAAGTTGTCTTAACCTTTGCCTATTTTATAATTACTTTACGTATGGTTATTAAAAGTCCTGGTGAAGTAGTTTTCCAAGATATATATTTATTTTTGGAATGTTGTCCATCTTGAATGGTAACTGCAATCCTCAAACTTGGATATAGAATCACAAGGCATTGCTAAAGTTGAGTTCCTCACTATATATGCTTCTGTTTCTTGATGTTGGTACAGTATGTATATAGGCCTGTTAGGGAGCTTTCCTGAAATGGAGTCTTCTCAGGCAGACAAGGGACTCTTTTTTTTTTTTTTTTTTTTTAAAGATTTTATTTATTATTATATATAAGTACACTGTAGCTGTCTTCAGACACACCCGAGAGGGCGTCACATCTTATTACGGATGGTTGTGAGCCATCATGTGGTTGCTGGGATTTGAACTCAGGACCTTGGAAAGAGCAGTCAGTGTTCTTACCCTCTGAGCTATCTCACCAGCCCCAGACAAGGGACTCTTAACTACTTTTATCCCCTCTTTTGAAAGTTAGAAAACTGTAAATATCTCTTCATCTTTCCCTTCGCTGTTCTGTTCTGTTCTGCTTCCTGTTGAACAGTGCCTTCTCAGTCCTCCATGGCTTCAGGTAGGGGTATGCAAGGGTGGTTCTGTGTGTTTTTTAATTCACATATGTAGTCATCACCACCATCTTTCTCTATGATTTTTTTCATCACCCAAATTAGTTTCATTTCCTGTTTTTATGATAAAACACCCTGAGAAAAGTATCTTAGGGGAGAAAAGGCTTATTTGGCTCACAATTCCAGGTCCATCTCTGGGCAGAAGACAGAGTGTCAGGAAACCGAAACAGCTGGTCACATCACATCTACAGTCAAGAGCAGAGACCAATGAATTAATGCATATGTGTTTAGTTTGTGCTCTCATTTTACATGGTTTGTGTTCCTCTGCTTCAGGAATGGTCCCACTGAGAATTGCATCAGATAGGGTAATCAGCATAATCCCTCAGACATTCTCAGAGGCTAATCTAAGTCTGGATAATTACAAATGTGCCCAAAGGCTTGCTCCTAGGTGTTGAGTTGACAGTACTCTGTAACCCAGGCAGGCTTGGACCATGCACTGTTAGACAGTAATTTCCTCTTTCCTTTGATCCCTGATATCCTCTGTTCTGGCTCTGTGAATTTACCTAAATCTCTTGTTGGACTACTGCTGTAGTCCTTTGGGGGTTTAAGTGATTCGTGGAGATACTTATAAATAAGGATATTGTATCCTCATAGTTAATATAGGAAAAGTGGGAGGCAGAGATGGAGGAGTCCCCACAAGCTTGCAGGCCCTGGCTTACACAGCAATGAGTAAGAGCCCCTGCTGGTCGTTGGGTGGTACCAGAGAGAGAGATGGCTCAGCAGTTAAGATCACTTGGCTTCTCTTCCAAAGGAACCATCACTAAGAGACTTGCCACAAGCAAGGTAGAAGACAAGAACCAACATCTGAGTTTGTCCTCTGGCATTCACATATATGCTGTGCCATGTACATGTCTGTAGTCATACATGAACACTCAGTAGGAATATGCATGCACATATGCATCACACACTGTACAGAAATAATTTTCTAGTCGCTGATGTTAAGTCATTTGAATTGTTTTGCATTTGTTTCTTGCTATTGTTTTGAATATATCTGTTTCTAAAGAGAGATGTAGGAGATGAATCTCATGGCTATGTTGTAAGTGTAGGACTGGGAAGACTCCATCTTGTGTGATCCCATTTATATCATGTAGGATAGATGAGCTAAGGGACAGGTAAAATTATTTCTAGCATTTGTGTATAAGGATTATGATAGAGCACGAGGGTGGGGTGGGTGGGATGATGTTTGGGGTATGATGCACCTTTTTTTGTATTGACAGTGATAGTCACCTGGTTGAGAAAAGTTTGTGCAGACTCACAGTGCTGTACATCTGAGATGCAGGAGTTTTCCCACATTGTGCTCTCCTTTCTTTTACTTCAGTGGTTTAATAAGAACAGGTCTGTTTGGATGTGGGGCACAGTTCTGCAATCCCAGCACTAGGGAGTCAGGCAGGAGGCTCAGTAGTTCAAGGCCAGCCTCAGATTCGTGGGGAATTTTTAGGCCACTCTGGGCTACGTGAGACCCTGTTTCATAAAGAAAAATAGCCAGAACAACTGAAGACTAAAAGTAAAAAAACAAAACAAGTAACAAGTTCCTTTTCTCTGCAGAGTGTTGCCCTCTACACCCTGGGTGATGAGAGTTGTGTTTCTGATGAGACTTGCCAGTATTTGTCCAAAGTAACCTTAAGTAAGTTGTTATAAAGCTTGCCTCCCACAAACAGAATATTCAAATGTTTTTAATGCTAGCCTTAGAGACAACATCTTGCCTCTTTTAGTACTATTTAGTCCATAATCACAACTGAATTTCAGATACCAGGTTACTTCAAATCGAACAGACCTGGTTTCTATGGCCAATGTGGCTGTATAGGACTGTGTTAGTCTAAAGGAAATGGCTGAGTCTAAAGGACACGGCTGTCCTCTGCAGCTTGCCATAGTACTGCTTCCTTTATTATTTTTAACATTTTTGGTTAATGAATTCTTACTTTCAGATATCTTCTGCATGTTGCTTTTCTTACCAGGATGTCTATTAAAATAAAGTTTCCATTTGTTGCCTTTCAGCTCCCCAAAAGCCACAAGCAGAGCAAGAAGAAAACAGGTAGTTTGTTTCGGGCTGTGCTTTCAAAGTTGGAGGCCTTGGCTGTTGAGTGTTTGTGTTTACTGTCCTTTTGTTCTCCATAGGTTCACTTTCCGGCACTCTGCTTCAGTTTCTGCTCTGGCTGAGAGATTGGTTGTCTGGATGGCCAGTGTAGGTAAGAGCTGTGCTGTGACTGAGGGCCAGGCCCTGCTTCCACACCACTCTCACTGCAATTGGGAGGCATGTGGAGAGAGTCTGCTTTTCTGTAAAGGCTGAAGATTGAGATACTGTTCATTAAGTGGAGCCTTTACAATTTCTATAGAAGAGTAGCTGGGACACCAGCCTTTTATATCTTAGGGCATTGGAAATCTTTATTTCATTCCCTGTGGATCACTTGAGGCTGCAGATCTGTAAACTGGTCTCAGAATGCAAACTTTAGTTACTATACCTCTAAATGTGAAACCATTCTGAGATTTCAGTTCAGAAATGGGCACTCTCTTGTCATCTAAGATCAGCTGTATAGGCCCTTCAGAGTGCTCTCAGACAGAAAAGGCTCGAGGTTTTAGGCACTGTGATGAGTGAATACACAGCTAACAAGAAGGGAGGAAAATTAATTCTTTTTATTTTTAAATACATTATTTATTTATTATTTATATGAGTACACCATAGCTGTCTTCAGACACACCAGAAGAGTGCATCAGATCCTATTACAGATGGTTGTGAGCCACCATGTGGTTGCTCAGGACCCCTGGAAGAGCAGTCAGTGCTCTTAACCGCTGAGCCAGCTCTCCAGCCCAGGAAAATTAATTCTTTATTTCTTGGTCCAAATGTCATCACTCCTGGGTTTAAAAGTGTTTTGTTTGAAAAAATAATTGGGGGGCAAAACCAACAAAGACATCTTGCCAGTAGTGGTGCCTTTAATCACAGGACATACTAGGCAGAGGCAGGTGGGTGTCTCTGAGCTCGATGCTAGCCTGGTCTACATAGCAAGTGCCAGGACAACTAGGGCTACATAGACTGTGTTCCCTGCTGGGGAAAACGCTTACTGAAATGAGTTCATGACTAAAAACTGAGACTGTTCTACATATACCTTAAAAAACAATACTTCAAGGAGGTCACATGTGTTTCTTGATTATCCCAGGGAGTCTGTTCTCAGTGAAGGTTCTTTTTTTTTTTTTTAAAGGGAGATTAAAGTTATTTTATTAAATCATGCACATCATGTGTGCTAGTGCAAATAGTTTAATCTGTACTCCAGAAATTCTATTGTACGTTTTATCTTTACAAAATAGATTTCAAACAATTATTTACTTTAAAGAAGGTAATTTTGAAGTTATGTATTTCATAACAGTATTTTCAATAACTATATACAAGAGGTACTGGGTACCACTGGCATATCAGCATTCTGTGGTGGGGTGGCTCTCAGTGAAGGTTTTTACAGTTCTTTTTTCTTGGCCTTTTTTTTTTTTTTTTTTTTTTTTTTTGGTTTTTCTGTGTAGCCCTGGCTGTCCTAGAACTCACTCTGTAGACCAGGCTAGCCTCAAACTCAGAAATCCGCCTGCCTCTGCCTCCAGTTCTTTTTTCTATGACTCATAGAAAAATAAGAATAGCTGTCTTAATAGTGTACATATAGGATGCATAAATGAAAAATATTGGATGAATTCTGTCCATTGTACATCACTTAATATTTACTAAAAGTTACTCTTAAGTCAGGAAATATTTTTACTTCAATAATTGATGAACTTTTATATCATAAATAGTGGATAATATTGTGAAGTTTAGAACTTCATTGCTAGAAAAGAAACTTGAATTGGCCTGAGTTTTACAAGTATTTTAAATATTAAATGTATTTAACACTCAAAACTATGTGTGAAATGTTTATGTGGAGAATAATACTAAAGTGAATTTGTCTGTTGGTCACTCACCTTTAGAGCAGACCACCTCAGTGCAGCTGGTGCTCACTGCTATCGCTTGCCGGCAGATGTGTTAACCATCTTTAGACTTTGCTTAGGAATGAATGTGTGTCTGAGTGTTTATGTGCATACGTACAGTACCACAGTCAGCTGAGCTGACTCATTAGCTAAGTCAGTTATTGAAGACAATAGGACTTGCCCTGACCCAGGCCTTTTAACCCCCGTAATGAAACAGTTCCTATTTCTATTTCTATATTTTGGTGCACATGTGCACAAAGTTTTTTGTGGCTATGATGAACCAGAGGAGTGGAGGTGTCTTTCATACCAACTCCCAAAGTAGTGGTAATCAGTTCACATCACTGTTGGTTACGGGTGAGATTGCTGCTATTTCCTGTTCTTGACCAGCTCTTAGTGCTGGTGACTTCAGTGTTTTTTGACTGACTAGAGGATGATTGGAGAAGTGGCAGATCTCTAACTGAAAAGCATCTTTCATTCTTTCACATCAAGGATTCACTTTAAGAGATCTGGAGACTCTTCCCTTTGGGATTGCTCTTCCCATCAGAGATGCGATTTACCACTGTCGGGAGCAGCCTGATTCAGATTGGTCAGAAGCGGTCTGCCTCTTGATTGGACGTCAGGACCTTTCCAAGCAGGCTTGTGAAGGAAATTTACCCAGAGGCAAATCTGTGAGTGTCGACATGGGAAATTCAGTTTTAGCCCCAGATAAAATGAAAGTGGAAGCAGTCTTCATTTTCTTGTGCACCTTTATCTTATTTTGGTAACTGTGCATATCAGTTTGCCTTTTATGTTATAAAGTCAGATGTAGTTCATGATTGAACATGGGAGTTGTGAACTTAGTGACTGCCCCATGCTGCCTGGCCCTTCCTTTGCTCAGAATCAGGACTGGTACAGAATCAGCAAGCCGCCCGCCATGCCTGTTCTACTTGTACCTGTAGAGGCAAGCGGTTACTACATAGGAAACCCCGGAGCCTGTGTACCCTCAGGGTGGCCAGCTATGATAATACCTGTTTTCTTGTTGATTACTTTTTGAAGGGTTCAATTTCTTGAATTCAGCCTTTTAATTAGGTATAAATAAATATGTATAACCCCAGAACAATAGTAAAATTAAAGCCTGAGCAAGAATACTTTCTCCTTTAGGGTTAAGTCTATTTTAGAATGAGTTCTAAGAATCCCAAAACAAGGATAATTTCTTGTTTTATTTTTTTATAATTATTGTTGTTGTTTTTATTAGTAGTAGTAGTAGTATTCATTTTTTTCTTTTTTGAGACAGCGTCCTTATGTAGAGCAGTCAGGCTGTTATAGGACTCATAGAGATCCATAACATCCCTGAGCGAACAGGAGTCAGTCAGGTTTGTCTCCTTAGCCTGTGACATATCATCACATCATTGCAGTGTCGGATGACTATGGGTGTGTTACAGCAGGTCTCCTAGCTCAACAGTTGCATGCTGTGAACTTGGGCCAGATTCAGTTCCACTAGAGTCTGATCTCAAATTTGTATTTAAATAGCAACTCTAGTTGACTTGGTGTTTGTCTATTTTAAATACAAAATAGTCTTATTTTCTTGATCAAGAAAATCCAGGTGTGGTAGTACATGCTTGTAACCAGAACTCAGAAGACTGAGTCAGGAGAATTACAATGAGTTCAAGGATAGTCTGAATTACATACTATGACCCTGTTATCACACACACACACACACACACACACACACACACACACACACACACACGCACACACCTACACGCACACGCACACACACGCACACACACAAAATCTTTAGCATTTAAATTTCTTTTGCTCCTGAAGACCATACAGCATATAAAGGCTATAAATATTAATCTATAAATTATTTAAATGTCAGTCTAGGCAAGTTTATCTAAACTTGCTAAAATTCAACGTGGTTTTGCTATTTGTGTTTATGTTCTGTAGGTTAGGATTTAGAGTCACCTACCTCCTCACGATGGCATACATTCTGGGAATTGTGTCCTTAGGTAGTTCTGATGTGTGAGCAGGATAGTGTTTTTAGCTGGGTCACTGTGCATACATCCTATCTTAGGGAAGCACCATCATGTATGTGGGCTCTTGGTGGAAGTGCTGTGTGGTGCATGTTATAGTTTGTTTTAGATAAGTTATTCCATGGGAACCAAAGTAAGTTTTTATCTGGATATATATTCCCCCCCACCTTTTTTTTCCCCCAGACTAACACTGTTGCCTCCACACGAAACGATGGATCAAAAAACTAGCATTTGTAGGAACTAGACACTTACATAGACTTGGGTGATAATGAGACCAGCCAACCTGGGCAACATGGTGCTGTCCCAGTGCAGAAGAGCTCAGCTTGTATGACAGCATTGTGTGACTTCAGAAAGTTTCCTGGTTATGCTTACGTCTAGTGTAGAGTTCTGTTCCATTAGCCTGTTTCCCCTTCTCAGGCTAGACATACGACTGACTCCCTTTTAAATCACTACTCCAAAACCCATCACACAGGTGCTCTCGTCAGAGGTGTCTTCAGGAACTGAGGCCGAGGAGGAAGATGATGGCATGAATGACTTGAACCATGAGGTTATGTCATTAATATGGAGTGAAGATTTACGGGTGCAGGATGTGCGAAGGCTGCTTCAAAGTGCACAGCCTGTCCGTGTCAATGTGGTGCAGTACCCAGAACTCAGTGACCATGAGTTCATTGAAGAAAAGGAAAACAGGTAAAATAGTTCATCTCCTGTCCAATCTGTTATACTTGAGACTAGTTTGCTTTCCTTTAATATTTTAACTTTGCTTTTTTAAACATTGTGTGTGTGTGTGTGTGTGTGTGTGTGTGTGTGTGTGCGCGCGTGTGTACACTGAAGTGTGTATATGGAGGTCAGAAAACAACTTTTGGGAGTTAGTTCTTTCCACTAGGCTTCAGGATAATCCATCTCAGACCATTAGGCTTAGTGGCAAGTGCCTTTTCTTACTGAGCTGTCTTACCAGCTTGGTGGTTAGTTTTAAATGTTAGCTTGCTATAGTCTAGAATTACCTGGGAGAGAATTTAATTTGAGGACTTACTTAGACCAAGTTGATCTGTAGGGAATTGTCTTAGATAAGCTAAAATGAAGTAACTTACTTTGAAGCTAAAAATCTACCTTTTATATTAACTTTATATCTAATGCCAGCAAACCATCTATAGCTTAAAAATGCTTTTTGGCTTTTGAGGATATAATTGTACCCTCCTCTTGAAATATAACAGTTACTTCAGAAAAGGCAAATCTAAGAGAGTAACAGAATTTGTAAATGAAGTATATACGGGACTTATTCTTCTCTGTCTTAATCTAGGAATAGACTTTGGGGCACTTGTTTGTTAATTTTTAGTGTGCTTTAAACTCACACAACTTGTGTTAGATACGTTTGCTCTTGTGAAGAAATACCTGACAAAACACTTAGGCACAGAAGCTGACTTTGAACACAGTCCTAGAAGGAATGAGGCAGGTGCTAGGAGTGGCCCGGTCTGTAGGGACAGGAGCATGAGGCGACTGGTTCTCCCTCACTCAAACCTCTCCTTTATCCTGTCCTCCCCTGGCGCCAGACTTATGAGTTGCTTAGCTTGATTTCTCTCTAGCTCAGGCAGAGCTTGCATTGAGCTTCTGATTTGAAGAGCTGGAATTATAGGTGTGTGAACCAACCCAGCTTCTTACACTGTTTGAAGGGCAGTCGCTACTAATGCTTAAGCTGCAGTCCACTGAAAGTCCTAAATTCTCTCTCACTGTTTTCTCACCACGTGGACTCAGGTTATCACATGCAATTGAGGGTAGAGCACAGAGTTAAGAATGGGGGCTTTTGTAGTAAGACTGTAGTAATTGCTGGATGAGCTTGGATAAATGGCTTAACATGTTATTTTATGTGTTGCTTCAGCTATTATAGACATGAGTGTAACAGTTATACCTCGCTAGCTACTGCTATCAAGTCAGGTTTTTTACAGAACACATAAAATACTTGGAGTGCAGAGTAAACTCACTGTAGTCAGCTATTATTAATAGTTCATTGATTCTTTTTCTTTGTAGTCTTTTAGTACAGTGGTTCTCAACCTTCCTAATGCCATAACCCCTTAATACAGTTCCTCATGTTGTGGTGATCCCCCAATCATGCAGTTATTTTCATTGCTACTTCATAACTGTAATTTTGCTACTGTTATGAATTATAATTTAAATATCTGATAATGTTGATGGCCTTAGGTGACTCCTGCATAAAGGTCATTTGACTCTCCCCAAGGGCTCACTACCCACAGGTTGAGAAACACTATTTGATTGTATCTGAAATCAAAATGTATCCTTTGGTTAGTATCGAAGTCTCATTGGAGATCTTTTTTCTGGGTCCTTAATGGGATCATGAAGTGTCCTGTTAGTGGCTTTCTGCGTCAGGGCCACAGCATTGATGCTGTTGATTTCATCTAATGGCTTTCGAGTGTGATTGGATTATGTGTAAAGCTTTCACCAGAATATTCTATAGGATGAATCCCCAGCTACTGTACTGCTGTAGTTCCAAGGAATGCTAGAACATTAGGATGTTAGAATCCCCTTTAATGAGCTAGTATAGTACATTTATGTAACTAGGGAGAAATCAACTTAATGAATGTTTTTGTTTGCAGAGAATGTTTAACCCTTTGTTAACCTCTGAAGGTACTTCCTTTAATATCAAATAAAACTTTTAAAACCATTTCTTTTTTTTTTTTTTAAAGGATTTATTTATTATACTTAAGTATACTATAGCTGTCTTCAGACACACCAGAAGAGGGTGTCAGATCTCATTACGAGTGGTTGTGAGCCACTATGTGGTTGCTGGGATTTGAACTCAGGACCAGTGCTCTTACGTGCTGAGCCATCTTGCCAGCCCACTTTTTTTGGTTTTCGAGACAGGGTTTCTCTGTGGAGCCCTGGCTGTCCTGGAACTCACTCTGTAGACCAGGCTGGCCTTGAACTCAGAAATCTTCCTGCCTCTGCCTCCCAAGTGCTGGGATTAAAGGCGTGAGCCACCACTGCCCAGCTAAAACTATTTCTTAGTTATGAATGGCAACTTTGAAACTGTTAGTTTTTTTCTCAAGGACCTATTTAGAGTAGATTCAATGCAGGAACCAAGGTGAGGTGTTAAGTTTCTCAGTGTGACCAACAGAAGCCATTTTGACTTTGAGCAGGCTGGTGTGTGGCTCTGGTGACTGTTCACTTCCTTGTGTAGGGACAGAGGCAAGGGGCATCCTTGAGGCAGTATTGGTGGAAGGAGTGAGGGGAGGACCTCAGCGAGCTAATGCAGCGCAACTGAGAGTCACACCGAGAAGGACGACCCGATAATAGATATAATACACTTTCTTTGAACAGGTTAGCATGAGTAGAGTTTAGGTTTCATGTTTTACAGCCCCAGGAGAATTGGATTTCGTTTAAAGCAAAGGAACTCCCTGCTTCAGCATCCTGATGGGAGTCGACTTGTGAGAGGAATTGCGGGTCCTCCCATCTCTGGGGCTTTGTTTTGTGAAAACTTGATTGTCTATCTTAGTTCCTCTCAGAATAATTTCCTCCTGTAGATTCCAGCTGTGAACACTGTTAACAGTTTGTGTGTTGGTTCGTATTTTCATTATAGACTGCTCCAGTTGTGTCAGCGAACTATGGCCCTTCCAGTAGGACGAGGAATGTTCACCTTGTTCTCATATCATCCTGTTCCAACAGAGCCGTTGCCTATTCCTAAATTGAATCTGACAGGTATGTTAAATTCTGTGCTCATTAACAATAGACTAAGTTCATAGTTAAAACCAAAGAAGGTTTCTCTGCCCTCACTGATTTTTAAGCATTAATAGCTGCTCTGGTGGCTTTTGAAACTCAAATAGCAAATTGTATTACTTTTCTCGTAGCTGTTACAAAATACTCCTGTCGGCCGGGCGTGGTGGCGCACGCCTTTAATCCCAGCACTCGGGAGGCAGAGGCAGGCGGATTTCTGAGTTCGAGGCCAGCCTGGTCTACAGAGTGAGTTCCAGGACAGCCAGAGCTATACAGAGAAACCCTGTCTCGGAAATCCAAAAAAAAAAAAAAAAAAACAAAAAAAAACAAAAAAAAACAAAATACTCCTGTCAAGCAGCTTAGGGGAGAGAAGAGTCTCTGGCTCCTGGTTTAGGAGGATGCAGTTTATTACTGCAGGAAAGCATGAGGATGGGAACAATTTGTGGCTGGAGCGTCCTCAAACCTGAACAATCAGGACACAGACAGGACGGCTGGAAACCTCAAGACCCAGCTCCCAGTGTCTCCATTCTTCCAGTAGTTCCCAAACCGCAGATGCCACACACAGTCTTCCAGAACAGCACTGCCAACTGGGAAGCAAGGAGTTAGAATATAGCCTACTACTCATTTTGTATTTTAGTGTGATTATTTTAAGATATAAAAAGTTGGAAGAGTTATTGTTGAAGAAGATGGAACTATTTAGGGCTGGATGTGGTGGCACACCTTCCATCTCAGCACGTGGGGGGCAGAGGCAGGGGAATCTCTTGAGTTCCAGACCAACTGGGGCAACATAGTGAGATTCTGTTTTGTTGTGCGTTGCTAAAGTCTAATCTGTACAGTATTCGTTCTCTTGAGATACTCATTGTTTCTCTGTGTGTGCAGTTACAAATAAAACACTGTTCATCTCTTCAGAATTTGTTTTTGATGATGTTTTCAACGTTCTGAAGATTTTGGTAGCTTTTTTTGTTCATTTATTTATTTTAAATATCCATCCCATTGTCATTTTGGCACAATGGTTATCATAGCAGTCTCATAAATGTCCATTGATGAGTCAAGCTAACATAAGCCATTTAGAATATAAAGATGATTTCGCCATGTCTGTGTACACAATATGTATAGAAACTCAAAGGAATTAGAAAAAAATCAAACTGAACTTATAGCATCACAAATACTTAATTTATATCGCTTGTGGATCTTCACCTGAGAGAGTGCTCCTTACTAGTTCCCTTGGTAACGTCTCTGTAAACAGACTCTTTCTGTTTTGGACCAGTGTCTTTGACTTACTATATAGCTCAGGCCAGCCTCAAAATTTCCATCCTCCTGCGAGGCCTCTTGAATGCTGGGATTATAGGCATGTGCTACCATATTCAGTTAAATTTGGCATTTTAAAAGAAATTGCTTAGTTGTTGTGTATGTGTGTGCATATGGAGGTGAGAGAACAGAGCTACAGTTAGGTGGTCATCACCTGATGTGGATGCACAGAAGTGGTCTGAACAGTACAGCCATCCATCTCCAGCTACAAGTTTGGCATTTTTTTTAAAAGACTTATTATATGTAAGTACACTGTAGCTGTCTTCAGACACACCACAAGAGAGCATCAGATCTCATTATGGATGGTTGTGAGCCATCATGTGGTTGCTGGGATTTGAACTCATGACCTTCAGAAGAACAGTCAGAGCTCTCAACCACTGAGCCATCTCTCCAGCCCAAGTTTGGCATTTTTAACAACACCATATTTAGGTACTTACAGTTAGACGTGAAGAGGATGGACATACAAGTCAAAGAAAGGGCAGATTTCTGAAGGTTAAACATTTTCAGTGCTTTAATCCTCAGACAGCAACACAGGAGTGAGTGTTAGAAATGAGCATTAGTGCCCCCAGTCAGCTGTTGAAATTGGACACTCATGTACTTAAACTGTGACACTGGCCTTCATTTAGTTTCCTCTATCTCTGCAGCTGCAAACACTGTAGAGCAGTGAGAACTCTGGCCTGACTGTCTGAAGTCAAAGCTGTCAGTTATTTTATTGTGTGTTAACAAAATGGACCCTGAAAATATTGTAAACAATATAGTTTGCTTTGTTTGATTGTTGTTTTTGGGAACAGGGTCTCAGTATGTAACCCTGAACTCTGACTGGCCTGGAACTCTATGTCGACCAGATTGGGCTCCAATTCACGGAGATCCAATAGCCTTTGCCTCTGGGTTTTTGGGGTTATAGGCTTGTGCTGCTATGGCCAGGCTGTGTGTGTGTGTGTGTGTGTGTGTGTGAGAGAGAGAGAGAGAGAGAGAGAGAGAGAGAGAGAGAGAGAGAGAGAGAGTTTGAAATATTATTTTATGTGTATATGTGTATCTGAGTGTTTGCATGTGTACCATGTTTGGGAAGGATCTAAGGAGGTCAGAAGAGGCATTGAATCCCTAGGAAACAGAGTCACACAAACTTGTGAGTTGCCACATGGATGCTGGGAAGTAAATCTCAGCCCTCTGCAGGAGAAGCAAGTGCTCTTAACTGTTGAGCCGTCTCTCTAGCTCTTAATAGGGGTTTTGAATGTAACTTTATTTCAAAGGCTTGAATTTTAGTTATGTAAATTCTCCTAATTCCTTTGTCCTCTGTCTGCCTAGGGCGAGCCCCTCCACGAAACACAACTGTAGATCTTAATAGTGGAAACATCGACGTGCCTCCCAATATGGCCAGCTGGGCCAGCTTTCATAATGGTGTGGCTGCCGGCCTGAAGATAGCTCCAGCCTCCCAGATAGACTCAGCTTGGATCGTTTACAACAAGCCAAAGCATGCTGAGTTAGCCAATGAGTATGCCGGCTTTCTCATGGCCCTGGGTCTGAATGGGCACCTTACCAAGCTGGCTACTCTCAATATCCATGACTATTTGACCAAGGTGAGAACATGGCATCCCTATCCTGGCGTTATGCCAGCCATATATATCTACTGCAGTATCTCCTGATTGTCCTGCTTGCCCCGCCTTATTCCTGCACCTCTAACTGTGTTCATCTCATAGCAGGAAACAGAGTCTAAAGTGTTGATCAGTGTGTCTCTTAACTCAGAACCATTTAGTCATCTTCCCTTGTCTCGGTTTGCTTCTGTGGCCTGAGTGGTCCTGCTCACTTCTGCAGCCTTTGGACTACTGTTCCATTGCTCTTTCTTTGAGTATCCCACTTTCTTCTACTTTATCGGCCAATGTGATCAGGTTCTTTAGACATTCTAATAATTCTCCAGCCCTTCCTAACAAAAAAATATTAGTCTCTTTTAAATAGTCTTCATATTCTCTGTGTTTTTTTAAAAAATCAATTGTGGCTTTGTATGTCTTTAATTTGGCATGTTTCCCCATTAGAACACTGTGAGCTGAGAGCGTTTAATTGCCACTGTGCTCTCAGTGCTTACCATGTAGAGGTGCTTATTGAAAGAGGCTGGCACCGTTCTACTTCAAACGATTTGTGGGGCTCAGTTAGTAAAGTACTTGCCATGCAAACATGAAGACTTGAATCTAATTCCCAGCACTCACGTAACCATGCCAGCGGTGGGCTAGCACTCTTGTAATTCTGGAGCCCGGAGGTGAAGAAAAGAGCCCAGGGGCTTGCTGGTAGCCAGACTACCTGATTGTGAGTTCCAGGTCCCATGCCTCAAAAACTAAGATGAATAGCTTTCTGTGTGTGTTCTAGCATGTGTTCACATGCTTGTGTGTGTGTTCTAGCATTGAGTTTTATTTTGTGTGCCTTTGTAGGGCCATGAGATGACAAGCATTGGATTGCTACTTGGTGTTTCTGCTGCAAAGCTTGGCACCATGGACATGTCAATTACCCGGCTCCTCAGCATTCACGTTCCTGCTCTCTTACCCCCGACGTCCACAGAGCTTGACGTGCCTCACAATGTCCAAGTGGCGGCTGTGGTTGGCATTGGCCTTGTGTATCAGGGCACAGCTCACAGACACACTGCGGAAGTCCTGTTGGCTGAAATAGGTATGCAGTTAATAGTGCTGAATTTTTACAGGTGTACATTTTCCACTCAAACATATACCCTCAAAAAATGATAAAATTATGAACACTAAAGAAAACAAAGAGTAGCTTTTATGAGCACTTAATGATCAGGTTGTTAGTTAAAAGGAAAAGAAAGCCAGTCTTACAAGTAATGGGGCCAGAGCTTCTGCAGCCATGCAGGGCAAGCCTGGACGGACAAGCCCACAACGACCTCTGCTGGACACACCTGGACGCTCAGCTCACACCAGGCAGTGTGTAGCAGTGGCCTGCACTTAACATGCCATTGTTCTGGTTTCTAATACCACCTTGTTTTCTTCTGTTGGACAAGAACACTTGGGAAAAACCAGGCGACTATGTCCTGTTACCTGTGCATACCTCATATCTTTCGCTTACCTTTCGATCACTGGTAGATGCAAGGGCTTTACATCTTAATGTAGAAGGTGTGTAAACAGTGTTATACCTCTAGTGTTTAGGGAATAGTGTTGGAAGTCTGTGGGTGTTCAGTGACAGTAGAGTTGTAAAAGTATTTTTGGTGTGTGGTTGATTGATTTCATGGGTGAGGAATCTATAGATGTTAGGCCAATCTTTGACAAAGTTTAACTTACAAATTAAAGTAACAAATGAACAACAGCAGCTGCTGTTAGAGTGGGATGATTATACTGGTCTAGTGACGTTAGGCATTTTTATTTCTAGAATTTGGCATTTAATGTGTGCAGAATGTTACTACCAGTAGGGAAACTATGGAAAGTAAAACCTCTGGAGTTCTGAACTTCAGAGTGTTGATAGTGAGGATGCGTTCGTTATTCTCTTGCATGATTGTATCAGGTAGCTGCTGCTGCTCCGCTTCTACACAGTGCATCGCCATAGAGCTGGCCTTCTGTATGGTTTGCTTGCTCCGGTTCTGCTTCACCTGTTGTTCTAGGGCCCAGGCTAGAGGTCCATATTTTGTCTTATTAGTGTATGCAGGGAACTCAGTAGTAAAAGTATGTTTCAGTCCTTTGTGATTGTGTCAGCTAAAGCCCAGCCCACTTGTAGCAGGTCCACCATAAAGCTGAAAGGCGGTGAATGCACACAGAACATGTGGCTGACGGGGCTGAGGCTCTGATCTGCTCTAGTGGGAATAGAAGTTATTTATAAAACTGAAACAAAGAAATATTATAAAAATGTTTTCATTTTAATCCCAGGACATGGGGCTGCTTCAGATTGTCCACAGCGGCTGGCTAGGATTTGCCTTGTGCTCAGCAGGGGTGTGGTTTTGCCAGCTGCAGATAGTTTCTGCAATTGTGTGACATTTAGAATTTTCAGGTCTTTTCAGAGGCTATAAAAATGCCAGGGCCTAAGAGATGTGTCGTTAGGGGTTGTTAGTTGGTTATTGGGCGTTGGTGGTGATGGGTTATTAGTTGCTGTTATTCATGGTTTGTTAAGTAGTTATATACAATGAAGAAAAAGGAGAAGGAACAGATCAAATTTGCCCCCAAGGAAGTCGATGCCCCTAATGAGCAAGAAGTAGTCACCCCTTTCCATTCCCCGACTTTATTCAGGCATCTCTTTCCTTTCCTCTCTTTTGTTTCTCTTACCTAGTGTTTAGGGTCTAAGAGGGTAGAAGAAAAGGGTTGGAGGAGAAGAATGGAAGAAAGAAGAGCCCACAAAGTAGCCCAAAGATTACCTACAATTCCTATACCAAAATGCAAAATAGCATAAATTATTAAAAAAAAAAAAAGTCCGAAAAAAGGTCCTCGAAGGTCCTGAGCACCGCAATTTAGAGTTTACTCATTTAGAGGGCAAGCACAAGCTGCCGTACCAGTGCTGTCTGGTGATGCAGCCCATTCACAGCCACAGTGCATCTCTCAAATTCTGTAGACAAGGTTTCATCTTTGATTCATATGTGTTTCTTGATAAAGTTATTACCAGAATGCACATGGGATTTATATATTCTGCCTTTGAAAATGCTTCATTGTCAGAAGTACCTTTTAAAATTAATTTAGTATTGTATATATTACAAAGTTTTCTAAAATGCCCCATTGTGTCATTTTAGAACTTTTATTAATTTGCTTTAAAATTTTCTTTTTAAAATTTTATATAGACGTATGTATGTATGTATGTATGTATATATGTATGTACATTTGTATGTATGTGTGTGTGTGTTTTGCCTGCATGTATGTCTGCGCACCATGTACAGTGCCAGGAGAGGGTGTTGGGTCTTTTGGAACTGAGTTAAGACAGTCATTAGCTGCTGTCACATGGGTGCTGAGAATCAAACCCATGCTCTCTGAAGAGCAGCAAGTGCTCTTAATCACTGAGTCACCTCTCCAGTCCCACCCTCCTTTTTTTCCTTTTAAACAGTATAGTGTCAGCCAATGCTGTTCTTGAATTGTTTCTCCTCCCTCCACCTCCCATGTGCTGGGATTATAGCATGCACCATCATGTCAAACTACTTTCAGGGGCTGTTTCTATCTCTCTGCTATTATATGCATAAATATTAAACTAATTACGGTCACATAACCTTTTCTTTTGAATGCCAGTTTTTTTACTCTGGAGGACAAAATTCCAGAAGTTCTGGAAGGAGGAGAGGTCTTTATACATAACACATTTTGTTTTCCTAAAACAGTGGTTCTCACCCTACCTAGTGTTGTGATCCTTTAGTACAAATTCTTCATGTTGTGACCCACAACCATAATATTACTTTTGTTGCTACTTCATAACTATAATTTTGCTACTCTTATGAATCATAATTAAATATCTGTTATACAGGATATCTTGTATACCACCCCAAAGGGGTTGGTTGCTACCACGGGTTTTGAACCAATGCCCTAAAGCATATCATTAATAAAATGGAATGCTTTTAAAAGTATGAATTTTTACCATAGACACACATGATTGTAACTGTACTTTTGACTACTTTAATTAGGTTCTTTTACCTCCAACTCTTCTCTACCAATATCCCCTCCAACCCTACCCCCAACACTAGGTAGGAGAGAAAGAAGGTGAGAGGGGAAAGGTAGTATCAATCTTGTTAAACTACTTCCTGCTGATTAGGAGCATTGAGTTCTTTGGGGTAAGTCCAGTCTTTGTCGTCCAATTTCTTCTCCTCTCTTTGCTCAAAACTACTTGACAAACAACAACAGCAAGAGGAGCAGGAGACTCCTCCATATCTCTTGGGGCTCTGGCATTTTTATACCCTCTGAAGAGTCCCCAGAATTCCAAATGTGAACTATCCTCAGCTTGGCAGAATCACGCCCCTGCCAGAGCATGAGACAAATCATAGCTAGCTGCTGGGAACAATCTGAAGTGGTACCATATCCCACATCTGGGATTAAAACAGAAACAGTCATATAACATATCTGTGTTTTTAAAGAAAGCAAAATTCTCACTACACATGATATATAGAATGAAATGAAAATCTGTAAACACACTTTTTAATTTAAAAGCAGAAAGTAAATGCACATTTCATTTATTATTCACTTGGGACATTTTAAATCACATCTAATGAATGCATTTGAAAACAATAAAAAAATTTAAATTGTAAATTTTATTTTTAGTAAAAGCAGTTTTTTAAAAAAGTAATTGTCTCGTTTTTTAAGTGTTTCAGAGGCTGGTTTGCTGGGTTGCTCCCCTCTCCTCCCCACCCCCAGTCCCCATGTGTCTACTGGGCTGGGGTTGCCCTTCCCCCAAGTGTGTGCTGGTATAGCACTTAGGTTGTCATGCTCGGCAGCACTGGGTTCTGGCCAGCCCCAAAGTAATTGTCTCTTTAAAAAGCCACAATTCTTACTTCTTGGCATTTTATTTATTTATTTGTTTGTTTGTTTGTTTGTTTGTTTGTTTGGTAAAACCCAGGTTGTCGCAATATTTGAAAGTCATTGCTGATAGACACTTTAATAAGTAAGTTTAAGGGTTTTAGGTAAACTGGGAAGTTGGATACCTTCTGAATTGTGTCTTTGAACAGCTCAAGCAACTGGGAAATGAACTCCCTAAAACTTACAAGTTGGGCTTATAATAAATAGGCTTGACCTGTGCTTCTCTGCCTTTCGCAGGGCGGCCCCCTGGTCCAGAAATGGAGTATTGCACCGACAGAGAGTCTTACTCCTTAGCTGCTGGCCTGGCCCTGGGCATGGTTTGCTTGGGGGTGAGTAGTCTCTTCTCCTGCTTTTACACAGGACATCTTTGAATCGAAAGGAGCAGCCTCGATACTCAGCTGGATGCTCTCCTGTGACCTAACCCAGTGCCCAACCTTTTCTTCCTCTTTCTTCACTGTCTCTAGTTTGCCCTGGAGAAAAACTATAATGAAGAAGTGAGATTTTAAGATTCATTTTCCCTGTCTTAGATTTAAGTGCTCTCAGTTAAACTATGATAACTATTTTTATTTTTATTTTATGTGTATGAGTTTTTGCTTGCATGTATGTCTTTTCACCATGTATGTGTAGTGCCTACAGAGGCCAGAAAATGGTATTGGATCCTCTGGATTACAGATACCCATCATGTAATACCCATGTCCTCTGGAAGAACAGCTTGTGCTCTTTACCACTGAGCTATCTCTCTAGTCTGGAAATTTCTTTCTTTCTTTTTTTTTTTTTTTTTTTTTCTTTTGGTTTTTCGAGACAGGGTTTCTCTGTGTAGCCCCGGCTGTCCTGGAGCTCACTCTGTAGACCAGGCTGGCCTTGAACTCAGAAATCCGCCTACCTCTGCCTCCCAATAGAAATTTCTTGAAGAAGTTCAAGACATAAGATTGAGATGAAGAGTGATCAGCCACTCTGGAAGCACTTGAGCTCGGTGGATAAGAATGTCTACTGTGGAAGCATGAGAGCTTGAGCTTGGATTTCAGTACACACTGAGGAGGATAGAACAGCATCCCCAGCATCCTGCTGTAGCTCCTTTGCACATAGATACACACAAGTAGCCAGCCATACATGTGTAGCACATGCACACACACCACACTCAAACACATATATTTACTCACATACATATATTGATCGCTCTCTTCTCTTTTTCTCTATACATACAGGAATAGAGAAATATAGTGAAAGTATATATGATTAGAAGCCTTAAGAATCTGTCGTAATTGTAGAAATAGCCCCAATCATCTTTTGCTACTGTTATCACTGCATTCCAGAGTGTTGCCATAGCAGATCTTGCTTTGTGAAAGGATGCAGTGTCTGGTTGACTCATCTTTATCTCCATCCAAGAGAGTCTTCAAAACTACCACAAACATCATCTCATGTAATTACTGTTTTTTACTTGAAATATGATTTTTTTTGAAAAACCACCAAGGCAGTATTCTAGTCAAGCTAAATGATATTCAAAATGTTGTGGTGGAACATGTTGCTTCTTTTGTGCATTCTGAAAATCTGTCATTGTTGGCCATGTGTTTTCTCCTCACATCTGACATAGCTAAAGAGGCAGGTGGTACTGTGTAAAAAGCATCACACTGTGGATTGAGACTGGAATTTTGGTTCTGACTTGTGATAAACCCTATCATTTAACTACATTAGTGTTTATCTGTTGGCTAAGCAGCCCTATGGCTGTTGAGCAGCACTGCTGTGTTTGATATATAACCTTGCCGTTTAGTAGCTAGGTAACCTTGGGCTGTGTTAAATTGTACCTCGCTTTCTGCATAATAAATGAGATTCTTACTAGTAGCTACTCAGTAGTGTCCTAGTTTTGTTCTGTTGTTGTGATAAAACACTCTGTATTAGTCAGGGTTCTCTAGAGTCACAGAACTTATGGATAGTCTCTATATAGTAAAAGAATTTATTGAAGACTTACAGTCGGCAGCCCAATTCCCAACAATGGTTCAGTCGCAGCTGTGAATGGAAGTTCAAGGATCTAGCAGTTACTCAGTCTCACACGGCAAGCAGGCGAAGGAGCAAGAGCTAGACTCCCTTCTTCCAATGTCCTTATATTGTCTCCAGCAGAAGGTGTAGCCCAGATTAAAGGTGTGTTCCACCACACCTTTAATCCCAGATGAAAGGTGTAGCCCAGATTAAATCTCCTTAAACTCGGAGATTTAATCTTCTGGAATCCATAGCCACTATGTCTCAAGATCTCCATACCAAGATCTAGATAAGGATCTCCAAGCCTCCAGATAAGGGTCACTGGTGAGCCTTCCAATTCTGGATTGTAGTTCATTCCAAATATAGTCAAGTTGATAACCAAGAATAGCCACTACACACTCTGACCAAAAACACCTTAGGGAGGATGGGGTTTACTGCTGCTTACACATCCCTGCTGGGCAGGAGCTCAAGTCAGGGACCAGAAGCAGAAACCATGGAGGGGCGCTGCTTGTTGCTTTACTGTCTGGCTTGCCCACAGGCTCATGCTGAGCTAGTGTTGTTTTATAACCCAGGACCACTCCTAGGGATGGTGCCACCCACAGTGGGCTGGAGCCTCCTACATCAATTCATAATCAAGGTAATAGGCCCCCCCAGGCATGTCCACAGGCCACTCTCACCTAGACCATTCCTCAGTTGAGACTTTTCTTTCAGGTGACTTTAGGCTGTATCAAGTTAACAAGTAAAACTAAGAAGGACAAATAGGGTTTCTGAGTTGAGTGAATTCATTTTAAATACAACAGAATTGAGCATGGTATTGAGTAAGTATTCAATAAGTTATTGTGGTCGCTTGAGGAGATCACTGGTGCAGTAATGAAAGTACTTGGGTGTTCACAGTTCAGGTTTTGAATATGTAATTGATATTTTCTTTTACTCTGAGTGTAATTACGTCTTTCTATTTTTTTCATATATTTTATAAAACAAAAGTATATAGATCTAAAAATACATTATAATTTTATGAGAATTAATAGCTTGGCATTAATGAATGTGTATGTTTATTGTAATTGGAAGAAACATCAAAATTAAAATAGGCTCTTCTGAAGTGTGTCCCTTTGTTTATCATGAATGTGTATTCCTGATTTCCTGCTGTTAAGACTTATTTTCATCTCAGTTATTTAATTTTTCCAGCATGGCAGCAATTTGATTGGCATGTCTGACCTCAATGTGCCCGAGCAGCTGTATCAGTACATGGTTGGAGGTCATAGGCGTTTTCAAACTGGAATGCACAGGGAGAAACATAAGTCTCCAAGTTATCAGATCAAAGTAAGTGAAGTCAGAGGAAAGGATCAGAGCCACAGGCTGAGATGTCAGCTGCACAGCAGTGGCTTTGCTACCAACAGTGATAAGCATGCTGGAGCTCTTACATGAGTAACTTTCCTCCCCAGGAAGGAGATACCATAAACGTGGATGTGACTTGTCCCGGTGCTACTCTGGCGTTGGCTATGATCTACTTAAAAACCAATAACAGGTATTAGCACCCTCACCTGTCCTGCATGGTACATGGCAGCCTTTTTGCTCTCAGCAGTACAATCTCCTCATGTGTACTAGAGCAGCCTGATGTCTGTTCTCTTGGGTAATGGGGCTGAGTAGACTTTGTGTAGCACTGTTTTCTTTGGGCATGGTGTGTGTCAGGAATCTTGTCTCAGTGTCTTCAGGGTATTGGTCCCAGAACTGTACAGACACTAGAACCCACAAATGTTCAGGCCTGTCACATAAATACATGAGATGTACATGTAATTTATTCACTTCATCTTGCTACTTTAAATCATCTACAGATTAATTATAATATGAAATATGCTTATATTTTCCATATAAATGGTTGTTAATACTGTATTGTGTAGAGAAACATGATTCAAAAAATCAAAAGACCATCTGTGTTTAATTTAGATGTAGGTTTTGCTCCCCTCTGGTATTTTCAAGTGGATATGGATGAAAAGGTTATAGAGGGCAAGCCCAAAGAACAGCTTACTTCCTTTCAGTAATTTTGCATATCCTTGTGAGTACTGTTTAGGAATACTTAGCATTATTTTGTACTTGGTTACCATTAATAAAAATGGTTTCTGCTTTGTTTCGAAGCTTTTCGAGTGATTAAACCTTCTATATTCCCAATCTGTCCTGAGTTATGTCCTCAGCTCACCTTAATTCTTTTAATTTGAAAAATATTCTGAGACATGAAATTCTCCAGTGTTGTCAATTCTTACAGTTGGGAAAATTCTATGCAGAATTAACAAAGTGGCAAAAGATATTATTAATCTATTTGGATGAGTGTATGTCAGCTGATATTGGAAATATTTCAACGAACAAGACAAACTAAACAGACCTTCACAGAACTCCTTTATATAGTAAGACATAAAAACATAAATATTACATAAGCATTTGTGAAACATTATGAAAAAGCTAGACCTTTGTTGGAGGAGAGAGATGATTTGATGTCTTGATATTTGAATACCTGGCCTCTTCCTTGACTGGTGTCTTCTGCCAACAGATCCATTGCTGATTGGCTACGAGCTCCTGATACCATGTATTTGCTAGACTTTGTGAAACCAGAATTCCTCTTGCTTAGGGTATGGTGCTTTGTCATTTTCGTTTTTCTTGACATGAGGGGAGCACCTTATGTGATCCTCAAGTTTAGCTGCAAATCTAATGCCTTTCCATGAAAGGGTTTACTTTAGCCTGTCATGTTTTTCTGATTGGCAATGTTCTTTTGAAGTTTCCCAAAAAGAACTTAGAAGAGTTAGGAAAGGTGGCCACTGTGATAGATAATAATTGGAATGACATTTCTTCTTCTTCTTATTATTATCATTATTATTAAAAACCTACTAAAAGGCAGCATGTGACCAGGATCTTCTTATTTTTAGTATCCTTGGGGATGTAGTAGTACTGTTATGGTTGTAGTTAGAATAACCATTTAGTACTGTGTTGTTCTGTATTTCTTTTATGTTTGAACTCAGCAAGCTTTTAGATTGACATGTATGCTGAGCTGTGGCTCTTTCCTTTGTGATTTTTCTTTCACAGTGTAAGAAAGCCTTCTCCAAACCCTCAATACTTGAATCATGATGAACTAAATTTTTCTTTAAGATCTAAGTCTTTATTTTTATATATTTAGTTGATAGTCTGTGTTTTAAAGTAGTTGTTAGTTGGGAATGAATTCTTAGTTTGTTTACTGTTACAGTTATTGGGAAATACATGAGCTTTGCCTGATTAATTTTGTCTGTAATTCATTTTTAAGACACTTGCTCGCTGCCTGATTTTGTGGGATGATATCTTACCAAATTCCAAGTGGGTTGACAGCAATGTTCCTCAGGTAAGTATAGACAATAAATACTGTAACATTAATAACATAAATTGTGATTTCTTGTGATATTTTCCAAAGTGCTATAGAATATTTTTTCTTGTGGAATCAGTTGTTGACCCTTAGGTATGCTCTTTTTCATGATTTGTTCTTTGATCATTTTTAAGCATGTGTGTTTAAATGTGGATGCTGGTGCTTAAGGAAGCATCAGATCCCCCTGGAGTTGGAGTTACGTGCAGTTGTGAGCTGCCTATAAGAGGTGCTATGAATTGAACTCAAGTCCTGGAAGAGCAGTGCTTACTTCTAACTGCTGAGCAATCTTCCTGCTCATCTTTAGGGGGATCTTTTGACAAGACAGAGGAACTTTAATTTTACGAGTTTATACTAAAGGTCAAGGAGATGACACAGCAGCTAAAGTACTTGCCTTGGAAGCAAGAAAACCACAGCTAAAATGTCCAGGTCTTCCCTCAGGCTGGTACTGCTTTGTAGGGGTGGTTATGGGCTGAGGTGGCTGGTCCTGCAAGTGCTCACACTCTTCCCAGACCTATTGGAAGCCCAAGGCTCTCTCTGAACCTCTCCTGGCTATCAGATAGACTGATGTGGTGGAGTGGATAGTGCTAGAATTTTCCTCACTAAGCTTACACTGTGTATACTCTACTTGTGTGGTTGTGCTTTCTGAAATGCTAGGGTCCTCAAGTCCCATATAAACTATGGTGGAAGAAGGTAGAGATGGGATCCCCTGCACAAGCTGGCTGACAAGATAAGATATATTGTTTGATTAAGAGATCCTATTTTAATGAATAAGGCAGAAGGACCAAGGGAGATTCCTGACCTCAGTCTCAGGCCTCTATACCTGTAGGACTCAAAGTTGGCTCGAGATACCCCAAGACCACGTTCTTAGGACAAATGAGATTTATTTGTCCCAGAGGGACAAAGGGCAGGGAATAAGAGACAGAGAGGAGATGAAGGAGAAGGAGGAGAAGGGAGAGAGGTAAAGGGTATTTGTTCCAGAGGGACAAAGGACTGTCTCTGAATAGAAAGGATACAGACAGGAGACAAATGTGGCCTGTAGGCAAAGGTCAGTTTATAAAGATAAAAAGGAAAATGCCATGTTAGGATAAGTTGGTTAATTTTTACTGATGCATTTATTTTAATGAAGTCACCTGCAGTACATATCTTCTGTGTGAACCTTCTGCTCAGTATGGTGTGTGATATCACTGAGAGTATTAACAGTCCATCTTTAGGTTTATTCTGTGATGCGAATGTGCCAGTTTCTTTTCTGTTGTCTTTTGTTGGGCACCTGGGCAGCTTCAGCTTCTGCCTGTAATGGATTAGGCCCCTGTGAAGATTTGCAACAACTCGTACATATTTGCTGAAGTTTAGCGCATTATGTTACATGGGCAAAACCATGTGAGGGTGGGAGCAACCCGAAGCAGGCTCTTTTTTTTATTTTTTATTTATTTTTTATATTTTTTATTAGGTATTTTCCTCATTTACATTTCCAATGCTATCCCAAAAGTCCCACTCCCCTACCCATCCACTCCCACTTTTTGGCGCTGGTGTTCCCCTGTACTGGGGTATATAAAGTTTGCAAGTCCAATGGGCCTCTTTTTCCATTGATGGCCAACTAGGCCATCTTCTGATACATATGCAGCTAGAGACACAGCTCCGGGGTACTGTTTAGTTCATATTGTTGTTCCACCTATAGGGTTGCAGATCCCTTTAGCTCCTTGGGTACTTTCTCTAGCTCCTACATTGGGGGCCCTGTGATCCATCCAATAGCTGACTGTGAGCATCCACTTCTGTGTTTTCTAGGCCCTGGCATAGTCTCACAAGAGACAGCTATATCAGGGTCCTTTCAGCAAAATCTTGCTAGTGTATGCAATGGTGTCAGTGTTTGGAGGCTGATTATGGGGTGAATCCCTGGATATGGCAGTCTCTAGATGGTCCATCCTTTTGTCTCAGCTCCAGACTTTGTCTCTGTAACTCCTTTCATGGGTGTTTTGTTCCCAATTCTAAGAAGGGGCAAAGTGTCCACACTTTGGTCTTCATTCTTCTTGAGTTTCATGTGTTTTGCAAATTGTAACTTATGTCTTAGGTATTCTAAGTTTCTGGGCTAATATCCACTTATCAGTGAGTACATATCATTTGAGTTCTTTTGTGATTGGGTTACCTCACTCAGGATAATGCCCTCCAGGTCCAACCATTTGCCTAGGAATTTCATAAATTCATTCTTTTTAATAGCTGAGTAGTACTCCATTGTGTAAATGTACCACATTTTTTGTATCCATTCCTCTTTGAGGGGCATCTGCGTTCTTTCCAGCTTCTGGCTATTATAAATAAGGCTGCTATGAACATAGTGGAACATATGTCCTTCTTACCTGTTGGGACATCTTCTGGATATATGCCCAGGAGAGGTATTGTGGGATCCTCCGGTAGTACTATAGTACTATGTCCAGTTTTCTGAGGAACCGCCAGACTGATTTCCAGAGTGGTTGTAAAACTGAAGCAGGCTCTTATGTCCTGGCTGATTTAATACTTGGAATCCTCCTGTTTCTACCTCCTGAGTGCTGGGCTCACAAGCACACACCACACTTTTCTTATTTCTTGTACACCTCTCAACTGGTTCAAGTGATTCTGTTTTGATTTCTCCTGTTTTTATTTTTATAACTTAAGGAGACCATAGGAAAATGCAAGGGACAGATTCTAGAGAGCTTTTCTTCCCTGCTATTTACAACTCATATTCTTAGTGATGCTTTTTTCAGTTGATGATCAGTGTGGTATTGTGACTGTGGCTGTATAGGGATAACTATAGCTAACACAAAAGACTTCTGTATACAGCATGCTAATTCTAAGAGCTGTTGGTGGATAAACTTCATATGTTTATTTATAGATGAGTCACAGAGCTGTCAGGCAACTTGTATGTGGCCTTAAAGTTGGGCTTTGAAGCCAGGACTTTAAGCTTCAGGGTACATGCTCTAACTAAGATCCAAAGGAGGCCCAGCAAGATGTCTCAGTGAGTTGGTGAAGTCTCTTGCTGCCAAGCTTGGTGGACCTGAGTTTAATCCCAGAATTGCCTGTATGTTAGAGAGAAACATAGTTGCAAGAAGTTCTCTGAACATGCACCTCCCCCCAGCACACACAACAAACAAATAAATAAAAAAATGATTCAATGGAAGTGTCTACTGTCAAAACTGAAATAACCTGTTACCATATGATGTTATAGATAAGTTGTAGTACATATGGGTGTTACAGTCAGTTTATCCATGTGTATATAAATCACTAACATTGGGATTTATTTTCTATAAATACAGCCGTGACAAGTAGTTCATGGCATATTTGTAGCTACAACAGTGGTGCTCAGACATTACTGCTTTTCTGTCTTGACAGATTATAAGAGAAAATAGTATCTCTCTGAGTGAAATTGAATTGCCTTGTTCAGAGGACTTGAATTTGGAAACCTTGTCGTAAGTAATGTAGTGTGTGTGTGTGTGTGTGTGAACTATGTTAGCACCTGTCAGATCAGTTTACTTACATAGGAGAACCAGTGCTTGATTTGAGTAATTTGAGATCTTGTCTCAAAAAAAAAAAAGAAAGGAAGGAAGGAAGGAAAGAAAGAAAAGCAAAGAAAAATTTATGTACTTTCTCTTTTTTCGTTCTTTCCTTGGTGAGGAGCACTCTAAAGGTGTCCTTCCTTGTAGTATATGAAGAATGTCATGTAAGAGGCAGGCTACATCAGTGAGGGTTACATGGTCTTCTTCAGAAACCCACAGAGAGCTGCTGATTGGATAGAGACCTTCTTCACCATTCTCAGAAGGCTGGAAACTAGTTTGTAAAAGATGACTATTATTTTTATTCCAAGACAATGGATGATAATGGATTTTAGAGGACAATAACAACATTGTGTTTCTTGTCATTTGTTTTCAGGCAAGCACACGTCTACATCATTGCAGGAGCCTGCTTGTCTCTAGGTTTTCGATTTGCTGGCTCAGAAAACTTATCAGCATTTAACTGTCTGGTGAGGACTATCTTGGCTCATGCTGCTGTGCTCGGAGTTGTCCTTCTGTCGTACAACCCAAACCTTAACATGCCACCTTTAACTTTCAATTTTTCTTTTCCTTTTCCAGCATAAATTTGCAAAAGATTTTATGAATTATTTATCTGCACCCAATGCTTCTGTAGTAAGTCTTCTTTTTTTTCTTTCCCCTATTTGGAATAAAGTAAACAAAGAACATTTACAGATAAACCAGAAACTCGGAGGTTAGCAAACACATTTGCTGTTTGAATTTAAAGCAAGGTTTGAAGCACTGCTCTCTTTGTGTTTGGTTTTAAGGTAGTCAGTTAGTTGAGAACATGGTTACCCTTGAGATTATGATTAGCCTGAAAAGATGTGTGTATTTCTAATTCTTGTGATGAGAATAAATGAAGTATATAATATTTGTGGATTGTCATATTCCTATTCTGTCATGTTACTGAATGCCAAAATGTCCTTTAAAAAAAACCAAACACCTAGTGAGTATACAATCATTCTATAGACATTGCTTCTCTTATAACAAGGAGACAGCAAGATTTTATATCCTGGTTAATGGCATAGACCTATGCAGTAGTTTTTATAATGTGAAAGAAAATTAGAAATATCAAAATGCCCAAGTATTTAAGTTATGGCATGTCCATATGCTCTTATATATTGGATGTAGCAAGATCATGCTGTATAAGGCTTTTTGTGTTTGAAAATTGCTTATAAGTTATTAAAAGGGTTAACATGTATAGTAGTGTCTGATTTTCATCTATGGATATATATATATATATATATATATATATATATATATGTAATATATGTATGTACAGGAAGAATTTCTGAGTGTGATGCTATAGGAATAATATCAGTTTTCAGTAGGTGGTGCATTGTATATGTTAGATTGCTCCATAGTGTTCTTTTTTTTAAGATTTAGTTTTAAAATTACAAACATTTGTAATCTTCCAAGTTCAGATATTTTTGGTAATGAAGAAAGTTGTAACACTAGGTAATGTTTTTGTGTCACCAGACAGGGCCCTATAACCTCGAAACCTGCCTGAGCGTGGTCCTGCTGTCTCTTGCCATGGTGATGGCTGGCTCTGGGAACCTGAAGGTGCTGCAGCTGTGTCGCTTCCTGCACATGAAGACTGGCGGAGAGATGAACTACGGCTTCCACTTGGCCCACCACATGGCCCTGGGCCTTCTCTTTTTGGGAGGAGGAAGGTGATGAGTGTTTTTGTTTTGTTTGTCCTTTAATAAAAGAGTTCATGAGGGAGAGCTATATATGTGATCTATTTGTTCAATTTGAAAACTACGTGTTTCTGTTGTTGGCTTTTTTCATACAAATGTTGGAATTTGTCATCTTTCATAGTAAATAACTGGATAGGACATTAATTTGAACTGTATTGATGGCACCTGCAGCAGAGGGTTGAAGTCCCTTGCCATGTTGTCTTCAGCTATTGCTATACTTACTTATGTGGTGCCTTGTGAGGTAGAGATTATGAGCAAGATGGGTATTTCTTAATATAGTTTGTGGCAGTTGCTTCTTTTTATTAATTTGGAATTATGAATACTTAAAGGTTGGGGCTGTAGCTAAATCATAAAGCATTTGCCTATCATGGACAGGGCCCAACCTGTGAATTCTTGGTGCACCAATAAAAATTAAAAGAGCCAACAAGGATGGGTAAAGAAATGTTAGCTGTAAGAATTCTTCAGTATTTTGTGACTTTTTGAATTATTTTCTTTCAATTAAGTACCTGCATTTAATGAACTCTCATAGTCACATTTTCGTCACTACACCTGGTGTGACTCCTTGCTTCTCTTTAAGATTGAATCACTTTTCTTTAACTGAGCTTCTGCCTTTATTTTTTTAATATTTTATTTTTAATTATATGTTTGTGTGTGTGTATATGTGTGTCTGTGTGTTTGTCTTTGTTAGGGTTTATGCAAATGAGTACTGGTGCCTGTTTGATCCCCTGGAGCTTGGGTTACACCCAGTTGTGAGCTACCCAACAAACTGGCGGAGAGCAGAGCCAAACCTGGTCCTTTGGAAGAGCAGCTCAAACTCATAAGCAATGAGCCATTTCTCCAGTCCCTGGCACTGCATTTTAGTAGTTGTTTTATTTTTAAATTGTCATATGTTTTCTATAATATTGATATTTATAACATCCTGCAATGTTGGGTTTAATTTCCAAGTTTCTAATGTTAATATATGAATATTCATCTTTGAATTTTGATTTATCAAGTGATAAAATACTTCATTGTCATCCCTCTGTACTATTTTAGGGTAAGCCTTGCTTATTCCTGGGTTGTTTTAACATTTGTAGAATGGCTTCTGCTTTGAATAGTAGTCAATCTGGAAGTGATGTAAGGACTAACTGTGAAGAGATGTGTTCCCCACCAAGAATATTTTGCTTATCATGGCATCTTACCAGTGTACCTTGTTATAGAACCCCACGCTTCCACCCCAAGCATGCCTTGAAGCTATGTCCAGGAAACTAACAGCGTCTCTCCCACTGAATTTGCTCTGCAGGTACTCTTTGAGCACATCCAACTCATCCATTGCTGCCCTTCTCTGTGCCCTTTACCCACATTTCCCAGCCCACAGCACTGACAACCGGTGAGTCTCATGCATTGCTAAGCCTGTTTCCTGAGGTCTGCTTTACTTTCATGGACTATTTCTTTGATTTTGAACTTAGCTCCATAGCTAAATCTTTTAAATGTATCTTTCAAAGTATTAGACTAGAAGAAAATTCTGGATGTTTGATGCCTGATCATTCTCACATCTGTCAAGCTGTTGTAAATCCAGGTGTAAGCCAGATAGAGTTATCTTTAGGTATAAATTAACCATACAACTTTAGGGAAGTATAAAAAAATAATACCTTTTTTCTGTTACAGTTATTTATTTCCAAGAAAAAAACTTAATCTCAATTAGTGACCATGTGAGTTCTTTCTTTTACACAATTACTGTGAGGTTTTGTGTAAATGACATCAAAGAGGAACAAAAATAGAGACCTTTAAAAAGTAAAACAGACAATTTAGAAGTGGCAGGAAGCAACAGTTTGAAGTTATATAACGTGAGCATTAGAGAGCATTGTAGAGCATTGTAGAGCACAGAGTGACTAGCATCTCCTTTTCTAGGGCAGTGTCCAGAATAAGGGACTTTTTTTGTGTATCAGGAAAGGGAAGAAAATAGTTCCTGATAAATGACACTGTGAGAGGCCAGCACTGTACTTAATCTAATCAGTTGTCTGTCCAAAAGTCAGCAGCATTCTTTGTCTAAATGAGTAGTAAAATGTCAGGAGCCCTTAAAGCCACTTACCATGCATGACTTTGCTCTCTAGTGTCAAGTATAACGGATGACAAGAAATGCCTGCTCTGCAAAAGTGTCTGATGTGAAATCCAACCTCTGTCAAGTGGGGCCCAGAACATTGTTAATTTCCTCCAGCTCTGACCTGCGGCCTCCATCCTTTCATTTAGAATGTTTCAGTGGGTTGTTAGAGTCAGTTACTAAGTCATTGCAGGGGAGTGTTGGATATGTGATAAGTTGAATTTTTCCCTTCTATCCTCCCTCCCTCCTTTTCTCCCTACCTTTCTCCCTCCCTTCCTTCCTTCATTCCCAAGGTTTTAATGTGTATTCAAAGTTTGCATGGAACTAGTATGTGATCCAGGCTGCCTTTGAACCTGTGATCTACTTCAACCTCCCAGGTGTTGAGATGATAGAGGCACATGCTGCTGTATGCAATTTGGTGATAATTACACAGAATCTTTATGTAGGTTTGAGAGTATAGTATAGTTGCAGAGTGCTTGCTTAGCACGTGCAAGGCCCAGTATTCAGTACCCAATTCTGCCCTTCCCCCATCTTTAAATATAAGTAATTCCCCCCTCCTTCAGTTTTATTTTTAATACACTGACAGTAGTGAATAGATTTGAGTAAGAAAAAGGCTGTTTTTTATCACTAGTTTTTCCAAATTGTACGTGTGTGTACGCATGTGTGTTGTATGTATGGCCTGTATGTGCATGTAGAGGCTCGAGATTGACATTGGGGATTATTTTTGTCTGTCATCCCCTACTTTTTGAGATAGGCTTCCTACTGAATCTAGAGCTTGAATGGCAGGCCACCAAAGCCCCCAGAATCCCAGGATCCACTGTCTCCTCTTTCCTGGCACTGGAGGAGTTACAGGTCTATGCCCTGTACCAACTTTTGTATTGGTTCTGGGGATCCAAACTCAAGTCTTCATGCTTAACCCATGTACATTTCACCAACCCACCGAGTCATCTCCTCAGCCTTGTTTTTTTTTTAATTGTAATCTCATTTCATTACTTTTTAATGGGATCTAAAACTTACCTAAATTTTAAAATTTCGTTAAAAATTTTAATATGAAGATTCAAAAGCAAATATACACACATTGGCAGTCTCGCCCATCAGAGTTCTACTGGGGTGTTTCAGTTGTTTGTGTATAAGGGTGTGTACATAGAGAGCATTGTTCTCTGAAGAGAACCCCTGGTGTCCTTTCTTCCCTACTAACCCTGAGGAAAGTACAGCAATTACAGCAGATCCCCGGGAGGGGCCGGGAGGCGTCTTGTGTGAATGGGTGAATGGGGCCTGTTGCTTCACATCTGTGCTTTAGGCCATCATTAGTAAATACTTTCCTGTTAGGACCATTGTTACTTCTTGAAAAATTTTTTTTACCTGTGAACTCAGATAATTCTTAGATCAAAGATTACAGAAGTAGTTTCTTAGGATTTCTCAGTACCCGTTAGTGTCTGCACTTGGTTCAGTAGATAAAGGTGCCTGGTGGCCTGGGTTTAATCCCTAGACCCACGTGGTGGAAGGAGATAGATAAGGAGTTCCTTAAAAGTTATCCTCTGACCCCTGCATACATGTATCACATGCATACACACACTAAACAATACAATAAAAAATTTAAACTAGAATTTCTCTGTACTTTTAATTGAATTTGTCATCTTCATTTCAGATTCTTCTTAGGAAAATATTTACCACCCCATCTTGGTGTAGCCTGTGAGCAGTGGTGGTTGTCAGTCTCTTCACTTCTCTGGGTTTTGTGCACAGGTATCATCTCCAGGCCCTTCGGCACCTCTATGTGCTAGCTGCAGAACCAAGGCTCCTGGTACCTGTGGATGTGGATACAAACACACCCTGCTATGCCCTTATAGAAGTTACTTACAAGGTACCTAACTCTCCCTGTCATCTTTGCAGGTCAGATTATTTTAAAAGCATTTTAGCAAAAGGTGACGACACTAAGTTGAACAGTCATAAAACCCTAAGTTTCCTAAGTTGCTGCTCGTTGCCAGAGCGGCTCGCTCTCGTATTTGTGTGTTATTTTTGGCATTATCAGCTGTTCCTTTGTCCCTAGAGCTGATCATTGGAAAGTGTTCCTGGTAACTTTATGTGGCTAATTCTAGTGTTCTACAAAGTGAGTTTGGTTTATAATGATTCTTAAAGTTTGAGTTTGTTGAACATTCAAAATTCGCAAATTTTGTATTTGTGTATCCTAAATTTGTTTATCTTTGATTGGGATTCATACGTAGATTATAATCATGTAGTCTGCACCACATTAATAAATACTTAGGTTCATCAAAATGTGCTACACTTTGAGATGTGAAAGTGCGATGATGATGTCATTCCTGAAGGAAATGAGTGGCTAGGCGTGAGGGCAGTGCTGGCAGTGTGAGACTTAGAGGGCTATATGGAGAACTCTTATCTAGCTGAAGAGTTTTGGGCAACTGTCACAGAGCAAACTAGGCTGACAAATGGGGCTTGGATATAAACCCGTGCTGTAGAAGCACAGCCCGACAGCGTTGCTGCTCAGGGAAGGGCAAGCCACCAAGGTGTGGAGGGTGATGAGTGCTCTGTAATAGAATGTGGGCCCTAGTATTAGGGATTAGCTGCAGCTCAGCTCTAGAATACTTGCCTGGCATGCACCAGGCCTTGGACTCCGTGTAGGACTGCCAAGCAAAGGCTGTTAGAGGAGGTGCACTGTTTCATAGTCACATGCAGACTGAGCAAGGGGAGACAGAGTGACCATTTGGCCCATGCTGGCTCTGCTTTACCTTTGTAAAGGGCACTCAGTGGTATGAACAGACCAAAGAAGAACTGATGGCTCCAACCCTTCTTCCAGAACTTCATCTTTTAAAGCAGGTAAGTTGGTGTGACTTTGGAGGTTTACGAAGGGCGCAAATTGAAACAGAATTGCATATCTGTAAAGGTCTTCCCATTTAAGAAAAAAGAACTGCAGGAGGAATATTCATGAAGGGCAGAAGAAGTCTTATGTTAGAGGTTTTTACTGATAGTCCGTGTCCTTTCAAACATGGTTCGAATGCCTTTTGGATGGTTCACAAGCAATTGGATCTTGTTAACTTATAGGTGGCTCATTGCAGTGAGTCACTATTCCCTCAAAGAAGCGTGCTCAGTTTGCCAGCTTTGAGTTACTATGTTTACAATTGTCCCTGCAGATGAAAGTTAAAGGGCCAAGATACTGGGAACTGCTCATAGATTTAAGCAAGGGAGAACAGCACTTGAGGTAAGTATGCTGAGTTCACACCTTAGCCTTTCCAGCAGTGCATAGAAGTCTACAGGGAGGTGGGTTCTAGAGTAGTGTCTGGGTAGTGTTATTACTCTTTGGTCTCATGCATGACAGCACGTATAGTATGTTGAACAATATGGTCTATATCTTTGAAATGGGTTTTGTTTTAAAATGTAAACGTTTTAATTTGAAAATCAAAATGTAAATGTTTACACAAGTTCATTGAGAAACTAAAACTGACTCAGATAGTAATGGGTACAGTAAGATTTAGTGTAAAGGGGACTGTTTATAGCATCTGATGCCTGTCAGACATCTCCTGTTGCTTCTTTGTACTGTTGTGTTGTTACAACTAACATAAGGCTATGGGAGGTTCCTTTCAGGTAGAATAAACTATATCCAAATAATTATTTAGCATGTAATTATTTATACATTAGAAAGTATGTAAATTGTTTAAATTCACAGGAAGTTTTGACAAGCATGTAAAAGTTTCATAGTCTGGTTCCAGTTCTATCTTCTTAGTGTCCAGCAGCTAATTTCTATTTAGTCTGTATTAGATTCATTAGTATTTTCTTCCTACTGCAGAACAGTTACTGTGTCTTTACTACTCTCAGTGTCGTAGACACATTGCTAGGGACACAGGAGTCAGCAGTGTTAGGGAAGACCTGGAGAAACTCAGTCCTGAGCAGGTGGAATCCCTTCTCACTGAACAAGGTCATGAATCTCGACATCACAGAAAAGTGGGGGTGCATCCTACCCTCACTTATGTGTACTCAGTCATTTTTTGCAGAGTTAATAATCCTGCCAGAGAATGGGGACAACTTTCTCCCCTATAAAAGTGGCACCGGAAAACACCAAGTTCAGCAGAGAATTATTAATTATTAATAATACCGCCCATAAAACCATCTTTTTTTTCCTTTCTTCCAGGTCCATTCTTTCTAAGGATGGAGTTTTATATGTAAAGCTCAGGGCAGGCCAGCTCTCCTACAAAGAAGACCCAATGGGGTGGCAGAGTTTGTTGGCACAAACTGTTGCTAATAGGAACTCTGAAGCCCGGGCTTTCAAGGTAGTGTTGCATTTCGCTAGTGTCTTCTCAGATAGATTGTAAAGCTGAATGGACCATGGTTTCTCTTGCTTTCTTAGGTGACACCTATAATAAAATAGGGATGGCACCGGGCAGTAGTGGCGCACGCCTTTAATCCCAGCACTTGGGAGGCAGGGGCAAGCGGATTTCTGAGTTCGAGGCCAGCCTGGTCTACAAAGTGAGTTCCAGGACAGCCAGGACTACACAGAGAAACCCTGTCTCGAAAAAACAAAACAAAATAAAAAATAGGGCTGGCATGCTAGTATTCTGTGTAAGACTCGTGTTTAGTGCCACCTATAAAAAACCACCACACTGCAAGCAAGATTTGGTTTATTTTACTTAACTAGTCCCCCGAAGAGAGAAAGAATTTGTAATTTAGCACTAGTGTTTCAGTATGTTGACCAGGTTGGCATCACCTCTTCTGGCTCCCCTTGGCTCTCTGTTTTGCAGTGTGGGAGATTGAACCCGGTACTTTATGTATGCCAGCATTAAATGTTCTATTACTCAGCAATAACCCAGGCCTGACCTCATAGTGTGTAATTTCCTTGTCTCAGACTCCTGAGTGCTGGGATTATAGGCAAACACCACCATGCTTGGTTGTACATTAGAGGGAAAACCCAGTTTTAAACCACATTTGCTTCTTTATAAAGGAAATGATGAGAACTTGAGTCTTGCTTTTTAGTTTATTTCCTAGTACTCAGCTACAGTACTGTTTAAAATGATAAAACAAAACAAAACAAAAACAAACCAGTTAAAGCGTGAGTTAAAGCTCACTACTGTGCATATCTGTGTTCTAGAATTCATTTCCGTCATTAAGAATGTGTTCTGTAACACATCTAGCCTTAAACTTAGGAATTTAATCTCAGTTTTAAGAGTTCAGGGCCAGAAGTGTGTTGAGGAGCCTCTGAGTACCTGGGTCTCAGGCCATAAGCAAAGATGTGTTAGCTCAGCAGCCAAGGGGCAGCCACAGATTCCCCTTTCTTTATTCCTGAGTAAGAAGGTAACAGTTCATTGTAGTTCACCTTACGTCTCATCCGGATTGGTCAGTTGATGTTAATCCTTTCTCACGGTTATCAGGATATAAATGTATAAAAGTTCTAGCCTTGGTGTCAAGTGTGGATTGTTGCTGAAATATTTTGAAGATTTTTTTTTGTTTTTGTTTTTGGCTTAAGTTAGCACTATTTCTTTTTCTAAAAATTAGAGCCTATATGAAAAGTGAATCCAATTTATAGGTAAGTTTGAGCTTAATTTTGAATATTGAAAGTATATAAAAATTAAAGGACAGCTTAGTGTCTTGCCTTCTGGGAGTTCAGAAATAAAATAGGAACCAAAACTGAAGTACTCCATTTTCAGTTTGGAGTAGTAAGTGCTGTAATGAATGTTTTTCCTACTAATTTTTTTTATTGTAGTAAAATACACAAAAAATAAAATTACTGCCTTAGCTGTTTATAAATATGAAATGTTTTTAAATATGTAGCTATCAGTAGAACAATTACAACTTGAAAACTTAAGCTCTCCCTCTTAACACTAATTCCTCAACTAGCTCCATGCAGCTGCCCCCTTTGTCTTTTTGTCTGTGTGATTCCAGTTCCTCTTAAGGACCTCAAACATGAAGGAGCATAGTAATTGTCCTGTTTTGGAAGCTCGCTTGAGTGAGATTCCTCTTTCCTTACTCTCTTGTATAGTATTTGGGGTGTTGTTGTTGTTGTTGTTTCCTGAGACAGGGTTTCTTTGCATAGCCCTGGCTGTCCTGGAACTCACTCTGTAGACCAGGATGGCCTTGAACTCAGAGATCTACCTGCCTCTGTCTGAGTGCTGGGATTAAAGGCGTGCGCCACCAGTGCCTGGCTAAGTATTTGTACTTTTAAGCAGGCTTTTTAGTTAGACAGTGAGTGAGGAAGGAAAGCCTTTTGTGAGTAGTTTATAGAAAGAAGACATGTTTATTAATGACCTCTGGGCAATCAACACTTCATCTTACCTTTGCAAAGGCTTGTAACTTCCTAACAGGACAGGGTGACCGAGCTCCTCCTTGTTTTGTCTTGTGGGACTGACCATTGTGGGAGAGGAGTAGGTAGAGCCTAATAACTGCAAGCCTCACGTTGTGAGCAGAAAGGGAAGTACTAGTTGGTTATCTCATTTAAAGTGGGCTTTGTTTTTTTCTTTTAGCCTGAAACAATTTCATCATTCACTTCTGATCCAGCACTTCTGTCATTTGCTGAATATTTCTGCAAGCCGACTGTGAGCATGGGTCCAGTAAGTATTATATTGTTTGCTGGGCACCAGGATAAGCCTTTGTTAGTTCTGTCAATAGACAACCAAAGTCACGTCTGCCTTTGCGATGGATGACATCCCTTGCATGTGGTAGAGATTGCTGATAAAACCTGTGCCTTCGGTTGCCACCACCACATCTTCCTCTCCTGGGCCCCCTGGTGGATTTGACTCTGGGAGCTCTGTTTACCTGGGTGTTGTTTACCCCTACATCTCTGTTGGTGTTATGCTGCCTTTCTGGATCCCACTCACAGCTGACTAAAGGCTCGTCTCTGGTGTACTCGCAGGTGGTTCTTTTGTTTTGTTTTGTTTCCCTAGATTGATCATTAATCTACCAGATCACATGCTGCTACCTCACCATTCTTTTTAGGTTTTCATTGATGTTATAACACTGCATGGACTATGACTTTCTTTCTGAAGAGATGAACTGTTTACACTGTTTACCATAGAGCTTCAGAATGAGCTAGTAATAGCTCACATGGTTGTTTCTTGACTTGATTTTGTGATATGCTTTGATGTGCTACAAAGTAATTGTGCTTTTCCATAGAAACAGGAGATTCTGGACCTCTTTTCTTCGATACTTTATGAGTGTGTTGCTCAGGAAACCCCAGAGATGTTGCCTGCCTACATAGCAATGGATCAGGTATGATTCCAAAATTATTTGCATTCTAATGCAATTGATGGTGTACTTCAGATGACCTACTACACAGTGGGGAGTTCCCCATGTATTCAGTTTTCAGTTTCTTGTTTGCTTGTAGACATCAAGAAGCTGTTTCCAGTTGAGAGCTCTGTGCTGGACTTGGAGATAGCAGGAGTGTTCTCTGGAAGGCTGCCTTCCTCTTGGGAGTCACACATCCCTTTCCATCTTTTTCCCTTGGTTCGGGGAGGGAGAGATCATTTCCTTTCTTGATTTAGTCTTCCTGTGTCATCTCTTATCTCCTTTCTTTATGGGAAGGCCACAAATGAGTAGCAGGTGAGCCCTATGTGCCCTGGTGTTGGCTGGATAGGAACTTCCACCTTCTTGGCCAAGTCTGCAGGCAGTTTAGAGCCAGGAGCTCTGATTTAGGAAGATGGTGTTCGTTTTGATTCTTTTGATAGTTTCTGAGTGTCTACCAGGGAAGGGACATAATGCCTGAGAGCTTTCCTAAAGCATTGACCTTCTCATCAGGGTTGTTATTAATATAGTTTTCTCACAGTCTCATAGGTTTTCAGACCCATGTTTACAGTTAAACTTAGCCAGTAATTTTCTAACCTGGCTAAAATTAATCTGGGGAATCTTAAAATGCAGATCTTCAAATCCTGTTCCATACCTTCTAAGTTGGAGTCTGGTGGGCAAGATCCAGAACCCATAGTTTTAAAAATTCTGCAGTAAATATGAAGAGTTTATAGATTGGCATTTAGGATTCTGTCTCAAGCCAAAGAACTAATATTTGATGAAAAAAATAATCTTGTGGATAGCTGAGTGGGAAAAACATTTAGTCAAGAAATAATTCCCCAGGCATGAAAATCACAGTACGTAAAGTAGTGTTGTACATTCCAGCAGAAGCACAGGGCCAGAATGCTGTTATTGTGTGGCTCTGTCTCTTCTCAGTTGCAGAGAGTGATCATGGTGCTATGCTGGTGCTCTGCTTGCTGCCTCTCTTGGCATAGCAGCTAAGTTAGACTTCTTGGTTGCTGATTAAATGTTCTCTTCTCTTTAAAAACTTTGGGTATCTTTACCCCTCCACCATCTAGAACAGTCTCCATGAATGAATGTCTCCTCTGGTAGTAGCCATGGTACCTTTATTGGTGATTCTTAACATCAGCATGATCAGTGATTAGGCCTCTGCCCCACAGGGATTCCTGGCTGTCCCTATGTCACTGTACCCCAACTTCTTCCCCGGAGATTTATACCATTGTGTAGGGGTCTACATTATTCAGGGTTGTTGAGCCAAGAATGAACTTGACCTTTGTTGCTTTTACTTGGAAGTTGCCCTCGTGTTGAGGAAAGTGAGCCACACTGGAGAGGGCTCCTTAGTGTAGTCAACTGCACTTCAATACCCCATGAATCTCCATAGCCTCTTGCTGATCTTGTCAGCCATATTGGGACATACCCTGAAGACAGCATGATTAGAACATCTTTCATTAAACAGACTGTTCTTTCTCTTTCTTCACACAGGCTCTAAGAAGTCTTAAAAAGAGAGACATGTCAGACACATCTGATCTTTGGCAGATAAAGTTGATATTAGAGTTTTTCAGTTCCCGAAGCCACCAGGATAGGCAGCATACCTATCCTAAGCGAGGGCTCTTCATAAACTCCGAGTTCCTACCTGTGGTGAAGTGCACTGTTGATGCTACCCTGGACCAGTGGCTACAAGGTATGGTGGTACTGTGGCCTTGTGCTTGAAGGGTATCTCAACTGAGGCTTTTCTATTCTTAACAGTTTCCACTGGCAAACAAGGTAAACCTGGGCATAATCTACAGCTTGATTTTTTTTTTTTTAAGAACTTTTTTTAAAATAATTTTTAGATGTATTTATTTATTTATTATATGTGTGTATACTGTAGCTATCTTCAGACACTCCAGAAAAGGGCATCAGATTTTTGTTACAGATGGTTGTGAGCCACCATGTGGTTGCTTGGATTTGAACTCAGGACCTTTGGAAGAGTAATCGGCGCTCTTAACTGCTGAGCCATTTCACCAGCCCCTACAGCTTGATTTTTGAGGAGTCTGATTGTGTACTTCAGTGTCTTTTTAAAAAAATACATTTCCCTGCTCTCGGGAAGGGCATATTGACTGAGTCAGTGATATCCTTGAGCATCCTTAGCCCTGACTGACTCTCTGCCAGGAGAAGTGCTGACTTGAGAAAGAAGGAAACTATCAAGTCACTCATGCTGACTCACATCACACGAGGGATGCAACCATGGGAATACATTGTACGTCACTTGTACATGAGGTTGACTTTCTGCACTCAGTTCCTGGATCTTTATATTCCTTTCAGTTTATTCAAGTCCTTACACCAAGTATCTGATGGTGACCTGCTTTCAGTACATGCAAACCCTTGTCATGGTCGTAACAATTCTTGCTTCGGTATTTAAGCTGTCCTGCTGTGACACTGGGGAAATAAGTTTCTGACAAACAACCAGACTGTAAAGAGGTTTGTGAAAAGCAAATGAAGGACCCTGCTGTGCCAGCACTGTGTAACTTTGCAATGTTTCTGATAGACATTTAAATCCCCCACCCTTTTGTGAAGATGTTATGTAATAAATGTCAGTGTTTTCTTTCCATTGGGTTTGCTGTGTCAGCACGTGTAGAAGGCCTTTGCCATTGAGTTTCTGCAAATTCTCTGATGGCAAACATCTTAGAATGTAAAAACTGTTTGGTAGTGACAAGCAGTCTTAGTCCTAGTTGCTTTGTGGTTCTTCAGGACATTTGGTGAATTCAGTTTTCCAAACATCTTTATCTCTCTTATTCTCTCAAATTTTCTTTTTTGGTACAAATGACTTATGTCTGTAACAGAAGACTGAACTGAACTGAAATAATGAGGCTAGCGGTAAGCTCGGGTTACTGGAAGTACACAGTTAAGACAGGATTGAGAGACTCAACTCGTTGATTGCTGGACCTACAGCTTTTACCCCTGAAGTTCCATTTGCTATTCTCTGCTTGGTCACTTTGTCCCCTTGTACTAAAACAACCAACAATTCCTTTCTTGCATATTTTCATGCCACTCAGAGAGAGAAAGGAGATGCTTTTGGGAACCATGGCATGAAGATAGACATTCCTATCACAGAAGCAAATGTGTTGAGCATCTTGATTATGACCCAAGCTGCATCTCAGACTATTCCTTAGCCCACCCCTTATGTCACAGAGTATCTTCACTGAATGACTTAGGTCACTTGTCCTCAGTTGACTACTATGCCCAAGATAGGACTGCCTTGGCTGTTCTAGGCTAGAATCCTCAAAGCATGGCTCCTGAGCAGCAGCAGTGCTTGCTTGCACCATGTTACATGTGCATTTTCCTGCCGTTACTCCAGACCTACCACACCAGAAACGTGACCCGTGTCAGACTTTCAGAAATACTCTGATAAGAACTGCAATTTGATCATCTCCTGCTAAGAATAAATAGATTCTAGTCCTGGGATGAAATCAGTCTCCTTGAATATTACACTGGAAGAAAAGATTTGACAGTGGGCATCTGTTATCCTGTAATCACCTGTATTTGTGTGTATTTCCTCACTAAACTGGGCAGCGTCAGGCTACCCAGTGTTTGTACCTGTGCAGCACTGCCTGGTTTGTGCCGGGGCTAAGTATACACTTGATGAAAAGGTTATGAAAGCAATCATTTCCTGTCTCTCTTGTCTCTGTCCCTGACCCATTCAACTCCTTTTGTGTCCTCTCATAGCTGGCGGTGATGTGTGTGTGCATGCCTACCTCAGTGGGCAGCCTGTTGAGAAGTCTCAGCTAAACATGCTGGCCTGCTTCCTTGTCTACCACTCTGTGCCAGCACCACGACACTTGCCACCCATGGGACTGGAAGGTAACCCCATCTCAGCCTCTTTTCAGTATTTGTTCCTTGCTAGTATCTAGTTGGGGAGAAACTCGTGTCAGTCCCCTTCTCTAATGCGGTACTCAGCTGTGTTCATGATTTGTTTGTTGAGAATGCTTTCTGAAAGGAGAACAGACCATATACTTTTACCTCCGAAAAAGATGTTATTAGAGCAGGACTATCGAGTAAATGTGTATATTATTCCATATATGAATGACATCTCTCTATATATTTAATTTATATGAATTGAACTCAAGGTCTTGGGCATGGTAGCCAAACATTCTACCACTGGGCTATATTTACAGAACTTACTTGATTTTTCTTATAACTTTGTAAGATTTCTTAGTTTTTAAAGGGTTTATGTAATCACAGTCTCTGATACCCTAAAACTTCAAAGCTGTTGATTGAATGCTATGTCCAGTATGGAATCAAGCACTAAGTTTGTCTGTAAAACAACCTGATTTATTCATGTCACATTTGAATTACTACCCTTTAATTGAGAGTGAAAAAATATTTTTGAGAAGATGGCTCTGTTAATGTGCAATCACTTTTAGCTTAATGGCATTTTTTGTGTAGAAAACCTCAGAAAAAAATGTAGTATAACCAGACTTAGTTATGGCCATGAGGAACTGCTTCTATTTTGTGGCGTTCCCATGGAAACAAATACAAAGGTTAGTCAAATGCATAACATAGCAGTTACAGGTTTGCTGTTACCTTTTCTGGTTGGATTGTTTGGGAGTTTTTTGACTATGGTAGGGAAAGAGAACCCATGTATTGCCAGGAAGACTCCTTGACTTGTGGGAGAGACGTGAGGGCATAGAGAGACCAAGGGAGCCGGAGTTTGCAAGATGTATCAGAGAGGAACGGGCTATGCAGAAAGTACCAGGGGAGCTTCTGGATTTAGAAGTTAATGGCCAAAAAGTTGCATATAAAGGAATTCCCTGGAGGGAAGAGCTTACAAGTGGACTAGAAGATAACCTGCCAGTTGTTTACTAGTACCTGTCCCACCGCCTCTTAGAAGAATTCTTAGTAGAATTTAGGAGGGTAGGGAAGTAAATTACCTCTGGACTATACCATGTTGTGGTCACACCTTATAAATCTCAAAGGATCAACATAAGTTGTGATCTATGATCGTAACTGCAGGCATGCTTTGTTGAAAGCTAACTGTACCCAGATCTAAGCTCAGTAGCTAAAGAACATGGAAGTACCCAGCAATGAAAAGTAGGTGAAATTCAATATGTGGCATATAATAAAAACAGCCCCGCCCCCTCCTCAGGGCATAGTAGTCCACACCTATAATTTAAGCATTTGGAAATTAAATTCCTTGGAGGCCATCCTTGGCTACAGAGTGAGGTAGGAGCTGGTCTTGGCCCACACAAGACCCTGTCTCAGGAAAAAATAACAACAATAAACAACAGTAACAGCAGCTACTGTTTACAAGCTCACACACTGCCATGCTAATGCAGCCCCTGGCCTAGGCTGCTTAGATTTGTGCTGCCTCACGGTGCTCCTGCGTCCCTAATTATTTACACTTTGCCATTTGTACTTTGCTGCAAGCCAAATAGCTGTCTCTCCCTGGCTTCTTGTGGGGCAAGATTCTTTTCTACCTTTTATCCCCTCTATTTTCTTTCTTTGCTCCCCACCCTGTTCTTACTCAAATAAGGAAGTAAACACTGCAGAATGAGAAAAAGAAAAGTAAAACAAAAACAGCAGCCCACATGCAGAGAAACAGGAAGGTGTATAAGCCGTGCTGCTGGGACTGTAGCGTGGGGAGGAAAGGATGAGGAAGCTTGAGAGACTCTTTGGCGATGTGCCTGTGGGTCTAGATCTCAGTAGACAATCATTTGGGTATTGTCTAAAATCCTGGATAGCCAGGCCTCACTCCAGTGAGTATGTGTAATCTGTGGGACCAAGAACAAGAGGCAGTAGATTAACTCTCAGTCTTTAGTCTGTTGAGGTTGTTTGTTTGTAAAAGATTGAACTCACAGATCAAAAATTAAGTATGAAAATCAGTTTTCAAAATCACTTATAGTAATTGAAGTTAATTGAGTTTAATGTACATAAGTTTTCACAGTGGTTAATTTCTAAAGTACAGAATGGATAAATTTAAATTCTTTAATTGTTTTAGGAAATTAAAAATTCAAGGTTTGCCACTGGGGTGCTTTTGTGTAGAAGGAAGGCTTTCTGGCTCAGGTGTGGTGTGCAGAGCTTGGGAGGGCTGTGTGACTGAGGCTGTGTAGTGATGTCACCTTCTGCATCTCTGTCTCTTCAGGGAGCACAAGCTTTGCTGAACTCCTCTACAGGTTCAGACACCTGAAGATGCCGGTCCGGGCTTTGCTAAGACTGGCTCCTGTGCTGCTTGGGAACCCACAGCCGATGGTTATGTGACCACCTCTGCCGGGAAACCCACCCTAAAAATGACTGCGGCACAGAATCCTGATGGCAGCAAAGTGAAGGCAGCATTTCTGTTTTGTGACCAATGGAACTCAGTTGCATACGCCTCACTGTGTTTAAAATCCATGTTGAAAATATGACAGATAACGCTGGTGCTGTCCACGTGTCATATGATGTATAAAACATCAGTTAAAACTCAAATTTTGTAAATAAAGATTTTTGGTTTGTTTTCAAAACTATTGATGATTGCTTTGGACTTCAGAGAATAGATGGACAGGCTGAGTTTTTAAGCCTTTGAACTTTAGTGGTTCAGGTTCTGTACTCAGAACTGCAAGGCTTAAAAAGCCACATTGTGAAAATGGACTTTGTGCTCCCCGGGAGCGTTTATGTGTTGTCTGTTAACGTAACAGTTATCTTCTCTACAATGAGTCTGTGCTTCCCGTGGTGGATGGATGGCAGCATTACTGCCAGCAGATTTCTACTGAATGAAGAATTGCTCAGCATGGAGTACTGGACTGTGCCCAAGCCCTAACCTTGGTGCAACTGTGAAGGCTGCAGATCTTTGAAGATAATCAAGGTTAAAGGGCACTCTAAGGGGGAGTCTATTTGGTAGAATCGATGTCCTGTTCAGAAGAGGAAAAGAGATGATTTTCTCTCTGTACCATGTGAGAACTCATAGCACAACTGCTCACAAGCTAAGAAGATTCCCTTGTGAGGAACCAGTCAGACAGTCTTGAGCTTCAGCACCTAGAAGTATAAGCGATAAATTCCTGATGCTTAAGCCATCTTGTCTGTGGTACTTGGTGTTTGCAGCCTGTGCAGGCTGTGCATGACACCTGCTCAAAATACTGAAAATACAGAATTACCCCCACAGAGGAGTGCTAAGAAATACGGAAAGCAGTCTATCTGAACTAAAGGTCTGGAAAGTGCTTTTGCATTCTGAGTTTCAGGACAGCTCATGATGCCCCATGTAACAGGAACAACACTCCTTTCACTCCATTTCAACCTGTGCTCACAGCTTTCTCTCAGACCAGTGTGACTGTAAACAAGTAGGAACTGCAGAATGCCTACTCGCTTACTTCCTGCTTGTTTCTGAAAAAGCCAATAGAAATTGCTCCATTGGGATTTGGTAATGTCCATCTGCCTGCCTGCCTGCCTGCCTGCAGCAAGGTAATTTGTGGCTGACTTTGAGGGCAAAATGTGCTTTCCTTCACTTTCAGATTAAGGATTGCAATTAAATGGCAGTTGGTGATGAACATTCAATTTGTATCAATATTGAACCCACTGTCCAAGTTATTTTTCACTCTCAGTTGTTAATGGTTGCCATGGAGGATGTGAAAGAGATGACTGGATTCAGTGGAAGCAGCATTGATGGGCCTTTTGGTCCGCTGGATGGACACCAAGAAGAGATTCTAGTGCTCTTGAGTCAACCATGTTAGGATCTTCAGATAAACTATTTACTAGTCTCCAAACCATGTTGTGGGAACCAGTCTTACCGTGCACAGCACGGTAAGCCAGCCTCCTGGGAACCACGTCAAGGGAAGAGCCCGAGAAACACCTGAAGTGTTCTAGTATCAAAAGTGGCACTTGTGACTACAAGGGAAGGCTGATTACCCAGGACGTTGCTTCACCTCTGATACATGTGGAATGGAGACACAAGGTGCAGCTGCTTTGAGTGTAGGTACTGTCCAGCAGACAGTACCTACTGAGCGGTGTGCTTAGATTCTTTCCCCAAAGGGTACTGATGTCTGTCCTCCTCCCTCTTGGTCTAACGTGGGAGTGAAGGAAAACTGAGCTCAGATGCCAAACTTCAACTACACTACTCCATCGTAGTCCTCAACATTCTGGGCTCTCCCCCATCTGCTACATCCAACCCTGCTCTGGTCTGCTGCTGCCTGCATGGATTCTGAGTCCAAAAGAATCAGAAACAACTCCTCAATGTGAAGGTCTTAGCGTTGGCAGAGCTTCTGAACATGTTGAAAGCAGCCAAGCATTTTTGCAATCATATGGGCTTTTGTATGTTTTCTTGATGTTTCTCCCATTGACTTAGTCTATCAGTATTGTTGACTTAGTCATCACTATTGGTCACATTATATAGAGCATCTTATTTAAGCTTTTGTCTCTTTAGCTAAAAACACTTCTTTGGTAAACTTTTAATACTGCAGTCTTTTTCCTTTAGAATATTTTGGAGTGTACTTTTAAGACTTTTTTTTTTTCTTGAAACATTCATATCAGAATTTTAAAACAGGAACTTCATAATAAATTTAGTAAGATTTATAAGCACCTGCCAGATCTTAATTCCTGTTCTTTTATACTCCAGTGTTTAGCTGAGCTGTTAGCTTTTCTCTGTAGCTAATGGATGTCTCAAGTCTCTGCCTTGTGAGGCTGCAGACCACGTGTTTTAAGAACTCAAGACATGTTGGGTCATGGTGTCATGGTCACCTCAAAGGTGGCGGGTGGGTACCTAAAACAAGGACAAAAAGCCAGCAGCTAGTGTTACATGGTAATTTTCTTCTGCTTGAAACATCCTTCCAGGAAGAAGGGGAGGGGAGGCCAAGACACTAAACAAGCATCACGAGTCTTAGGAAGCTGAAGCGTAAGAGTCACAAAGTGCTTTCCCAAGGTTGTAGAAATGGAACTGTATGGGAACAGGACAGAACGGGACAGATTGACTCACCAACAGAGCTCCCCAGAGAAGGCCTGGCTGCCTGGGAGAGGAGATTCCCTGACTAGTCAAGCAGCCTGCAAGTTGTGTAGAGTTGTTACCCATGATGATGTGGGCTTTGGTGATAGAGCTGCTTTTGAGTCGTTCCTGCTCCAGGAACAACACAAACCCCTATTCTTACAAGTGACCCCAATAAACTCATTATATTGCTAAAGGTGGACTTTAGCAATGTCATTACTTTGGCATGCCAGTGATTCTCTGATGTTTGGGTGCATGTGTGTATAGAGAAAACCTCCTGTGTACTGTATGGATGCAGTAGCTGTCAGTTAAAAGCTGATTTGCTTGTAGCTGAAGCAGGAAATAGAATGTGGGACATCTGATAGGCAGTAAGGATTCTAGGCTGGAGGTAGGCTGGGGAGGAACAAACCCACAGAAAGAAGATGCATGCAGGTTGTTATTTGGGAGCTTGGGGTCAGGAGGAAAACTTGGTTTTTAACAGATGACACTCAACATATAAGGCAAGAAATCCAAACCTTTTAATTTCATACTAAACAAAGTCTTGGAAAGTGAGTAAACAATTTGAGGCCGGTGAGCATGCAGTGTCTCAGACCAAAAGAGTTTGCCTGCCTGCTGCCACTGAGAGACAAAGGAGCACTTTTAAGGTTACAGCACTTGCTAAACTTTGGCACACTTTTCTGTGGACCAAAGAAGACCTCCCCCTCACTGCAGCTGGTGGGGACCTGCCTGGGAAACACCTGCAGCGGACCACAGGGACAGGGGTCAGTCATCCAGATCATGCAGCCAGAATTCAGAGGTTTAAAAAACAGCCCTCAATGAAACCCTGAGGGCATAAGGCAGGGTTTTACCCCACCTTTCCAGAGTGGGGAAAGGTCACAACAAGAGCCCAGGACTGCTGGGACCCAGAGACAGAAACAGATTTCGCCCTTCCCTGTAAACCTAGGAGCAGGAACCACTGCAGTATCCTGAGCTGAAGAGCAGAGGGAGACAAAGGAATCTGAGCACACTGAAACGAAAGAAAGGTAAAAAAATTGTATTTTAAAACTAAAAAGGGGGGCTGGTGAGATGGCTCAGGGGTTAAGAGCATTGACTGCTCTTCCGAAGGTCCTGAGTTTGAATCCCAGCAACCACATGGCAGCTCACAACCATCCTTAGCGAGCTCTGACGCCCTCTTCTGGAGTGTCTGAAGACAGCTACAGTGTACTTACTAAAAAGGAATTGGATATTAAAATTCGCATATACATATCAGTTATAAAAAAAAAAAAAGGTAAGTTTAAAGATATAGGCATGTAAAGATGAGAGACACCGTAACAGGTTTTGGAGTTTGTCTAATGCTCTTTAAAATGATTCCAAGGTAGAAATAGAATAGATATAGAAGAGAGAGCATATTACTTATTATGATATCACATTAACAATCCTCAATTTTAACCTTAATAATTGTATTGGCTTTTCCTTAAATGCTTGGGACAAGGTTGAACAACAGGGACGATCTGAATCATTTACAAAGATAACCCAGGGTTCAAATGAACCTTTCACTGACTTTTTTTTTTTTTTTTTTAACAAAGATTAGCTATAGCTCTGAGTACAGTGGTGTCAGATCCAAATGCTAGAGAATTTGAATAATTGAATCTCTAGCTTTTGAGAATGCTAATGCTGAATGGAATAAAACTTTATGAATGGAGTAAAACTACTGCAGACAGAAGTAAATGCTCACAATGGGTTATAGTTAGGCAAACAATTACAGGAAGTTTAAAAACAAAATGCCCATTGTGAAAGACCATGTCATTCCCTAAAGAACCGTGAACAAACAGTTCTTAAGGATAAATTCTTCTATAATAGTAATAGTTCAGGGGAAAGGTTTCCTGTAAAATGTAGATGTTGTGGAAGGGAGAGTCATGTGGCTCATGAATATAGGTCATCCAAGGATAGCCAAGGCAATTTCTTAATCTCAGAAAACTGACTAAGGGGCTTTGCTCACGGCCCAGCAAAAGACATGAGCCATTCATTTCCTGTCCACCAAGGAAAGATTATTCTGGAAAAACAATTATATAATTCAAAGCCTCATAAGACAGACAGCTGCTCAAGACTTAAACCACTTAATGGAAATAGAGCGGCTCCTAAGGAAACAAGATTCTAAAGATGCCGACAAAACAAACACTCCCCACCCCCTGCCCCATGTTTTAGCAAACTGCTATATAAGATAGGAGCCCAAAGTTAAAATTACCGTTAGATGCCATTGAAATTGAAGAATTAGTGAATACCGAAGTATATGTAACAATTTCCCAAGATTCCTGGAATTCAGCTTGGGTACTTCAAAAAGTTTCTACTCAGCCTCTAGGGATTGAGACATTGTCTCAGGTAAAACAAAGTATAGCATAGATTAAATGTATAGGACCAGAAGATCACATAGAATAGCTAAAGCAATACGTGTCAGATATAGCTGTGAAGTTATGGAGAAGAGATTTATTGCAGCAATGGGAAATACTGATTAACTTTGCTCCAAATTTAAAGGCAGGCTATGAGGGAGGAGATATTTCTGATAAAGAGATTAAAAGATGTTATTGAAGACAGTTAATATCCAAGCTGTCCATAAGCAGGGTACAATAGAGGCTGACTCTTCAACTTTGGCGAAGCCAGCTGCCCTACCACTAAACTGGCAAACCTATTAGGATAGAACAATGGCTTATGACAAGGAAAGTTTCAGGCACTAAAACAGCTAGTCCATGAGCAGCTGAAGGCTCAACATACAGAAGATTCCACCAGCCCTTGGGATCCTCAGGTATTTGTCATTTAAAAGAAATCTGGCAAATGGAGGATGTCGACAGATCTGAGAGCAATTAAGAAAATCACTCATTACAGCCTGGAATCCCATTACCTTTCTTGTTACCTAAGGAATGGCCTATTATAGTGATTGATTTTTTTTTTATTTTGAAGTTATTTTAATTGAGAAATAGAAAACCTCATAGGAAAGAGGAAAGAAACAGAAACCACACAGCATCCAGGCATCACTTCATGCACTTGTCACCCCTCACTGGCTCACTCATCCCATGGTGAGAAAGGACTCAGCCACCCATAATAATGTTATAAATAGGGATATGGATCAGTTTCACGAAGAAACCAATGAATCCCATGATAGCAAATCCTATAGCTGTGGCCATGGCGATCTTCTGGAATTCTTTTTTGTTGGGTTTGGTGCATCTTTTAACCAGCCGAATTGAGTCATTTACAAACTGCCAACTTGACTCTACCAACTGCATCATTACCTGATCCATATTTGTGGGATGGTGATTTTTTTTTCATAAAAACAATTTATTTGGAAAAGAGAAAAATATATTTAAATGTATGTAGTTCTTATTTTAAGGAATTTTTTTTAAATTTTTAATATTTTTTATTACATATTTTCCTCAATTACATTTCCAATGCTATCCCAAAAGTCCCCCATACCCCCCCACTTCCCTACCCACCCATTCCCATTCTTTTGGCCCTGGCATTCCCCTATATTGGGGCATATAAAGTTTGCAAGTCCAATGGGCCTCTCTTTCCAGTGATGGTCGACTAGGCCATCTTTTGATACATATGCAGCTAGAGACAAGAGCTCCGGGGTACTGGTTAGTTCATCATGTTGTTCCAACTATAGGGTTGCAGATCCCTTTAGCTCCTTGGGTACTTTCTCTAGCTTCTCCGTTGGGAGCCCTGTGATACATCCAATAGCTGACTGTGAGTATCCACTTCTGTGTTTGCTAGGCCCCGGCATAGTTTCACAAAAGACAGCTATATTTGGGGTCCTTTCAGCAAAATCTTGCTAGTGTATGCAATGGTGTCAGCGTTTGGAAGCTGATTATGGGATGGATCCCTGGATATGGCAGTCTCTAGATGGTCCATCCTTTCATCACAGCTCCATTGGGAAAGGATCTTTACCTATCCTAAATCAGATAAGGGACTAATATCCAATATATATAAAGAACTCAAGAAGGTGGACTCCAGAAAATCAAATAACCCCATTAAAAAATGGGGCTGAACAAAGAATTCTCACCTGAGGAATACCGAATGGCAGAGAAGCACCTGAAAAAATGTTCAACATCCTTAATCATCAGGGAAATGCAAATCAAAACAACCCTGAGATTCCACCTCACACCAGTCAGAATGGCTAAGATCAAAAATTCAGGTGACAGCAGATGCTGGCGAGGATGTGGAGAAAGAGGAACACTCCTCCATTGTTGGTGGGATTTCAAGCTTGTACAACCACTCTGGAAATCAGTCTGGCGGTTCCTCAGAAAATTGGACATAGTACTACCGGAGGATCCAGCAATACCTCTCCTGGGCATATATCCAGAAGATGTCCCAACCGGTAAGAAGGACACATGCTCCACTATGTTCATAGCAGCCTTATTTATAATAGCCAGAAGCTGGAAAGAACCCAGATGCCCCTCAACAGAGGAATGGATACAGAAATTATGGTACATTTACACAATGGAGTACTACTCAGCTATTAAAAAGAATGAATTTATGAAATTCCTAGGCAAATGGTTGGACCTGGAGGGCATTATCCTGAGTGAGGTAACCCAATCACAAAAGAACTCAAATGATATGTACTCACTGATAAGTGGATATTAGCCCAGAAACTTAGAATACCTAAGACATAAGTTACAATTTGCAAAACACATGAAACTCAAGAAGAACGAAGACCAAAGTGTGGACACTTTGCCCCTTCTTAGAATTGGGAACAAAACACCCATGAAAGGAGTTACAGGGATGGTGATTTGATAGCTTAGAAACACATAGCTTAGGAGAGAACTGAGCCCCATAGTGATTGCTTTTAAAGATTGCTTTTTCACAATCTCTTTACATGAACATGATAGGGGAAGGTTTGCTTTCTCAGCACCTACTTTTAATAGTTGTCCAATAAAGAGGTATCATTGGAAAGCCTTTGGAAAACCACAAGGAATGTTAAATAGCCCTACTTGATGCCAGTACTTTGCAGTACAACAATCATTCGAAATAATTCATAAGCAGTTTCCTCAGTCCATAATTTACCATTATATGGATGATATTTTGCTGGCTGATTCAAAGAGAGATGCCTTAGAAAATACATTTGATGAAATAGAGAATTTTGCCTTGTTGGGGATTACAAATTGCTCCTGAAAAAAAAAATACAAAGAGGAGATTCTATTAATTTTCTAGGACATAAGATAAGTCTACAAAGGATTCAACCACAAAAAATACAAACCAGGAGAGACCAATTAAGAACTCTTAATGATTTTCAGAAATTGCTGAGATATTAACTGGCTATGGCCTACAATTGGATTGACTACCTAAGAGCTAAGTAATTTATTTCAAACCTTATGAGGGAATAAAGACTTAAATAGTCAAAGAAAATTGTCAGCTGGAAAGAAGTTGGTTCTAGTAGAAAAGAAACTATAGGCTAGACATATAGATTGTATTGATCCAAAGATGGCTTGTATTTTAGTTATCTTGCCTTCTAATCATTCTCCCACAGGAATTCTTAAGCAAAGTGAAGATTATATCTTAGATTAAATATTTTTAGCACACAGAGTAAAAAAAAAAAAAAAACATATATAGAAAGGGTTTCTAAATTGTTTCTGAAAGGTAAAACGAGGCTCATCAGTTAGCAGGACTAGACCCAGCAGAAATTGTGGTTCCTTTTACTAATGCTGAGATTGCCTCATTATGGGCAGAAAATGAACGTTGGCAAAGAGCTTGCAATAACTTGGGGGGAGGTAATAACAACAAAACTCCAAGAATTTAGTTTATAAAGAAAACTAATTGGATTCTCCCTTGTGTAGTAAAAGGGACTGCAATCTCTGAGCCCTACATTTTATACTGATGATGTGATAATGTAGACAATAAGCATCAGGGGACCAACTTAATTCTTTAATTATGTTTACAAATTTTTAAAAATGTGTGAAGGTACATGTGTACCACAGAATTCCCACTTGTTTGTATGTTTAAGTGCTTTGAATGTATGTCCATGTACCACATGCTTGCAGTGCTCCCAGAAGCCAGAAGAGGGCATTGGATCCCCTGGAACTAGATTTACAGATTGTTGTGTGCTTCCTTGTAAATGCTAGGGATTGAACTCAGTTTCTTTGCAAGAACAGGCAATTCTCATAATGGCCATCTCTCCAAATCCAAGAGGAAAACTTGAGAGTGGGCCTTTACCTTCTTTCTTGTTGGGGTATGGTCTCTCTTGTTTCTGTTGTGTATCATACTCTAGGGATCAAATTCACATCAGGCTTGCACATCAAGTGTTCCCCCCACCCCACCCAACCCCATCCCCCACCCCACCCCCCACTGGCTCCATTGAATTACTCTGTAGTGCCTAGCTTTCCTCAGGTTCCCAAAGCCTTAGATGCTCTAAGCTAGCTTTCCTCCCTCTGGACTCCTGTTGGCACTCTCATCTTAGGGTTCCCAATTACTTGTCCTCTACTCCAAGCATAGTTTTTAGTATTTTGATATGATCTTTCAAGCAGTGAAGAGCTAGATTTTGCTTTGTGAGTCAATCAGGGTCCTTTTTAGTAAAACATACTTATTAATACATATAATGTAACCAAACTACCATTTAGTAAAACAACAGAACCAAAACATAACAATATATTTCAAATAATATAACCAGTATAATACTACATTCCTCAGCCATATGGTATATGTGTAGTATTTTTTTTATTTTATTTTAAGTTTCTAGTTGATCTGCTTTCTTTGCTCTTTTGATACCTATCGGATGCTTTGCACTTAGGATGGCTCCACTTCTTCAGGCCCTCTATCCTATCTCTTGTCTTCCAGCCTTTTGTTTTTTGTTTCCAGTGTTGGTGGTGCCCTCACCCTCGCCTTCTTTGCCTCTTCTCTTCCTCCTCCTGGCTCCTGCTTGTTAAGTCATTAGGGCATGAAAATTGCATATTAAGTCACTGTTCCTACTTTGATTTCAGCCTCACATCTCTACACTATAATGCCCAGTACCTCAGGGCTTCATCTCAGATTTCCCCTCAAATTCCTTCATTGGATAATCTGGAAGACTATGCAGAAAGAGCTCTGAAGACAGTTTCCCCAGGAATGTCAGCTCAGAAGTCCCTCCATCCTCTGATGTAAGTCTCCCTGCCTCCAGACTGAGTTGTTCTCTCCCCATCTCAGTTGTCTCTTCCCAGTGCACCCGCTGCCCCCCACCCCCACCATCTCTTTACCTTCTTCCTTAGTTGTCTAGGACTCTCAAACTTTCCCCTATAACCTTCCTCTTCCTATTCTTGCTCTTCAAAGGTACAGCTGTCCTTGAGTGTCCTTCCAAATTGCTGTGAGACCTTGCCCTGGATACTCAGGGGACAGGGACCTTTATAGGGTACCCATTTGACAGTGGAGAACAGTGATTCCTTGGCTGAGGACTGCTTGTTCTCACTGGACTTTCCATCTTACATCCTGAGGAGGGCTGGAGGTGGGTTGCTGCCATTGCGCAGACACTGGATCACAGGCATAAGACAATGGCTTCTTAGCAGGGAAGGAGTTAGCAAGGATAGGCAAGAACTAGACAAAGGAAAAGTGCAAGGAAACTCTTGAACATCACATATATGCTACATGGAAGAAAAGAACTGGGGAGATCAGTGGTCACTCACCTGTCTAGGAAGGACAAAACCCTAGGGCCCCTGAATACTATAGCATTTGGAATTTAAAGATTCCCAATGTGGTCGTTTTTGACATTCCCATAAAACCCCCAGTGGTTAATCTTTGGCCAACTAGCTCACTGTTGAAGACAAGGTTCCTGCTTTCTTCTCTCCCTTCTTTAATTGTCCAGGGTTAAAATAGACTGACACACCCTGCAATATACAGGGTATCTAGTGGGTTGTTTTAGCATAGCCATATGCCTAGACAAAGACTCTTGAACATTTCACTAGAGTTCTCTCTCCACTTCAAGTAAATCCAAATAGAAAGGGAAATTTCAACCCAAGAGGGTGTGCCTTGGAGTGTCTTGCCACACAGGGTTGTTCCTGTGCTATATAGCAGTTGTCTTCCTCACAGAATTCCCTGTCCGTTCACTCCATTTTGTTCCTTGCAGTCTGTTTTCAGAGACTAGCAATGTCAGGACTTCATTTGCCCATGGAAATGTGTGACCTAATCATGTCCTTCACAGGCCCAGCTCACAGAACCTTCTTTCATGTGGCAGCAAAACATACAGAACCCAGGAGCAGAGGTTGGAATTTCTCTTTTCTCCCAGGAACCACACAATGAAGAGTCTCTTCTCCAGAGTGGATTCCTCCAGTGTTTTTACCAAGGCATATTTTTAAATGTCACCTGAGCTTAAATTGAATTTGTTGCCTAGAAACATGTTTCTGCAAGTTAAAAACAAAACATCACACACACACACACACACACACACACACACCCCGAAAAAGGACATGCAAATTGAAACTTTGTGCCATGGACTACATGGTCCTGTGATACAATCCAATTGGAGAATTGAGGTTTATACACTTTCTGTACCTTAGTAGTGCTCATGCGCTCTCATCCAAGAGGAAACTCTAAGATGAAAGATGATAGCACAGCCTCCTCCCATGTCTACATAGCCTAGAATACTGCTTCAGGGACCCAGAGGACAGAGATAGCCCACATATGTGCAGCTCCCTGCTCCATGACTGTGCTAATGATCCCCAGGCCTGGGAACCTAAGGGGTACTCTGGCACATATGGCTCCAGACCCAGTGCTGTGGGTTCTAGTACCAGATCTGAGAGAGAAAGGTGAGTCCAGGAGGATGAACCAACCCATCCTTGCTCTTCCCTGGGCAGGATTCTGTCTACCCACTCCCCTAGCTTAACCCTAACAGACCTCTACACACTGCTCTGGTGTGACCCAGGCTTGGAAGAACTCTTCTGCAGTCTCAGGAAGTCCTTGGACGAGTCTTGCCAGGTGTCTCTGCCCAGCAAGAATGGAAAGATACTCCCCTTAGGTATGGAGTCATCCTCTTCCATTCACAGGCAATGTAGCTGCCACAAAGAGTGAGGAAGTGCATGCCCCTAACCATAACCCCTAGACCAAGACAGGGCAGTTGAGAGACGTTACAGAGGGGAAAGTACAAATCTAAGAGACGAGGTAGGTACAGGGAAGCTGTATCTTCAGATTGACCTGAGCCTACAGGGATCTCGAGGCATCCTCAACACTAGGTCCATGTGCCCAAGTGGTGCTCAGCCTAGGGAAAGGGAAGTCCTCCTTCACAGTGCCATCTTCCTTCAGGTAGCTCAGTCTGTAGAGGGCTACTGGTGATTACTGGTACGTCCATGACCTCAAGTCCTGTGCCCCCTTACCACCTGGACACAGGAAGATTTCAGCTGTGTGTGGAGTCACCACTCGACACACAGAATGAGCCTGATGGACTGATGCAAGCTGTAGGAGTTGGGTTTGGACAGATTGAGAGCTGGTCCTCAGGAGATGCTCATAGGACCAGGAAGAAGTAGATCCTGTTGTAGGGATGTCCAGGCAGTCTGAATAGGCCAAAGTATTCCATCACCATGGACAGCATGTACTGTGAGCAGACTGCTCATAAGGGGTGGAGAATGGACTGTGGATATGGAACAAAATATCTCAACGAACCCTGGGACCTTCCCTATCCCTTTGCCATGTCATCAATTTCACACATAAGAGACTTACTGAGGGGTCTAGAAGCCTTGCGGCTGTGAGGAAGGAGTTCAGGGACAGTAAAGATGGGCAGTGTGCCCTCCCAGGAGATCCATTACTGGACATTTCTTTTCTCCTGTATCTAGGAATTACTCCTTAGACCCATCCTCCCTCTCTGGTATTGCAGGTGCCTCTCAGTCAGTCCGAGGAAAATATCAGCTGCCAGGATGAAACTCTGGATAAACAAGAAAATCCCAGTTACTGCCCCAAGGATCACGAAGCCTTCTGCAGGCTACACAAAGGAAGGGAAGCTGAAGGAGCTCAGTGGTCACATGTGGGCTTTCCTCTCCGTGGATTCTTCGGCAGGTCAGAGTGGCAGCTGTTTCTGGAGTGAAGCAGCCGCCACCCTGCAGGAGGCCCTCAGCCCAGTATCACAAACCCATGCTTGCTTCTCTCATTGGCACACGCCTGCTGGGTGTTAAATCTGTTAAATGTCCTTGTTGTAGATCCTTTAATGTGGTAAATGGTGGGATTTGATCTGTTTCTCTGTGGTTTCCAATGTTTAATACACTTTCCTCAACTTAAGAACCTGGCTTTTGTCCTTTTGACTCTATGGTACCACATTCTGTCAGTTCACCATGTGACCATGCATGGCTCTTCTCTATGTTTTGACTGATGCTCTGGCAGGGATGGAGTCTTCTTGGCCAACTGTTCACAGTATCACCCCCTGCCCCTCACTGCTTTCTTGCATCTTCTCATTGCCTGCATTAGTGACTGTTTTCCTCTGCACAGGAGCTCCTTGCTTTAGAGTTGCTTTCGGGAAGCATAGACTTTATGCGAAGACCGGAGAAGTAGGAACCTTTATAGTCTTCACCACTTGCCTTCAACTCTGTTACTGGGGGGAGCAGTGAATGGGTCTGCCTGTGGAGAGGTGGCTTGCTGTAATTTGTCAGCCTATTGACACACAAAGGGAGACTCCTTACACCTTGCAGAGCTGGTGGTCCTTGAATCTGTGCCATCTGGGTTTATTCTGAAGCCTGGAGGAGGGTTCCTCAGTTTTGAGAGCTGGCCCTAGGCATTTCCCCAGCTCACAAAACACACCCAGAAGCCCACAAAGGGCTTCTTGGTCCTCAGAGCAGTAACTAGGATTTCTCTTCTTGTTTATCCAAAGTTTCACCCCAGTGTATGCTCCACAGTCAACATGCTCCCCTTCTGCCTCCTGGAGAACTTCAGCTCAGAAGCCTCAGTTATGGCTTCAGAGGCCTGCAGGCCACTCTCCTGGAAAGCTGCAGAAACAAAACCTGATAAGTAACTTACTTCCTGGCCACTACTCTGAAACGCAGACATCACCTCATAAAGACAAGGTGACAAGAAGTCACTCAGCTGTCACTGGGCCTTCAGGGACAAGGGAGTTCAGGGGTGATAGAGTATGCATACTTCCCTTGAAGTAAGCATACCAACTTGCTTTGCCTCTGACCCCTCTTCCTCTTGGTTCTCTCCTCATGGGCAGCCTGTGCAGAAGCATCACTAGAGCTGACCTGAGGAGTTGCAGGGAGAGAAGACCCCATGTGACCATGGACGAGACCTACCTGGGCAAAGGTTCCTATTTTCTAAAACTTGGTGAGGAATTTGTATATGAATTCTGAGGATATGAAAGGAATGGTCAATGTCTCTCCCTCCCCAGCTCCCTACCCCTACACACACTTGTACTTATCTACAGAAGAGGCTGGGAACTCTGTTACTATATACTATTCTTTGTCAAATATATGTTTCTCTCTGGTTCTGCTCTCCATGGATTATTCTGCCTGCAGGATGGCCTCTGTGGAGAGGCATACACAAATGTTGGGCTTCTCTCTGTCATAACTACAAAGGTGAACAAGGGATTGTCCTCCTGGCACATCAGGATGCCCCTGGCAGTGCCCTCCAGAACTTGACTTTAAGAGTTGAGTTGGTGGTGAGAGGAAGCTTGGCTTCTGCTCCTCATTCACCTGGTCACCAATGGTGAAGAGAACTAGGAACACACTTTCCATGGGCACTTGCTTCTTCCAACCCTTCTTTGTTGGTTCTCATGCTTTGGCGCCATCTCTGAGGCAACTGGTGTGGACATAAAAGAATCCTGTCTTCTCTTGGTCATCTCAGAACAGCTAAGGGATTCAGCCTGATTCTAACCAGGCTCTTTCTGCTTAACCTGCTTCCTGGAGAAAAAGTAATAGTAGTTACAGTTTCCCTCCCTCCCTCCCTCCCTCCCTCCCTCCCTCCCTCCCTCCCTCCCTCCCTCCCTCCCTCCCTCCTTTAGGTGAGCCAAAGGTGGCTTTTGATTGCTGGACTTCAATACTTTGATAGGTGGACGTTAGTAGTCAGCCTCAGGAAAAGGAAGTGGCAAAGTAAGGGAATAGACCTTGGGGGCTAGCTTTAGGAATGTAACCTAACAGGTTTTAGCAAGGCAGAGGGAATGGGGGAGAAGGATAATGCCTGCCAGAGCCATGCTCACTCCCCACACTTGAGCTGGCAGAGTCTCTTCACTGACGACATACAATTCCACCAGAACTCGCTCTCTGGTTTATTGAAGAAACCCACTCCAGGAATGGGCTATGGGCAGCAGGGGCAAAGGTGGCATCTCCTTTGAACCCTCAAGCGATCTTCTCCCATTCCCATAAAACTTTTATATTTTGCTATAAAGATTCGCATGCATTTGTAAGAAGTGACCCAGAGAGCTTATCTGTCCTCTCTCTGTATTTTCCATTTTGGACACGTTTATAACTATAGCACCCTGTCCTGAAGAAATGAAGATTTCGTTGCTCTGTCTGCATTTCCAGAGCGAGGATTGGTGGGATTCCAAGTCCTGAGCATGAGTCAGGACCTCACCATGATGGCCTCGGGTGGCAGGGCTAGTCACACCACCCTCACATCTCCAGTTCCACCTCTCCTCATGATGCTTGAACTGTTTCTCCTTCTTCCTATTTCTCCACTACATATTTGCACATCATAGTGACTCCCCCTGCCCATAGTGGCATCCACCCATGCTGCCTTAGGGCAGGTGATTTTTTTTTAATTCTCTCTCTTCTCTCTCTCTCTCTCTCTCCCCCTCTCCCTCTCTCCTTAGTTGTGTTATTTCCTTTTTTTGAATTTCTTTTATATCCTGGTTGATCCTGTCAGATGTACACTGGGCCAAGACTTTCTCCCCCCAGCAGGCTGTCTTTTCACTTGGCCTTTTCTATATAGAGCTCTGTAGCATCACGAGCTCACAGTCATTGTTGGCCTTCTTTCCTGGGCTACTGGAACTGTTTGGGAACTCCTCCCCTATGTCCGTGTCCTGCAATGTTTTCCCTGATTTTACCCCTGACAGTTTCACAGTTTCAGGTCTTATGCTACAGATTTGGAGTTGACTCTGGTGCAGGGCGAAACATAGGCTCTTGTCTCATTCTTCTTTGTGTAGTGACTGGTTTTCCAGCTCCATCTGTCATGTGTCTGTCTTTTCTCCCATGTGTCTTTTTGGCATATGGGTCAAAAAATACAGAGGCTAGAGTTGTGTGTCCTTTCACTTTGGCCATTGATTTCATCATCTAGCTTCTTGTTGGGGGCAGGGGAGATGGCAGGGGTGGGCAAGAGCTACAAGGAGAGAGAGTGTGTTGTTAGGATAGAAAAGGTAAATTTCTGCATATCACACACAAAGTTTATGGTGGAAAATGCTATGGAAGCTTAGGGTTACTTCTCACTGTTCCAAGTGATGAACCCAGAGTAGCCATGACTACTGATGCCATATCTTGAGATCCTTGTGTGTGTGTGTGTGTGTGTGTGTGTGTGTTGAGTTTTACTCTTCTAGGAAAGTCCAGGGAATAAGACAAAACTTCTGCTAAACTGGGTTTCTCCTATAACTCGGGGTTCCTGATTTCATCTTTCCCCTCCTCTCTCCACCCACTGGGACAGATGAGTTTCAGTCACACCCTGCAGCATGGTAGGATAGCTAGTGGGCTATTTTAGCACAACCGTATGACAGGACAAAGAGACCCTTAAACATCTCACTAGACTTCTCTCTCCACTTCGAGTAAATCCAAATAGAAAGAGAAATTTCAACCCAAGAGGGAGTTGAAGTGCCTTAGAGTGTAATGGCAGACAGGGTTGTTTCCTGTGCTATATAGCGGTTGTCTTCCTCACAGAATTCCCTGCCTGCTTACTCCTTTTTGTTCCCTGCAATCTCACTATTTTCAGAGACTAGCGCTAGATATGAGGACATCATTTGACATGGGACCTGATCATGTGATCTGATCATGTTCTCCACGGGACCAGTTCACAGAACCTTTCTTTATGCGGGTGTGAAACATACAAAACCGGAGGTTTGGAATTTCTCTTCTCTCCCAAGAGCCACACAATGAAGTCTCTTCACCAGAGTGGATTCCTCCAGTATTTTTCATCTAACTATATTTTAAAATGTCACCTGAGCTCAGACTGGAGTTGTTGCCTTAACAATGTAAGTTTAAATTTTTTTTCTGTGAGTTAAAAATAAAACACAACAACAATAAAAGGCTTAAAATAACAACAATAAAAGGATTAAAACCTTGTGTCACAGATTTCGTAGTTCTGTGACACAATCTGGCTGGAGAATTAAGGTATACTTTCTGTATCTCAGCAGTGCTTATATGTCTCCTCTCATGTCTACACAGCCCAGAATACTGCTTCAGGAACCCAGAGGACAGAGCTAGTCCATGCATGTGGAGCCGAGCCCCTGGCTAGGACCTCCACTCACCTGGCTCATGTGCAGCCCCATGCTCCACGACCCTGCTGATGGTCCCCAGGCCTGGGAACCTAAGGGGTGCCCTGGCGCACCCGGCTCCAGACCCAGTGCTGTGGGTTCTGGTTCTGGATCTGAGAGGGAAATGAGGTGAGTCTAGGAGGATGAACCCATCCATGGTCTTCCCTGGGCAGGACCCTGTCTACCCACTCCACTAGCAGAACCCTGGCAGACCTCTGCACACTGATCTGGTGTGACCCAGGCTTGGTAATCCATGGCTAGGATGAAATCCTTCTGCAGCTTCAGGAAATCCTTGTATAAGCCTTGCCAGGTGTCTCTGCCCAGCAAGAATTGGAAGATGCTCCTCTTGGATATGGGGTCATCCTCTTCCATGTCACAGGCGATGTAGCTGCCACAGGGAGGGGGAAACACATATCCCTAACTGTGACAGTTGGACTCAGGCAGAGCTGGCGGGAACACACAGTTGAGAGGGAGGGTAGGGAAGCAGTCTGTGCAGGTTGGCCTTGGTCTAGACCATCCTCAGGGCATCCTGGACACAGAGCCCGTTTACTTCTCAGCTCAGGAAAAGCAAACATAGTTCTTTCTTCCCAACTTCTCAACTTCCTTCAACTTCTCAACTTTCAGGACTCTCTCCTTCCTCCCCTACCTGATCCCTTGAAAGTTTCAACTACTCTGGTTTGAGGGTCACCACTTGGTCCTGATGGATTGATGGAAGCTGTGTGAGTTAGGGTTTGGACAGATTGAGAACTGGTCCCCAGGAGATGCTCACAGGGCCAGGAAGAAGTAGATCCTGTTGTAGAGATGTCCAGGAAGCCCAACTCGACCAAAATACTCCACCACCATAGACAGCAGGTACTGTGTAGAGAGACAGGTGAGAGGAGGCAGGTGGTAGACAAGAGGACAAGAAATCTCAGTGGGGCCTAGACCTTCTGCATCCCACTGCCACGCCCAATGATACACAGAATGAGGGGCTGGAGTACACTTGCTTTGCGGATATGAGCTGATTGGAAAACCAGGAAGGAATTGGGGGAATATAATAACAATGGGTAGTAGCAGACTTGGGTTATCTTGGGCTCCCACCCTTTAATATTGTCTGCCTGTCCTTTAAGGACTGTGACTGTAGAATGTCTGAGGCTGCAGGTACCTTGTCAGATACCCTGAAGAAAATGTCCGCTGCCAAGAAATTCTGGACCACAGGATCCTCTGTAAAGGAAGCAAGAATGAGAGGGACTTGGAGCTCCCATCTGGTGGGCCAAGGGTATAATTGTGGGGCCCCTTTTCCCAGGGGTATGTTTCAGGAGTAATCTGTGGCCTCCAGACTTCTCCCCCTGAGCTGGCTCCTTAGAGGAAATGGGACCTCTCTTAAGGTTATAACATTTATTTCAAAAGCATAGTTTGTCCCTGTCATTGACATACCATGTTGTTTTTGTGTATTGAATTTTGCTGTTGATTCTTGAGCTTGCTCAGTGAAGACATTTGGTACTTTTCCTCATTGAAGGGATTTGACATAGCTCTCAATGTTAAATTTTACTACAACAACTCAGATGTGACCTTAGCTCTCTAGGAATGCACAGCCTGTCCATTCACTATATTGGGACTGTATCAAGATCCCCTGTCTATATGATGACTGAGTCCTTGGGCAGAGAAGCAGAGTTCATAGCTCCATGCTTACAGCCTCTCCCTTCTTCCCTGGGTGGTCTCTCTCCCTGAGATAGTGACCAACTTTGCCTCTCCACTGGAGCTCATCTCTGCTTAGAGTTCCTTCCTGAAGTCACCCTTTTCTGGTGGAGACCTGTGCTTGTAGTGTCCTATGAGTGCTTCACCAGTTGCCTAGGCAACTAGCACTTGTACAGTGTATGTCTTCTGTAATTTCCCTGACCCTCAGAAGGGCACTGTCTGATAGAGCATTCTCAAGTGGTTAAACCATTCCATTCTTCTGCCAAACAACATGATTCTTTAGGGCCACATGTAAGTATTGGACACTGTCATCCAACAGGGTACCTGGCAGTCACATGGAGGAACTGAACACTGGAATGCAGTGGAAGAGGCTGAGGAGCTGAATGGATATGCTTTAATTCATTTAAAAAGGCGTAAATAACTGACTATGGCTGGTAGATGCTCTACCAGGTAGTATACCTGGAAGTTGTTCCCAACCCGCTACACTTGATCCCAGATCTATGGCCTCATATCACCTTGGAGAGACTTTCTGTGCCTTTCTGGTTTCATAGAGCTCTCCTGTCATTATCCTTGCCCATCTCTAGGTGCTGTGGCCATCTGAAGCTCTCTTATGGCATGAACAAGAGCTGATAGCAACTTTATTTTGTAAATGTTTGGGTGCTAGAGCATCACAAAAGCCAGATCAGTAATGTTTTCTGTTTTCTTCTCTCCAAGGATTCGTCACAGAAACAAAATACCTCCACATAACCCTGGGGCCCTTTATCCGTGTTACCTGGGGGCCCAAGTGTACTCTGGGGAGCACTCTGGGGGGGTTGGAACCATTGCTCCCTACACTCAATGTTCAGTTTTGAGTGTTGGCCCCAAGTATCTAATCCTCAGTTCAGAGGACCCACCCAGAAGTCGGTAGAAGGCTTCGAGGTCCTCAGGGCGGTAGCTGGGTCTTCTCTTCTTGTTCAGTATGAGTTTCATCCCCTCTATACGGTTCACAGTCCATATGCTCCTTTTCTTCCCCTTCCTGGGGAACTTGAGCTCTGAGGTGGCTCCAGGGGCAGCTTCAGGGGTGGCTGTGCTAGAGACCAGCACGCTGCCCTCTTGGGTAGCTGTGGGAATAAGAGCTTCTCAGTATAACCATGGATGTGGCCATGCTGAGAACACTGGCAACCTCCTGACCACTGCTCAGGAATCTGTCACTTCTCGAGGACTAAGTGACGGTAGTAACTTGGCTGTGACTGGCTCTTCATGCAGGGACAAGAATGGACATATACCTGCTTTAACATCCACAAGTGTCCTTGTCTTGTGAACCCTCTTCCTTTTGGTTTGCTGCACAGGGACATCCCCTGCCGAGGCATCACTGGAGGCAAGAGTGACACAGACTCCTGGATCTGCAGGAAGAGACCTCACATGACCACAAGAAGACAACCTGGATATGGTTGGGTCCTTCCCTTCTCAGAATTCCATGTGACATCTAGAAACATCTGGGAGAAATGGCTTTCACTTATCTACACATTACACTAGACATTGAGTTACAATGAAATATTCTTTGTCAAGCTCCAGCTGTTCTCTGGTGCCTCTTTCTGTGGATCATTCTGCCTGCAAGACACCCCAGGGAGACAAATGAATTTGCTGATCTTTTATCTACCATAGCTACAAAAGTGAAGAATAAAGTTGATGTCCTAGATCATCAGGACACCCCTTGCTCTGGCCTTATGGAACTTGATTTAGAAGAGTTTGGGAAGAGGGAGGAACTAGGCACAGTGGTATGCTGTTTCAAGTTGCATTCATACTTGGACAAGAATGTCAAGGGGCAGACACCTACCCATCTTGATATTGTCCAGTTTTCTTTTTCTTTGGCCCCTTTTCCTCTTGGATCTCTGCTCAGGGACATCCCCTGCAGAGCCATCACTGGAAGCCAGAATGCTGCTGACCTGTGGAGCTGCAGGCACAAAAGACCCCACATGACCATGAGAGGCACCCACTTGGCCAATGCTGGGCTCTCCCCTTCTCAAGCCTAGTGAGGAATTTACATGTAACACCTGAAGACAGTAAGAGGAATGCTTCCCCCACCAGGTATATGCTTATCTACAAAGGTGGCTTCGAGCTGAGTTCCTATGCACCTTTTTTTGCCAAGCAAACACTGTCCACTGGCACCTGTTTCCCTGAATCATTCTGCTTGCAGGACTTTGGGGAGACAGGTGACATCTCGGATCTTCTGTCTGAAGAAGCTACAAAAAGTGAACAAGAAGTGACCTCCTTGCTCAGCAGGACAGCCCTTGTCATGCCCCTGCAGAACTTGACTCAGAATAGTTGGGGAAGAGGGAGGGGCTGTACTGTCCCACCCTGCGTTCTTCTGGGGACCAGGGGCGAAAGCGCCAAAGGGTGACACACACCTATCGTTGCTTTCACAGGCACTTTTTTCTTTTGACCTTTTGTTGGCTTCTGAAGCCTTGGTGTGGTATCTGAGGCAACTGGTGTGGACATAATGGAATCCTGTTGTCTTTGGTTTTCCCAACCAAGGAGACAGCCCCGCTTGATTCCAACTCCAGGCTATCTCTGTGTAGTCTTCTTTTACTAAAACAAAAGAATAATAAAAAAGTTGCAGTGGTTAAATAGTTAATGGTAGCTGAAAGTTTTTTTTTTTTTTTTTTTTTTCTTTTCTTTTGAGGTAATGGGACTTGAACGTAGGACTTCACACATGCCGGGGAAGCGCTTCACCATGGAGCTCCACACCATCATTCCTGATTATTTTTTGTAATTAAAAAAAAAAAAATCTATTTTATGGATGAGTGCTCTATCTGTATATACACCTGTGTGCCAGAAGAGGGCATCAGATTCCTTTATAGATGGTTGTGAGTCACCATGTGGTTGCTGGGAATTGAACTCAGGACCTCTGAGTGCTCTTAACCACCGAGCCATCTCTCTAGCTGCTGTTTTTGATTTGTTAGGAAACTAGAATTTAACCTGTGCATAAAGAAGACCTCGTACAGTCCTTGTAATCTGTGAATAAGAACTGTAATCCACCTGCTTTACACATGAGAAGGTGGACTTGTGTAGAGTGTGTCCCCTGACTGTGGCTAGGCCACCATGGGTTTGCCAATGGGAAGAATGGCTATTGCCAGTCATGTTTCCAGTTGGGTCAGTATGGATGATTCTACACACCTGTTTTCTTTGATATTACCTCTTTACATATGTCTATGAGCCATTATAAATTCACAGGCAATTAAATCTTGTTAAAAATACAGCCCAAGTGGTCCACACTGTCCTCCTTGTGGCTCCTTCTCAAGGGCAGTCATTGGTGGACAAGATTCCTCTTGACTGTCCCCCTCCCTGTTTTCACTCTTTCCCCTTTAGCTCACATTACCTTTTGTTTTGTTTCCCCTAATCTAAAACCTGATTCCATTCCCACTGTATCACCAGTTGTCCATCCTGAGACTCCAGTGGGTCCCTGACATACGCCAAGACTCTCTCTCTGAAGAAACACAGCGCAGCACCTGATACTCAGCCTAGCACAGCATTGGGTGACGCCTGTGTGAGCACCTGCTCTGCTCTCTCAAGCTCTAGGCCTTCCAGGCACATTCAGAGTGTACCCAGAGCTCCGTCTCACAACTGTGAGGAGGGCGGTGATAGTAGCTAAATGAGCTCAAACATTCTGAAGGTCCTGTTGACATCACACCATTCCGTCAGAACCTGCTCTCTAGTCTGTTAAAGAAATGCACCCGAGAAACAGGCCATAGGCATCCAGGGTAAAAAAGATGCATGCCTGTCTCCTCTGGACAATCAAGTGATCTTCTCTTGTCCCCCTGATAAATTCTTTTTAGGCTTCACCTTGTACCTAAATCACACTGTCTAAGAATACAAATGAAACTGTGTTCCTGAAAGAGTAGATTCAGAGCACACAAGCATTGACCCCTTCATCCATAGTACAAAGCTGTGTGCACAGTTTACTTTGCTGTTTGGGTTTGGTTCCTATCAGAATACAATCAAATCATCTTTCAAATCTTATATGTTGATACTAAGATTGGTATGCAGATTCAGAACTTATACCTAGAGATTGATACATCACTTTCTCCAAATGATCTTCTTGTGAGAACAACCTACATAACCAGTTCAGTACCCCAGGGAGGTGGAGATTGGTAAGTCACCAGCCTTACTTGGGTTTTTCAAATGGACAAGTTCATGCTTATGTGTCTGTATTTCCTTCTGTGCAGCTGTATGTCTTGTGTGTGTGTGTGTGTTGTGATCTTTATTAAGATGTACACAATTCTATGTCAAGGTGCCATCGTGGTTCTCAAAGGATTCTGTTTCCCCAACATCCCTGACAACCATTAATTTCATCTGTCTATAAAAGTGAGGACATGACTGCTCCAAGGTATGGTTGAGTGAGATGTCTTAATTGTAGATTGGAGAGAGAGTACAGCCAGAGGCACCCAGAATAGTCCATGGTTCTTTCTTTCTTTCTATTTATTTATTTATTTATTTATTTATTTATTTATTTATTTTTATTAATTAATTTATTTATTCATTTTATATCCCAATCGCTATCCCCTCCATTCCAGTCTCTCCCTCACAAGAGTCCCTCCCCCAGCCCCCCTCTCCTTCTGTTCTGAGAGGATGTCCCCCATCCCCCTACCCTGACACATTAAATCTCAATAGGGTTAGGTGCATGTGGGGAGCTTTGGGGGCCGCTTGGCAGGAATCTGACTTTGGCCAAGGCCTTGACATTAGGCCATGACAAGGAAGTTAAATACTCAGGCAGGAATCAAATTTTAGGCCAGAACAGGGAAGTAAGTTCAGGCAGGAATCTTAATTTTAGGGTGGAACAAAAGAAGTAGGCTTCAGGCAAGAATCTGATTTTTGTGCTTGGACAAGGAAGTAGGCTCTGAGATTTTGGGTCATCCTGACAGACCCTTAGAAACAGTGATCCTGGGAGTGATCACTGAGATCACAGGACTTTGCTTATTGCCTTGCTTGTTCCTTGACTATCTGTGTTTATTGTACTCTTTGCCCTTTTTGTTTGCATGTAATTAAAATGGTATAAAAGTGGATTGGGAAAAAATAAGCCTGCTTTCAGTCTCAGAATAGACTGAGGCCATGCTGTAGTTTTATCTAATTGTCTCTTTCTTTTCAGGCCTCTATTCTGGCGCAGGGGAACCTGTTGACTGACTGAGCAGGCTTGGTCAGGTGCATTCTCTCCCACTGATGCCAGACAAGACAGACCCATAGGAGATGGGTTCCACAGACAGGCAACAACTTTAGGTACAGCTCCTGCTCCAGTTGAGGGAAGACCTACATGGAGACTGAACTGCTTACATATGTGCCAGGGAGTCTTGGTCCAGCCCATGTATGCTCTGTGGTGGTTGGTAGCTAAGTCTCTGAGAGCCCCCAAGGGTCCAGGTTAGTTGACTCTGTTATTCTTCCTGTGAAGGAAAGTATTCCCTTCAGGGTCTTCAATCCTTCCCTCAGCTCTTCCATAAGAGTCCTCCACCTCCATGAGTTGTTTGGCTGTGTGTCTTTGGCATGTCCTAGAGATTCCCTCCACCCCCCCACAACCCTCCCCCCTAAACCTCTCTCCTTATACCTTATCCTGCCCTTCATTCTCCTCCCATTCCTGCTCCCACCCAGTTCCTTCCTTCCCTCCCTCTGCTTCCTATGACTATTTATTCCCCCTTCTAAGTGAGAGTCAAGCATCCTCTCTTGGGTCTTCATTGTTTAGCTTCTTTGGGTCTGTGGAGTGCATCATGGGTATCTTGTATTTTATGACCAATATCCACTTATAAGTGGGTTGATGTTACCTCACTCAGGATGATATTTTTTTAGTTCCATTTGCCTCCAAAATTCATGATGTCTTTGTTTTTGATAACTAATATTCCATTGTGTAAATAAACCACATTAGGAATCCAACTTCATATGGAAAACCAAAAAACTCAGGATAGCTAAAATATCCTGAACAATAAAAGAACATCTGGAGGAATCACCATCCCTGATCTCAAACTATACTACAGAGCAATAGTGATAAAACAAAACAAAACAAAACAACAACAACAACAAAAAAACAAACAAACCCCACAACTGCATGGTATTGGTGTAGAATTGAAGAGCCAGAAACAAACCCATATACCTATGAACACTTGATTTTTGACAAAGCAGCCAAGACCATACAATGAAAAAAAGAAGACATCTTCAACAAATGGTGCTAGTCTAATGGATGTCTATATGCAGAAGAATGTAAATAGACCCATATTTATCACCCTGCACAAAACTCAAGTGCAAGTGGATCAAAGACCTCAATGTAAAGGCAGATACACTAAATCTAATTGAAGAGAAACTGGGAAATAGCCTTGAACTCGTTGGTACAGGAGACAATTTCCTGAACAGAACACCAATGGCTAAGGCTCTAAGATCAACAATTGATAAATGAGACCTCATGATACTGAAAAGCTTCTATAAGGCAAAGGACACCATTAATAGGACAAAATGACAGCCTACAGATTGTGAGAGGATCTTCACCAACTCTACAACTGACAGAGAGCCAATATCTAAAATACATAAAGAACTCAAGAAGTTAGACTCCAACAAACCAGATAACCCAGTTTAAAAGATGGGATATGGATTTCAAATCCACAAGCCGCTGACCAAACCCTGCACTCCGTTGTATACTGGTGTTCAGTGCTGATGTACCCTGTCACTGCCATGCCCAACAGAAAGGCTGAAGGGGATGCTAAAGGAGACAAAACCAAGGTGAAGGACAAGCCACAAAGAAGATCTGCAAGGTTGTCTGCTAATCCTGTTCCTCCAAAGCCAGAGCCCAAGGCTAAAATGCCCCCCCCTCCCACAAAGAAGGGAGAGAAGGTACCCAAGGGGAAGAAGGGGAAAGCCGATGCCGGTAAGGATGCGAATAATCCTGCAGAAAATGGAGATGCCAAAACAGACCAGGCACAGAAAGCTGAAGGTGCTAGAGATGCCAAGTAATGTGTGTGCATTTTTGATAACTGTGCACTTCTGGTGACTGTACCATTTGAAATACTATTTTTTTATCAAGTTTTATAAAAATGCAGAATTTTGTTTTACTTTTTTTTTTAAAGCTAATTGTTAGCACACAAAACACTTCACTGTTGGGGGTGGGAGGGAGGATCATGTGTTACTAACAAAATATCTCCCAAGCTGAATTGAAAACAGAAACCTCTTTCCCTGATAATTTTGAAAGGCTCCCGTTGACTCCCAGGAGAGACATCCTGGTCTTGATATAGGTGGCCACCAAGGCACAAAATACCTTGTGGTCTGGCAAATCTCTAAATTTATTTTTATAGCCCTCTTCCCCCTGTACCATCGACATAGACTTCATTCCCTTAAAACCAGAGACCTGTTGGAACCTGGCCCCCAAAATTGGTTTTCCAGTCTATTGGGCGCCGTGGACTTTGCAGTTACTTCATTGAGTATTCTCAGAAGAGCACTGGTTCCTTTGATAAAAGACTGTGGATCTTCAGATTGATAATTCTGCCTGAAAGTCAGGGTCGGCTTGTGAAAAGTTGTTAAACAACATCCTTAATGTGAAATGTCATATAGAAACATAGTTTTCACGGTCAAAATGACCAGACCAAGTCTGCAGCTGCCAAAACAAGATTAGCAGTTCTCAAAAAATTCTCCTGCCCTTCCCCACAATAAATTCTGAGAAAAACCACAGACTGCCCTGACCTTGCCACCAGAATTCCCTGCGACATTAATAGGTGAGCAATGAGTTTAAAACATACAGCTGCTTTGCTGACCAATCACAGTACAGTTATTCAACCCTCCATAAAAAGTATAAAAAGAACTGTGTTTTTTGAGCTTGGGGTTGACTCTCCCTGTGAGGTTGATCAACCCCACGCATGTTGGAACAATAAACTTCTTGCCATTGCAATGATCTGTCATCAACTTGTGTTTTGGGGGGTTGCACACCCAGGGTAAGGCTTCTGGAGGTCTTACGCTGGGGGGCTCAGCCAGGATTGCACTCCCCCAGACCCACAATTGGCGAAGAGATCGGAGGTATGCTTGAGCAGGTCTGTGTTACTTTCTGTTTCATGTTGTCCATGCCTGCTGTCTGTATTTGTCGTTTATAAGGTTGTTTTGGTCCCAGGAGGGGACCTACTGGTCTCAGGTTTCTGGGGTCTTGGGAGAGACCCATCTGGGTGATCATTGTGATGGGTAGACATGCCGGGATGTCACAGGCCACTGGAAACTGGAGGACACTCCAGAATCCTGCTGGGAGGTTGGATTAGAGGCAGTACTTCTCTACCCAGAGGTAGTTAGGATTCAGCTACTGCATGGTAGGAATAGTATCAGGTTTCTGTGGGAGTCACGTCTAGGACTCCTGTGTTGGTCTTGTTTGTCTTAGTTACTTTCTGTGGTATTACTTTGACGTTTTATCTGGACAAAACAATGGGACAGAAGACTTCTACTCCCTTGACTATTACCATTGGCCACTGGACGGACATAAAAACGAGGACACACAATTTGTCTGTTGAAGTTAAAAAGGGAAAGTGGCAGACTCTATGTGCTTCAGAGTGGCCCTCCTTTCAGACTGGATGGCCACCCGAGGCCTCCTTCTTTTCAGATAAAATAAAAGAGGTTAAAGAGAAGATTTTCCTGGAACTCGGGGGACACCCTGACCAGTTTCCTTATATTGTTGTCTGGGAATATTTGGTCCTGTCACTCCCTTCGTGGGTTCACTCTTTTGTTTCACTTTCAGACCCAGGTCTGTCGAGAGTCTGTGCTGTGAAAACTGACATGGAAAAGAAGAGTATTCTGCCCTCTGGAAATACAGATCTACTTCTTTTCAATCCCTCTCCTCCTTATTCCCCCACTCAGCCCCCAGTGCTGGCTCCACAGGGAGGGGCAGCTGCCCCAGAACCCATGCACCCTTGGCTCTGCCAGCACGGGCTCTCCAGGGGTCGGAGACAGGTGCACCCGGAGAGCAGAGCCTGGCAGCTGGGACACAGAGCAGGTGGGTGGGAATCCCTGATGCCTCCATTTTACCCCTCTGGGCCCATGGCACCCCAGATGACCAAGGCAACCAACCTCTCCAGTATTGGCCATTTTCTTTGGCCGATCTCTATAACTGGAAAACTCATAACTCCTCCTTCTCTGAAAACTCCCAGGCTTTGGCTAATCTTTTGGATTCTATTCTCTTCTCCCACCAACTGACTGCCAACAGTTGCTTCAAAGTCTCTTCACAATGGAGGAGAGACAACAGATCCTCCTTGAAGCTAGGAAGAATGTACCCAGACCAGACGGGAGACCTTCCCTTCTGCCCAGTGAGATAGATACTGGGTTTTCCCTTACTAGGCCTTCGTGGAACTACAACTCCCCTGAAGGTAGAGAGCACCTGAGGGTCTACTGCTAGACTCTAATGGTGGGTCTCCGAGGGGCAGCACGATGCCCCACCAATTTGGCCAAGGTAAGGGAAATGGTCCAGGGCTTGACAGAATCTCCCTCAGCATTCCTTGAGTACCTGATGGAGGCGTTCCACCAGTTTACACCCTATGACCCTACAGCAGAAGAATATAAGTCTACTGTTACTGTAGCCTTTATAGATCAGTCAACCAAAGATATTGAGGAAGTTGCAGAGGTTAGAAGGATTACAAGATAAGTCATTGAGGGAACTTGTGCAGGTAGCTGAGAAAGTGTTTTATAACAGGGAGACAGAGGAGGAAAAAGAAGAGAGAAGGCAGAAAGAGCAGGAGGCTAGGGAGCTAAAAAGAGACAAGAGACAAGAAAGAAATCTTCATAGAATCCTGGCCACCATAGTGAAAGAAGCTAGAGGGCCTAGGAATCTAGTAAGATAGAACGTGGCAACAGAAGAAAACCCCTGGCTAAAGACCAGTGTACATACTGCAAAGAAAAAGGGCATTGGGCAAGAGAATGTCCCAAAAAGCCAAAGAAAAGAGGAGCCCCACACCCCAAAGTGTTGGCGGTACAGGAAGAAGAGAGTGATTAGTGGGGATGGGGTTCTGACCCCCTCCCCAAACCTAGGGTAACTCTCAGAGTGGAAGGGAAACCCACCTGTTTCTTGGTGGACATAGGAGCACAAGACTCAGTCTTGCTCTAAACTGATGGACCCTTGTTCCCCAAAAGATCTTGGATCCAAGGGGCTACTGGGAGTAAACAATATCCATGGACTACACAAAGAACAGTGGACCTAGGCGTGGGCTGGGTATCCCACTCATTCCTTGTCATACCAGAATACCCCTACCCACTGTTGGGACAAGATCTTCTCACCAAATTGGGGGTCCAAATCCACTTCCTCCTGAAGGGCCTGTAGTTAAAGGACAGAAAGGAGAGCCCATACAAGTCCTGACTGATAAACTAGAAGATGAATATAAACTCTATGAGCACATAAGACCCCAAAATAAAGAAATGAAAAAGTGGCTCCATAAGTTCCTGGAAGCCTGGGAAGAGACAGCAGGCATGGGGAGGGCCAAGTATCAGTCTCCTGTCCATGTGGAACTTAAAGCTCAGGCCTCCCCCATAGCAGTCCGACAGTACCCTATGCCCAAGGAGGCTTGAGATGGGATAAGACCTCATATCCAGTGCCTCCTCCAGTTGGGCATTCTGAGGAAGTGTTAATCTGCTTGGAATACTCCTCTCCTTCCTGTGTGAAAACCAGGGACTGATGACTACTGTCCCATTTAGGATCTGAGAGGTTAATAAACAGGTAGCTGACTTACATCCAACAGTACCCAATCCCTACAGTCTCTTGAGCACCCTGTCACCAGAACAGGTTTGGTACATGGTATTAGATCTCAAGGATGCCTTCTTCTGTCTAACCCTGTCCCCCAACACCCCAGCCAAGAGTACTTCGCCTTTGAGTGGAAAGATCCTGAGTCGGGAACAACTGGACAGCTGGCGTGGACTTGCCTGCCTCAAGGATTTAAGAATTCTCCTACCATCTTTGATGAAGCCTTACATCAAGATTTGGCTACCTTTAGAGCCCCCAGCCTGCAGGTAACCCTCTTGTAGTATGTGGATGACCTTCTGCTGGCTGCATCCAGCAGAGAACTGTGCCTACAAGGAACCAGACACTTGCTCGCTGAGCTTGGGAAATTGGGGTATTGAGCGTCGTCCAAGAAAGCCTAGATTTGCCAGCAACAGGTCAGTTACTTGGGTTACCTAATAAAAGAGGGACAATGGTGGTTCTCTGAAGCTAGAAAAGAGACTGTGATTCATATTCCCCCACCAACCAGTTCAAGACAAGTTAGAGAGTTCCTGGGCACTTGGGGCTTTTGTAGACTGTGGATTCCAGGTTTTGCTGAATTAGCTGCCCCACTTTATCCCCTCACAAGAGATAAACATCCCTTTGTATGGGGAATAAAGAACAACAGGCCTTTGATGCCATTAAGACTGCCCTAATGTTGGCCCCAGCTTTGGGCCTCCTGGATGTGACTAAGCCCTTCCATCTATTTGTGGCTGAGAACAAAGGTATTGCCAAAGGGGTTCTTACTCAGAGATTGGGGTCCTGGAAAAGACCTGTGGTTTACCTATCTAAAAAATTAGACCCTGTGGCTGCAGGATGGCCTGCTTGTCTGCACATAGTGGCTGCAGTGGCGTTACTGGTCAAGGATGCAGATAAATTGACTCTGGGGCAGAACTTGGTGATCTCAGTGATGCATACTCTAGAAAGTGTGGTTCATCAGCCCCCTGATTGATGGCTAATGCTTGCATGACACATTATCAGACTCTGCTGCTCAACTCTGATAGAATAACATTCACTTAGCCTGCCAGTCTGAACCTTGCCACACTGCTACCAGATTCAGACTTGGAGCCTCCTATCCATGACCGTAAACAGGTACTAGCGGAGACCCACAGCTGGCATAAAGATCTGTCAGACCAGCCTCTCCAGATGCTGAAATCACATGCTTCCCAGATGGGAGCAGTTTTGTAGAGGGAGGACAGCGAAAGGCAGGAGCAGCAGTGGTTGATGGGCATAACATTGTATGGGCACAGGCCTTGCCTGAAGGGACGTCCACCCAGAAGGCTGAACTTGTACTCACAAAAGCATTAAAATTGGCCGAGGACAAGGAGGTCAATATCTACACTGACAGCAGGTATGCCTTCACCATTGCACATGTGCATGGCATGATCTACCAGCAGCTAGGCCTCCTGACTTCAGGGGGCAAAGAAATTAAAAATAAGCCTGAAATCTTGGCACTGCTTAAAGCTCTGATGAAACCTGCAAAAGTAAGTATCATACACCGCCCAGGGCATCAGAAAGGAAACTCTCTAGTGGCCCAAGGAAATAACCAGGCAGATCAAGAGGCTCGGGCTATAGCCACAGGTACTGTGTTCATGATGGCATTAAAAGGCCCAAGCATAGCAGATCCAAAGTTCAAATATATGGCTGAAGACCTGGCACTTATAACAAAAAAGTGACAATTGGTTTAATGAAAAGATAGGCATTTGACTTACACCTGAGAAAAAGAAAATCTTATCCCAAGAAGCAGCTAAGACAATGATTAAGCAAATGCATCAGTGGACCCACTTGGGGGTAGGTAAACTAATTCAAACCATTTCAAAGACTAAGTATTATGACCCAGGGCTAAAACACCTGGTGGAGCAAATTGTTCATGACCGTGTGCCATGTCAAAAAGTAAATGTTTATAGAAGCAAAGTTGACGCTGGAAAAAGACTTCGTGGAGATCAGCCTGGGGCCTACTGGGAAGTAGACTTCATTGAGGTAAACCCAGGAAAATATGGTTGGCTATCAGTATCTCCTAGTGTTTGTAGATACTTTTTCAGGATGGGTAGAAGCCTTTCCCACCAAGCAGGAGATGGTGTCGATAGTTGTCAAGAAGATACTGGAAGAAATCTATCCCCGATTTGGTTGTACCCAAGGTAATCGGGTCAGACAATGGCCCAGCCTTCATTGCCAAGGTAATGGGACAGTGGGTGGCCAGGTATCTCGAGGTCGATTGGAAATTACATTGCATTTCAGACCTCCAAGTTCAGAACAGGTAGAGAGGATGAATAGAACTTTAAAAGAGACCCTAACCAAATTAACCATGGAGACTGGCGCTGACTGGGTACCCCTTCCCTTGGCTCTTTTCCCAGTTAGAAATACCCCTTCGCATTTCAGCCTGACTCCTTTTGAGATTCTGTTTGGGGCTCCCGCACCCCTGATGGTGTTGGGAGATGTGCTTGAACCCACATGTCATAGTAATAATGAGTTATATGCTAGGCTGAAAGGACTACAGCTGGTGCAAAAAGAAGTGTGGTCACAGCTGGCAGCTGCCTATGAGCCAGGGACCCCTGAAACATCCCATTCGTTCCAGGTCGGAGACTCAGTCTACGTGAGGCGTCACTGAGCACAGACATTTGAGCCTCACTGGAAAGGGCCATACCTAGTGCTGCTGACCACCCCCAACAGCTGGCAAGGTGGATGGAATAGCTGCCTGGATCTATGCATCCCACATGAAGACAGCTACCCTGGTAAAAGAAAAGGACAACACTTAAAACTGGACAATTCAGACCACTGAGAACCTTTAAAGTTAAAAGTTGTCAGGAGAACAGAAGATGAGACTCCTCCCCCTGACAATGGTACTATATTTTAGTTCTCTTCCTTTATGCCCATCTAGTGATAACCCTCACCAGCCAAGTAACTTAATCAGGCAGATGATACAGTATGGAGTGTATCCAAGGTTACTATACCCTACCAGTGGTGGCCAGACCTGTTCCCTGACATCTGTAAACTAGATTTTGGTGCCCCAGGATGAGAACCTAGAGGGATATTCTGATCTTCAAAGGGTTCCTCAAACCTGCGCACCAACATAGGACTGGCTCACTACAAGGCGCCTTTATTGGGGGGGGGGGTGTTGCTGCGAGGACCGCTTGAGAAAGTTGCTCTGGAAACTGGAGTTCTATGTTTGCCCTGGGTCTCATCGAGTGAGGTCTCTCAATTCTAAGTGTGGGTGCCTTAATGAATATTATTGTAAAAATTGGGGTTGTGAGACTTCAGGACAGGTATATTGGAATCCTGAGTCAAGCTGGGACTATATCGGGTAACTGCTAATTACACGCTCTTGGAGTGGTATAGAGTACCAGAGGAAAAGTGCAATGGGATCGGGGTCAACCCCTTCGTATTTCTTTCACTGAGCAAGGAAAAAGGAATGTAAATTGGGTAAAAGGGTATGACTGGGGCCTCAGACTTTATATTGATGGAAAGTATATAGTCAGGGATTAACATTTTTCTTCAGCAACATTCTCTGAGATCCATCTAAATAATTGCAATTATCAGTAGTTAATTCCTCTTTAGTACTCCAAGATCATATTGGTACATAAATGGGTTGGTCACCCTCCTGGCGATGGAACAAAACACTGAGACAGCCTGTCTGTCTCAAAAGAGGGTAGGTGGACAGACTCAGGTAGTAAAGGTGCTTGCTGCTAGTCAGCCTGATGACCTTTCCCTTGTCAACAAGCTTAAAGACCTAAGTCTCTAATACCCACTTGACAGAAACAGAGACCAACACCCACAAGTTGTTCTGACCTTCACATTTCATCAAGTCACACTCACACCCTCCCACACCCACACCCATGGACACAGAGAGGGGAAGGGAGGAGAAAGAAGCTGGGCAGTTGGTGCTGTGCCTAGCATTCAGGGGGACCTATGCTCAATCCCCTACCCTGCAAAAAAGAAAAATGCAAAAGGTTAATTTCATATCAGTCCATGGTTGTTTGGCCATGTTGCCAGGCTGAGGCAGTCCATCACTGCAGGGACTCTGGGGTAGACCATGATGCTTACCTCATGATGGCTCAAAGGTACCCAGATGCAGCCTCTTAAGGACCAGCACCTCCGCATAGGCCTCACCTTTTAAATATCCCACCTAGAAAGCTTTAACACACTGCCTCCTGGGCTCCTGCAAATCTCAGCCACAGTAAAGCAGGTTTATTTTGTAAGCTCTGCCAGTATCTGCTCTAGAATGGCCAACCATTCTGCTTTCTCATCAGCAGTGGATGAGCAACTGGGCTTACTTCATGGACAGACTCTCATGGTACTACTATCTTATTCTTTATGTGTATTATGCTGTTATTTTAACTGACATTTTTCTAACAGCAAATGATACATTTTCCATAGACTCATCTATGTGTCCTTTTGTAGGACATGTTTGATGAGACCTTTTCTAATTTAGTTGTTTCCGTCTTATAAAAATTTGTTAGCAAGTGTGTGTGTGTGTGTGTGTGAGAGAGAGAGAGAGAGAGAGAGAGAGAGAGAGAGAGAGAGAGAGAGAGAGAGAAAGTGTGTATGTGTGTGCACGTGCATGTGCATGTATGTGTGTGTGAGTGGGTCAGAGGTAGATGTCACTATCTTCCGCAATGGCTTTTTCATCTTATTTTTGGGGGACAGGGTCTCTCAGTGATCTTGAAGCTCTGTCTTGTCTAGTCTAGGGGGCAGGGTGAGGCTCTGTAAGGGCCAAATGCTAAGACCCACCTTGTGGCTCCACAGTTTTCTAGAATGCTGCTGTCTGCCTGGTATGGAGAGGAGGTAAGAGGATGTGAATACAACAGCCTCACACATCCCCATAGTGTGTGGGTCCTGCGGCTTTACAGGTTAGCCTGACAGTGAACCTGATATGCTGCCCTAACATAGAAACCAATCAGAGGTGTTCAGCAAAAACATTGAAAGAGGCAGGGTAAGTTACCAAGGGCTCCTATTGGGTAAGTAGTAAGTTCCGTGAGGATCTCCAGACTGCAAAGAAAAGCTGGATCCATATATAGCTATATGAGGGCTATATAAGGCTAACTATGAAGACATTGGTGAGTTACAAGTCAGTGGATGGAAAAGGAAAAACATAGTGACATCCAGAGTCTCGTGTGTGTATGTGTGTGTGTGTGTTGGGGGGGGGTCACACAGAGGCCTGGTTAATTGCACAGGGAGCAGTGATTGTGAACACTGAGGGGGATCATTGACACATAGAGGATGGACTAGTGGCACACAGAGAGGACAACTGGCACATGGAGGAAGGAACAATGTCAGCACAAAGGGGATCACTGAGGAGAGGACCATTGGCACATGGGGGAAGGACCATCAGTACAAAGGGGATCACTGATGGAGAGGACCATTGGCACATGGGGGAAGGACCATCAGTACAAAGGGGATCACTGATGGAGAGGACCATTGGCACATGAAAAGAGGAGCCCTGACAGAGAAGAGTATTGATTGGCACATGGAAGAAGGACCATTGGCATGGGAGTTGTGGCTCTCTGGGGACCATGTGTCAGTTGAGATGTCACTGCAGAGTGGGGAGAGAGAACTCTGGGCAGGGGAGCCTTTGGTAAATGGAGGCTTCTCCAAACAGGCCTTAAAGACTTTAAAATTTATTATTATTATTATTATTATTATTATTATTATTATTATTATTATCTTACATAGATGGCCTTTGCTATCTGGCTGGATGTTCACCCAGTAGTAGCTATGCCTTATTTCTTTGCCCATTGTCAATTTGTGTAAAAGACCAAAAATTAATGTTTTTTTTTTTTTTCATCTAGGTAGAAGAGATTTGCAGGCTGGAGAACGGGAGAAAAAAAGTAGTACTCCATTTGTACTGTTGTCCAGGGACATAAGTATAAAAAATATTATGAATTCAAGAATCCTTGGTTCCTGCACAAACACAGAGAAATCTTATTTTCTTATCCACTGACCCTGGGCTCCGTGGCAGGGCTGGCTAAAGCATGATTATTTGTTACCTGCAAAGGCCCATGAGAACATGTCAAGCCCTGTTGGGACCATGGGACATGTTTAGGGTGGCTTAGAGTGGCCCTAGTGGGACAGTGTCCCAACTGAAGGACCTCTGCAGCCTAACTGCAGTGTAGAAATCCCAGGACACTGTAGGGCCACCAAGAGAGGGCTTGAGTATGTGATTGTGAAAATGTCACTGTCTTACATGTCTAATAGGCAGGAGTCTTCCTTATGTGTCCTATAAATGAGCCAGTTGCTTGGTTACTTCACACTGGCTTTGTTTGCAAAGAGGAGCTTACAGTGTCCCAGTTGAGCATAACCCGTGGCATTTGTAGGACAGTTTATTAAGTTTGGTTTCTTTATTCTCTCCCATGTGTATTTATGGAGCTCAGTTGTTTCCCTCTTAGGGAGGGTGGGAAGCTTTTTCAGTTCCTGCCAGTGGAGCTGAGTCTGTGGAACTGTGCTCCACGGCTTTGGGGTTTGTAGGCCCTGCTTAGAAGAGCTGTCCTTCTGTAGCTCTTGGTTTGCAGACACACTAGTAGGAACCCATCTTCTCTCATTTCCAGGTGCTAGGCCCAGTGGAGCAAATCACAAGGGCTGTCAGTAGACCTAAGGCAGGAACATATCTGCGGTGACATCATTCCTGACCACTTCACGTACAGTCTAATCGCAGCTTCCTCTTCTCTTTGACTGGCATTTCTTATCCTCATTACTCTATTTGTCTTTCAACTTTCATGATTCCACCCAGTACATTGATTGTTCACATGCATCTGTATGTCTAGAATACAAAATCCTCAATGGTTGGCATCTTTGTGAGCAAACCAGGGTATAAACGCCCGCAATTCACAGTGCTATGAAGGGACCATTCAGTTACTGCAGAAAGGAGAAATCTTGGGAAGGAAGGATTCCCCCTGAAACCCAAGGGAAGTCCCCAGTGGCAAGATTTGTGTTTGTTGTCACACTTACACGGTATGAGACATGAATATTAGAAGGTGCTTAGATTTTGAAGGCACAAGTCACTATTTGGGCTTAACTACTTAACTACTCAGTTTATTTCTGGTGTTGTTAACCATTTTGTCAGCCTAGATGGGGTACCATCTAGGGACAATCCCTGTAAAAACACCCTGTGATTGTGACATGCCCCTAGAGACACTTCATGACTCTATCATTTGTGACCTCTTAGCAACTGCATCTTTGGCTTTCATGTAATGTAATGAAATCCATGTAATGGAATCATGAATTGTGGTTAATTCCCCCAAATTCCTGGCTGTCTGCTATGGCGCAGAGGCGGTTTGAGTGTGTCCCCTAAAGTTTCATGTATTGGAGACTTGACCCCTGTCAAGGTACTGCTAAGAGGTTGTGGTATCCTTAAGAGACTGCTCATCAGGAATTATGCTTTTGGAATGAGTTGATATCATTCTCAAGGGATTGCTAGTTCCACTGAAGGAAAGCTGCTATAAAAGAGCAAGACTAGGCCCTGGATCTGTCTGGGTTCATGTGATTCCAGGAGTGCATACCTCTGTCATTGTAGTGTTGGCTGCCTTGAGAACACAGGGTGGTGGGGCTGGAGAAATGGTTCCATTGTGTGTACTACAGAAGTGAATGTGTGTGCCAGGTAGGTGACTGTTTGTGCTACACTGTTGACTGTGTGCTACAGAGGTGACTGTGTGTGTTAGTGTGGTGAACTGTGTGTGTTACAGTAGTGATTGTATGTGCTACAGAGGTGATTGTGTGTACTAGGGAGGTGACAGTGTGTGATAGGGAGGTGACATTGTGTGTGAGGGAGGTGACTCTGTGTACTAAGGTGGTGACCGTGACACAGAGGTGACTGTTTGAATTAAGGAGGTGACTGTATGTGATAGTGAGGTAACTGTGTGTGCTGCAGAGGTGACTGTGTGTAGTTGGGTGGTGGTTGTGTGTGCTAGGGAGGTGACTGTGTGTGCTACAGAGGGGGAGTGTGAGTGACAGTGAGGTGCTGGGTCCTAAAGAGGTGATACAGAAGTGTTTCACCAATAAAGACTAGGTTCACAACTGAAATGTCAGGAGAACATCAGAGGTCTCATTTTTGGGGCTGCCCAATCTTAGATGATCTGCCTTCAAAACTGAGATGTAAATAAACCTCTAAGTTTCCCATCATCAGGTATTTGCTGAATTGACAGGAAAGAGTCAAAGACATCAGCCCTTTCCAGTGGGTTGTGTAAGCTGAAGCCAGCCTGTTCCTCCTCCCCAGGCAGCGTTCACCTAGGGTCTTTATCACAGCAACAGAAAGCAAACTGGGATGGCTGACTGGGTTTCGGGAAGAAGCCACAGGTCAATGTTGGCAGACGTGTTGGAGCAGTAGGGCCAAGGAGACAGCATCCTGTCTGATCCTCCCTGTGAACCACCTTCACGGTTTCCTGTTGGTCCTGGGACAGAGGGGGAGGTAATGGGGGATGGGGAGGAGAAGGAGGGGGAGGGGAAGGGGAAGGAGGGGAAGGGAGAGAGGGAAAGGAAGGGAGAGAGAGAAAGAGGGAGGAAGGTGAAGAAGGAGAGAGAGAGGTGAGGCGGGAGGAAGGAGAGAGAGAGACAAAGCAGGGGTAGAGATTGTCTAAGAACTTTTATGAGTCCTGCCTTCCAATTTCCTGTGTTCATGGACTGGTACTCATTCCTTTAATGCATCACAGTGAATACAAGAATGGTGTCTGGAGATGAAATCTCCATCCCATTTCTGGAGAACCTTGGCCAGAAACCTCCCCTGTTCTCTCAAGAGAAACGACGGTCTTCAGGATTCAGCTATAAACATCTAAGAAGGAAATGGTCATTAGTAAAAGCTAATGGATATACATTGCTAAATATATTGACACAGACATTATTTTGAAACCTTTACTATAGGGAATCTGTCCCCCCCCCCCCCCATCCCCAACCATGGACTCTGAGTACTAGAAGTTCATAAATCAACAGTGCCACCCCTTGTGAAGACCTGCATCCCACTCTGTGTGCTAGTGAGGTGACTCCACCCCTGGTTCCCTGGTTCTGGTTCCAGTCAAGTTGATGCTGTGAGAAGGGTAGAGGAGGGGAGGAGAGGGGAAGAGAGGGGATGGGGGGAGGGATGAGAGGAGGGGAGCCTCTACCTCACACCAGCAGGAGGCTGCCTTGTTTTTAGATGGAGGTGTGCTGTTGATTATGCCAAGGGGAAACCGTGGGCTCAAACTGCAGGTCTCATTACTTTCCCTTCAGTAAAGACAAGGGGGCTGTTGATTACTGTCCACGGCCCACTAGAAAGAGGCAGGAAAGTGAGAAGATACAGTGTCTAGAATGTTCTTCCTCAAGGGATGGGCCTGTCTTTGGGGAGGTTGCCAGTACAACTGATTCTTTCCCCAAATTTCTCTTTTTTTAAAAAGATTTATTTATGTATTTTATGTATGTGAGTACGCTGTAGCTGAACAGATGGTTGTAAGCCATCATGTGGTTTCTGGGAATTGAGTATAGGACCTCTGCTTGCTCTAGTCAACCCCACACACTCAGTCCCTGCTTGCTCCGGCCCAAAGATTTATTTATAGAACTCAGGACCTTCAGAAGAGCCGTCAGTGCTCTTGCCTGCTAAGCCATCTCTCCAGCCCCTTTTCCTAAATTTCAACTGTGAATCTAAAACTGATTTTTTTTTAATCAAGCCATATATGTCCACGGATGTACTCCTGTCTCACCTGGTCACACTTGGAAATTTTACACATTTGCATATTTGCACTGTTGCTTGACTGACTGTGAGGGGCTCCAGAGCATGAAGGTCTTCAGTGGTGGCAAATTTTCAGGATGTAAGGTTTGTTTTGTTTTGTTTGGAGAAATAGCCATGTGTTTGTTGATATGAACAGCAAGGTAAGTAATGAGGACACAGCCACCTGCTGCACCCACTGTGGAAGATCTGGAAAGCGGTGACCTTGTCGTGGTGACCTTGTCATGGTGACCTTGCCAGAGTGAACCTGGACGGAAGCATTAGCTGCTGTTTTCTGTAGGACTTTTTTTTTTTTAAAGAAAATTATTTATTTTATTTCATGTGCATTGGTATTTTGCCTGCATGCATGTCTATGTGAGGGTATCAGATTATCTGGAACTCCAGACAATGGTTGGAAGATTGGTTGTATGTGGGTGTCAGAAACTGAACCCAGATCCTGCAGGGCCCTGTCTATAGGCCACACTAGACATCTTTACAATGGTGTGTTTGCTTTGAAAAAATGTTGGAGCGGGGACAGGAGAGATGGCTCAGCATTAAGGGCACTGGTTGCTCTTCCTAAGTTCCCAGCACCCGCATGGCAGCTCACAACAGCCTGTACTCCAGTTCCAGGGGATCTGACACTGCCTTTTGGACTCCTTGGATACTGTATGCATGTGATACACATATGAAAATCAAGCAAAACTCATAAAGTAATAAAATTAAATTTAAAACGGAGAGAGAAGATAGTAATTTCACTATAGTCCTTCTTTCCAATATATATTTAATGATGCTTCTGATCCCTTGTCATATCAGAAGGACATTTCCGTTCTCCAGTTTTCCAACCTCTAAAATGAGAACAATGGAGCTTGCCTCATGCACTGTTTCTAAGAGTTGAAGGAGATGCTAAATGAAAGTTGTCAGCAAAAGTGGGGTAGACTCCACTTAACCCAACATCTGAGTATATACTCTGTGATATAATGCTAAAATATATGAGTCAGTGTGTGTGTATATATGTGTGTGTGTGTGTGTGCGTGTGTGAGCGAGCCCATATAGTGTGTCCTCCTGTATTGAATTTTCTAGCTCTCTCTCCTTGGCAAGTAGAGGCATTTGGCAAGTGATACTACCATTGGCCAGTAGGTGGCAGAAGCTGTCCGTCATGGACACTAGTTTGGTTCCAGTCTCAGAAAGGGAAGATCTTTCCCTAATCTAGCCAGGGCTTTATGGCAATGCTTAATCACACGGCAAGGAACATGCAATAACTACTGGTATTTCTGTAAACACACATGCTAAGAAGCAGCTGCTAGCTAGGGAGGAGGGAACATTCAGTCAGAGGTCTCCTGAGGACAATCTATATAAGGAAAGCCCTATGAGGGTTTTGTTTTTGTTTGTTTTTTTAAATCCATCAGCCAGTCAACCTTCCTGACTCATTGAAAGAAACATCTATAATCCAGAAGACAGTGATAATACATGTTGTGGATTGTAGTGTGGTTGACGGCTGCCTGTCTCCACCACTCCCCTCACGGCTCCAATCCTGGTGTCAAGATTACCTACAGAGTGCTCCTGCAGGATTCCGTGCCTTCCGCCGCACTGTTGCATGTGCTTGCTTCTTCTCTTGTCCTGGCAACTTGCCGGAGTTAGGCCTTTCTCTAGAGGAAAGTTTATTTGAACTTCATTTTACCATTACTAAAATTGGCATCAGATAGATCTGTAGCCGAAAGACACATCTCAGCCAAACAAAAAGTGGAATCTGCCGAACACTGGGCAACAAAAGATTCAGTGCGTGCAGAAACTTTGCACAACAATTGTAATGGTGGGGAAACACACAAGAGTATGACACTCATCACCTCAGGGTTATTTATCTATAGACAGGGCCCTGCAGTGTAGCCCAGGCTGAACTCCAGTTTGTAATCTCTAAAGCCCTGGGATTGCAAGCATTCCACCAATCCCAGACACCTTCACCACTTGAAGGTACTTAGTTGAGTAGTGCTAAGTACCTTCACATAAGCATACAGAACTGTAGCTTATATCCATTACACTATTTGGTAAACACCAGAGGTACCTTCAACAGCCACCAACAACTACCATCCAGATCTCTATCTCTAGGAACACGACTATTCCAAGTGCCCCATATAAATGAAATCATAGAGTACTGGTCATTTTATGATGGGACTTTTTATGTATTATGTATTACATATGATGTATTATACATTCTTGTTTTCTCCATATGTTTATTTTTAAAAATAATTTCTTTTATTGTTTTATTTATGTCTATGTGTATATATATATACATGTGAATGTGTGTGTGTGTGTTTGTGTGTTTGTGTGTATGTGTGTATGTGTGTATGTGTGTATGTGTGTATGTATATTCCCATGGAGGCCACAAAAGGTTGTTGGATCCCCTGGAGCTGGAGCTACAGGTGGCTGTGGGTCTGTGGAATTGAACTCCTCTGCAAGAAGAGCAAGTTCTCTTATCTCTGGGCCTCTCCAGCCCCTGAGATGATTAATGTTATATACCACCCTGACTGGGCTAAGGCGGGACCAAATAGTTGGCAGACATTGTATCTGGATGTAGTTAGTTTCTGGATGAGATTAGCATTTGAGTCTGTAACTGAGCAAAGAGGATTTACCTTCAACAACAGGGATAGGAACCACCCTGTCTGCCCAGGGCCCAAATAAACCAGATGGAAGAATGGTGCATAATCTCCTCCTGAACTGCAATGTATCTTCTCCTGAGTCTGCACTTCAAGGCTACTTATTCTCAGACTTTTAGTCCTGGGGACTCTTCACCCCTGTATCCACAGGCCTTGTGCTTCAACGAGCACACCACTCATGGGAGCTTCGTGGGTCAGGATGGTGGCACCTTGCCATAATCCCAGCTCTGAGGAACGGAGTCATAAGAGTCTTTGGGCCAATCTGGGCTACATACCAAGACCCCAACAGTATCAACATCAACAAAGGAGTGCATGGCTCAATAGCATCTGCAGCTGTAGAATGTAAGGCAGTCTGAGAAAGGAAAGTCTCCTCTCAAAGCTACAATGTTGAGAGTGTAAGAGCTAAATGCAGACTGGGCTCCACCCCTGCATGCTTTATTATCTAGTTTCTCCTCATCACAGCTCTTTCCCTGGTGAGTTAAGCAATAGAGGCAACATGGCGAGGGGTGTAGGATGTAAGAAGGGAGTTGAGGCCAGGCCCTGGACAAGGATCCCTGGGGAACCCAAAGACTGCATATACTTCACCGCCTGACCTTCAGCTGCCCTCTTCTGCTTTCACATAAACTCATCAGTTTGATCACAAAAGCCTAACACCTTCTGTGGTTTTCGAAATGGGCATATGGGGCAGTGTTTAGCAGGGACTGAGGATCCTGGCTAGGTTCCAGGACAGCCGTTTAGGGACTAGAGGCCGCAACCTTTAATTTGGGGGCCACTGTGGTATTGTTGGTATTATTCAGGGGTTTGGCTTCAAGAGACTCAGCGCTGGTGTCTGTGTTATTTCACAGAGATTGGTACCAACTGTTGGCACGTTCTGTGGTAGTGTTGGTCCCCCTGCTTGCTAGCATCTTTCCAGGGAGTGGGGTGGTGGGAAGAGCCTGTGGTCAGTTTGCTGACTTACACATCTCAGCTGTGGTGCCTCTCACTCTTGCTCAAAAATTTTCCCAGGCTCCGTACACGTGCGACATCTGGAGAAATAACAAACCAACCTTCAGTGTTTGTCTTCTAAGTAAGTAGAAGCGTCATGGCTTGTTTTCTAGTGAGGAAGAGAGAGAGGGAGAGAGAATCTTGGCATATCTTACAGGGATGCCATGTCTCCATAGCTCAGCGTGTATGTTTGTTATCCCTCACCCCCCCAGCGTCCAGGGGGAAGTAGGGTGGAACAGTGTCTGCATGTAGCTTCTGCTTATCTTCCTGTTGACCTTAGCTCATCTCTGGACTTACAAATATCTAATATGAGACAAAATGCTGTGTAAATGTTGTCAGGCTGCTAACTAGGGTAGTGGTATATTTTACCGTGGCGTCACTATTTTTATTGATTTTTCTTCTATAGTATTTTCCAGTGGATTGAATCCGAGGATGTAAAAGCTGCGGAGATGGAGGCTCCCTCCTCCTTTGGAGGGCTCTTTTCCCCTCTTGTCTATTATGCCCCGAGGAAGAGGCTCACAGCTTGTCAGTTTCTCTGCCTTGGGACAGTTCGTGTGCATTGCTGTGGGTTTCCGAAGATCACTTAATGGGAACACTATGGATTCTGGTTATTGTACACGTGTTGTCATGCAGCCACCAGTGACAAGTGAGACACACAGCATGCCACCACCTCACACAAGGTCCCTGACTATTTCTGCAATCCTGCTCTTATCCTTGGGCCCGACAGTCAGGGACCTGTTCTCCATCACACGGTTCTGCCTTTTATAAAATTTCATATAAATGACACCAAGCAACATGTCATCTTTCATGCCTGGCTTCTTTTACTCGCTGCTCTACCTTTGAGACTTGGCCATGTCCTCACATGTTAGTAGTGGACCCCTGTTGACAGCTCTCTTAGTTAGGGTTTCCATTTCTGTGAGGAGACCCCATGACCAAAGCAACTCTTTAAAGGACAGCATTTAACTGGGGCTGACTTACAGGTTCAGAGATTTAGTCCATTATCATCAAGGTGGGAGCATGGCAGCATCCAGGAAGGCATGGTGCAGGAGAAGCTGAGAGTTCTACATCGTGTTTTTATTGCATCCAGGAGAAGATTGGCTTCAAGGCAGCTAGGAGGAGGGTCTCAAAGTCCACCTCCAAAGTGACACACTTCCTCTAACAAAAACAAACTTACTCCTAACAGTCCCTCTCCCTGGACCAAGCATATTCAAACCACCACAATAGCCACTGCCACAATCTAGCTTTCCCTTCACAAGTTGGATATTTGATGTGTTTGCAGCTCGGAGCAGTTATGAATCAAGATACTATATGTATTTATATATGTTTATGTATGTACATATGTATTTATGTATATTTATGTATATGTGTTTATATATTACTAGGCCATGTGAAGGCATACGTTTAAATTTTAAGTTTTCATAAATTTGTCTTTCAAGATTCCATTTGTATCAAAATGGACGACATTAGCTCAGAATGCGGCATCAGCTGTCCTGAAACTCATAGTGATTTACCTGTCTGGGGTGTTTAGAGACTGGTTTTGTGTGTGAACTGGGCCCAAACTAGAGTCATCTGAAAGGGGGGGCACTTAATAGAGAAAATGTCTCCAAAAGATCCAGATGTAAGGAATTTTCCTTATTAGTGATTGATGGAGGGCCCAGCCCGTGGTGGGTGGTTCCACTCCTAGGCTGGTGGTCCTGGATTCAGTGAGAAAGCAGGCTGAGCAAGCCATGGAAAGCAAGCCAGTAAGCAGCGCTGTTAGACCCACTAGGTCTAACAGCGCCCCTCCACAGCCTGTGCATCAGCTCCTGCCTCGAGGTTCCTGCCCTTGCTTGAGCTCCTGTTCCGACTTCCTCCAACGATGAACAGCAATATGGAAGTATTTGCTGAATCAACCCCTTGCTTCCCTAGCTTGCTTTTTGGTCATGATTTTTTTTTTTTTTTTTTTTTTTTTGTCAAATCAGTGGAAACCCTGACTAAGACAGAGATGTCTTATAGGACCTCATAAGTAATTAAATTGCTTGGCCTTAGGGGAAAAGACATCTCAATGGATGCAATGACCCTTGTTTTGAACTCTAGGCTCTGTAAAGGCTTCCTGGAGGAAGACACACCCATCCTGTTACAGTGTGTGTGTGTGTGTGTGTGTGTGTGTGTGTGTGTGTGTGTGTGTGTGAATGAGACATTTCTCAAGTGTTTTTGGGTCCTCAGTTTTATGTCCTTGCCTCTAGTGGCAGTTTCAAGTTCCACCCAGGTTGAGATAATGCCTAAAGGCCAGAGGGGAACATATCTGTGGGGAGTGATTAATGGCAGAGTCATTTACAACATCCTGAACTGCTTAGTTCCCAACCTTTATCTCACGTGCTCCAAGGAATGGCTCCGTCAAGTTTAAATACAAGATGAAAATTGAGGAGCCAGGAAGACCCCTGCTGAACACATGGAATGGGGGTTCAATAGCGCTGTATTTCACACCTGATAAAAACTGACACCCAATTAAAAGAAAAGTATTGGAGGAAAATAATTGTTGACATGGGCTTGGATTGAAACTTCATGAAAGCTCTGTAGAGTCCACACATCCTTTGGGCAGCCCCTGAATCACTCTGTTGTACCTGCGGGGACAGTGATTCATAAGTGTGTGTCCTATTTAAAGTACAGGGTGGTTGCTTCTCCTAAAATCCTTTGGCTTCCTCCCCGGGAAATCACTTTAAGCTTACAAACCTCATGGCAGGAGTAGACTCCTGGCCCTCACTGTAGCCCTGGGTCATGTGATTTGTGGGATCAAAGGAGGTGGTTTACTCATCCCCGGGCAAAGTCAAGGGTCAAGTTCAGGTGAGGTTTACTCTGTCTAAGCCTGGATGGCGAGTGTTTTCATGTTTTTCATTCAGAGAAATGACTAGACACAAGAAAAATGGCCTATTGTAAGCTTCTAGCTCACACCTCACCTTTAAAAAAAATCTGAGCACCCTGTCTCAGAGAACACATTGAGAATCCCTGACACCCATTCAACCGGCAGCACATAACCCCCAAACATCAGGTGCTGGGTCTCCCTTGGGGTCGTGTGTGTGTGTGTGTGTGTGTGTGTGTGTGTGTGTGTGTGCCTGCCCGAGTGCAAGGCCAGCTATCAGGTATCACATATCTCTCTCCACATTTCTTTTTGAGGCAGGGTCTCCCATTGACCCTGGAACACATCAGTTTGCCTGAGAGTGGCCAACTAATTAGCTTTAGAGGTCCATCTGTCTGTCTGCTATTCCAGATATGGGATTGCAGATATGTCTGCCCCTGGCTTTTACCTATCACAAGGGAAACAAACTCAGCACCCCCCCCCCCATACATGCACAGCAGGCATGCTAGCAACTGAGTCATCTCTTTAGCTCCTCCCTTGGGGTCAGCTTCTCTCGTTACCTTCCATTGCTCTTAGCAACCAACTGGGAACAAGGTCCTGGATAACTGACAATGAAGCTCAGCCTCTGTTAAACTTCAGTTTCGGACCACACTTTCCGAGACGGCATTGTACAGTATGACCTAGTTTGCCCCACATCCCGCAGTCCCGGAGTTAATTCCAGAGTGTGAAACAGCGTGCAGTACAAACCCAGGTTGCCCAATAAAGGACATGTCGGGAAACAGCATTATTTTTCTGATTTAAAGTGAGTAGGTCTGGAGGGATCTGGGAAACAGTGGGATTTAGTTATAAAATGGCTATAATTGTGGGAGAGGCTTTGTATTTCAGTTTTGAAACACAATGAACAGTATATGCCACTTTGACGTGATTTACAGTTAGAGGAGGACTCTTTCTTCTGAGGATCGCTTCTCAATGCTCACGGGTGCCGTGAGACAGGGCCTTGGGTGAGCCTCACCTTCCCTTCAAACGAGTCCTGCCACATGGAGCAGGAGGGTTTTTTGACAGAAGAGCATAGAGCCATGTTGTCCTCTTGTGAGAAACAGCAGGGACCGTTGGATACCCACAGGCCCCCTGCTGGCCACCCTGCTGACAGACTTGCCTGGAGCTTCCTGCAGACATAAGGCTATCTGGGAACCTTGGCCACCCAGGGCACCCAGATGGGTGGCCTTCCTTTCTACCCGCACAACTCTCTTCAGCAGTGTCAACACTGTCAACTAGAAAGCCACTGTGTCCTGGATGGTGGGCCAAACAGGAGGGAAACCAGGGCACAGGTGATAGGTGTCGGCTTGGCTTAGAGCCTAGAGCAGAAGCCTGGCCTGGCCAAGGTGGAGCTGGCATGGAGCTGGCTTCTGTGGTTAAACAGGACACATGCTTACGGTGTGGATGAGGCTAGGCTGGCCTCGAACTGCATAGTAAGCATGAGTCAACAGAATGCAGTAGGTTGTATGTCAGGAGGAGTCCCCCTTCCCAAGCAGATCCCTCTGAGGGCTGGGACTGGCCCAGTCCAGGCTTGTGTAAAGACTGCTTCCTCCTCCTATTCCATTCCCCTCCCCTTTTCTTCCCCACTCCTGCTTCAAGATATGGTTTCCCCATGAAGCTCATGCTGGCCTAGCCTTAGTTCTCCTAAGGTTAGTTCTCCATCCATCCTTACTTCCCCATCCAGTTTTCCTAAGAGTTGGGGTGATGGCTTTGTACCACCATGGCCACCTTTGCTTTTACAGTCACTTATCATTACTTTGATGGCCTGTCTCTTTGTTCTTATGGAAGGGCAAAGGACTGTGTTTACTTATTTCTCTGATTATCTGTAGGAACAACAGTACAGATCGGTACTTAGAAACTTTTGAGAATCTGTCGAATAAGCTAAGTAAGGCATTGGTGTGGGTCTCTCAAGGCCCTCCCTGGTGTAGGAAGATACCAGATGCTACTGTGCAGTTTAGCATGACAAGACAAAGGCTGGATGAGAAGGGTAGTCTGGGGCTGTCAAGGCAGAACAAAAGGGGGATATCTCTGGGTTGGACTTTTCCTGGAGAGGGTCACTTTCTTGGCTATGCCTTGAATGGCTCTGTAAAGGCCGGACTCCAGATTTAAGACTTTCTGTAACCACATGCTTTCAGACGCCCCCAGGGCCTGGTCTAGCTCAGCTAAGACCTTGTCCTAGGTCCCTAGGCTGTCACCTACTCCTCAATTCACTCTGTAGCCATGACCCAGGTGGCTAAGCATGAGGTTACAGACTGGCTGGCCTTTACAAAGTTAAACTTTCTCTTTAAGCTAAGTGAGAAGGCCCAGGTGAAGCTGACTGGTGGGTAAAACATACGGAAGTGCCAGACTGTGTCTGGGTGTTGGTTAGACTTTGTTCTCAGTTACTAAGTGAATATTGTTTAATTTAGTAGGTTAATATTATGCTTTGTTTTGTCAATTTGAAAGAACTGTCCTCCTTTTCAGGAAATAAAAAAAAAAAAAGTTTATTCTGAGCCAAAAGACTGACCAGTTACAATGGTGAGACTGTTAGGTAGATGAGTGGAGCAGGGGATGGGGCAAGAATCTCTTCTAAAAGTCTCAGACATAGTCTTAGAGCGTTCTTAGCCTTAGGGCTGGGGGAGGGCAGAGTCCCGCTAAGCTCAATGATACATTCTGAGGAGTTCACCTGTTAGTCATGAGCATGTTAGGTCAGATCCAAAGTTAATTGGCCGAAGATAGCCCAAGGTAAGACCAGCTCATAAGCTCCATTTCACTTTTCCTGGTGTTCCCGCCAGCCAAGGTCAAGCTGTCTGCAGGACATACATACAGTGATGCTTGAGCCGTTGCCAAAGGCTCTAGACGCAACTGCTCCCGGGAGCTTCAGCTCTGGTTTTGTTATGTAGCTCATCTTTATAGAGGTGTGGAGTTGAGTTGTCTGCTAATCTGTGCTTTGGTTACTGGCTTTTTTGGACATGAAGTTATAACTTGCTAGAAGCTACCCAAGTTGTTAGCAAGGAGCCTAGGGCACGCTCAGAAAGAGGCCCTGCAAGCTGGCAATAAGGGAAATGTACAATTGCAGGAAGCTGTTGGAGCCATGCGTCGAGCATTGCCCAGGGGCTCCACGCAGGGACTCTTTAAACCTCCAAGTACAGAATCATCATTGCATATGCTGTGTGCTGGTAATTATGATGCAGATCTGCCTGAAGTTGCGCACAGTTTTTGTCAAGTTAAAAAGTGCACAGAATTTACTACTACTTTGAATCTGTTAAATTTGTTTTTGACAATTTCTTGCAAGTTGCTACCCTCCACCACACCTGTTCATTTCCCCCAACATCAAATCTCTTTCTCACGTCTTGTGGATTCCTTTTGTTTTGTGACCCACTCAGAACAACCAAGGCCTTCTGTGTGACCTTGACTTTGGAGCTATGTTTTGGAGCCTGGTGGGCTGAGCAAAGGATAAATAACTAAAGACAACAATCCCTCCTCTTCCACAGCCTATCAGTAGCCAATAGTTCACATAAAGGGTAGGGCCCAGGGAGCCCAATTCTCTGCTACGATTGATAGGGCAAGGGAAATAATTTCTTTCTGGTTGAAAAAATTGCCCAACCCTCATGGGTTTACTCTGGCATGGAACATGAACTAGTTTTTGTATGTATCGTAGAAACTTAACTAGTTCTTCTCCCAGATGAACCGCAAACACTCCCAGAATCCTCCTGGTGTTCTTTCATTTGTTAACTGTGCTTAGCACAGGTACAGGAATCAGAGAGCCCAATCTTTCATGTTCTAAAAATGATGCTTTGACAGAAGAGGTTAAAACGTCCCCCAAACTTTTAGAAGATTGTCAGATGATATAGACTATAGGCCAAAGACACAATGTGCATGCTTTGATTTTTAAGTTGCATCTCTCATGGAGTGGTGGGCATGGGGGTGGGGTGACAGTCATCTTGTCACTGCAGCTTTGACTAGCTACTCTTGCCCTGCTCATTCACCTCATGCGTTCTCTTCATAAATTATTGAGAGACCTTACAAATGGACCCAGGAACAAGTAAGTTCTGACCCGCTCTCTGTCCATGTGTGCTCTGCTGAGGTTCACTCCCCATCTTTGTCTTAGGGGTTCTAAGTTGACCCCTGGTGCTTATGTGGGAGCATGCACAGGGTGGTCAGTGTTCTAGTCGGCAGAGCTGCTGTGGGCTCTGAGCCACAGCCTGCTTTCACCTGCTTCTCTGTTCACCCCTTTTTCTCCGATTGCCCCTCAAGCCATTTCAGTTCTGCCCAGCCCAGGCTTTGCGAAGTGACCTGTCCCTATCACTCCAGGGCAATGCTGATCTGAAAATGTAGAAGGAAAAATCCCAGATAGTAGTAGTTCTTAAGTCTCTGATATCTTTAAACAGTTACAAATTTTAATTTTATTTATGTGTATATGAGTTTGACTGTTTGTTTGTGTGCAGTGCCAGCAGAGGCCAGAAGGTGTCCGTGAATCACCTGGAACTGGAGTTATAGGCAATTGTTTGACACCATGTGGATGCTAGGATCCAAACCTGGGTCTTCTATAAGAGCAGCCAGTGCTCTTAACTGCTGACCATCCCTCCAGCCTAAGTTTTAAATAACTTTTAAGTTCGTAATACTGTTAACAGTTTAAGAGTATTCCAAATTGTCAATCTCTTATTGTGCCTAATTTACAGATTAAAGTTCCTCAATGGTGTGTGTGTATATTCACATATGTACACATACATTATATATGTATGAATTCACACACACACACACACACACACACACACACACACACACATAAATGCACCCTGGTTAGTTGTTTAGTGTGGCTAAAAATATTTACTGTATTTGGTACCAGGGACTTCCCCAGCCTCTTCTGGGTTCTTGTCTGAGTGTTCCCATTCCTCTACACACAACCTACATGGAGGTCGAAGATAATTTTTTATCTCTGAGAAACTTAGCTTTTCTCGTAGGGCTGAGCTGGGAGGCTTGTCTCCCTCAGCTGACCTCCTAGAGAACTGGAGAAAAGGAGAGAAAGATTCCATGATAAGCATTGTCCAGATGTTGGGCATTGGAGAGAGAGAACTGACTGCCTTTCCCACACCACCCTAGAGTGAATGACCGGGTTGTACCGTTTTTTTCTGGATGGAGAAGTCCACAGGTGCTTCACGCGGTGCTCGAGTGACTCAGATCCATCTTGTACGTTGAAAGCACGTGTCTGGAGGAAGGGAGGTGACCCAGCATCCCAGAACTTGCTTTGTCTTTAGTTCCTCAGGTCAAAAATTGGGAAAACTTTCTGTCCTAAGGATCTTCAGTTTTTGAATAATATTTTAAAAATAAAAGATAACTACATCATTCTTCCTCCTCCTTTTCTTCCTCCAGCCTCTCCCATTCTCTTTTCCCATTCAAGTTCATGGCCTCTTTATTATTATTACACTCACTCACACACACACACACACACACACACACACACACACACACACACACACACGGATGTACAAATGCAACCTGGTTAGTTTGTTTAGAGGGAGGGACTTGTATGTCTGCTTTCTCAGTGTTGACCACTTGGGGTTGGATAGCCACCTTGGGTGCTCCTATCTGGGTCAGGCTAATTCTCTCTCAGAAGTTTTTAATTGCCATTGCTGTTCATTTAGGAGTGAGGTCCTAAGTGATTTCCTGCACTTAGGGAAAGTGATTCCTGAGGTTGGGAGAAGGCTCAGTGAATAGAAAGCCTGAATGCAAGTGTGAAACCTGACCTTAGATCCCTAGAGCCCAGATGAAGTCATACATCTGCGTGTATTCCTATGATGATATGGGAACTGAAGACAGAGTATCCATTGGTAGTCCAGTTAGGTTGGTGTATGGAACAGCATACAAGAGACCCCGTCTCAAACAGTGTGGAAGATAAGAAATGGTACTCAAGGTTATCATCTGACAGCCATACAAGCAATCACGGCACAAACCTGTACTCAACAAGAACACACAGACACACACATGCACATGCATACACACACACATGCACACACACACATGTACTTCCACTCACATAAGATTTTTAAAAGTGTTTTTTTTTTTTTAAAACCATTAACCAAATGGTTAACAAAATTACCTGTAAGGAAAATTGAAAGGAGGGAGTTTGGGGTTAGAGTCTATGTCTCTGAGCTTTCATCCTTATATGTGTTTGGACATGGTTTAAGCTATCTGTGTGGACTTCAGAGGAGGAAGGGGAAGGAGGACTGTGGAGGAGGAAGGGTCCAGCACCGTCAGAGGAGTCACCTGAGCTTTCTAGGCCTAGGGCTGAGCATCAGCCTGGTCTAGCTGATGGGTTACAGGCCAGGCACTAAAGGTCATAGACATGTTTGATTGAGACAGGGTTTCACTGAGTAGCCCTAGCTGGCCTTGAACTCACAGAGACTCAGCTGCTTCTGTCTCCCAAGTACTGGGATTAAAGGTGTGTTCAATCATGTCAGGCAGGTTCACAGACTTTGAGTCTAGAGTGGGACTGTCCTTGTTCACTGTGAAGTCACAGGGACTCATACAACATGCCGCCCTGTGCAGACCCCTCTCTGTCTCAGTAACTTCTGTTCATTTGCCTCTTGTTTACTGATGCCTCTACCCTGAGCCACCTCTCAACTCTCTGCCCACCATGGTGCTTCTCTGGTGGGCACACGGGCCTGTTCATCTTGCTCACTCACTTCAGGGGACGACAGGACATTATCCTGGGAGGATGGAGGCGGGGCTGCGGTCCTGACAGGGTTCGAACTCTCCCTGGGTGTAGAGGATTCAGCGTCTTTTATGAGCTGTGACCAACACAGCTGGACTGACTTCTTTCCCCGACTCAACTCCTTCCCGCCACTCCCTCGGGTGTTTTTGAAATATGATTCAATGTTAAGAAGTCCTTTGAGCCTAGGCACCCACAGAGACTCTGCTAACGTGAGTTTAATTTTGGCAGTGATTGTCTTGTGGTTACTCTGCCCCAAAGCCAGGCCACAGCAAGGGCCTGCCTCCCTCCCTAGCCACCACAAAGTGGGGAATGGGGCTCAGGAACTAAAGGAGACTTTCCTCATCCCCATGAGAGGGAGACCATAAGAGCCTGGCAAGAGGTGGTGGCGGGTTGTATACCATGGGGACTCTGTCATAGCTGTGTTACCCTATGAACTGTCCAGCCTATGGACTGGACAGCCATCTGGATGGCTTCATGTGCTCAACTTTTTGCAAATGGCCCTTGCAAAGGTCACCACCATCCCAATTTTTTTGAACCCAGATAGTTCTGTGAACTAAGGGTTTGTTTCTCTTTTGCTTTATTTCAGCACATTCTTTCCACCTGTTTCCTGCTTCTGATCTAAGCTATACATGGAGTTGAATATTTGCAGATGAGTCCCAAGAGGCCCTGTGTTGGAAACTGGATTCATTGAATAAGGTAGATCTTTAGGGCTCTTTGGCCAGCTAGTCCATCTTACTTGGTAACTTCCAGGTCAGTGGAAGTGACTGTCCCCCCAAAAGAGGTGATCACTGCCTGAGAAATGGTACCCAAGATTGTCCTATGGCTTATATATACACCTACACACAGGCACGTGCATGCTTCCCCCAGCTCCACAGGCTGAAATGGACACATAGCATCTCAAGAAAGATTGGTTGGCGCCTGGAGAAAGCAGAAGGAAACAAGAAGCCCAGTGCAGCTGACAGGAGCATTGTTGGGCTGGAACTATCCGGGAGCCCCATCAACCCCCTCGTTTCCAAGCTGGCTAGTGGTCACAGATGCGGCAGGAACTCCATGGAAGATGACTGAGTACAGGTCACGTGTGGTATCCTGTTCTGCCTCTCTTCCTGGAGGTGTCTGGGTACTGACAATTCACCTGCTCAGAGAGGAGAAGGCAGAGTCCGAAGCCTGAGTTTCCCTTTGGGCATCAGACGCCTACATGCCAGACAGGAAGGGGAAAGTGGGGTTTGGGACAAATGCTGTGGTTCCAAGGTCTCCTCTTGGGGTGCCTGGATACCTGAGAGGATTGGGGGGGGTCCATGGTCCACGTTTCCCCTCAGGGCATCTGCACACTAGCCAGGAAGGGGAAAGAGGAGCCCTAAACCAGAAGGATCTGGAAGTCTGTGCAGAGTACTGGAGGGTCAGTACCCAAGGGATCTGCAGGTGCCTGAGAGTGGGGGTACTTCTCAGTGCTGAGCTTCCTTCAGGGTGATCCAGGGAAGGGAGGCTTTAGATCTTGCACTGGTCCTTCCAATCATGTTCTCCTTGGCTTCCTTCAGGGCAGGTTAAAGGCAGATGCTGTCTTCTACCTCCCTATCCGTCCCTGCAGTTAAAGCTCAGCTTCGTGTATCCCGCAGAGATATTACATGAGCAAGTCTGGGTTCTGTGGCTGGAGAGAGTGAGGGCCTTTACCCATGATTTTCTACACGGACCCTTTCAAATACAAAGACCTTGGCTTTACATCTCACTCTGTCCTTAGTTCTGTGAGAGACTCTGCCCTAAGTCCACCCAAGACCTTTTTGCCTAGAAGACTAAGAGATGCATGAAATCTAAAATCTATGAAGTAAAAGATTCATGAATCTTTTTTTACTTCAACTTTACTTCATGAGCTGTCCCAGTCCCCAAAAACTAGGTCATTCACCCCTAACTCAAAGTTCTGCATAAGAAGCCTTGTCTCCTCCACCCCACCCCCAGTCCTTTTATCCTCCTGTGCCTGCCCCTGACTGTAGGGCACATGGGACTGCCCTACCAGATGGGCATAAGAACTGGTGCTGTGGTACGTATGCTAAAACCCCAGGAATCTTAGAGATCTGAGACGGTAGGAGTAGAGCTGCCCCCTCCCACCCCCCTCAGGCCTGCTCTGGAACATGGAACCACAACCACCAACTGAGAGGACCATGGGCACTCAGTCATGAGAATAGCACCTGGAATCCTTCTCCATGCTAATGAGGTATCTAGATAGTCCTAGCCTTCAGCCAATAACCTTCCCTTCCTAGATATTCTCACACCCTTCCCCAAGAAAGTATATAATCCCTGGTTCACACCAAATAAAGTCTATGTGTTCACATCCACCCCTAATAAAGACATATGAGTAAGCTAAGATCATCTCAGTGAGCTGCCTCACTAGATCACCACAGGGAAGGCTGTTATCTAAACAAGCCATGACACTAAGGCTCCCTCCCAAAGAAGGCCTTTTCTCTTCTGTGTCTGGGTGACACAGTGCAGGTGTCCAGCAGTTAGAAGCCATCAACATGAATAAAGCTGTTTAACAAAAGGTATTTATCAAAAGATCTTCATGGTATGATCATAGAATACAAACAGTAGAATGGTGGGCATGGCAGATTTTTATTATAAATACACACAAATATATAGACTTCTAGAATGCTGCAATGGGGGGTTAAGATTAAAGAGATACACTAATGCCTTTACATGTCGTTTGTGCTCCTCCCAGATGTTTTTGGGACTCCTAAAATTCTGACCAATAGATAGTTAATGCATACATGTGCTGTCTCACTTTTGGAAATGTCTTACCAACAAACCCCTCTCCCACTCCGAATACATGTGCTGGTCTGACTCACTCTCCCAATTTCCCCATTTTCTCTGCTACCTCCTGACTCTGCTGAGTAGACCCCATCCCGTGATTCCTGCCACGGCAATTTGATAATTTTTTTTTTTATCATCATGGACTTTGTTGGTATCATTTATTCTCCAGTTAATTCTCTATTTGAAAAATAGAAAAACTTATACCTAACAAGTATACATTTTTTAATGGGGCACAAATCCACAATTCTGTGCAATCAAGCAGGGGTGTGAAATTTAAACTTCTTTGGCAACTTGACTGGATTTAGAATCACTTAAGAGACACACCTCCAGGCTCTCTGCTCCTCCCTGTTCCAGAGACAGCTGCATCTTCTCATTCAGTGACAGCCTCATTGCCTCATCCCTTAGACATGATGGCGAATGTTGGAATGGATGGATTTGGGGTGCCTGGTTACCAGGGCTGTCATCTCATCTGGCAAAATGCAGGTTATTGTCATCAATGACCTCTTTCTTGACCTCAACTACATGGTCTGCATGTTCTAGCATGGCTCTACCCATGGAAGTTCAATGGCACAGTCAAGGCTGAGAATGGGAAGCTTGTCATCAACAGGAAGCCCATTACCATCTTCCAGGAATGAGATCCCCGTATTGTCAAATGGGGTGATGCTGGTGCTGAGTATGTTGTGGAGTCTACTGTTGTCTTCACCACCATGGAGAAAGCCAAGTGGGGCCAAAAGGGTCATCATCTCTGGCCTTTCTGCCGATGCCTCCATGTTTATGATGTGTATGAACCATGAGAAATATGACAACTTGCTCAAGATTGTCAACAATGCTTCCTGCACAGTCAAATGCTTAGCAGCCCCCCTGTCCCCACCAAGGTCATCCATGACAACCTTGGCATTATGGAAGGACTCATGACCACAGTCCATGCCATCACTGCCACCCAGAAGACTGTGGATGGCCTCTCTGGAAAGCTGTGGCATGATGGCCATGGGGCTGCCCAGAACATCAGCTCTACATCCACCGGTGCTGCCAAGACTGTGGGCAAGGTCATCCCAGAGCTGAACAGGAAACTCACTGGCATGGCCTTCCATGTTTCTATCATCCGTGTATCTGTCGTGGATCTGACATGGCACCTGGTGAAACCAGCCAAGTATGGAGACATCAAGAAGGTGGTGAAGCAGATATCTGAGGGCCCACTAAAGGGCATCCTGGGCTACACTGAGGACCACACTGTTGTCTCCTGAGACTCCACTAACTCCCACTCCTCCATCTTTGATACTGGGGCTGGCATTGCTCTCAATGACAACTTTGTAAAACTCATATCCTGCTATGACAATGAATACATTGTCAGGGTGGTGGACCTCATGGCCTCCATGGCCTCCAAGGAGTAAGAAGCCCTGGGCCACTCACCCTAGCAAGGACACAAGAGCAAGAGAGAGGCCCTTGGCTCCTGCAAAGTCCCTGTCCCCACTTAGGACCTGACACTGAGCATGTCCCTCACAACTTCCATTCCAGACTTACAATAGCAGGAGAGGCCTAGGGAACCCTACTTTCTTGAATATCATCAATAAAGTTTGATGTACCCCCCCCCCCCACACACACACACAAAGAAACACACCTCCAGGTATCTGTTTCCAGAGAGGTTTAATTGAGGACAGAAGGCACGGCACTGTCCCATGGGCTGCCATCCCAAGCTGAATGAAAAGAAACAAGGAGGTGGCCAGCTGAGCACCACTGTTCCTCTCTCTCTGGTTTCTGACTATGGATGCAATATGGCCAGCTACCTCCTGCTCCTGCTGCTTTGTCCCCTTCTCCAGGATGGACTGTACTCACAAACCGTAAACCCACATAAGCCCTACCTTCCTAAGCCTCGTTTACCAGGTATTTTGTCAGAGCAATGAGGAAAGGTTCTCATGATTATAGCTGGGCACTTGCTGGATCCAGTACCTAAGACATCTGTTTTTTTTGTTGTGTTTGAGGAACATTTAAAAGCTCTTTTACATTTTATTTGAGATACATAATTATTGTCAGCCATAGTTACCATTTGATAAAGCACAAGAAGTTACTCCTATCCCATTGCTTTCTACACTGCTAACTATCTCCTCCCCAGGCCACCCTTTCTAGGCTCTGGGAGCTATGATTTACTATGAAACCATATCACTTTCCACCCCAACCCTCTCTATTTGTGTGTGTGTGTGTGTGTGTGTGTGTGTATGATATGTGTGGGTGTCTGTGTATGTATGTATGTGTCTGTATGTGTGGGCATCTGTGTGTGTGTGTCAGAGATTGACATCGGATGTTTTCCTCAGTAACTTTCACTTTTAAAAAAAGATTTATTTATTTTATTTTATATGAGTATACTGTGGCTGTACAGATGGTTGTGAATCTTCATGTGGTTGCTGGGAATTTAATTTTAGGACCTCTGCTGGCTCCAGTCAGCCATGCTCGCTCCGGCCCAAAGATTTACTTATTATTATAAATAAGTACACTGTAGCTGTCTTCAGACACACCAGAAGAGGGTGCCAGATCTCATTGTGGTTGCTGGGATTTGAACTCAGGACCTCTGGAAGAACAGTCAGTGCTCTTAACTGCTGAACCATGTCTCCAGCCCCAATAACTTTCACTTTTAAACATTGGAGCAAAGTCTCTCCCTGATCCTGTGTCCATTGGCTTAGCTGGCCACCTGCCCTAGGTCCTACAAGCTTCAGAGCTGTCTCCTCCTTCCTGGCACTGGGGTTATGAGTGAATGACACCAACTCTGGCTTTTTGTGTGGATGGAGGAACTGGATCTGAATTTTGGCCCTCATTCTTGTATGACAGGCATTTTATTCAGTGAGCCACCTGCCCCCAGTCCTATTGTCCACTCTGAATTGACCTCTCTTGCACACAACTATTTTTTATGTTCTAGAGAAGCAGTTTGGAAGACATTTTCTGTAAAGGAAAAGCAGCCATCTGGAATGAAAGAAACTCAGAAATCCTTAGCGTCGTCTTGGGACACTTTTGATGTTTTTCCTATTTATTTTTAGATGTTTGCTCCTGTGGTGTTTTTCTGTGTTTTTGACCATGTATTGTCTTACTCACATGAACTCCAATTTAAAACAATGAGGTTCTTAGATCGACACTGGGCCACCCTGCATTGCATGCAGAGGTCCTCTTGAAGTGCTTTTATACTTCTTGGATGCTGGCAGATGCCTCATAGGTGAGTTCTGTCAGAGGACTGGCCACTCTTGATGTAGTCAGAACGAAATAAGCACTGGACATCAGAATCCATCCTCTAAGGACTCCTCTGTTCTTCGGCATCAAACATGGCTTGTCTCGCTCTGCAGGCGTCAGCAAACTGCCTGCGGCCTTCTTCCAGCTCCCGTATTCTGCCTGGAGCAATCGGGTAATTAATTCCTAAGACGATAGCAAGTGGATAATGGAGGCGAAGGCAACAAGATCTGAGCAGTTCCAGAACACAGATCTGGGGGTACAGTCAGCACCCTCTTCCTCACTGCTCTGACAACAATGGGGTAGCCTTGTCATTGGCTCCCCACCCTGGTCCTGTCATCCTGGGTTCAGCCTCCCTTGGCTTCCCTTCTACCTGCTTGACACCCTTCCCTCTGGACAGCGGGGGGGTTAGAGTCAGCTGGGATTCTCCTAGAACAGCTGGGTAGTGGGAAAACACACCTGCGGCGTACACATGCCTTCACACATCTATGCAGACTTTCATGTGGCCCCTGGAAAGACTTACTTTTGCTTGAATACTTAAAGAATTTAGAAAAGAAATCAGAAGTATGAATATAAAATATAGTTAGCAGCAGGCTAGTGTATGCCTGTGCTCTATGGAGGAGGGTGCCATTGAGAGCCTGACTCTGACATCCAAGATGGCCCTTGTACCAAAAACTGCTGAGAGCAACAGGTTCATGCTCTCTGTACACTGTGACTGCAGCGACTCATTTCCCTCTCCTGGAGAGCCAGAAGGGAGCCATAACTTAATGGCCTTTCTCTTTCCCCTAACACTCATGTACCAAACCAGAGACGGCTGCTCTGAGACCCCAGCAAGAGTGTCACACCCACCAATGAAAATGCATGGGCACAGAACCTGAAAAGGGCCTGTGAACCTGGGCTAAGAAGAGCCTGTATCTTGGAGAAGGGCCTGTCTCCTGCCATCTACACTTCTTCCTTAGAGACTTGCAGCTATGACTCTTCAGCAGGAGTCACCAGGGTTGTCAACTCTCAGGGTGTAAGTGGGAACAACGCCAGCCTTGAAAGGTGGCCGGGGCCACAGGAGATAGCTGCTAGCAGGTCTTCGTGAGACTGCCTAATCACGGGCTATACAGGTTAAGAACAGAGATGGGGGGCCAGGACACCCTGGTTTTTAACATATACTTGTTGCTTCGGCCCCATCTTCCAAACCTAAGTGGCATCTAGCCTTCTGTACTATGGGCAAGTTGAAGCCAGACAGTGGGAAATAGTGTGTCCTACCCTTGCCATCCCATAGCCTACCTTCCCCCAAGCAGCTGTCGCATGGCTGGAGATGTGGAAATTGTTGATTCTTGCCTTTCACCAAACCTGCATGAGGCTTGGTTGGCATATTGGCAGAGAGAGCCTACGAATGTTCTTAGTATGCATGGCCCAGCCACATCTCCAACATTTTAGAATGAATAAGCCTCTTGTTGAGATGCCACCCTAGCTTGGATCACTCTGTGCTAAGCCCAGGGATCTGGCCCTTGTGGAATTCCCCGGATGTTAGGGTGTGGCAGTCTCCTGAGACATTTCAGGACAATGGAGTTGTGAAAAGTTCAGGAAAAGCTGCCAACACTCGGATTCTAGCTCTGACCATGATTGAAGTTCTAAAGCTCTCTGAAGCTAGGGCTCCTCCGGGGGGATCACAATAGGAAGCAAGTTACCAGGTTGCTGGGTGTGAGATGAATCCATTCTTACAGAATTAGCTCAGCGCCAGACGGGCTCAGGAGTCATTCACATCCCTGGATAGGGCGTAGCCTTGACCTACTTCTCCTTCTCAGAGGGAAGCAGGCTTAGTGGGCCCCTTCTCCTTGTTGGTTACACAGAGATTTCCTTTAAATCCTTTAAGTGCAGTGTTTACTATGAGGGAACTGATTTGGATCAGTTGCTGGACTTCGCACATTGATGATAGATGTGTCTGTCTGTTGAGCAAGAACTTCTGGGGCGGGGCCTCCACTGGCTGGTTCTGTATGGGGGTCAGATATTTCAGAGTCCTAAATGAAGCCCGCTTGTGCCCAGTGTAGTTACCTTTCTTAGTGCTCTGGCAAAATACCTGACAAGGCAGTTTGGGGAGTGAAGCATTTATTGTGGTTCATGGTTTAATAAGGGACACAGTCCATCAACAGGAATCCGAGGAGACACACCACACTGTTTTGGCAGCCCTGTAGCAGAGAGTAGTCAGGGAGTGAGTGGGTCCCTCCACCAGTGAATCACTTCCCCCCAGGAAGGCTCTACCACCTTCCAGAACAATGCTACCAGCTGGGGATCAAGTGTTCAAACACTTGAACCTGTGTGGGACATTTTGAATTCAAACCGTAATGGGCTCCTTCTGAGTTAAAGCTTGCCTGAGCTGGGCAATGCAACCCTACCACTGGATGAGTGGTGGTTAGGACTCACTTAAGGGTTCTTGTGACCTGGCCCAGCACCTCCTACCTGGGATGGGACCCTCCCCCGCCTCCTGCTTTGAACATTCTCCTTAAGTGCTGGGCTGGGGTGAGGATTTACCCACGTGCCCTGTCCTGTTCCCTCTCCCATGTGCTGACTCACCTGTGGTTTTAGTTCCCAGAACCTCTTGTGCTGTGTTTTGGTTGCGGGAGTCATGTGTGCACCTTGCCTCTTCCCACGGCTGAGGCTGAGCCCGAGCCTGGCCTTACTCCTGTTACCACATCCAGACCTTCCCAGAAAACATTGCAAGCATACACCATGCAATTTTCTAACTCGTGAGAAAAGAAGTAGAGAGTGGCATGCCATGTCGTCCATTTTTAGTTCAACAAAAATGACATACCCGAACCAACTTCTTGCTTAGCTCACCTTCTAGAAACTTTCAGAAACCTTGAGATCCACTGGTAGCATCCATCTCTAGCCTCTGTCCTGCAAGCCAGGCCCCTCGTGACACAGGCTGTTCATCTCTCCCAACGCGCTTGTCTCCCTGGGCAGAGTAGGCCTTCTCTCTTTTCCTTTGCTTTAGCTCTGGACACATTGTAGCTGGATGGGGAACCCTTGAGGAGAGGTTTTACATTTGGACTTTTTACAAAAAGGTTTTCATAAAGGCAAAAGTAAACAAAAAATGCATCCAACACAGAAAATACAAGGAAGAAAGTGTGAGCTGAAATTCAGCTCCATTGACAGAGTCATTACCTATCCGGTAACTTCTGCCTGTCTGTGATGGTGACCAGCTACCTCCATCAAGGGAGCTGACACCTGGTGACTTTTGCCTGTCTGGGATGGCGAACTAACCGTCTTCATCATAGAAACCGACACCTGGTGGTGTCTGCCTGTCTGTGATGGTGAACTAGCTGTCTTCATCATAGGAACCGACACCTGGTGGTGTCTGCCTGTCTGGGATGGATGATAAACCAGCCATCTCCACCATGGGAACCGACAGCATCACATCACACAGGCTCTTTTCCCACTTCTTATCTTCCTAGCCCTGGGCCAACTTCTTTCACGGTTTTCTATTTTGTTTTTTTGGCACTGGTACTAAACCCAGGGCATCAAGGAAGCCAGGCAAGTATTTCTATCGCTAGCTATACCCACAACCCCTGAGGACACATTTTTACTAGACTGTTTCTATGAAATACAGTTCCCTAAGGACCTTTGATTGATGGCCTTGATTAATTATTCAGCATGCATTTCTAGGGGAACAGAACCATATATCTTTAGCAACAAATGTTCAAGAGCCAAACTGGATTTGAAGCCTGACTTTCCCGACTGTTCTGAGAAAGTACCATAAACTCCCAGTGCTTCAGTTTCTTCATCTCCATTATAACAAGACCCATCCCTTACATCTGTACAAGGTCAGACTCTCGATGGGTTGTGCCACACTGCATAGGTGTGTATTGGAGATACCACCTAAAAATACTTTTGAACAATGACAAAATCGACTCACAACATGTCTCATGTTTAAGGAATGCACAATTAGGCTTTGTTTTTAAATGCGATTTTATTTTTTTTTAAATTGACAAGATTGTAAATATTTGTCATGCATAACACGATTTATAGTATGTATACACCGTGGAATGGCTTAATAAAGCTAATTAGCATATGTATGACCTCACATAGTAACCACCTTTGGTGGTGAGCACACTGAAACTGTGCTTTCTTAGCAGTTTTCAAAATAATAGCATTGCATTTAACTGTCTTACTGCATCCTATAATACCGATTGTGTTTTAAGCAGTAGTTTGCCTGTGGCAAGCACCAGATGACAATTGTCCTGACCACGAACCTGACAGGCTAGGACTCTAGGAAAGAAGGGCTACAGCAGAGCTTACTCAGGGAACACACAGTGGGAGAGGTGGGTCGGCTCATGTGGGCTGTCCAGCTATCCCTAGCAATATCAATGAAAGGTATTCAAGCCCTCTGGGGAGCAACTTCCTGCTTTCTTGTTCATCCTCTCCTAGTGCATGAGGACAACACTCCCATCACACACACGGGAGCTCTGAGGACTATCTTCCTCCAGGAACTCTTCTCTCTCCTTGCTCAGCCTCCCTTGGCCAGTGGCGGTCTGATAACAGACATTAGACCTGAGCTTCTTGGGTGGCAGGTACTTCCTAGCCCCATCTCTCCTCCTCCTGCCGTGTCCTTGGCTTCTGTCCAGTAAGCCTCTGGTCCTCCCTCTCCTGCTCAGGCTCTTCATCTTTCTCTGCAGCTGTCTGGAGTCCTAGGACTGCCATGGGGCTGCAAGGAGCTTGGAAGTTTGCTGCTGTTTGAGAAATAAACACTGCTCCCGTCTGCTGGTGGAGAGGTCAGAGACTGGGGAAAAGGAGAGTCTGCGTGATATGTTAACTGCACCCAGATAAGCTTTAAAAAAATGTCACATTAGCCAGGCATCCTGTAAGGGAGTTAAATACAACACTGTCTTCCAAGGTTCCCTGTTGGTCTTGAACCCCCGTGGGAGGCCACTCATCTCCATCGCCAGTCGGGTGGCTGCTGAGTTTGCAGGATGCTCCTAAGTGCATGGTTTGGATCAGAGTCTTGTTCTGTCAGCTCTGTGCCAGATCAGGCCGTCACATAAATCATCCCTAGGGTGAGCTGCGGTGTGATTCTGGGCAGCACACGATTGCTACGTGCACAGAGCACAGAGACACAAGCTGCACTTTCATTACAGAGTGAACCTCCCTAGTGTTGGGTTTGGAATGCTGTTGAAAGGGAAGTCCCACTCAGAAAGGACATGGTTGGGCTGGACCACGTGGGCACAGGAGAATAGACAGTTTTGGGCTGCCTTTGACTTCAGCAAGCAGGTGACATCAGGTAAGTCCCTCCCTTCCCCCCTCTCCAACCCCCCTTCTCCTCTTCCTTCTCCTCTTCTTTCTCTCCCCTGTTCTTCCTCCCTCTCCTCTTTTCTTTTCCTTCCTTCCCCCCCCCCTCTCTCTTTCTTTTCTTTTTCTTTTTTTGGTTTTTCAAGATTTCTCTGTATAACCCTGGCTGTTCTGGAACTCACTCTGTAGACCAGGCTGGCCTCAAACTCAGAAATCCGCCTGCCTCTGCCTCCCAAGTGCTGAGATTAAAGGTGTGTGTACCACTGCCTGGCCCTCTCCTCTTTTCTGAGATAGGATCTTGCTATGTAGCCCAGGCTGGCCTGGAACTTGGGATCCTGCTGTCTCTGCCTTCTGAGCAGCAGGATTTAGGTATGTGCTCTTAAAAAAAACTTTTTATTGATTCTTTGTGAATTTCACACCATGGACTCCGATCCTGTGTATGTCCTCATTCCTCTGCATCTGTCCTCTGCCTTTGCAACCTTTCCCAACAAACAAAACAAAACAAAAACATCTCACTGTGTAAGCTGTGGCATCTCTATAATATACCATTTTGCCCAGTTTTACCAGCAAATGTTCATTGCAATATGCCATCGATCTGGTTTGAGGCCTCTGGCTTCTGCTACACTTTCTATATTGGGACTTACTGGGACTCCACTAGGATATCCTGCTGTTGTTCTGTGTCATGGAGATCCTGAAGCTTTGGATCGGCATGACTGACCCCTTCATGTGCTCCACCAGTCTATAGAGGATTTAGATGTTGGGGTAGGCCAGCTCAAAGCCCTGGATCTGGGCCTGGTGGAAGCTGAGTTGTTCATCCTACCAGCTCTCCTGTTTTTGCTCAGGTGAGGTGTGGGCTGCTCCCTGAGTGCTGCAGCCAGCAAGGGTGGGGTCAGCTCTCCTGCACTGCTCAGGTGGGGGGCGGGGCCAGCTCTCCTACACCCACACCACCAGGGCCAGCTCTACTGTGTTTTGGCTTCCCTTGTAAAAGCAGTGGATTGTGTTCTCGATGCTAGCATGTCGAAGCTATCCTCTTCTGCTGTATTGGAGAGGCATGTTGTGTTATCAAAATATGAAGGCTGAGTGGAGAAAGCAGGTGGGGAATGCAATGGGAAGGCAGGTTTTCAGTTTCAAGGAAGCCACTTCCACATGTGTTTTCTGTGAGCACCAGGGACATTCTGGGAAGTGTGGGATGTCCTCCCCGAAGCTGAGGTTTAGAAACTTCAGAACTCTAGCTAGGCAGAGCTGTCTCAGGAGTTGGAAGCTGTTGTCTTCCTCACTGTCAGCTCTGAGTGGGTGCCCATGTTCAGCACCTTCAGCCATATGTCGTCGATATTTGGCATTTTATGAAAAGCAATCTCCCCCTGCTGCCCTTATGGTGTTTATCAAAAAGACAGGTCAGGTGTGTTGAGCATCACTTAGGTTGATATGTTACTACGAACCTTCCCAGTTCACTCTCATCTCCTGCTCCACTGTGCTCTTGGGAACTTGACACCAAGTCTGATTCCACAAGGCAAAAGCCTTCAGGCTGGGGCAGGGACTTGGGATCCTCACTGCAATGTTAAACTGATGTTCCATACAGAAAAGCTATTAATCTTAGCCTGCATCACTAGCTAGGAAATTATATTTTCTCTTCAGTCACTTAAAAACCTCTAAAGGCAATGTATAGAAAGTAACCATGGGCAATGTAAAAATCGAACTGTAACTTTACCACCCAGAACAGTTCCCTTTGACAGTTTACATTCCTGTCCAGTTCTCTGTACGTGTTCACATACAGGTACTTTTACTGTTCTGTGTATTTGAGTTTGTATTATAGACTCGCACTTAACACCGTGGAAGCTGTCCTATGTTTCCACATCATTAAATAGCCTTGGAGGTGCCATCCTGAAACTGTGAAGCATAGCCCATCCTCTGGACGCCCTGTAATTACTTAACCATTCCCATACAGTGAGGGAGATCCACCGTTGCCAGCTTTTAACAGCTATATATAAAGCTTCATTGAGCCCTCTTTGGAAGACGGGGCCAAGTTTCTGACTTATTCCTTCCAGCGGTTTTCCAGAGAGGGCCACTGCCAGGTGGAAGAACGTAAACTCCTTTCAGGCTCCAAATTCTGCTGCAGAGTGCTTCCCCCAAAGGCAGAAGGCAGCCTCAGCTCAGGGCTTGTGGAAGTAAGGAGAGTCCCCTCCCCCTTCACATCCCTCGACCGGAGGAAAGAGGTCAGGACTGGACTGGTTCTTCGAGGCCAGAAAAGGAAGAATGCAGTGAATGAATGTCCCAGGATTTACCCCGAGGAAGTGATAATAATATGATACCCGGGAAGGAGCTCTTTCTAGAACCTTCCACGCTCCTTGGTTTCTTAACATTTTTTATTTAAATCTTTATTATTTTCACCACCAGAGCATCCAGTTTACAAAGATGCAATGCATTAGGTAAAAGTCATATAAGGCACTCAAGTGTGGTCAGTGGCGGTCAGGGGATGTGCAGAGCCCCTGGGCATCAGCCACAGTCACTTCTGGCTTCTCTCTGTACAGTGTCTACAGCTAGCAGGTCCTTGGGTACACCCAGGCCCAGGCTGGACGTTCCCTCTGAGAAATGTCAACGTTGTCACTTTGCACCTAATTCTCAGTACACCGACCCTGAGGAAGGCTGTCCTCAGGGTGTCTGGACAAGGATTGTTGGCTACTTCAATGATTTTTCTCTTTTCTGCAGGTTCAGACTCCCCCACCCTTTGCTAACTGCTGAGTTCAGAGTTGTGGGGGATGGTTTTGAGTGTTGCAGAATGCTGTGAGTCTTAAATGTAAAGTTTACTTATTTTTTAAATCCCTAAAGAGAGTTATTGACATAAAACACTTTAATGAAAACATGATGATTTCAGGAGGGATATACCAGGCCAGTGTTCGTGATACCTGAAGGAACTGATCAAGGAGGTTTTGGGTCCCTAATATGACCCTATGAGGGCCTTTCTCCTGAGATGCCTGTGGCCCAGGACCACCCTGAGTTGGAGGGTAAAACACCAGACTCTCCAAACCCTGGCAGCACCAGTCTCTTCAAGAAAGAGAAGTAATTTGTTCTGTAGCAGGCTAGTAGCAGGCAGGATAGAGAAAAGGGCTGTAGGGTCTGATGCCCTGGGGTCTGTTATATATAGTTCCTCATCTACAAAAAACGGGACAAGAGGGGCTGGAGAGATGACTCAGTGGCTAAGAGCACTGACTGTTCTTCCAGACAGCCTGGGCTCTGTTCCCAGCACCCATATGACAGCTCACAACTGTCGGAAACTCCAGTCGCAGAGTTTCTTACACTCTCTTCTGGCCTCTGAAGACACTGCATGCATGTGGTACACAGACATGCATACAGTGAAAACACCCCTACATATAAAAATAAATAAACATTTTCCAAAAATGAGCTGGGAGAACCAGCCACACCTAAGGTGGCGTGGTCATGTTTTGAGAGAACATTAGCCAGAAGGGAGACTCTCTGTGTAGGTGACCTCCTTAAAGATACTGTTCTCAACCAGTAAGGTTCCTTGATGCACAGTCCCTGATCATGGTGCAGGCTGCTCTTCTCCGTGGAGCTGCCTAGGCAATCCCTTCATAACCCTGCCCACGCATCTTCTCTGCATCGCTAACTCCTTACTGCTTTAGCAGTGAGGTGCTTATTGCACCCAGCAGTTGGTGTGCAGGGAGCAGAGACCTTCTGTTGGCAGCCTGACACTTGTAGGCAGCTGAACTGCAGAGCCTAGCAGCTCAGGTGATGGAGGGGGGGCTCTCTGTGCTTGTTTCCTGCCCTTCCCCCTGCTGTGAAGGAGATTGACAGTATCCCTAGTTCCTTATAGGCCACCCATATTGGGCAGTGTTGAGGAAAAGGAAGTTTTCTGTGTTCAGTGAACCATGCAATACAATTTTTGGAAGCTGCACTTGGCTTGAGGTCTGGCTCCAGTTTTGTCAGGTGTGACCCCAAAGGCCAGAGCTAGGTTTTACAGAACACGGACAACTCACTCTAGCACTGTTTCTAACGTGAAGGTGGTGTTTGTCCAGCTCCTGTGTCCTCTTAGACAGATGGCCTTGTCACAGTTGCCCATCCCACAGAGAAAGGGTCTTGACTGGCACCTAGTATGAACCCTCTCCCAGCAGGAGGCTGCTAATTCCAAGCCTGAGCACAGAACCCTGCTAGCTAGAACACTTTGGTGCCCTGCACACACACAGCACGGAGGCTGTTCAGGCCTCTCAGGATGCATCTCTACACAGCGCTCCCTAGTGGACAGAAGAGGCCCAGTTCTTCACATCTGCTCAGTGATATCTCAAAGGAAATCTCTCACCCAGTCTCTAAGGTGTGGCACTTGGCTGCTGGGAAAAGACACAGTTTATCTGGCAACTAAAATTGTTTTGCAAGAGGTTCCCACAATTATGGTCTGAGGGAGGGTCCCTGCCAGCTTTTCTTAGTCACTTGGGCTTGAGGGGAGGGGGGGAGGTGGTTTTTCTTTATTTTGTTCTGAAGGCAAAAGCCATCTGGGGGCAGGGTAATTACCCTGAGCCAGGGAGACAAAGGGACTGCAGTTCTCAGCTCAGCTGCAGGTGGCTGAGAGCTCTGGTTGGAATGTCACAAAGTACCCAGGTTGAAGGGTGAGTCAGAAATCCTTAGGTCACTTGTGGTTTTCTTTCATGGTTTTGCTGTGACTAGTCACTTGTTTTTACTTAGCAAGAACAACAGATGTTTGGGTGTCTGAAAGAGCGCTGCCTGCCCCCTGTAGTCCCGGGGCTGCCCCAGTCTGGTAGAGAGGAGGTACACGGAACATGAGACCCAGCAAGTCACTTATGGTGCCAATGTGAATCTTAGATAAGCAGTGGGCATCCCTGGGCACCGATAACGAGCCAGGCTTCTGTGGTGCAAAAGTTAGCTTGGAGTCGAGGTATCAGTTCATTTATTTGAGTTACTCACCTTACTGAGCCAGTCCTTCGGACCCTCTCAGCCCCATGGAAGCAAATCCCTGCCTCGGAAGTGTGTGTGTGTGTGTGTGCTCAAATCTTGGCTCTGCTTCTGTATAGAAGCCAACATCTCTCACCTCAAATTCCGTTGCTCCTTAATATAGCGTATCTGTTTAAGCTCTGCGTTGGGGTTCTTTCCACCTTGTTGGGCATCCAGACACTGGACAGCTGTTATTACCAGATGCAGACACTCTTGTGACTAACAATAACAGACTGACTAGAACCACTGTCTTCTGAGGTGCAGGGGCCTCCGGCCTCCCTTGCTGCTCAGGCCTGAAGTGGGATCTTTCAGGGTTTCCTTAAAACAAAAGGTGAGGCTTCTCTGCACTCTACAGAAGGGAAAGGGAAAGGACACACCAGCTTGAGCCCTTCGCTGCAGGTCTCCGAGTGGTTGCCGTTTGCTAGTGAAACAGAGCAGAAGCAAAACTGGGGATTAAAGCTGACTCCTTCAGGCAGTTATTCTTATTGTGCCTGCCTAGTTTACCTGTGAGTGCAAACGCTGAGCTCTGTGGGCTTGGGGCTTTAGTCTGTCGTCAGACCATAGATGGGTTAGAATACCACAAGCGAGTGTTATGGTTTAAGGATGGTGTGTTTGAGCACTTGTGCCCAGCTGGTGGAGCTGTTTTGAAGGATTACAAGGTAGAGCCTTGCTAAAGGAAGTGGGTCACTAGAGAAATGGTCTTAAGTTTTTATAGCCAGGTCACACCTCAGATCTGTCATCTGGTTCCTTCATGCATAGTACGACAAGATGCCTTACTCTCCCGCTGCCAGGCCTTCCTTGCCAAGATGAACTATACTGACTCTTAAACTGTAAGCCAAGAGAAACCCTCTACTTTCAAGTTGCTTCTTGTCAAGCATTAGGTCACAGCAATAAGAAAAGTAACTAAAGCTGGGAATGGTGGCACATGTCTTTCATCCCAAAACTCACGAGGCAGAGGCAGGCAGATCTCTAAGTTTGAGACCAGCCTGTTCTGTTCTACAGAGCAAGTTTCAAGGTCAGCCAGGGGTACATAGAGAAATCCTGTCTTGAAAAAACCACAAAAGCAAAACAAAAAACTAACTAATACAGTGACTGCTTACAACATAACCGACTCTGGACCCTGCCACCAGGTCAATCACGAAGGCTTGAGGGGCTCTGGCACATAGGGCTCCTTCTCTGCTGCAGGAAATTTCAAATATCTAGTGTCTCACGGACGCACTGCTGGGGGCGAGGGGGGGTGGAGTAGGAGCTGCAAGACTCTGATGCAGGCATTATTAGAGAGGAATGTTATAGACCATGCTCCCAGGGAGAGGGACAGCAGGTCCCACAGCGGTTACAGAGCAAGGAGAAGGGCAGCGCTTTGGTCCCTACCCGCGGTACTCCAGCACCCGAAAGGAGCATAGCGCATCCTTTACCATTCTTTGGTACTAGAGCCCAGGACCATTTATACAGGCTAATCCTAGCAAGTGGTCTATCCTTGAGATGGACCTAATATTCTAATTCATCTTTATTATTTATTCAGTTATTTATGTGTTTATTCATTTGTACACACACACATACACACACTGTGTTAATATATATATATATATATATATATATATATATATATATATATATATAAAATCTTGAGATGACATTCTTTTTAATTAATTAATTCACTTTACAACCTAATATCAGTTCCCACTCAAGATGATACTCTTATTTAAACTGCCCAGGCTGGCGTGGAACTTATAGCCCAGACTAAACCCTTGGGCCTGAGTCCTCCCTGCTCCAGCCTCCCAAGGGGCTGGGATTGTGACTTTGTGCCTTCAGATCTAGCTTTGTTCTCTCGTTTCTGAGATGGGGTGTTGCTATGAAGTTCCGGCTTCAGACCCCTGATTTTCCTGTCAGCCTCCCACGTCTCGGGATTATAGGTGCGTGTCACTGAACCTGGCTCTCCTTACTTTTCAGATTAAAAACTGTTGACCTTGAGCTCCCTAAGTAGCCAAGGACGACCTTGACCTTCTGATCCTCCTGACTCCATGTCCTGATTCCCAGAATTATAACTATGCTTCACAGCGTTTGATGTTTGCAGCGCTGGGAATCAAAACCCACGGCCTCATGCATGCCAGGCAAGGAGTCAGCCAACTGGAGCCCTGCAGGAACCCTGCAGATTCTCTTCTTACCAGGCTTTCAGGAAGGGACACCAATCAGTGTTACACTGTCCGAGGGAGGGGCTGTCTTCTTTCTTCTTCCCATGAGCAATAGGATGGTGAAGGAGGCAGACAATAGGCAGTGGGGCTTGTTTTCATGAGTACATTACACCGGAGAGGTTGTCCTCTAATGGGGCTTCTGCTGGGTGGGCCTGGGCTCTGTGGGGGAAGCCAGCTATTGCACATCACAAGTGTGGCTTGTGGACCAGTGATGTTTACTGCACTGCATTTTTGCTGGCAGAGGGTAAGATGTAAGGGGCGGGGGTGGGATGGGGTGAGTGGGGTAGGATGAGGTGGGGTGGGGTGGGATGAGGCTTTGTGAGGAAGAAGCCCTGCCTAGGCCAAGATGTTGCTCTTGAGGCCAATGTGAGATTCTTTCAGTCTCTGTATTCCCACACTTGGGGGTGATTGATCCCCAGAGGCCTATGGGTGGGCCATGGCATGGCTTCTTACCTAGTTGGCCAGTATTGACGCCATGTTTGTTATGCTGACAGGAACTATGGACATCCTGAGACCCCAGGGTCTGAGGCTCAGAAGATATCAAGGACTTTAAGAACAATATAAGCCACTTCTAAGATTTCCCTCTTAGTATTTGACTAGTGTTTATTGAATACCTGGGATCTGAGCCAATGGCAGGTGAGAGGGGTCACTCTGTTCCACAGGGCCGATCTATAGTGTTTTAGGGACATGGATGGAGAGACAGGGGCCAGTTCTTTATATAGAGTCTAGTCCCAGTGTTTGCTGTTCCATTTGGCTACAGAATATAGTCAACTCAGATTGCTGCCAATCACCTGCATAGCTATTTTCCATCTTAGATTTGGACACAAGGCATGGCGGTTAATGTTCAGAAGAGGGACTGAGGGTTCACAAGGCATCCTGGTACCCATTCCTCCTCTGGCTGCTGGTGCCATGGAGACCAAGGTGTGTCTGAGGTGAGCTTTGCAGGGTGCTCCACTGTCTCCTCTCCTGGTATCCAATGATGAGTCCTATTTCTCTCTTCTCTTTGCTTCCTCCATGGGCATCTCTTTACCACAGTGAGTTCTCACTCCATGAAAAGCACCATGGGGCCAGGAAGAGAAGAACCAGGCTGGAGTGTCTGAGAGACTGTCTTTCTGTGACCTCTACTAAGAACACCTCTTAGAGCGAGTCCTCCAGTTGTGCCCATGGAGGAAAACAGCCCTCCTTGCCTCAGTGGGTCAGCTCATTCTCTCAGGGGAGGTTACAATGAAAAAGTGTTTACTCACAAGCCAGGGAGAGGAGGGTGGAGCAGGAGGAGAGTGGACCAGGTGTGTGCACCCTCTCATTGGAGCACATGTGGGATTCTCTTTCTGTTCTCAAGCTCATAGGGGTCAAGCTATGTCCAAGGAGTAGAGAGATATAGAGCTAGCCACATGAGGAGTCATAGGCTAGAAGAGTCCATGAAGTTAGGTGAGCTAGCTGGGGACTGTCCCAGAAAAACACCTAAGCATTAAACTATATTAGAAACCTTCATATCATTATTTATACTGCTGGCAGGTCTGAGAAATGAAGTGGAAATTTAAGGGTTCTTTGGAAAGTCAGTTGGATGGTGTTAAAGTGGACACAGGTGTGAAAGGCTAAGGCAGACTTGTGAAGGAACATTTCACTGAAAAAGACACAGAAGAGAGGATGTTCTGCTAAAGCAAGCACATGAAAGGATGTGTGATGGATTCTTTGCTAATGACACACATGTATTGGCCTGTCTTACATTGCATAGTTGAGATACATTTGCTGGGACTCCATAGAGAGAAATGCACCAAAATGCTTCTGGTGGTGTGCTGCAGTTTCCTGCTGCTTCAGGAGACTCGGGCTGATTGGCAGAGTGATGTCAGCTGAGACAGATGTATGTGCTGTGCTGAGGCAAGACACATGGAGGACATGTGATGTTTGGAGACAGGATAAAAGAACTTGATGGACAGTGATGGAGGCTGAGGTAGGCTTGCTTATAGAGGTAGCTTTGCAATGCTTGTGGGTCTGTGTCTTCACTGATCTTCACTTCCCTGAGAGAGGCACAGCCAAGGACTTTTCCTGGTGTCCCCCCAAGTCCCTCCTGCTGACTTGTGCTGAGGCTGAGGCCTGGCTGTCTTTGCTAGGTTGTATCACTGCTGTTGCTAATCCAGCTCTACTGAACTGGACTGCTAGTGTATACAAGAAGTGTTTGCAAGTGGATGGAGCTGCTGCTGTTAACCTGTGAACTGAACTGCTGATTTCCAGACAACACAGATGGGAGTTGCTCCAAAGAACCATTCTAAACAGGTCCACTTTCCCGTATCCTTTCTTTTCCATTACCTCTGGTGGGTGGTGGGTTACAAGGGAGGTTAAAGCATTTAAGAACCATCATTAAAAATAGGTTTTGAAAAAGTTAAAGTTATATAGAGAGTTCCATTATACATGTCCATCAACCCAAACATTTATCCATGTTTTCTGTGTTAGGAACATGAGTCCTCTCTACTAGTACTTTGATATACAGTTGCCAGTCATAGCCACCCTACAGTGCTTTAAGACATCAGAAACTTCTAACATCATACCACTAACAACCCTTTCTGCCCCCTCCTAGTTTATCTTCCCATCAGCCTCCTCTGACAGCTTGCTCCTGCTTGTTCCTACTGTGACCTGTGTGTCAGGCTTGGCTTTCGCAGCAGGACTTAAGACTCTGCTCTCCTCTTTGGAACACTTGGCATGAGGGGTGATGCTAGCTATGAACCACCACCTTTTAAAGTAGCTGTGATCTCTGCAAGCTTTGGGTCATTTAGTCCATATTTTCAACAAGTTTCTTTCATGTACAAGATCTTCGTTTTCAGGGGAATGTAAGTTTTCTTGCATGAAACACTGGACAATCACAAGTATTCTTAGAAGCGACAACATTCACTAATGAGCTTGTTGCTTATGCCTTTGGTGTGATGTGGCTGCCGTGTTACAAGTGGCATTAGCTTCCTTGGACACTGTCTACTGACAGTGACCTCAGGGCCTCAGGTGGTTTTGATGCAAATGCTGAGGTCTAGAATCTTCCAAAGGTTCACTTGTGTTTGAGGAGGTTGATGCTATCAGCTGGTAGCCAAAGGCCAGATTACATAGCCTACACCGAATCTTGGCTTTCTCTCAGCATGAGGGCCTTAAGATAGATGACCAGGAAACACCCTTGTGAAGGCAGGGGACTCGGGGACCCTCAGTTTGGAACATGTGCTGCTCTGGACTTCAACCAAAGCTCTGGCATTTTCCTGTGAGGTACCTTTCATCACGCTGTTTGAAGCCAACAGCCTGGCCTTGGGACTAGAAGGGATTGCTCAGTGGTGGACTGTAATTTAGCAGGTAGAGAGTCCTGGATTTAATCCACAGTGCCAAAAATTTCTAGAACATTTTCTAGAAAAGTGCCTAGTGAAGTTCCTGGGATTGAATTTGTGCTCTACTAACAAGGCGAGTACTGGTCTGACTGGCCCGGCTGAGCGTTGGGATACAGAGGCATTTTACTGTTGAATGTTCAAGAGCTGATTCTCGCCTTTACCAGTTCACATTCCTAGGAGGTACGCAACTCAGGAGAAGTTATTTTAAATGTCACAGCATACAGGAGAAAACTGCCTGCGTTAAACTCTTTTACATAGTTAGTAGGTTTTTAAAAATTCTTTGACAGTTCCACATACATGTGTAGTGAATTTTAACCGCTTTCACTACCATTTCCCTCACAGAACCCTTCCCCACTCTCGCTGGTACCCTTCTTGTCATCTACCAGTAGTCCGGCGAGGAGAGGTGGGATCTTATGGGTCACTCTTTCTCCTATCCATGATGAAATGCTGGCAGGACCAGTCTTGGTCAGGACTGGTAGAGAACCACAGCTTCAGAGAGCTCTGGGCTGTAATGACTAGGTCATGCCCAGGAGATGTCTTCTGGTGTCACATCTCCCAATCCTTTGGCTTTTACCTTCTTTCTGCCTTCTCTCCTATTCAGTTCCTGAGCCTTGAGGAGGGTGATGCAGTGTCCCACTGAGGGTCAAGCACTTCGGCCTCATCAGTTCTTGTCACTTTAACCAGATATGAGTGTTTGCCTAACTGCTTTCCACTAGAGTCCAGTAGATTTTAATTATGAAATTGATAAGTCTTTTTGTGTGTGTGATGGACATAAATATCTAAAGATATCTATAATCAAAGGTCCTTTACTGTTATCTTTTTAGGACTACATGTCTAGTTTCTGGTTTATGTTTTCCACCTTTGGACAGGTGGCTGCAGTGACTGGACTTTTGCTATAGGGTTTATCAATGCATAATTCACCTCTAGTTCCCCTGTTCTAATGTGTAGATGGACAGTCAAAGCAACGTCTTTGCTGGGGAAGCAGGGAGTAGCCCAGGTGCCAGCCTGGTGCTGATGCACTTTCTCTACTCCAGGAACCAGATGACAAGGTCTCGCTTGCTCAAGCTGAGCGTCAAGCACACAGATGGCCTTGGTTGTGTTTGCACTGTTGAACATCCTGTTTTCCAGGAATATTTAATGACAGTGGGAAATGTGATCTAATGTGAAGCCCGCTCCATCAGTACTGCAGACTGTGCCCAGGCACTCTGAGTCAGCATGAACAACCACAGGCAGGAAGGGAGCCAACCAGCCAGGGCTACTACCCCAGGATGGCTGTGGAGGAAGAGCCAACAGGAGATGCCAGGCCCAGGGAGGTCAGTTAACTCTTTTCTCTGAGCATCCTGGTTGGAGGGAGGGGGAGAAGCGAAGAGCAAGGAGGTTAGGCTGCTAGAGAGAGGTCTGGCAAGTATCACTGGTGAAGTTCAAGAGTGCAGACCAATATTTCCATAAGCCGGTCCCATCGGGTCTACCAACCCTGTTAGAGGCAGTTGGATGCTGACTCTTCAGGGTCCCCTAAGGTCATGTCTACAAGGTCCTTATTTTTATCCTAGAATACTGTATAAAAGGCAACTTGGATGTTACAACCACAGAGTCAGATGAAATGGATCTGTGTGGCCTCAACAGTTGCTCACAGATTCATCAGTTACTATGGCTAATTGTTTCAGCTCCTGCCTGCCTGTTCCTGCCAAACCTCGGAGGAAAAGTGTCATTGTATTGGTTTTAAGAAGTGGGCCTGTAGGGCCTGGAGAGATGGCTCAGATGTTATGAGCACTGACTGCTCTTCCAGAGATCCTGAGTTCAATTCCCGGCAACCACATGGTGGCTCACAACCATCTGTAATGGGATCTGATGCCTTCTTCTGGTATGTCTGAAGACAGCTACAGTGTACTCACATACATAAATAGATACATGGAAGTGGAGTAGAGTCAGATGTTGGGGAACACATCTGTAAATTCAGCACTTGGAAGATAGAGGCGGCAAGGTGGAGAAAGTTCAAACTTCCTCAAAGCCAGCCTAGGTTACAACAGTGAGTTCAAGGCCAGCCTGGGCTACAGAGTGAGACCTATGGGTATGGGTTATTGAGGGTTAGGTTCCCTCTGTGCCCCACCACCTGTTGGTCATTCTGCCATGTTATGATATAGCAGTGATATAGACTCTTACCAGATGAGCTCCCTCGGTCTTGGGCTTCCCAGCTTCCCAAACCACAAGCTAAGAAACTTGTGTTGTTTATAAATCATTCAGTTTGTGGCTTTCTACTACAGCAGCTGCAAAAGAACTAAGTCCTTGATAAAGAACCTGCTGAGGGTTGGTCCACCTCTGTGGTCTAATTCGTTCCTATGAAGGGAGTCTATCTGTGCAGATGTCTGTGACCTTTGCAATGGGTGCTTTTTCCCCTCCAGCTGTTGATTTTGATAGAGATGAACTCAGCTTGTCTTCAGAAGAGGGGGAAATGGAAAATAACAAGTCTGGGTCCCAAAGCAACAGATTTCCACACGCTGTGTTGCTACTGCTGCTCCTCCGTCTTGGGATCCATGAGGAGAGAATAAGGGGCCAGTGAGTGCTTCAGCCTCCTCCAGAGCCCTGCGCTCCTGGGGCTTGGCTACTCTAGCGGGGCTTGGCGCGTGAGCTGAAGGTACTCTGACTTTGTGTCGTGCTTGCTCTAACAGTTGATTTGTTGGGGATTGAACCCAAGGTTGCATGCATGGTCCCGTTCTACCTCTGAGCTGCAATCGACCCTTCCCTAGTAGCTTCCGTGTCTTGATGTGTAGCTCAGGCTAGCCTTATGCCCTGGATCTTCCTGCCTCAGCCGGACCCATGTGCTGGGATTTTATGTGCCACCATACCCAGCTAATCGTCAGGTTTCTTTCTTTTCTTGCCTGCCCCTCTCCCTCTCCCCCTCCCCCTCCTCCTCCCCCTCCCCTCCCCTCCCCCTCCCCCTTCCCCTCTCCCTCTTTCTCTCCTTTTCTTTTTGAGATAGAGTTCCATTTGGCTCCAACCTAGCCTCAGACTCTTTTTTTTTTTTTTTTTTAACAAGTCTAGCTTTGAATTCCTAATCCTCCTGCCTCCACTTCTCAAGAGCTGGGATTACAGATGTGTGTCACCACACCCGACTCTAGGCATTAATTAATTAATTAATTATGTTTTTTTCGAGGCAGGGCTTCTCTGTGTAGTCCTAGCTGTCCCGGAATTCACTCTTTAGACCAGGCAGGCCTCAAATTCAGAGATCTCCCTGCCTCTGCCACCCAAGTGCTGGGATAAAGGCATGCGCCACCACCTCCCAGCCTAGGCATCAATTTTTAGTAGGCAGGTTCTTGCCTAAAAAAAATTTTTTTTGGAAAAATTGTATTTTCATCCTTTAAAAAAGAAAGAAAAAGGAGCTGGTGGCTTTGCTCAGTGGGTAAACCCAGTCAGATGACTTGAGTTTGAACCCCGGGACCCTCAGTGGGAAGAGAGAATTGACTCCCATAGGCCATCTTCATCTTCTGGCCTTCATATGCATGCCGTGACCTGGGTATAAGTACATGCACTCACACACACAGGCACACATACAAATAAATAAATGACCAAAGAAGAAAAAAATGGTAACGCACATAGTATTTCAGAAGGCACCTGTGCTCATTGCTGAATGTCTCCATGTGGGCTCCTTGCTGTAAATCCTCCTCCTCCTGCTCCTCCTCCTGCTCCTACCTGTCCTGCCTCTGCTTCTCCTCTTGCTTATGTGTTCTTCTTCTTCATCCCCCTCCCTTCCCCTTCCCCCTCCCCCTCCTCCTCCATCATCTGTTCAGACATAATCCCAGGTTCCCATGAAGTTTCAGACATGGTGCAGAGGGTCTACTTACCTTCCCCTCACTTTACTGGGTTTGTTCCCGCATAATTACAGCACAGTGCCCAGACCAGGAGTCTGGCATGGGTATCTCCTGTGTAAGGCCTAATGTCATGCTATCACAGCCGCACAGTTCCCAAACTGCCACTCCAGTCAAGACAGTCCATCCCCACAGACAATCGCCTCCCCCCATGGATTCACTCCTTCACCCACGCCTCTAGCAACTGCTGATATTTTCCATGCCTGTGATTTTGTTATTTTTCAAATGTCACATACATGGGATCCTGTAGTGTATGACCTTTAGAGACTGGCTGCTTTCCACTCAGCAGAATCAATTCCCTTGAGTTCTGACCAATATGTTGTGTGTAGTGAGCCTGTGTGTGTGTGTGTGTGTGTGTGTGTGTGTGTGTGTGTGTGAAAGAGAGAGACAGAGAGAGAGAGAGAGAGAGACAGAGAGAGACAGAGACAGAGAGACAGAGCATATGACTGATATATGTTTTTGTGTAGAGATATACGTTCTATGTCTGTGAGATAATTATTCAGTATTTCAGTGACTGGGTTGTAAAGTAAAGAAGAGTCCATTCAGCTTTCCCCTTCCTTCCTTCTTCCTTCCTCACTTCTCTGAGACAGGGTCTCACCATGTAGTCCAGGATGGCTTTGAATTTGTAATCTCTGGCTTTAGACTCCTATGTGTAAGGATTACAGGTATATGGCTGTCTTATGTTTAGCTTCTCCCAAGTGTTTCTTTTTAAAGATTTACTTATTATTGTGGCCTCCCTTCCCCCAGCCTGGAACCTGCCTGCTCAAGGGTGGAGCTACCGGCTCATTCGTCCTGCCACGCCCACTGCTGGAACCTGCCTTTGCTGCCTGGAGTCACACACATGTTCGTCCTGCTACTGGACCCTGAGTTACTTGGCGGGAAATTGGGTTCCCTCCCCCTTCCTTTATTAACTGAGTATCTGGAATTAATAAAATTGAGTCTTGATCAGAATGTTGTCTTGACTCCATTGTTTCTTCCGCCCCGTCTAGTTTCCTCTCTTTCAGCCTGAACTGCCATTTTCAGTTGAACCGTTCGTGTTGTGGACCGCCCGCGGTCCACAACAGTTGGCGCCCTAACTGGGACCTGAAGAATGGCAGAGGGATGCTAAGAGAAACGACTGCTGTGTGGAGCTCCACAAGAAAGGAAAGAATCTTCGTATCGGAGGAGCATCGGAGCAACGGACAGGTACACATGCTAGCGCTAGCCTAAAAAATTTCAGTTTTGTAAAGTGTTGCTGAGGATGTGGTAGGATACGAATCAAGTTTGAAGCAGTGCTGACCCAACACTGGTTCTGCTTGGGGTCAGCAGTTCGTTAATCGGAACTAGATACGGAGACAGGCGGTGTGCCGCAGTTTTTTAGAAAACTGCTTAGGTGGAAGAAAGAAGGGTTCAAAAGCATGGATCAGGCGGTTGTTTTTAGTTTTCAGGAGTTGCTTAAGGATAAAGGAAATTCATACCGGAGAAGGTATGGGCTAAGCTGAGACAGCGTTAAGCCCGAGCGCTGGTTCACTTAGGTTCAGCAGTGAAGCTTAAGAGGAGCTAGGCACAGGCGGTAGGCCGTGGCTGGAAAAAAGCTACATTGTTAGGTGTGAGAAAGGAAAGGGTTTATTAAAAGGAAATTAATACAGGCGGATTGCCGCAGTTATAAAAACTGCATCATGAGGGAGGAAATTGTTCCAAATAGCAGGAGTACTCTGCCCCATTTTGTGTCTTGTTTATGTCTGGTGCACCAATCTGTTCTCGTGTTCAATTCATGTATGTTCGTGTCCAGTCTGTATGAATGAATGTTCTATGTTTTATGTTGGATAATAAAAATGGTATAAAAAACTTTATCTGCAAGGCCAAGAGCTGCCACGTGTTTCAGCCAAAAACCAGACACGTGGCAGGAGGGCCCCTGATGGAAAAAATGTTCGTTTTAAGAAAAAGCAGCGAGTACACAGCCTCTTAGTTTCGAATCTGATAAATGGTTCATGATTAATGTGTTTGACAATGGTAAAGTGCTTTTTTATTCTATGATTGTAGCTACAAAGATTAATATTCTCTGATTGGTCTAAAATTAACTGCTTCATTTGGTTCTTTATTAAAAATGTGCTCTGCATGTTTTCACATTCAGCTCATAAGTTGTTGGTTAAAATTAATAATTGTTACATTGCTACAGATGGTTAATGTTAAATTTGATAACTCAAGTTTAGAGTCCTTCCGACACGTGGCCTAAGGCAGCCCTAGAGGCTGAGTCTCTTAAGATATTTCTAGTTTAGATAATGATTAATGTGGTTCCTATCCTAAATAGTAAAATTTAAGATAAGATATAAAGCAATGCCTCTTTATTAAAGCGTTAAAGCTTGCTTTAATAGGTATTCATAGGTATTAATTGATATCCAAACTTCGTAATATGATAGTAATGCTTCTAATATTGATTTTAAAGGTGATAAATTGTTTTAAACATAGGTTTTGCTTTCCCAAAGTTGTAGATATTATCCTAACCTTGCACAAAAACTTAAAAATTATGGTTAAAACTGCCATTGTTCCATTGACTGCAGCTTGCAGTTTGATTGCAAATTTAAGATTGATGCTCAGATTAAAAAGTATTTTACCTTTGAGTCAATACAGGGCTCTGGGCAACCCCAGAGCGGCTTGTGGCCTTTTCTTTTGTTTTGCAAACAATGCCTAAAAAAGTTTTTCCCTGTGTTCAAGAAAATTTCTTTTTAACAGTGTTACAGATCTATTCAGATGTTTAAAATAATGCTTAAATTCAAAGATTTTTGCTTCTAGTAAACTGGTAATCACTAGAAAATTTTGCCTCTACGTATGGCTAATATAGCTTTACATTATATAAGAGAAATGTTTATTGTTTCTGCTTCTTTACAAGAAGCCAAAAGTTTTAATCTTTCAGTATATATTGTTTCCTAAGTGGAAAGTATTTTATTAACTAATGCTTCTCAAGGGAAGTTTACCTTAAATCCTTGCTCTCACCCAAAAGATTCAGAGACAGTATCCTTTTGTTATTTGGTGTTTTGGTTTGCTGCAAGGGGTTTTGCAGAAAATAAAGAAAGCTTTTATAATTGTTGTTAATTGGTAATTAAAAATTAGTTGTGCCCAAGACAATTCTTTGGCCAGAAAAAACATTATTGTAAAGTCATTTTTCTCATCCTCCCAGCCGATCGTTGGCCACGTGGGCCCAACTAGCTGCTGTGGGGCGGAGTCTTAAGACACACAGTTGCCCCTATTCCAGCACAAATAATCTAGTTGTGTGCTGTAGATGGTGTTTTAAAATGCTGAACAATCAAACCTTAATTTATATATTGATAGTCAATGCTATATCTCTGAGCTCATAATTACTTAAAATTGTTCGTCCCTCAGATACTATTAATTCTCAAATTTACAATTGCTTATACATATTTCTAGTTAATAAATAAATAAATTATGCACGTGTGACTCTTAATAACTTTTCTAGCCTTCTAGTTACAACCGTTCCTTAAGAAAAATAATTGAAAGTGCAATTAGTCACTGCCCCTTTACAGCCAAATATTTAAAATGTTTTGTCCAAAAAGTTATTAATTCAAAAGGTTAGATATTGTAAAATTTTAAACTTTAACCTCTTAAAAGACAAAAGAGAAAAATTGTATCCCCATATATACTATTTAGTGCATTTCCATGCACACTATTTAAAACATACCTTTATTTTCAAAATTTGAGATTAAAATGTCAAATTTAATAAATGCTTTTTAGTATCTTAAAAGGATCTACTTATTGGCTTATAAATTGATCCTAAAACAGCTACCTTATTAGGAAAGGGAAAAACAGGTTCTCTCCACAGAACGCTACAGAAGCATATTGGTAATTCGTGTGCTGAGCTGACAGGTAAGTTAACTCAGTGTCCTGATTAAAAGGACTAAGAGATTAAATTCATGTTTTAGATCCATCCTTGCTTGTCATTTTTCCAGTTTAGACTAGCTTCTAGCCTTTTAACTTTATGGCAATAGTACATCAGAGACTGTATATTCAGACTTAGTAAAATTAGTCATTTAATAGAGTCATAATGATTTTTCACTCTTCTTCAGTGTGACCAGCCATTCTAACTCAATCTTAGACTGGTCTAATATTCAGTTCAATTATTAGAGATTCCTATATTCTAAATTACCTAGCAAAGTTAACTCAGAGCATATCCCCCAAGGTCACCAAAGGCTCACCTTGCCTTTACCTTATTTGTCCTAAACTTTTTGCAAACTGACATTAAAGGTCAGTCTGCAGCGGAACGCCACTGGCACCCAGTTACTTCTAATTCTTATGCATTGGTAAAATGGAAGGACGCCCTGACTAATAAATAAAAGGGTCCAGATCCAGTTCTAATCTGGGGAAGAGGCTCGGTTTGTGTTTTTTCACGAGATGAAGATGAAGCACGGTGGCTACCAGAGAGATTAATTCGTCAGGTAAACACAGATTCTGTCTCTCCTCGTAAGTATCATTCTAAAGACTAAAATTCCTCTTGTGCTGGGAGTAGAAGCTCTCAGGAAAACTGTTTTCCTCTGTTTCCCAATTCCCCTACAAGAGGCCGGAGACTAGCCTTAGCTTTACAATTTGCATCTAAATAAAGTACCTTGACTTCTCTGAACAGAAAATTTACATTGCTACACTCTCATTGTTTAGAATTCTTCCTTCTCTCAAGCAGGTCAATCTACATTCTCCGGTTCTCCACCCCTACGAGCAAACAGGTGGTATTGCTAATCTCCCTTCCAAAGACATCCCAGCATGTGGCTTTTCAGTCTAAGATAGGATTTGGATTTAACAGGAGAGCTAGGGAAGTAGAAATTTCATATATATTTACAAAGATTAGTTCTTATTTTGATAGAGATGGGCCTAGTCCCTTAGCTGGCCTCTGGCTTTTCACCCTTGCTGTTACTGCAAGGTGTCCTTAGTTCCTCAGGCTACTGGGAATAACAGGGATGAAGAGGAAAGACTTTCAGCTCCTATTTTAACCAAAATTAATGGTGTTAATACTGACATAATTCTTGTCTAGGCCTTGCTAAATCTGAGGTTGACAAGTCTCATATAGAGACCTCGCAATAACTCAGAATTGCGATACTGATTCATAATCATATGAATACGGTATGGGTACCGCTTGGCGCAGGAGATTACTGCGGAGGGAAGGTCCAGTTTGACCGTTTCTGAGTTCCCTGTGCGACACACCTGATTTGACGGAGGTTGGTATCCGATTCCAGCTAAAAACCAAAAATACTTAAGGCTCTGCCTCCCCTCCCCAAAAGATACCAAGAGCCACAGATGTGAGTCGTTACAATGCTCACGGGAGGAATCAGGCCAATGTCCACCCAAGTCAAGGTTAAAGGCCCACTCATCTACGGATGAGAAAATCATTTGATCACCTCTGTTAAGCATTGCCTATTAAACTTAATTAATAGGGGGGAGAGAGGTTGGAGACCTTGCTGTCGTAAGGGCAAGCCCTTCACTGCCTCCCACCCAAAAAATAAAAAAGCCAATTGGCTTTGTACTAGGAGCCAGCCAGTCTTACCCCCCTTCTCTCCCTATTCCCCTGCCTTTCACCCAAAATTGTGGATAATTATCAGCTCAGTGTTTAGTTAAACTCAGCCAGGGTTCCAACGCCCTACTTAAAATGCAAACAGGTAGCTACCTATTCAGCACTAATTAGCATTATAAAGTCAGAGCCTACAGCCCAGTGCTGCTATTCAGTCAGTGCTTTTAAGACAGTCTCAGCCAGATACAGTTTACCATTAGAATAGTTAGGGAATCCCACGGAAATAGGTTTTTTCTTTAGCCCTAGGAACTCAGGCAGAACTATTGAACATAGATAATTTTTCTGCCACAGGCCACCCCCTTTTTTATTTTTGTTTTGTTATCTAATGGGGGGAAATGTGGCCTCCCTTCCCCCAGCCTGGAACCTGCCTGCTCAAGGGTGGAGCTACCGGCTCATTCGTCCTGCCACGCCCACTGCTGGAACCTGCCTTTGCTGCCTGGAGTCACACACATGTTCGTCCTGCTACTGGACCCTGAGTTACTTGGCGGGAAATTGGGTTCCCTCCCCCTTCCTTTATTAACTGAGTATCTGGAATTAATAAAATTGAGTCTTGATCAGAATGTTGTCTTGACTCCATTGTTTCTTCCGCCCCGTCTAGTTTCCTCTCTTTCAGCCTGAACTGCCATTTTCAGTTGAACCGTTCATGTTGTGGACCGCGGGCAGGCCGCAACAATTATTATATCTAAGTACACTGTAGCTGTCTTCACACACACCAGAGAAAGCCATCAAGATCTCATTATGGATGGTTGTGAACCACTATGTGGTTACTGGGATTTGAACTCAGGAACTTTGGAAAAGCAGTCAGTGCTCTTAACCGCTGAGCCATCTTTCCAGCCCCTCCCATGTGTTTTTTAAATCTGTTATTAATTCCTTGAGAATTTCACACGATGTATTCTGATCATATTCGCCTCCCTTCTCAACTTAACTCCTCCCACTTAGATCCACCACCTCCCTACCCACCCCAACTTCAGGTTCTCTCTGGATGTTTGTAACTCAGCAGGTTCGGGTTTTGCTTCTCATACTCTCCTGGGTGTGAGCCCTTCCACTGGAGCATTGTTGATCTGCCAGAGGACACACCCTAAACTCTCTTCATCTGGGAGCATCAACTGTCCACAGATCCTCAGTCGAGGGTGGGAGCTCCTGAGCCCTTCCCCTGCTGGAGTGTTGTCTGGCTCCATCTTGTGTAGGTAGCCATGGCTGCTCTGAGCTCATGAGTGTAGCAGTTCTGCCCTGTCTAGAAGACAGTGTGTCATCTTCCTCCCTGATAGCAGCAAGGATCCCTGAGCTTGGACTTTTGTTTGTTTGTTTGGATGGTTGGTCGTTTGTTGTTGTTGTTGTTGTTTTAAGAATCTAATGCTCTATTGACTGGACTATCTGGGGAGCTGTTCTCCAGAGTGACAGTACCTCTACATGTTGGAACTGTGCCACTCGAGAGCTCCAGTTTTCCTATCCTCACCAGCACTTAGTATTGTTGCTCTTTTTATTTTCATAGTTCCCATAGGTGGACGGTGACAGTTCACAGGCTCTTAATTTGCATTTTCCTGGTGGCTTGTGATTTGGAGCCCACTTTCTTGTGACTGGCATCTGCTTCATCATCTTCAATAAATTATCTCTGTTTCTTTGCCCATTCTCTAATTATATTGTTTACCCTTAAGTGTTATTAAAATATTTATTCTTGGGCTGGAGAGATGTCTCAGCAGTTAAGAGCACTGACTGCTCTTCCAGAGGTCCTGAGTTCAATTCCCAGCAACCACATGGTGGCTCACAACCATCTGTAATGGAATCTGATGCCCTCTTCTGGTGTGTCTGAAGACAACTACAATGCACTCATATACATAAAATAAATAAATTTAAAATTTTTTAAATATATATTTTAGATATGAGTCCTTTGTCATATATTTAGTTTGTTGAAAAGTTCTCTGAGTCTGTGATTGGAAGAATTTAAAAGATGTTCTCCGAGATTCCTATCTCTTAGTTATCGTGTCAAATACTAAATAGGTCCTGTCGGGCAGAAATTTCCACACATGACTATGACTATAGGTGTGATATTACATTGCCACTTTCACAGGAATTTGTCACAGAAGTGAGAGAAGCGTGACCTGTGGTCGCCTCGCTCTGTTCTCAATAAGGTGATTCATAAGCCAAAGCAACAAGCTCCAGTTCTTTTTCTTTATGGAGTGCGCTGGTGGGGCTAAATTTAAGAACTCTTCCCCAAGCCTTTAGTTATGAAGACGCTCCTATACAGATTCTTCTAAATGCTCCATAAGTTGTGGCTGTTCCTCACATTCATTGTTTATTTACTTATTCTTGCCCTGCACTTCTCTGTGCCTCTCTCTCTCTCTCTCTCTCTCTCTCTCTCTCTCTCTCTCTCTGTATGAGTGTGTGTGTCTGGGACTCTCTCTCTCTCTCTCTCTCTCTCTCTCTCTCTCTCTCTCTCTCTCTCTCTCTCTGTACATACATGCACAAGCACCCATGCTACAGTGTTAATGGAGGTGAGAAGGTCCAGGAGTCTCTTCTCTCCTTCCACCATGCAGAGTCAGAGAATGGAACTCAGTCAGCCTCCACCTGCTAAGCCAGCTCACCAGCTCCGTAGCTTATGTTTTATATTCACATATATTATCTTTCGGAATGTTACTGCGTAAGACGTGAGACGGAGACCGGGGCCCCCTCCTCCCTCCTCTGCTTTCCTGTCTCCTTTCCCTCCTTCCTCTTTTTCTTTGGTTATTCCGTTTCTCCAGCATCACTTGTTGCAAGATGACTCTTCTCCATACACATTCTCCAGAGGCTCCATCTAAGTCGGGTGCCTGCTCTGACTGGGGTTGGCTTCCAGTTCTCTCTTTATCCCGTTGGTCCATTGATCACTGCTGCTGTAGACTAACTCTGCAATGCAGGTTGCCTGACTCTTTCTGCTTTGTTTTTAATCGCAATTGTTTTGTCTATTCTAATTTCTTTTATTTTTGTTAATTCATTTTTTCTTAAACAAATCTATTAAAATTCAACTATATTTATTATCAATCTTATTTCTTCATGCTGTGTGTTTTGATCATATTCTTTCTCCTCTTCCAAGTCGTCACAGATCTTCCCTACCCACCCAGCTTCATGTTCTTTCTCTTAAAAAAATACAACAAACAAACAAACACTCCCTAAAACACAAACAACAAAAAACCCAAGGCGGGGTACATAAATACAAACCCCACCAAACCATAGGAAAAGCAGCAGCAGCAGCAGCAACAACAACAACAATAACAACAAAAGGCACACAAAAAACTATGGAGTCTGTTTTGTGTTGGGGCCTGCTCTGGGGTGTGGTTGACACACCCAGGAGTACTCCATTGAAGAAAACTGATTTTTTTTTCCTTTCTCACAGCAAGCTACCAATTGCAAATAACTTCTTGGTTAGGGGAGGAACTCTGTGCCCTGTTTCCATTCTCTGTATTGGATTTTTAAAAAAATTAATTTATTTATTTATTATATATCAGTATACTGTAGCTGTCTTCAGACACCCCAGAAGATGGCATCCGATCCCCATTACAGATGGTTGTGAGCCACCATGTGGTTGCTGGGATTTGAACTCAGGACCTTCAGAAGAGCAATCGGTACTCTTAACGGCTAAGCCATCTCTCCAGCCCTCCATACTGAATTTTTGTCTGGCTTGAATTTGTGCAGGGCATGTGCATGCTGTCACAGTCTCTGAAAGTTCACATGTACTGAACGTCCTGAAAGATACTATTTCCTTGGAGTTTTCCACCACCTCTGGCTCTTACAATCTTTCTCCCTCCTCTTTTGCATAGCGTCCTGAGCCTTAGAGGGAAGGGTTGGATAACGACATCTCATTTAGTACTGAATGCTCCAAAGTCTTCTACTCTCTGCACATCGTCCAGTTGTAGGCCTCTTCATTAGTTACCAATCTACTATAAGAAGAAGTCTCTCTGATGAGGGTTGAGAATGTCTTGATCTATGGGTATAGTGATGTATCATGAGGAGTTGTTTTATTGCTTTGTTCCCTTAGAAGAATAGTAATAGGTTCTGCATAAATTTTAGAACAATCTTGTATGAAATTAAAAATATATTGCAAGAGGACAGGAGAGGGCAGCTGGGGGGAGACAAGAAAAAAAAACACCATATCTCTATATCTATCTATCTATCTATCTATCTATCTATCTATCTATCTATCTACCTTTCATCACAATGAGACCCATTTCTTTGTATGCTAACCGAAATAAATAAAAGTATGTTGCTAGGATTTTGATAGAATGTGTTAAATATGAGCTTCTAGTTGGAGAAGATTGACATTTTTGCTGTAGTCTTTATTTTATTAGCACTTTCTTCAGATCTTAGTATAAAAATCCTATATGTGTTATAGTAGATTAATACTAAATATTTTATTTTTTAGACAGAGTATGGCTGGAATTCCGATTTTGGTTTTTGTATACTCACACTAATATGTAGAGACATCAGTGTTCGTGACCTCATTAAATTTGCTTATTAATCTGGTTAAAAAATGGAGGTGGGGATGAGATTCCACAGCGGTTTCCCTGGAGACCATGGAAACTTTCCATGAAGACTTTCTCCCTTTCTCTTGCTCATTTGTGGCCTTATGGTGTTATTGGAACTTCCAGTAGTAAGTTGATTAACAACTGTGATAACAGACGCCTTGCCTTGTTCTCAATCTTGGGTGCAAACCATTCAATCTTTCATCAAATTTGAAACTAGTTGTAGTTTTTTGGTAAATGCTATGTTTCCTGAGAGTTTTGGCAAGAATGGGTGTCAGATTTTGTTAAATGTTGTCTCTTTTTCTGTCAAAATTTTAATTAAAAAAATATTTCACTCAATGTCTATACTTACATATAATCTGTTTTCATCAAATCCACCCCCATTTCCTCTCCTCCAATTCCTTCTCGATTATCACTCACCACTTTTCCTGCAAACTCCATGTGCACACATCCAACTCCATGTGCACACATCCAACTTCATGTGCACACATCCTCTTTTTAATACCACTGAGTTCATTTAGAGCTGCCCATGTGTGTGAGGGCAGGGCCATCTCCTGGAGCTCAGGTAGCCTCTCGGGCCATATCCCTGATGACAACTGAGTCTCCTTCCAAGTAGCCATCAGTTAGGCTTCATGAGGCCCTCCTCCACACAGTTGAGCTGTGAGTTCATGCTACAGCTATCCTGCCGTGCCTTGCAAACACTGTTTTGCTGAGGACATCTACTACTCCTGGCTCTTACACTATTTCTATCCTCTATTCCCAGATGATTCCCGAACTTTGGAAGGGAGGAATGGGATTTTGATGTTTGATACAGGACTGAGCACTCTGAAGTTTTGTATTCTCTGTATGGTGACTAGACGTGGGTCTCTATTAATTACCATCTACTACAAAATAATCTTCTTTGGTAATGGTTGAGTGATACATGAACCTATGAGTATAACAACAACAATGCAGGAGACAGTTTATTGCTGTCACCATTTAGCCAAATGATAGTGCTAGGTTCTCTTCTAGGTTCTCTGACCTGTCTAGCCACAGGTTCTTGGGTTAGTGGTGCCAGGCATTTTTGGAGTTGGTTTTGGGTCCAATCACAACCTTTTTGGTTACACTCATAACATTTGTGCCACCACTACACATATGGACATATTTTACCAGGCCACTCATTATTGTAGCTCACAGAGTTCACAGCTGAGTAAGACAGTTGATGACTTTTCTTTCTGGGTAGCAGGCACAAAAGCTTCCAGCACTCTGCAATCTAGCCAGTTGCGATGAAGATTCCAGCTCAGTAATAGTTTGCATTTTCCTTGTCCCGTGACTCAGGTATGTGGTGTTTTCAGCAATAGGGTCTTACCATCAAGTACTGAATGGTAACTGTACTGGCTAATTTTGTGTCAACTTGACACAGCTGGCGTTATCACAGAGAAAGGAGCTTCAGTTGAGGAAATGCCTCCATGAGATCCAACTGTAAGTCATTTTCTCAATCAAGGGGGAAAGGCCCCTTGTGGGTGGTGCCATCTCTGGGCTGGTAGTCTTGGGTTCTATAAGAGAGCAGGCTGAGCAAGCCAGGGGAGGCAAGCCAATAAAGAACATCCCTCCATGGCCTTCTGCATCAGCTCCTGCTTTCTGACCTGCTCGAGTTCCAGTCCTGACTTCCTTTGGTGATGAACAGCAATATGGAAGTGTAAGCTGAATAAACCCTTTCCTCCCCACCTTGCTTCTTGGTCATGATGCTTGTGCAGGAATAGAAACCCTGACTAAGACAGTAACCAAGAGAAATGACAATATCTTGTAATGTTTGAGGTGGCCTATAGGACCTCACTGATCAACAGTTCATATAGAGATAATCTATAACTGGTACTCTATCTATCTATCTATCTATCTATCTATCTGATAGCCTATGGTGTCTTGAAGAGACATTGTCCTCACATCACAGGGTAACTCCATTTAAACCCTGTGTGTGTGTGTGTGTGTGTGTGTGTGTGTGTGTGTGTGTGTGTGTGTGTGTTTTGGCAAGTTTCTACAGTAGTAGATTTCCAAGTGGCATTTTTGAAGGTGTTTAGTGTTAGGTATCCTTCCCTGTATGCCCTCCTTGACCCTGCTCTCCCACCCCTCACCTCATTTAACCCTTCCTTTTCATTATACTCCTTTCTCATGAAGTAGTTTATAGTTTCCATGTGGTTTGCACAGACTACACTGATTAATTTTCAAGCACTGAACAAATCTTGCATCCCTGAAATAAACTCCACTTGGCCATGTGGCGTTAATCTCTTAAAGATTTCTAAAATTTGCTTACTGGTATCCTGTGAAGGACTTTCAGCATCTGTACTCATGAAGTTTACCGAGATTTGGGTTCTATGTTTGGTTTTATATCAGGTGATTCCAGCTTCATAAAATAAGTTGTATCAAATCCCCTTGTATTTGGGAGGAGGACTTGCATAAAGTTTACATTAAACCACCTTTACACATGTATTGTAATTCTCTTCAGAGAAACTATCTGGCCTGGAAGTTTCTTCTGGGAAGAAATTGTATTTTAGTTTCAGGGATGTTGAGCGCTCCATCTTAGGTGCTTGTAAAAGTTGGAATTTTTCCAGAATAAATCCATTTCCTCAAAATTATCAAATTTATATGTGAAATCCTGTTTGTTATCTGTGTGATTTCTATATCATCTCTAGTTTTATCTTTTATTAAATCTGTGGTAGTGGAAATCTACTCTCTCTCTCTCTCTCTCTCTCTCTCTCTCTGGCAGTCTTGATATAAGTTTGCAAATTTTGTTAAATTTTTTTCAAAGAACTTATAACTGAAGGGCAAGGTGGAGGAGAAAGGACAGTAGAGATGTGGGATGAAGAAGGAATTGTCATCCTTCCCCTTAGGGGACTGATGGGAAGAGTGGATGGAGGTAGAAGAGAAGAGCCCAGGAAGAGAGGGGTGTTAGGCCTGACACTGTGAATCTATGTTTCTTCTGCCTCCAAGTTACTGGGGGAATGAACTGGAAATCTTGTGGAAGGCAATCCTTCTCCCCTGAGTGCTTCTTAGATTCTCTCAAAAGAGCCCCTGGATCAGATCAGGAGAGACTTTATGTGGGTGGTGTTATCCAGAAACCTCAAAAGAAGAAGAAACAGAGAAGGATGCTGAGGCCCTCGGCTGCTCCAGAGGGGATACAGTCTCCCTCTCCCCATCAGGAACTGTGCACTTGCATTGCATTTACACTGCAGAATGCAGATCAAGAGGGAGATTTGGGGAAAGGCCTGTATTGGACACACAGATCTGCTGCAAGGACCCGGGTATTCTTAGTTGTGAAGATAACACAGGTTGGACAAGACCCAGTTGACCAGTTGTCTTGCCTTGGCCTTGGATGTGTCTGCTCCTAAGTCTGTCAAACTATCCAGGGATCAGGAAGGGCAGGCATCAGGACCATGGAGCCTGACAGCACACTGGGCCTCTCATTTAATAGAAGAACCCTGGCTATTTTCCATATATAAATATATGAGGGGAAAGTTTCCCAGACCTTTCGGAGTTTAAACAGCTCTTATAAAATGGCATTTTGATGAGCTGAGCATAAACGAATTGGAAACATTCAGATAACATTTCCCAAGGGCTTAAAAACCAAGAGAAAAAAAGTGCTTGGCAAAAGGTCTGGAGGACTGGGCCAAGAGCCTGAAAAATGATTTGTGACGTTGTGATGAACCCAGAGTACCACCAGCTTCTTCTGTCAGCTACTTTAGAAAGTCCAGGAGAGGGGGCCTCAGGCAGGAGGGACAGCTATGCTCTCTCCAGAAAGTGGCAGGAGCCACTCTGACACCTTGGTCACCTGCAAGGAGCATCCCATCTGGGCTATTTGTTGCCAACATCCATCCATACATACATCTAACAGTCTGTCCATCCATCTATCCATCTACCCATCACCTGTCTGCCTATTCACCTATATCCTTTTGTATATATTCACTAGCTCATCTATCCATCCATCCATCCATCATCCATCCATCCATCCATCCATCCATCCATCATCCAGCCAGCAGCCATCTGCTTAGTCAGCCATAAACCCTTCTTCTTTCATTGAACACCCACCCTGTACGCTCCTAGGAAAATAGGTTACAAGACTCACCAATGCCCTTGAATAGATCAATGTCATGGAAGAACTTTGAGGCCAGTCATAGCAGGAGGCTTACAAGGCTTGATACTCCTGCAAGATCATGAAGGCAATGAACTTGCCAAAAGCTTCTGAAGTTGCTCTAGCAGAGGGTTCTTCTGCTTCCATGTTAGATGACAGATCCCCAAAGTGAGATGTGACTTGGAACAGAAGGGAAAGGAAAGGGTTCAGTTAACCCCAAGCCCAAACTTGCTCCAGAACTTTGGATTATAGCTATCTCAGCAATGGGGTGGTCATGCTTGCTGGGGTAGAGACCTGTCCTGTAGATATTGTTCATACTCTGTAAAGCTCCTACCACAACTCTGTGGGGGGCAAGTAGTCATGTTCTCTTTCAGGACATAGAGGTTGAAGGCAGGCCTGGCAGGAAGGGAAATAACTGAGACCTGAATTTGGGACCATTGTCTGAATCAGGAGATGGTAGGAACAGAGTCTAGGACCCACCAGTTGCCAAAAGATTCAGGCTGTGTTATTGGGCCAGGTGATAGAGTATTTGACCTTAACCTTGAAAGTTCTTGAGGATAGCAAAGCCCATGGAGATCTTTTTTTGTTATAGAAGACCGAGTCTTGGAAAGGACTTGGAAGGCCTTATTTCTGATAACACTGATCTTATCCTGTCCCTGAAGGAAACTTTTATAAAGTGGATTTTTTTTTCTGTCTTGGATGTAAATATTCTTTGGGACAGTAGTATATATTTAGATGTGGGGAGCCCCCAGATAAATATTTCAGCATGCTTTTATTTGCCCATTCCCACTTCTCACAGGAACCACCTTCCAGCATCCTGTAGTAGGGATTGTCAAAATGGTGTTTATTCACTATTTGGCTTCTAAAGATAGAGTCTCTACAATGCAGTATTTGTGGACCCAAATGGGAACTGAGAGCCACCATGGAAAACACAAAAAGGCCTCACTGGCTTCTTAAATGCCTCCATGGGGTCACTGGACCCATGTCTTCAAACCCAATAAAAGTCACTTGCATGAATGACATATTCCAAAAAGCACCCAGAGGCAGGGACACTGGTCAGGCTTCTGGTAAAGGGATGCCACTGTATTTCCTGCTAGGAACACATAACCTTTGTAGAAATCTAGAAATTTCTCTGGTTCATCCAGAATTCTGTTCATCCAGAATCAACAGAATGGATGTAGCATAGTACACTGGTGATGCTTCGCTTCCCATCATGCTCAGAAAGAGAAGATGCTGGCTTATTCCAAAGCAACAACCACTAAAAAATGCATTCTAGAGAAACATAAGAAAATGTGTGGTCCTCTGAAAGGCCAGCTGAGGTGACTTCACTTCACACAGCCCATTTCTAAATGTCCCTGGGCACAGCATGCTGAAGAGGCCTCCGTGACCTGCTGTTTATTTTAGTTCCAGCACGAGAAAGCTCCCAGGTTCCTTAACTGTGTGACTGGTCCCAGAATTCTGAGGCACTGGAATCTGCAGGTAGGAGGTCAGGAGCCCTGTCCTCAGCCAGTCTGGGACAGCCAGACATCAGCTGTGATCAGTGTCCCCAGAAGAGGCCAGAAACATAGCCAAGCTTCCTTTAGCTGAGCCCTTCTTCTATGTCCACAGGGAGGCAGATTTGACTTCTGAAAGGGAAGTCTCACCTTCACTAGGAATCAGACACCAGAGTGAGGATGCATATTGTCTACCAGCGAGCCCTGCCTGGGACTAGATGGTGAATATGGAGGTGAGGGGTTGGGGCTACCTACCCTCCTGTATCTTATATTACTTATTGGAAAATGCTCTATTGGGGAAGGGGTTCTTGGGAGCTTCCCAATTGCTACTCAGAATGCATTGAGAACGGGATAGCCAAGGGAGACTTGGGGGGGGGGCATGAGACCACCCACCTGCTCCCCATCTGTCTTTTCCATCAGTGGGTTGGAAGTCTTTAGCCAACAATTACCCGCATAGTCTTTACTGTCTGGAAAGGAGGCTGCTTCCTGCCCCTTGAGTTTGGTCAGCCATGTGACCGGTTCCAGCCAGCTAGCTGTGGGCTGAAGGGATGGGGACATCTGCTGGAGCTCTTCCTTCCAACACAAAGTAAGAAACATGTTATCTGGGGTTTCTTCAATCAGTAAGCATCCCTGGGTAACCGTGGTGAGCACCAGAGGTCAGGGCCCTGGGTAACAATCAGGCCTTCTATCCTCAAGTAATGTGGTGTTTCTGGAGGAAAAACCAACCCAAGAGAATTGAGTATCCAAGAAAAATGTTTCTGTAAGCATTCATATGACATCCAAATTGTCCCATGGTAAGAAAGATGGGACAGCAGAACTCAAACCCAGTCTGTTTATATGTGCCTCCTCCTAATAGCTTTATGGACACAGAATTAGAGGGCCATCTTGCCCTATGACAGGGAGCTTGGGAGGGCACTTGAAGTGAATGTGCTTGAGTCTGAGACAAAGGAGGGCTTCCTCACTCCTGGAGTCCACTTTCAACAAGCTTAAATGGCATTTGAGAGTTTACTTATACAATATATGTTAGAGACTAAAAGGCCCAAGGTCAAGGTGCTGACAGGTTGTTTGTAGTGGTCTTGTTCTGCATGGTCATGCGTTATCTGTGTTTGCATGGAAGGACAGCATGTGCATGTATGCATGTTTGTGTGTGTGTGATAGTTCTTTGAAGTCTCTTTCATAAGGAGATTAACCCAATCTGAAGGTCACTCTCCATTAGCCTCAACTTTTGAGTCCATCACCTGGGAAGTTTAGCGCCTATGCAAACATTTTAGAAGGACACATATACTCAGACTCTATATATGACTGATATAGCATAGACCTGGCCCATTGTTGATGAGGTAGAGACTGGGCAAGGGGAGCACTTGGAGTTGTGGGGGCGGGGAGGGAAGTGGGTAACATACTGTTCGGACTTCACCACATCCTTTGTGCATTTTCTAGAAGGAAAGGTAAACATTGGTCTTTAAAGGCATGGTTTGCAGCTATGCTCCTCTACCGTGACTGGGCTCATGTAAAACCTTGTGGGGAGGCAGCCTTGGGCTCAGCAGGTCTGGCATGAATCCTTGGGCTCTGCATTTCATCCATGCTCTCAGGCTGTTCAGGGCATCACTTTGTGTGGGAAGAGTTTTGAGGAGCTATGACTCCCAAGAACAGTCAAATATAGGAGAGACACAGCTACTCCTATTTGCTCAGGATCCTGATTGCCCCCAGAGCACTGTTTGATAGCCTGAAGTGCCCAAGTGACCTTGCAGTTCTGCCCATAGTAATAAGTGATAGAAGACTTTAACACGAGGCCCTAGCTAACAGGTTTTGGAGTAGGCTGGATTTTATTTGGTCTCTGAAATGTTGCCAGCTTGGCTAGGGATTGAATTGTCAGCTCCAAAAGAAGTTTCATTTTCTAACATATTGAAACAATTAGAAGTAAAGGAGCCTTTCCCACTCTTGTTGAAAAGAAGACAGTGACTTATGCATCCGAATTTAAGCCACCACAATGGCTCCCTGGTGCATGTGTGCCTTTTCCCAGCTGTGGAGTCAGACACCAAACTGGGTGCCACTGGGATGGGATTTTTCAGGTATAATTAGGTTTCAAGTAGACTATCGGAAAAAGAGATTATTTTGGGCCAGCCTGACCTAACAGAGTCTTCGAAGGGAACAAGCTTTTCCTGGTGCAATAGATGCCAAGAGTGAGAGTAACTTGTGTGTGTGTGTGTGTGTGTGTGTGTGTGTGTGTGTGTGTGTGTGTATACAAGGCACAGGGGGGATTCCCTGCCATTGGGTCTAAAGATAGAAAGGGCAGTATGGCAGGGGACTTGAGTGGCAGCCAACTGAATCTTATAGTCCTTAGGGACATTAATCCTACAGCTTATTCATCTTGAGTGAACTTAGCCAAATCTTTCCTTGATATTCTGAAAAGGAAGTCTACTATCTGTAAGCTTTAATTTCAGCCTTTTCAGACTTTAAACAGAGTCGTCTGACCCGATGAGCTATATGTGACCATAGGCGTGTTTTTAAGTTATTAAGTGTGTGACACTTCAGTATTCAGCCATATAAATTTAATACAGCCACAAAGGAACTTTAAAACCCCAGGAACCGTGCGGTAGGACTGTGTGAATAGACGGCAGTGGGCATCCTTTAGATCCACCTTATGGCCACCATTGCCATTACATAAATCATAAATGTAGAATTAAAAAGAAATAATTTTTCTACCTTAAGACGAATGTTTTTCTTCATGTGAATATGTGTGTGGTATGTGTGTATGTATGTATGTTTGCATGCATGTAGTGCACATGTGTGAAAGTTTGCATACATGTGTGTATATGTGTAGGTCCAAGATGAGCATCAGGAATAGTCATGCATCCCTCTCCACCTTATTGATTAAGGCAGGGTCTCTATTGAACCAACAGAACTAGTTTAACTAGCTTGGCTCTAGGGATCCTCTGTCTCTGCCATGCAGGCACTGGACCTGCGGGTGGACCACTCTCCCTCTCATCCTTTGAGTGGTCTCTGGGGATCTTCTGGTCCTCACGCATTTTATCCACTGAGCCATCTTCCCATCCCAGAGCTGATTTTATTTTAATTTAAAATTTTGTTTTTAATTATGCTTATGAGGTGGGTTTTTTTGAGTAAATTTTCTTTTAGAAATTATATAATGTATGTGCACATGAGTGTAGTTACTAAAAGAGGCCAAAAGAGGTGTCAGATCCCCTGAAACTGGAGTTACAGGCAGCTGGCAGTCACCTGACATGGAGACTGAGAACTGAACTTTCCCATTTACATGAACAGTATAAAATCATAACCACTGCAGATATAGCTGTCTCTTGTGAGACTATGCTGGGGCCTAGCAAACACAGAAGTGGATGCTCACAGTCAGCTATTGGATGGATCACAGGGCCCCCAATGGAGGAGCTAGAGAAAGTACCCAAGGAGTTAAAGGGATCTCCAACCCTATAGGGGGAACAACATGATGAACTAACCAGTACCCCGGAGCTCTTGTCTCTAGCTGCATATGTATCGAAAGATGGCCTAGTCGGCCATCACTGGAAAGAGAGGCCCATTGGACTTGCAAACTTTATATGCCCCAATACAGGGGAATGCCAGGGCCAAAAGAATGGGAATGGGTGGGTAGGGAAGTGGGGGGGTGGTGGTATGGGGGACTTTTGGGATAGCATTGGAAATGTAATTGAGGAAAATACGTAATAAAAAATATTAAAAATTAAAAAAAATCATAACCACTGAACCATATCTCCAGCCCTCACCCCAAGCTAAGGGCATTTTGTTTTTTGGATTTTTTTAATATGTAAAATCTGTTTGCTCCCTTTTCCTTGTAGGAAAGGATTAGGGACACTATTAAGAGAACTTTTATTTGTATTAATTGTACCCGTAAAGACAGTGGCAGAGCTTTAAGTATGGTGTTTATGGGATTCTGCTCAGTCAAGGAAGAAAAATAGTCTGAAAATAGTTGCCTGACCTGGACCTGTTCCGTGCACTCAAGGAGGGAAGGGTGGGAAAGGGGTGCTGATGCTGAGGCTGGGTCAGAATGTGCCATAGATCATGTACCGTTTCTCCTCGTGGTTAAACCTGTTTGCTCTGGTTTTAGAGCAGTTACTTATGTAAGAGCCGCATACTACTCACCCCTGTTGCCCAGATGTATTAGGGACAGCATTTTGCAGATGAGGTAAGAGGAAAGAAACCTCAAGGGGGTACTTTGCTGTTCTGTGTCCCTTAACTGAGATTACTCTTGGAAGATGCTAAAAGCCCTTAAGGGATGGGGAGTGCAGGGCACAGGTGATGTGAAGGGGAAGAGGGAAGAGGTGTTCAAGTGGAGATTAGTAAGAATGTAATAATGTAATATTGTAATGTAAATGTATGTAATAATGCAATATTACAGGAATCTAATAAAAGGGGGCTGGGGATGGATGCAAACATATTTTTATAAGCATATCAAAGTTTAATTGGATCTAAACTACACAGGTGATTATTCTCTTTCCAGAAGCCACAAGTCACTAAATAAAAATCCCAGTATCAGATGTGAGGTATCTTCTCTCAAGTTGTTGCTCGGAGGTCTCCTGGAGGTCCCCAAAACAACGCAGACTCTTGCCATGTTCTTGGCTGCCCACCAGAACTTGGTGGTAAGACACTATTGCTGAAGGCACCCCACACGGTAGTCACAGACACGGAGACATTACATTGGTGCCGACCAGGAAGTCTCCTCCCTGATAACAAACTTCCATAGTATCAGAAGGTGCTATGTAGGCTGCTTTGGTGGGGGCCACTAATAGACTTACCCAGCTACCAAATCTGTGATTTATAATAATAAGTGGTGTGGGAAGATATGTCGAGGAGTGCAACAGGGGTCTGAATGTTATGAGGTAACCACTTTCCGACTGTACTTAAGGCTCACTCTACAGGAGGAAACATGTCCGGTACTGCAAAACTGTCCAAGAACCTGTGGCTGGGGGAATTCATAGGACCCAGGGCTGAACCTGCTACTTACTACCAGTCTCCTAAATGGACACAGTATCAAATGCTTTCTACAGTTGTATCTGTTTCTATCCACAGACCAGTGCAGCTCTCAGACCTCTTCAGAGATGATTCCCACCCCTCCGAGCCCTGTGGATGGTGATTAACACAGGCACTCACACCTAAGGGGTCTGCACTTCCTCGCATCATCCGGGGCTTAGGGTTCTTGGGTGCCATGGTTTCTATCTGAAAGGTCAAAGTGCAGAGAATCATTTTCAGTACTCAGTCTTAAATGGAACATCTAAGTCACACCCTGTTTCCCCCAAAGCTCAGGGATCCTTGTAGAGATGAGAGCAGAAAGACTGCTGGAGCTAAGGTGGTACCAGCACTTGGACCCAGATCCAGAAACCAAGAGGCAGGAACTGTGTTTGCTACATTTTAGTTTTACTTTTCCCCTGAATTCTCCTTGATATCCACCCATTCCCTTTTCTAGCACAGAATATTTACTTTGTGCACAGCCCTTGGATGTTTGGTAGCTCTTTTTAAAAGTTCTTTTACATGGGTTCACAATTAGGACATTACCTTGTGTCTCAGGAAGAGGCTTCGGACCTGCTGAACAGCCTAGGGACGCTTCAGACTATTCCTCAGATCCAAACGAATGCACTGTGCGATGAGCGTGAGCGCGGGGGCCAGACTATGATGGCTTGAATTTAGAATGTCTCCACAGGCTCCTGTGTTTAAATACTTGGCCTCCAGCTGGTAACACTATTTTGGGACTTTGTGGAAACTTTGGGACTTTGGCTTAGCAAGCAGAAGTAAGTTGCTGGGGGGTGGCCCTTGAATGCCACACCCACTTAGGTGTTAGCCCAAGCTTTCCCTTTCCTAAGCTAAGATGTGAACAAACTATACAGTCAACTCCTGCTGACACAATGGACTCCATTTCCTGAACCAGGAGACAAGTAAACGCTTCCTCTATCACGTTGTTTCTGTCAGGTTTTCTGTCATAGCAATAAGCAACTACCTAATGCACTGCAGAAGGAGTGAGTAGACACACTTGACCTGATGTGAGATCACACGTGACCTGATGTGAGTTGAAACAAACTCTTTCCACGGGAGTCCACAAAGACCAGAAAATCAGGGGCCGGGGGGGATGTGACCTCTAAGGTCTGCATGGGAGGCAGGACCCTGGGAGACAGAGAGGGACTGAGTGACAGAATGGATGTTAGTAGTGTACAGGAAAGTGGTGGTCCCGATGTCGCCTTGCAGTCTGTGCACACGGCTGGAGGAGCAGGCATCTCAGTAGAGAGCAGTGGTGGAGGAGGCTGAGACAAGTGCCAGGCTCGATGGCCTTGACCTTCTGCAGAGTGTCAGCTGGAGAAACTTGCAGTGTGTTGGGAATATGCCCAGTGCTAAGCAAAGAGGCGAAATGGACAGGGAAGGTGTTTGTGAGCCGCCCCATGAGGGTGCTGGGAACCAAACTCTGGTCCTATACAGGAGCAGTAAGCACTCCTAACCACTGAGCCATCTCTCTGGCTTCAGTGCATCATCCCTATAGTGCTCACCACAAAGTCCAGTTGTGTAATAGGTAGATACTGATGGCAGGCTCACCACTGAGTCTGAGTGAGTGCTGTCCTGATGCCCTGGAGTTGGGATAGCCCATTCGTGTGATGTAGGTCTAACCCATGCTGATGCTGGCACTTGTCATTTTTCATGTAAGACAGACACAGACCTGAGCAGCTATACTGCAGCCTCCAGAGAAGCAAGTCTGTAGACCAGGCTGGCTCTGAACTCACAGATATCCCCCTGCTTCTGCCTTTCAAATGCTGGGACTGGATGTGCTCACCGCCACTCCCAGGATGAGTGAAGACTCCGGCAACCTCAGTCTTCTCCCACCCTGACTTCATCCCACCAGCGTCGGATGGGAACCCTGGCCCATCTTTCCTAGATCCGACACCGAGTCTAGTTTCCCTCACACTTTTCTAAGAGGTAAGCTCATTGGGAACAATGTTTGGGCTGAGGCCTTCAAAATGGAAGACTTGTCTTCAGCTCAGCGTCGATTACATTTTCACTTCTAAAGCACAGTGGAAAATCCAGACTAGAGGTGAATCATATCCCAAAAGGTGAAAGGGTATTTCGGGGTGTGGGATGTGTGGGGGTGTGTGTCAAATCTCCTGCTCTACCAGGGGAAAAAAAAAAACCTGAAAGTAGCCTTAGAAAGCCAAGAGCCATCTCGAAGGAGGCTAGAGTCTGGGTGCTGTGTGGCTGTCATTTGTTAGTAAGAGATCGCAAGTTCAGTCCTTAGAACGCTGATGGAAAACAGTTGGGTCTTGCCAGGTCCTTGCAAGCAGAGGTCCTGTGTCCCATCAAGCACTTGCTCTGGTGCACATGGCCTCTACAGAAGCTGCAGGAACCTGAATGCAGAAACTGAAGCCATGAAGGGGTGCTGCTTCCTGGCTTGCTCCTCATGGCTTGCCCAGCCTGCTTCCCTATGCATCCCAGGACCATCTGCTCAGGGTGGCACCACACATAGGCTGCTTTCTCTCACATCAACAATCAGTTAAGAGAAGAGTGCCCACTGATTTGCCTATGGGCCGATCTGCTGTCAACAGTTCCTCAATTGAGATGCTCTCTTCTCAGGACTTTCTAGGTTTGTGTCAAGTTGACAAAAAACCCAAACAGCAGAGCAAAGGAATGTCACAGGGGAGGCCCCCAGATCACAGTAGTAGAGAAGGGAAAGGTTGGAGGCCTCCCCTTCTGCTCTTTCCCAGGTCATATTCAAAGCCACTAATGCTTTTCAAAAGTCTGAGGCCAGAGTGCAACTCAGTGGCAGGGTACATGCTGAACAGAACGGGGCATGGGTCTGATCCACAGCTGAAAGGAAAGGGGCAGGGAGATGAAGCTCGGTTGGTAGAGTGCTTGCCTTGCACCCAGCAGGCCTGGGTTTTAGCTCTAGCACTGCATCAACTCCCAGTGGGGGACATGCATGTCTTAATTCCAACACTTGGAACCTGGAGGTACAGGATCAAGAGTTTGAGGACATCTCTGTCTTCAAAGTGAGTTCAAGGACAGCCTATGATAAAGGAGGCTCTGTTTTTAAAAGAACAGAAAAGAGAAAAGGTTGTCCCTGCTTGTCATGAAGGGTTCATGAAGAACAGGAGGCATCCTCACCCTTAGAACCATCCTACTAAATTCTTGTTGCTAGGAGATGGACACAGACAGAGAGCATGGCAGAGTTGGCCTTCTAGAGAGCCTGCCAGCCAAGAGTGCACCGAGGCTGTCCCTGCTGTCAGATCCAGGGGACCTGAAGTTCATTCTGATCCTGTGTAAAGTCTGTGGTCACTAGCAACTGAGCGTTGGAGGCTCCATTGTGTAAGAAAGAAATGTAAGCCAGAGGTAACCCAGAAAATGGCTTTTCTGTCGCTGAGGGGCAGCCACATGGCCATCTTAGTTTTCAAGTATCAATCAACACAGAAGGAGGAGACTCAGGTACTGACAGTGAGAGAGCATGGCTTCAACTGAGGCTTCCAGGGCTCCCCAGGCTGCCTGGAGCTTCCCAGGGAAAAAGAGCCCAAGAGGGAGGCAGAGAGTCAGCTGAAGTTATCTGAGGGTGCAGTCAGACTGCAGTTGGGCCCAGCATGCATTGCAGGTTCCTCCAGCTACTGACTTTGATTCAAAGCTTGTTCCATGTAAACATGAGATGCAGATCTCAGGCCCCAAACAGAAGGCTTTTCTCAAGTGAAGCAAAATGAAGCTTAGAAATGACTGTCCTCCAAAAGGATGCTTCTATCCTTCCTTCAGCCATTCTCCCCAGCAGTGGAGAACATCCCCAGCTCTGCCTGACCCAGCAGGGGCCTCAAACCAATCACATCTGCCTGCAAAGCCCCGGTCTTCGGCCCTGTGGTTTGTGAGGAGGATGCAAGTACCACAAGTTGCAAAACTTCTGAGAACCATAACGTTTAGTGTTGAGGTGGGCCCGGCTCAGGCTCTTCACCTCCAGGGCTGGCAGTGTGGGGCAATGGCTGAGGCGGCACATCTAGTGGCTGGTGCTGACTCTGCCAAAGGATTGCAGGGAGAGCCCCAGCTGAAATCACTGTGCTAGTTACGAACCCTCACCATCTTGGGGGAACCACCCGCCCTCGAGGTACAAAATGGGAATCCCAGTGCTGTTTATTTTGGCAGCTGGGTGAGGGTCACTGAACTTGCACACTGCCAGGAAAACCATAGTCCTGATTCTATTTTTATTAGTGGTTTCAATGTCTTTTCACCAAAATGGTGATTAATTCCTACTTGTGAATCTGTGAATAGACTGAACAAACATTTTCCAGGCCCGTACTGTGTACTCTAAAATCAGACCAAAATCATATGCTAGATCTTGGCGTGCCAAGTCTCCATATTGAAGCTGTGTTGAAGAGATGGCAATGGGACCTCAGAGAAGAGAAAGTATCAGGGAAGGAGTCTGGGGAGAGTGCTCCTTGTGGCCAAGGACAGGTCATCAGGCCTGAAAACAGAAAAGAGTTCTGAGTTCCAGTTATATAGACTCCCATGACTGTCAGAGCAAAACCGAGTTGCGGTCTATAGGTGGTGTGATCCATAGAGAGAGCCCTGGACATACTGGTCTCTGCTTCCAGCCCCAGCTGTGCCATGTGACTGAACACCCATGGACAACTCACTTCCAATCTTGGACCTTGGTATCCTCCTCATCAGATAGGAGAATTTAAGCAGATGACATTTCCTCATTGTCACCAGCAGGTCCTATCTGTAGTCTTATTACCACCACCAACATTGCTTACTGAAGGCTCTACTGGAGCATGCTCCAAACACCACGTCATTCCCCACTTCTTAGACAATAGAACATTTAATTTTCTCATTGCCCGATGAGTTGAGTCAGCTGGGTCTCAGGATGATCAGGCATCTGATGAGGTACAGTTCATTGAGCTAACTTTGCCAGCTGTAACAGTGAGACCATTATTAGACAGGAGCTGAGGCAGGGGCATGGACCATCAGGACCTGTTGCTTGGAATAGGGCTGGATGGAACCAGCCTGAAAGACTTAATCAGATAGAAACACAGAGGTAGCCGGGCAGGGAGCCAGGAGATGGCTTTTTGCACTCAAGCGTTGAGGACACCCCTCCCTACTTTGTGAGCTCTATGAGGAATCGTCAGCCTCTTCAGTTCCTGTTTCATTGTCTATATTGTGGGTCACTTAATAGTGTTGGTCTTACAAGGTATCCAAAGGACCAGGTAAGAAAGCTTATGGAAACACAACACAGGAATGCACAGAACAAAAACTTCTTCGTATGTGCCTGATGCTGTTTCTGAGGTCTCGAGTTTCTCTTATTTAAAGAGGAAGATGGCCATAGCTATTTCTGCTCTGGAAAGAAAATGAAACAGGGCAATGTGTGTGAAAGTAATTTGGAAATGTAAACACGCAGAGCAGTATTATTGTTGGCAGTCTCTGCTGGGCTCTCGCTGGGCAGGTGGAGGGAACATTAAGGACATGGGGGATTTTATGTGTTGAGTTAAGAGAACAAGATAAAGACTCACACGGTCACAAAGGGGAAAAAAGTGGTCTTAAATAAAACTGTTTTCCCCACCAGATTTGTGGAAAGAACATAAAATCCCCCTTCCCCCCATTATTGGCCTTTTGTTTAATGAAAGAAGGGAAAACTCAGTTTAAAAAGCTGGCTAACCACACCAGCAATGTGTGGGTAGCATTAGTGAGCCGACCGGAGGGAAGCATTTGGAGGTTCCTTGTCTTCATAGTCAATTACTGAAGAATGCTAATCTCGGGTAATCTATTAAACACTTAGGAAGCATCACGTGTGTTAGTCATTGGATGTCCTTAGCTAAATAGGGCTCCATATGTGTCTCCCCGTCTGAGTCTGTGCTAAAGGGTGGTCCTTGGTTAACATATACATATGCACTCGCCAGCTGGGAAGCCCCCAAACTTTGCTTCTCTTGGTTTTGTTGGCAGTTTCGTTACATAGATGCTGCTGATGAGATTGTCGCCATGTGACTGAACTCCATGCCTTATGGCCTCTGCTCCATGGAGATACAGGATTGGGGCTGAGCATTCCAGCTCCCCTGGCGTGTACTTGGTTTTCTAACTACGCCAGCTTGTCCCTTGAAACTATCCAAGGGTCACCCCCTTAACATAAACTTAGATTAAGTTATTGCTGAAGTTACTTAAAGACCTGACAAGAAGCAGTTTAAGAGTTGAAGGATTTATTCTGGTTTATAGCTTGGAGGGATTATTCTGTCTTGGTAGGGAAAGCTTGGTGTCAGGAGACTTCTGGTCACTTGTTATCCATAAGCAGGAAGTACAGAGATGAATGCTTGTGTCTAGCCCGGGACCCCAGCCTATGGGATGGCGCTGCGTACATTTAGGGTGGGTCTTCTCTCATCATTGACCTAATTTAGAACATCCTCTACAGATATGTCCAGAGATTTATTTCTATGATGATACTAAACGGATACTCTCAAGTGGATAATCAAGATCAGATATCCTAATGAACAATAAAGACATCTCCATACTCAGGAGCTTGCGACAGCATTAGAGGTTCTGGGTCAGGAGCAGAAGGCAAAGAGAGTGCTTGTCACAGCCCAGCATGGCTTGGTACCTCCCAGAGTGGTGGTTCAGATCCTGGTTCCTCTTGCCAGGCAGGGCTCTGCTCTTTCAGAACTTGGTGTCCTTTATAAGACTATGGTAGTGACAAGACTATGTCTAAGAATGAAATCACCGAGTTCTATGGGTGGAGATGGTAAAGACTTGTAGTGTCTAGCCTAGAGTCAGGAAAGAAAGAGGAGCAGGATTCAGAGGAGCAGTAGGGCTCAGTGTTAACTGAGAGACACCACATGGCTGACACATGGCTTAAAGCTCTGCCAAGGGAAGGCTGGGTAAACAATGTGCACAGCATTCAGAATACACTAAGGAAAAAGAGTTTGATGGAAAATCCAAGATCTCAGAGAGGGCGGGGGATGGCTCAGTGGGCAAAGCACTCACCACTCAAGCATAAGGACCTGAGTCTCCAGCGGCCACATAAAATCTGGGTGTGGCACCTGACACTAGGCATCTTGGTCATTTTGTACAGTGGATTAAGGAACTATAACCTTTGTTATTGTTATTGGAGACAACAACCTTTGTCTCCACAGCACAAGGTTAACCAGAGTAATGACTGCAAACACCTCTACAAAGTCCACACAACATAAAGTCCTAAGAACAAATGGGTTCAGGCTGGTTTTGTCCTCCCACCTCGAAATAGCCAGCTGTGGGCAGGCAGGGAGGGTTCATCCTGCAGGTCAGCAGTCTTTCCTGCTCTATCCTCCCACGCTGCACAGACAAATGCACTGTTTCCCCTGGGATAACCTCACTGTCACTCTCTCTGCTGCTGAGTGTCACCTGTCTTGAAAGTGGCTCTACTATGAGCCTAAGGGTAAAGGTCTAACTGGTTTCTTCATGAAGCACTATCACTCACTGACTTACCGTGATATCGTTCCTTAAACCAGTGTGAAAAATGGCCAAGATGCCTAATGCCAGCCTTGGGCCTGGGCAGGAAGAATGCGTGTCTCCTATTCAGGAGAATGGGGGTTTCCCCTCTCATATCTCAAGCTTCCCAGATGTTTTATGCCTAATCTATGGCTGTTCAAACAGAATGCATTGCTCATAGTCCTGGACAGTAAGTGTATGGGGACTGACTTAAGTCCCAAAAGTCCTGTTTCCCTATAAAACAACAATAGGCAACTGTAGGCAATCTGACAACTGTCATCATCACAAATGTCCAGTTGAGGTACAGAGAGAGGGGGAGAGAGAGAGAGAGAGAGAGAGAGAGAGAGAGAGAGAGAGAGGTGGGGGGGTTGTGTGCGAGTACGTTTGCCTGTACTGTATATGTGGGTGTTTGTATGTGCATGTGTGCATATATATATGTGTGTGTGTGTGTGTGTGTGTATGTATATCCATGTGCACGTGTGCATGCATGTATGTGTTTATGTGTGGCTATGTTTATGTCTATGTGTGCATATGTTTGTGTATATGTATGTTTGTATATGTGTATATATCTGTGTGTGCATATCTTAGTGTATATATCTATATCTATATCTATATCTATATCTATATCTATATCTATATCTATATCTATATCTATATCTATATCTATATCTATATCTATATCTATATCATCTATATCTATCTATCTGTGTATATGTATGTTTCTGTGTAGGTATGTCTATGTGTATATGTCTGTGTGTGTGTGTATGTCTCTGTGTATGTTGTCCTTTGCTCTGTAAAGTCCCTAGGGCCTTCTTATACTCAAGTATTACCTACTCCTCTAAATTTTATTTATTTAAATTTTACTTTTTAATGTGAAGGTGTGTGTAGTGAGTATGTTCCTAATGTGTGTGGGCTCATGTGGATAATGGTGTATATGCATGTACAATGTTGGCTTTAGGTGTTTTCCTTGGCAGCTCTGCTTTGTTCTTTGAGGGCAGGTCTCTCAGTTGAACCCAGATACTGATGCTAGCGAGCTTGCTCTGGGAGAACCCCTGAATCAACCTTCTGAGTGCTGGAATTATAGGCAGACTGACATGGGCATGCCAGGCTGGATCTCTGAATGCCAGTCCTTATACTTGCATTTATTCACTAGTCCATTTCCCTAGTCCCTTCCTCGTTCTGTTAATAGATAGTATAGTGCCACCATAGCAGAAAGGTGGCTTTTATGCAAGGACAACTGCAGAAGCAATGGTCATCTCTCCATCTTTTTGCCTCTCAGAGTAGCATGCTATCCTATGCAATATTTCCCTAAGACAAAGTCCCTCTTCTGTCCCTCTCCCGCTTTCCTCTCTAGCAACAATAAACAGGGCCCTGGCTGAGGACAGATTTGCTTGCCATTGGAGGGTTGAGTCAGAATTGTTCTGCATCATGCAGAAGCCTGAGTGCCTGCTGTGGGTGTCCTGGCCACGGAGGAGTCAAGCCCATGGAGCCCGCAGAGCACACGGAGCCCATGGAAGGGAGACTGGGAGGTCCCAGCTGCACATGCGTGGCAGTTGTCAGTGGGTTAAAAAAAAATAAAAATGGAAATAATCAAGTTGCAGAGCCAGATGCTTGAGAGAGGAATCATCATGATGTTGTCAGTCAGTGCTGGCCAGAGGAGGAGCAAGGTCCATAAAGTGTTGGAAAGAAATCTGGTCTGTAGTGAAGTCTGCAACCTGGTTTAACCCACTGAAGACTGTTGGGAGTGAGGGACTTGAAACACAATCTTTGAAGGGTGTTGGCAGCTGTATTGTTGGATTTTCTCTCCCGGTGCAGAGCTTGTTGAAGAGTCTTGGTGTTTTTGTAGCATCCATCAATCAGATTTGGGTAAAGAAAAATCTCAAAAACATTCGCTCAGATTGACTTTCTTAGCTTGTTTAAAAAAAGAGAAAGAGAAATTTGTACATGCCAGAAGTTGAGGCAAAGGGAATAAAAGGAGAATCATTATATTTCAGAGAGACACTCCACACAACACGTGAAAGGCTGAAAGTTGCATAGGCAACATCCACAAAGAAGAAACGGAGTGGAGGCTGGCTTGGAAATGATTCTGTGTTTGAAAACATGCTTTGTGAACTGAATGAGGCAGAGCATGAGGGAGCTGCGACCATGGGGGGTGGGGCACTGGTCATCCATAGGTAGAAACATCCCCAGAACATCTTTCCCCTGGTACAGCATCCGGTGCCACCTACCAGCTTAAATGAGACTAATGTCCTGTGTGAGCTATGAGAAAGGATCACTATGCTAATTTATGTAAATCTCACAGTAGCCCCTGGTAGGGCAAGAACTACTTGGGGTGTTGAGGCAGTAGAATTGCAAGTATCAACTGCAGTCAATATTAGATTGGAGATCTTAGTGAGGCCTTATCTTAAAATATAAAGTCAAAAGAATACTAAGGCTATAGCTCAGGGGCAGAATACTTGCCCAGCATGTATGAGGTTCTAGGTTCAATCCCCAGTACTGTCCAGAACAAAACATTATAACCATCACCACTACCACCACCACCACCACCAAAAACAATGAATTGGAAGAAACCAGGAATCCTAACTAGCCTGAAAGTTAGGCTCAAGAAAGCTCCCTACCCAATGGAATGAGGCCCAGGAGTTCTCTCAAGGCAAGGTCTGTAGATCCAAACTGTCTGAGGCTGGACAGCCCACTAGATAGTCAGCACTGGATGCCACACTTTCACAGTTGCCTCAAGAACTTGATTGGTCGTGACTGGGTCACCCACAGGGGAGTGCTGAGCAGAGGAGGGAATTGTGACTGTGAAATTGTAACTGTGAATCCCAATAGGATTCATGTCCTTTACCCTGATTTGTTATACAGAAGCCTATGGCTTTCTTCCACAGGAGGGATACTTATCAGGCTGTACTTGACATTCACCTGGGTGCCCTCCCCTGGGATGCCATTCCTGAGAAAACTATGTCTGATCTCTTAAGTACACTGTCCCCTGATCTGCACACTGAACAACTATGGTATCTGTCTTTATTTTTCTCCTCATCCATTATCCTGTGAAACTCAGACATTTCAGTCTGAGCACAGAAACAAGGATTCCCTTTGTGGTTGTGAACTGTGAGTGAGCTGGCTCTGTCACTGTACCCAGAGAAGGGGGATTTGAGGAAGGTAGCAATAATAGATTATATACAAGAAAGTAAGGTACTTGCTAATCATGATGCAAATGACCTCTACCTTGCTCCAAATTGCATGCGCCTCTCTTCATTGCCTTCGATGGCCACTGTTTACAAACCTCCACAGTGATATGGAGTCTATCCTTTGAAGGAGAGAAACTATAACCTCAGTGTAGCTCTTTCCATTGGGAATCAGTTCAAGTCCATGGCTTTGGGGGACTTTACATCTGTGTTTCCAGAGCCATCCCAGCCCTTAGCAGCATGAAATATTCATGCTCACTAGTCTATCTCTAGGATGCACTAGATAGTAAGGAGAGGAGCGCTCTTGATAGCACAGTTGGCCTTCTATATTCAAGGGTTCTGCACACATGGATTCAACTTGTGAAAGAAATGCATTTGTACTAAACAGTTACAGATTTATTTTCTTATCATTCTTTAAACAATATGGTCCAACAGCCACTTGCACGGCTTCTGCATTGTATTATGTGGTATGAGTCATCTGTGTGATTTAAAGTACAGAGGGTAGTGTTTGTGGATTGAATGCAAATATGACTTTAGCATCCAAAGTTGGTCTGGGAACCTCTTGATACCAAGATAACTGGTCCAGCTCATGGGACTGTTGCCCCAGATCTCTGATGAGCCACTTCGTAGTAGAAGTAGCATCATGGCTTGGGGGACTCCCTCCTCTGGGTACCGTGTGGAGCAGTGGTTAGCAACCCCACTACAGATGTTTTCTTTCACTGGCAAGCCTTCTTTTCAAAGGCTTTCGTCAAGGGGAAACCTTTTTCTGGGCCTGACCATTATTGTAGAAAAACAGCAGGATTTAGGCTGTGGTTGAATCGAATTTTCCAGAATTATTATGTGAACCTCTTAAAAAGAACATTATTTCTACTTGATGAAATTTTGTATTTGTGGTTACTTTCCTGAAAATGTTAACCTGTGAGGTAATCAAACTGAATTCAATTTTTCCCAGTGGAATACACATTTTGCATCTCTGTGCATGGATTATTTACATCAGACATGAATTCCCTAAGACTATTTGACCAGGAGACAACTGGTCTTGCAGATATGAACCTGGGTAGCTTATGGGGTGATTTTGACTGTGACATCAGGAGCTGGAATAGTGCAGGGATGAAGGGAGACAAAGCCCAGCTCTGCTACCTACTGGGGTAGGAATTATCAGGGTACCAAGATTTTATGTGTGTGCACACTCTAGTGTGTGCAGACATACGTGTGTGTGTGTGTGTGCATGGAGCCCAGAGGACAGCTTTTGGTGTTCTTCTTCAAGCCTTTTCTTGTTTTGTTACTGTTTTCCTTTTTTTTTTAATGTGGGTTTTATGGGTGTTTTGTCTGTCTGACATCTGTCTGTCTGTCTGTGCACCTCGTGTATGCAGTGTCCTCGGAGGTCAGAAGAAGATGTCATATCTCTTAGAACTGGAGTTTCAGATGGCTCTTAGCTTCCATGTAGGTGCTGGGAGCCAATTCCAGGTCTTTTGGAAGAGCAGCCAGTTCTCTTAACCACTGAGCCATCTCTCCAGCCCATTGTTTTGTTACTTCTAAGATGCGGTCTTCATTGGCTTGGAGCCTACCAAACAGGCTAGGTTGGCTGGACAACGAGCACCCCAGGGTACTACCCATACTGCCTCTGCCTCTGAAGTGCTGTGATTCCAAGGCCATTGCACTCAGCTTTTAAACATTATTACTTTATCTTTCCAGTTGGTACCGAGGTGCTTGATGCATTTCACTGCCTCTTGTGTTTCTAAGTACAGTTCATATTTGTACTTCACTATCCTCATCTGAACATTAGAGATGGGGATGATAAAATATGGATCATAGACTTGTGGGATTAACTGAGTGTCTGTGCCAGATACTTCCTGGCATGAGGCTTACACTCACCCATGCTTGTCAGCAGCACCATTGAAGGGGCTGTGTCCGTTCCAAGAGGCAAAAGAGTAGAACACCAGGGTCCCACTGTTTCTTCCTGGTCATTTTCAGAGAGAAAATTTCTTTTGGGGGAGGTAGGGTGGGATTACCTCGATGCATACACATTTCTTCCTTTCGTTGTATCAGCAAAGACTTGGAGATGGTTCAAAACCGCAGCGAGGTTTTCCATGTGGCCAGAGCCAGATTTCCTAAGCATCTCTGTCTGATACTGAGGGTAGCAGCTGTTCTGTTTCAGCAGGAGCAGGCGCTTGATTCCGCCTGGAAGATTCGATAAGTGAGGAATCCGGTTTTGCTTCCTGACTGTGCTTGCAGGCTCTGGTCAGCCTCACTCTCAGCTGGGCTGCCTTTCGCTCACACGCCTGGCAGCTTCTGGGCGACCTCTCTTGCTTTCTGGAGGCTTTTGTTGGTGTTTCTTCAAGTGTGGGGGAAATCTTTCAACATGCACAGGGGGAAATGTATACTATGAGGAATCAGGGCATCTACAGAAGGGTTTTGAACACTGTAACCCTGGGTATGCGTTCATGCTGGAATGTCACAGTATGGCCCCTTTGTGCTTGGCGGCGTTAGATACTCATCTGTGAGATCCTTCTATAAGGTGGACAGAAGGGTGTTTTTTTTTTCCCCACAATGAGTAATAATGTGAATAATGTGTACCTTTTCAGCTCTTTGCTGGTTGTTTGTGCTGTTCCTTTTTGTGAAGGGCCCGATGACACTATTGCTCAGTTGTTACACTAGACTGTCAGACTTTACCTGGTATGGAGATATTCTTTATATATGTTGGATATGAGTTCTTTGTTGGATCTTCATTCTACAACTAACTGTCTCTCAGCACATAAGCATCTCACCCTCTAAATGGAGAGACAGACATTCTTAATTGTGATGAAATTGAATTTAGCAATTCAATCTTTTTAAATAGAATGTGTATGTGTGTGTATCTGTCTGTGGGCGAGTGCATGTAAATGCAGGATTTCCTGGAGCAGGAGTTACAGACAGTTGTGGGCCACCCATCATGGGTGCTGGGAACCACACTTTGGTCTTCTGCAAGGCCAGTATGAATTCACTGCTGAGCCAACTCTTGATTTACCTGTTAGTGGTTTTCTGTCCCATTGAAAACTCTTCTACTAGCTCAAGATTATGATTTTTTTTTTTCGAGACAGGGATTCTCTGTATAGCTCTGGCTGTCCTGGAACTCACTCTGTAGACCAGGCTGGCCTCAAACTCAGAAATTCGCCTGCCTCTGCCTTCCAAGTGCTGGGATTAAAAGCGTGCACCACCACTGCCCAGCTAAGATTATAAGAATACTGTCTTAGTTATGGTTTCTATTGCTGTGATGACACACCATGACCAAAGTAACTTGGGGAGGTAGGGCTTTATTTGGCTTACACTTCCACAGCACTGAAGGAACTCAGGACAGGAGCTCAATCAAGCAGAGCTTGAACCTGGAGGCAGACACCGACGCAGAGGTCGTGGAGGGCTGCTGCTTACTGGCTTGCTCCTTATGACTTGTTTAGTCTGCTTTCTTATCTAACCCATGACCACCTGCCCAGGAATGGCACCACCCACAATGAGCTGGGCCTTCACCCATCAATCACTAATTAAGAAAATGCCAAATAGGCTTGCCTACAGGTGGATCTTAGGGAGGCATTTTCTCACCTAAGTCTCTCTCCTCTCCAATGACTCTAGCTTGGGTCAAGTTGATGTAACCCTAGCCAGCACAATTAGTCTTCTGCATATCATGATGGACACTTCATTTGTTTTGCTCTCCAACTTTAGGGAAACAATAATACTGGCATTGGCTTTTATACATAGTATCAGCTTCACAGTTAATTTTTCTCTATATGAATACCTGATTGACCCCAAAACTTTCATTGAAAACATCTTTTTATCTTTATCTTTTGCTATTGTTGCATATGGACACCCATCCAAAGCTCTGTTTCTAGCTACAGTTTTCTGTTCTGTTTTTCTATTTGTCTACACATTCACAACAAACAGCACTGTCTTAAGTACTGTAGTCTCTTTGCAGTAGTAATTCTCAAGCTTTGTCCTCCTCCAAGGTGACCTTTGTCCTCCTCCAAGGTGACCTTGTAGACTTGTACTTCTATGTACTTTAAAGATTTTAAAATTGTTTTTATTATTTATGCCTGCATGTTATGTGCACATCTGCAGTGCTAGCAAAGTCCAGAAGAAGGCATCAGACCCCCCTAGAACTGGTGTTATAGCTAGCTGTGAGCCAAATCTCTGTAAGAGCAACCAGTGCTCTTAACTGCTAAGCCATCCTCAGCCCTTGAGAGAAGCATTTTTAAACATCAAAGTAATCTATAGCTTATTGACTGATGACCTTACCTTTTAGAAGGAGGGAGCAAAGAGAATTGTGGGACATATACCAAGTATCCAACTATCCTCTCTACCAGTTGCCTGCAATTCTGCATTACATGTGACTTGGGGTCTCTGCGAAGGACTAATGGAAGGATTAGGGGAGAGGCTCCATCTACGCAGTCATGCTTGGTGCTTTAGGTCACTCCTGCCCCAAACCCCTCAACCATTGCTCTGTAAATCAGCCCAACAACTCATTGGTTCTCCCAGAAAGAACTTCCACAGAACCCTATCTTGGTTTGTCATTGAGACCTTAAGAGGAGGGGAAGTGGAAACTTCAGGATTCTTTGCTAACGACAGACATGTATTAGTCCGCCTTACATTGCATAGTTGAGATGCATTTGTCAGGACTCCATGGAGAGAAATGCACCAAAAATTTCTGGTGCTGTGCTGCAGTTTCTTGCTGCTTCTGTAGACTTGGGTTGATTGGCAGAGTGATGTCATCTGAGGCAAGACACATGCTGAGGAAAGCAGGTGGAGGACATGTGATGTTTGGAGGGTATAAATAGGACTCGATGGACAGTGATGGGGGCTGAGCTATGCTTGCTTAGAGAGCTAGCTGTGCAATGCTTGTCGGTCTTGCATCTTCGCTGAATCTTCACTTCGCCAAGAAAGGCACAATTGAGAACTTCTCCTGGCATTCCTCCGGGTCCCTTCTGTTGACTTGTGTCAAGGCTGAGGCCTGGCTGTCCCTGCTAGATGGTGTCACTGCTGCTGATTCATGTTTTCTGTCCCAACTATACTGAACTGGACTGCTGGTGTATCTGTGAAGTGTTTGTGAGTGGATCTAGCTGCCACAGGTCCACCTCCTCAGTATCCACAGGTCCACTTTCTTTTTCACTACCTCTGGTGGGTAGTAGGCTACAAGGGAGGTTAAGGCATTTATGAACTATCATTAAAATAGGTTATGAATAAATTAAAGTTACTGGGGAGATATTGTTTACTTCTGCCTCTCAGAGGGAAGGAATTTTAGCAACATTCCCATCCCCAGAGTGATTAAAGGCTTGGCTCTCTGGGTTACCACCCAAGGTTGGACCTGTTAGTAGTGGTTGGACCTTAGAGATCCTGGGCCACTGGGTAGTTTTCCTGACTCTATAGTAGTTTCTAGACAGAGTTGTTATAAAAGCCTGAGTTTGGCTCTACCTGGATCTTTGTGGCTATCTGTGTCAAGAGGTAATTCAGCCAAGTGGTAGCCTTGGCCAGCCTGTACTATGACTTGGACTTTCAGATTTAAGGCTATAAGCTATATATTCCTCATCTGTAGTCTTTGTCATGTATTTGGCTATAGTGACTCACAGGCAAGTGTGGTGGCTCATTCCTATAATCCCAGCACTTGAGAAGATGAGGCAGGAGAACTGCTATAAGATTGAAGCCAGCCTGGGCTACATAGTAAATTTCAAGCCATTGGTGGGCAACAAAGTGATACCTTGTCAAATAATAAATAAATAAATAAACAAACAAATAGGTAGATAAATATATGACAACAGATAGATTCTTTTATTGAAATCAATACCTATTGAAATGTAACTATACATTTTACTCCTTTCTTACCCCGTCTCACACTGTGCTGCATTTGGCTGAAAGATGATGTCTTTTAACTAATTCTTACCTCTTTCAGTGATGAAGGCTGATCAGTAAAGTGTATTGTTAATCAGGCATGGCTGCACTAATGCCCCCTAAGAATTAACCTATGGTCCTGTGACTGATCAAGGACAAGTATATATTTTCTTTGCTTGTGGATCTGTGGGTCAGTTGAAATCTGGCTGCTTCTGGTTAGGCTTGGCTCCAACTGTTAGTCAGATTTGGGTCTGTTCCATGGGTCTAGTTCTGTGAGCAGCAGGACCTTGGAGCAAATGCTTTTTATAGCAGATCATGGGAGCTTGAGAGGTTGAGCCAAACTGCAACCCCTGCCCCCACAAACTATTGATGACTTAGTGATGGATGAAGGAAGTCATATGGTCAATCCAGGAGGCACCAAAACTCAGAACCTTGGCCGTATTTATATGTGTTCATCCCTCCCCTCTAAGTACCCAGCAATAACAGCACCCAGGGAATGTTTGACCTATCAGCTGACAGATCTCTGCTTCTTCCTTCAGAGAGAGGATACTTTACTGACTGTTACAAGGGGGGGGGGCATCGTTCACATCAAGGGAATGGGTAGTGAGAAGCCTGCTGGGTCCTCTGAAGAACACACTGGTGTGCTGGCCACAGGGGGCAGCCACAAAAAGGGTGCTTAGCATCAGCAAAGAGCAGAAGGAAGAACTTGGAGCTGCTCTCAGCTTTGGCTTTTGGCCCAGCACAGCACAGGAGGGCAGGGGAGAAAGGAGAGAAGGTAAAGATCTCCTGAAACTCTGCCTGAACCAGGCCAAGAAGGGACACGATGACTTTAAGAGTCTGAGTCTCTTTTTATCCCTCTTCCCTGTCTCCCGGACCTGGCTTTCACTTCTCTTTTCAAATGTATCCCAAGAGGGCTAGCCCGAGTATTATGCAACCTGCTGACCTCTCATCCTCCATCTCTAGGGAGTAATGGAGTAAGCTTTGTAGAGGATAAAAACCCTTACCTATACTGGATAACCAGAAGGGGGCGCTCACCCTGTGAGCCAGAGCTGCTGGGGGGGGGGAGTGGGGGGGGGGGACTCCATGAGGTAATGCAGAGTCACATCCACTGACAGATGTTGACCACAAGCTTCACCAGTCATCAGACCAGAAAGCAGGAAACAGCAACAAGTAACCTCTAGTGCACTGGTAACACACCCACAAACACAAGTATTTAAAGAAAACAATCCTCAGGGGAAACGCATCAAACTCATACAGGAAAATCGGTGGCTCAGGGAAAGTGTTCACAAGAAAGCATAGGACCAGTTGTGATTAATTGGATACAAGTGATCGATACACATTCTTACAGCAATTTTCAAGTTAAAAGCACCCCCCAAAATTACAGATTAATATGAAGCACAAGTAAAACTGTCCAGGAAGATAAATGTAGATACTCTTGAATGTCATTCCAGCTCTTGGGAAAGGATGAGACAAAAAGATTGCCTTGACTTCAAGGTCAGCTCTGTCTATATAGCAAGTTTATCCAGACTGCACTGAAAAGATGGAGACTATCTCACAAAATAAGTAAGTAAAATAACATTTCCAAGGGGAGGGGAGGCAAGGGGAGAAGGGAAGAAAAGGGAAGGGAAGGGAAGGCAAAAATATCCCAGTGTGGACGTAGTGGTGCACACTTTTAACCCCAGCACTCAGGAGGCAGAAGCAAGCCTAGATCTGAGAGTTTGAGTCCCAGCCTGGCCTACATAGCATGATCCAGAACAGTCAGAACTACATAGTGAGACCCTGTCTCAAAATTTAAAAAAAAAGAAAAATCCCAGTGCTTACATAGAGGATATCTCTGTGAATTATTGACTAGGGAGCTCCCAGAGGCTGACAGAAAAATACAGCCTATTGTCATTGTTTTGGGTTATCAGAACTAGACAGTAAGACCTGATTGCTAAAGGTATCACATACTTTATGTACAGGACTCTGAAGAGTCAAGCTGGAGCTTAGTTGATCAGAGGTGCTGACTGCTAGAGGAGAAAAGATAGTAACAGTCTTAAATATCCGTAGATACTATGTGCTATAATACTGACCAGTCAGGCAAGATGTACCCACTGGTACAATAGTGGCATGGCTTGTTCAGGGGGTAACCAACCACTCCTGGTTCTGTCTGAGGTCTGCTCCATGGTAGGGTGGTGCTGTAAATCTAGTCAAAAGCCTATCCCTGGCCAGGTCCAAAGCCAGAGGTCAGCATTGATTACTGAGGCATTGCTAAGTGGGCACGTGATAGAACAGCTCTCTAAATAGGGATGCTTATTTCTATAAACTAGCACCGCTCTCAGACTAGACCAGGAAAGCTTGATTTTACAGAGGGTAACAGTCAGTGAAGAGACAATGCTAGAAAACTACATCATAGTAAACTGGATTCTTGTATCCAGTCCTTCCCTGTGCTCTGCCTCTGCTAACAGAGACTTTCACCTAGGTACTACAGTACTTATGAACTAGATGGTGGGTGTCACCCCCGGCAGGTGCTTGCTAAGATGGGGAGGTGGATGAACTAGCTGAGAAAGACTTTACAGAGAAAAATGAGTCTGAGATGGGAAAGTAGCATGCATACACTATTAATAGTTACTATATAATTAATTATGAATTAACGATGGACTTTTATAATTCCAATCAATAAATATAATCCACTCTCCTTTTTTTTTTTTTTTTGATCAAAAGTTTATTTACTTACTTAGTCCACAGCCCATATTCAAGTCAAATCAGGACACAAGTGTTATATACAGCTTCTATAAAAACATTCTTCTCAGGGCTCTGAGAACTGCTTATCAGGAAAAGTGCTTTCCATGCAAACGTGAGATCCAGAGTTTGTATCTCTAGAACCCATGGAAAACTTAGTCAGGCATGTCAGACTTTCTATAATTGAGCCACCTGGAAGTTAGAGACAGAGGCCTAGCAGGCTGGCTAGAAAGATTTATAAAAACAATGTGCTCCAGGTGCAGTGAAAGACTTAGCTTCATAACAAAGAAGATATTTGATGTTAACCTTGGGCTTCCACATACATGCATACAAACATGTATTTAATAGCCCATATCTGCATATATGCATGCACATATACATGCATGCACACCACACACACATACAAATGGTGAAACTAACTAAATAAATGAAATTCTTCTCTTACTATTTATAAAACAGCCAAGAATAAATTAACAATCCAATTTTTATATATTAGAAAGGGTGGTCTTTCAAAGATTTATGTGGTGTTTCAGAAGGTCTTAGTTTCAGAACTAAGAAATTACTTCTACAAGATTTTATGTAAAAAAATGTGGTATTATAATAAATACCTGGACATTGGTTTTTGATGAGATTTAATCCACTCTCCTTTAAGTAGCTTTAGCTAGGGTATTTTATCACATCAATAGGTAAGGAAGACAGTGATAATGACACTGGTAATTCTTTTTTTTTTAATTTTTAATATTTTTTTACTACGTATTTTCCTCAATTACATTTCCAATGCTATCCCAAAAGTCCCCCATACCCCCCCCTCCCACTTCCCTACCCACCCATTCCCATTCTTTTGGCCCTGGCATTCCCCTGTATTAGGGCATATAAAGTTTGCAAGTCCAATGGGCCTCTCTTTCCAGTGATGGCCAACTAGGCCATCTTTCGATACATATGCAGCTAGAGACAAGAGCTCCGGGGTACTGGTTAGTTCATCATGTTGTTCCCCCTATAGGGTTGCAGATCCCTTTAACTCCTTAGGTACTTTCTCTAGCTTCTCCATTGGGAGCCCTGTGATCCATCCGATAGCTGACTGTGAGCATCCACTTCTGTGTTTGCTAGGCCCCGGCATAGTCTCACAAGAGACAGCTATATCTGGGTCCTTTCAGCAAAATCTTGCTAGTGTATGCAATGGTGTCAGCGTTTGGAAGCTGATTATGGGATGGATCCCTGGATATGGCAGTCTCTAGATGGTCCATCCTTTCATCACAGCTCCAAACTTTGTCTCTGTAACTCCTTCCATGGGTGTTTTGTTCCCAATTCTAAGAAGGGGCATAGTGTCCACACTTTGGTCTTCATTCTTCTTGAGTTTCATGCGTTTAGCAAATTGTATCTTATATCTTGGGTATCCTAAGTTTTGGGCTAATATCCACTTATCAGTGAATACATATTGTGTGAGTTCCTTTGTGATTGTGTTACCTCACTCAAGATGATGCCCTCCAGGTCCAAATTCTTACGGCTTCCCATTGACTTCTGGTACTCTTGTGCTTGCACATGCTCCGAGGAAGCACTTTTTCATAGAAGTTGCTTTAGGATCTCTGTCAGATAATTCTGATCCCACCGTCCTATCACCTCTGCTATCTACTGATGCTCCTCCTGCGAAACGGGCATAAATGACTCATTCTTTCTCTTCACTTGAAAAGCTGGGGGAGGGGGGAGGGCACTGATGTTATCGCCACGGGGCTCTGGTGAAGGTCTCGACTTCCCACTCAGCCTTTTTGCTATGAACCATCGTGGTGATCCACACTTCCCACACGGTCTCCAGTGGCACCTTGCAAGGGCAAAGGGGCTTCATGCTGCTTGGGATATGGAAGTTCAAGCTTCCTTTTCACAGATGATTAGGGCGACTCCTGGTAGCCCGTGAGTCTGGGCTCCCCACTCAGAGCCTTTGCTGGTGTGGGTAGCAACTAGACCACAGCTTCTGTATGGCATTTGGCTGAAGTGGTGTGACTGTGGTTCATCTGTCTTTCTAGGCTGTCTTCTCCTGGCCCTGTGACTGTGGGGAGCAGTCTTTTGTGAGCTATCTTTGTGTTCTAATTTCATTTCTGTGGCTGTCATAAAATACCCTGACACCCCTGCCCCCCCAAAAAGGTAACTTAAGTGAGAGCTTACTTGACTTGAAATCCCAACTAACAGTCCAGTCTATCACTGCAGAGAAATCAAGGTAGAAACTCAAGGCAACTGGTCTTGCCATATCTAAGAGCAGAGAGAAAATAAATGCATGCTTGCTCAATTGCTTTCTGGTGCTCAGCTTGATTTATCCATTCTTATACAGTTCAGAACTCCCTGCCTAGGGAATGGCACTACCCACAGTGATGGGGTCTCCCCACATCAATTAACCTAAGATAGCCCTTCACCAACAAGCCCACAGGCAAAGGTAGTGCAGACAATCCTTTTGTTGAACTCTCAGCCCAGGTGATTCTAGGTTGTGTCAAGTTTGACTGTTAAGCTAACCACTGTAGTGTCCATTGGTGCCTCCAGGTTGCTGGCTTCTCCAGCTCCAGATCTGGGTCATATAAGGTGAAAAGTGAACTCAGAAGTTCTTCTTGTCCTGTGACTTGGGTTCTAAGTTAAGTGTCGTGTGCTTTTCAACTAACAGTGACAGATTCCACCCAGGGACACAATGAATTTTACAAACATGACAAAGATCCAAAAACAATAAAGCCATCACTGAAGAGGCTGTATACTACTTACCAGCCACCAGTTATAGCAGTTTTACAACCGACTGGCTCCTGTGAGCTAATCTGGCCCTAAGAACTCCCATTATAATGAGATAAGCATCTGAATCTGTTACTCAACATAGCTACTATTTCCACACCAACTGATTTCTACCAAGAAATCTCCCCTTGCGAGTGATTAAAGGAGCACACCCAGTGAATTCAGAAAGGACATAATTGCCACATTTGAGTCACAGGGAGGTGGGTGGAGGCAGGAGGAGCGATTCTGTAAAAATGGCTGGAATAGGTGGGAGAAGGTAGGAGTTGCTGAAAAGGTGAAAGATAAGAACTGTCAGATCTAAGAATCCTCTGCCTGCTAGGGGGAGATGGCCCGGGTAATGGTTTCAAGGTGGTGGGACACAGAGGAACAAGGACAAGAGGATGCTATGGGAGGATAGAAAAGTGTGATAGAGATGTGAGAGGTGGCATCTCAGCTGATTGTGGGGGACTATGGGGTGGAGGGACCAGCATGCACAGACACCAGTGCTACCAGAGAAGAGGGCGGGCACAGTGCCTGCCAGAAGCCTCAGCTGGCTGTACGGATGGATAAAAGATGTGATGTCATGAAGTGATTGAAAATAACTGTGAGAGGGTTTTAAAGACAAAATGACCCCTCCCCCTTTTTGAGTGAAAATGCTCTTTAGGGTTTGTTCTGTAAAACGATAAGGCAGGACTAGGGGATTTAAAACCAACATGGGAACATATCTCTGGGTGTCTCTGGGAAGGTGTTTTCAGCAAGGCTTAACTGAGGTGGGAATAGCCATCCTGAGTGTGGGTGTCAACATCCCATGGCCTGGAATAAATAAAATAAAAAAAGGAGGAAGGGGGCTGAGCACAGTGATCATTTCTTCCCTCCCTGACTGCAGAATGTGGCCAGCTGTATAATGCTCCCCTCCCCCCATTGTCATGCCTCCCACACCATGAGCTGACTGTGTTCCTTCTTAGACTGTGAATAAAAGCAACCCCTCCCTTCTTTCACTTGCCATTGACAGCCATTTTTTCACAGCAATGAGAAGGGAGCTAATGTGGAGTCTGTGCTAGAGGTCTCCCCCTGGGCCAGTGTGGGAGCACCCCCAGTCCGTCATCATCCATTCAGAGGAAACTGGAAAGTGCAGCTCTATTAGTTACGTTTTTCTACAGATCTTTCCAGGGTGTGGGGCTCTTTGGGAAACCCTGCCCATCCTCACACAATTCGTTCAGAGATGTCTTTCAGAGACCTGCTATGGATTCAGCCGAGTAGGTGGGTTCCCTAGGGGTATCCAAAGTGGCCCATATGTAGCCTGTACTGCCCCAGATCAAACTATGCCAAACAGGGATTATTCAGTTCAAAGCCAGTCTGTTCCATTGTGGATTCAGTGTGTTCAGAGCTAGGACAGAACTCATCTTCCATGGGGAAGGAGCAGCCTCTGTCTCTTTTCCTCTTTTCTGCTAAGCTAGACAGCAATAAAAATGATAGCCAGTGTCCTAGATACTGGCAGCATTATAGATAACCATACATGCATATTCTCTTTGATAACCCTAGCAGTAAGTGCATTGTGCACACTTAAGGGGTGGGTAAACTATGACCCAGAAAGGTTAAAAAAAAAACTTGCCTAAATTTGTAGACTGATTCCCGAATCATGAGCTGAGCCCTGGAATTCATCTTTCTCTGTGCTCTGACTACAGAGGTGGCAGAGAATGTGACCAGGTTCTTGATGCTCCAACTGCCTGCTTTCCTTCCAACAGTGAGCTGCATCCCTACAAAGCCTCGTAGACTGGTAGCTTTTCCTGCCCACAATAGTTTCAGAAAACAAAAATACTTTTAATCATGTGTATGCGTATGTTCATGTGAATGTGGGTTGGTGCACAAGTATGCTGCTTGCAGAGGTCAGATGTGAGCCTTAGGGAATGCTGAGCTCCACAGCTGGCTGCAAGGGACATGGGCTAGATTTGCTTATAGGGAACTGCAGGTCTTTTCCTTGGGAGCAGTCAGGGTATTTTATAGCTGAGCAGGTACTGGAGGTGACTTTGGCCTGTAGAAAACAGGAAAGCACTCTGTGCTGCCTCTATGGAAGAGGTCTGCTTTCCCCCTCAGATGTGAGTTGTGGATGTTAACCGCCCAGTGTGGGTGCTGGGAACTGAACCCTAGCCCATGAAGGGGTTAGGAGACACGAGGAAAAGCCACCATGTGCTCTTTACCAGTGTTCCACATTTTGTCCCAGAGCCACATTCCTGCTTTTAAGTAGATCATCACAGACCAGACCTCTTCTGGAGAGACAGCCCATTTCCAGGTGAATGTAAAAAGAAGCCCAGAGAAAAAACAAACAAAAGATTGCCGAGTTACCACATGTGTGAAGACATTTTGGCAGGGTGTAGGGGAAGAGATGAATTAGCTGTGGAAGGAAGGCTGGCTCTCTCTGTGTTTGACATGTTGAGGTGAGGCCTTGGCAGGGTAGGGAGGCCCCACTGCCTGGAGAATCCCTCCCAGGACTCTTTAGACCCATCCTGAGCATCTTCTGGAGGGAGGGCAGCCGATCCCTTCCACAGAGGCAGCACAGATTGCTTCTTGTCTTCTACAGGCCAAAGTCATCCCCTGTTCCCGCTCAGCTATAAAATGCCCTGAATGTTCCCTAGGAAAAAACCTGACATTCCCTATAAGCAAATCTAGCCGTGTCCCTTGCAGCAAGCTGTGGAGATCAGCATTCCCTAACAGATCTACAGCTGTTTTCTCTGGCTCCCCCTGGTACCTCAACTCCAGGGTTTGGGACCTCCTTGGGAAAGCTGCTGTTTGCTGTATAACCTCTTCAAGGTACTCTATGTGTCTCAGGGGCCAAGACCACATTCAGAACCCTGTATCTTGGCTCTTAGTCTGAGAGCCATGTTGCAGCAGCCTCTCTTGGGCTTTTAGAAGCCAGTATAGGGAAGAGGCAAGCTGGGGATGCCAAGGGACTGAGACAGACATGCTCCTGGAACTGTCAGGACTCCGTTTTGAATTCTGACCTTGGATGATGCTGGTGGGTGATTGCAGGAAAGCCAAGCTCCCGGGTGCACGGAGAACTGCACAGTATTCCAGAATCTTCTAACCTGAGAGTTTCAGCTGGCTTCCCAGGGCTGAAGGTGGAAGAGCTACCAACAGTTGTGGTCATGATAAGACCAAGCTGAGGTTTGAACCGGTGGTCATCTGGCTATCCTCTGTTCCACACTGCAATGCCACAGTTGGGGTGCAAATGAGCTTCCCACAGGGCTGATAGCTCTGTCTGTGGTGGAGATGAGGCAAGCAGAGAGACCCCGACCTGCTCTGAAAGGGAGCATGTGTTCATGACATGGCCAGCTTACTTATTCATTGTTTGCAGTTAGACACTGAGATTGCTTCCGGTTGTTAGCTATCATAAGCAAGGCTGCAAAAAACATTGATATCCCAGCCATTTCTAAGTTGATGTCTCCCTGTTACAGCTATATGTCTTGTGTGTGTATGTGTGTTTGTATGTTTGTGTGTGTGTGTGTATGTGTGTGTATGTGTGTGTGTGTGTGTGTGTGTTTGTGTACATGCACCTAGAGACTGGAAGTTGATGTTGGATGTCTTTTTCAATCATTCTTCACCTTATACATGAGATGGTCTCATGCTGAGCCTGGAGCTAACCAATTTTTGTAGACTACCTGGCCAACAAGCTTCAGGAGTTCTGTCTCTGACTCCCCAGCACTGAGATTACAAGTGTGTGCTTGGCACCTCTCCCACACCCAAGGGTTCTGAGACTCAAACACAAGTCCCTTTGCTTGCCTAGGTATGAAATTACCAACAGAGCCACCTCCACAACCTCAGTTATTCAGCTTTAAGTGTAATACCTGTTGCTCAGTTGCTCCCTATAGTGGTTCTGATGGCTTCCCATCCTCCTGTGGTCTTCCCATCATCCCTCCACATTGCTCATCATTCTTTCAGAGGTAAGTTTTCAGTTGTAAGTTATGACCTTTTAATCACTGATTTATGCTTCTCAAACATTCTGCGTGGGTGGATGTGTGTGTTGGGGCAAAGAATGGTTTTCCAAACAACATTCTCAATACCATCTCTTCTGCTGCCCCAGTCTATAATTTCAGTTCTTGGGTATACAGGCAGATGTATGTAGGATATAAAGAAACTTTGAATTTGGGGAAAGAAGAAAAGGCCAAGCAGGAAGAACAAAAGGTCAAACAGGATGGTGAGAGTTTAGGAGCAGTGGCATATAACTGTAGTCCCATAACTCAGGAGGCTGAGGATTACAAGCTTGAGTCTGAGGGTGAACAGTGTGTTTAACACCAGTTTGGGCTATATAGCAATCTAGGAGACAGGTAGGAAAGAAAGAAGGGAGAGGAGGGGAAGGGAGGGAAGGGAAAGCAAGAGGGAGAGGGAAACTGAGAGAGAGAGAGACTTTACAAGAAAAATGAGAGGCTTATAATATACTGATTGTACCTACTCAGTATAGAGTTGAACCTCCAAGACTGAGCTATTTGTAAAAACCTTTTGTCTTTACAAGTTGATTATGTCAGGTATTTTGTTGCAGTGTCAGAAAGCTGGCTACCGAAGTCTTTCAGGTTATCACTGCCTGCCCAGATTAACAGATGAGGCTTCAGATTATGAGACTAGGCCCTGAGATCTTAGGTATATACATCATAATGAACCGTAGATCACCGGGTGTAGGGACAACCCACAGATATTGTATTTTCTTGCTATGAAAAACTGTGTCCTTGTGTTTTTAGTTGTTAATTGGACCTGGAAGCACCAGGCTAGTAGGATGTGTAAATGTCATTTCCTCAGCTGCCTTTAAAAGAAAGGCAAGGTGCCCTGGTTTCCCAAAGCCCCTAAAGCCAACTGGTTGAGTAAGGAAGGCGGCTTTTTGTGTAATAAAGAACTGGCAGTTGGAGCTGGGTCAAGAAGTAGAGGAAGTAGTGCAGAATGTCTGGGCCAGCTGGCCCATGCGGGCAGATGCAGAGGGAGACGAGTCCCAGAAGGTGCTGGGAAGTAGGCTGTGAGAACCACATGGAGAGCAGCAATGGCAGAGAAGTCGGGTTAAGTTAGAGGCTATCTGAGAGACCGCCCCAGCCTAAAACTGTATAGATGTCTCAATGTGTTTATTAAACCTCAATTGGGATCCCAAGAATGCTTCTCAGTAACAGCATCTAGTTTAGAGTCAGCAGTGATTAACAGCAGAAACATGTATGAAGTGTATATGTTCTAATCAGTGTCCTGGCCTGCCTCTACTGTAGGAAACACCAGGCAGAGTGCTGCAGCTCCCAGGGTCCTGGGACAATGCCCTGAAACACACAGTAGGTCTCAGGATAGGCTATCCCCAATTGGGCAACCTAACATCTGGTAACTGCCATTTCTTGTTGTCTTGGTTCACTTTCTGCCTAGAGTGTCTTAATCTCATCATGGTCATAAGTGTCTCCTCTAAAATCCCCATTAAATTACCACCCTTTCTCCAGGCACTGGCCCCACACAGTGTCCTGCCATTTCCCTGGCTGCCTTTCTTCTTCGTGGGGTCGGGTGGATAGCTCTCTCACCTATGTCCTGGCCCCTACCCAGGTCTATCTCCCTGTAGAAGGGAAAAGTGGCTTCCTGAGTGGCCTGACCTCTGTGCTGTTGGGAATCTATGGTTAGCAAAACTCCTCACTCCAGAGACTTGTGTGTCTTATGTATTGACAAGTACAGTCACAGAGGCAAACACAGCGACTCCCCAGTTCCCGGAGCAGTAAGCTGCTTAGTACTTAGTGCCAAGCTTTATTGAGTTCTCTAGCCCCAGGGCCAATATGTAGCATGGTAGGGGCTGGATTGTGTGCCTCTAGAATATGTGTTAACTCAACCCTGTTATCTCATGATGTCATGCAATTGGGAGGCAGAGTCTTCACAGAGATAATCACGTAATAAGGGGGGGGTGGATATGATAAACACCCTCATAAAAAGGAGAATTTGGACCATTTTGTGGGGACAAAGCCTGAGATGAGGGTGACATATTAATGGGACTAGGAATACCAAGAAGTGCCAGCAGGCAAGACACAGAAGCCAGGAGGGAGCATGGTCAGCTTGTTTTCACAGCCTCCGGGAGGAATGAACCTTGTTGACACCCGGGGCTTTGATATCTGTCTCTTAGAACTGTGGGAAAATAAATAGATGTTGTTTAAGCCATTTGGCTAGAGCATGGTCTGAGTGAACAGTTAAACGTGTTTTCTGTGCCTTTGGCCCGGGTTTCTCCCTCTGTACCTGCAGTCCACAGCTTTGTTCTTATCACAGAGTCTCAGATATTCCCGATGTTGTTTTCTTATTAGATTTAACACTTCCTTTGACTAAACTCTCCATTTTTTCTATCTTGTCTTCAAGACCTGAAATTCCTTCTTCCATGTCTTTTAATCAGTTGTTGATGTTTATCTCTGAGGTTTCTGTTGGACATCCTGAGTATTTTTCATTTCCAGCTGTATTTCAGTTCAGGTTGGGTGTTTTGTTTTGTTTTGTTTTGTTTTGTTCTTGTTGTTGTTGTTTAGTGATTCTATTTCTTTGTTAAATCCCACCTTTGTGTCTTGAAGTGCTCTCATTATTTCATCTGGCTGTTTGTTTTCATGGTCTTCATTAAGGCATGCTCTCTTTCAAGTCTTGAACACATATGTAATTGCTATTTTGAAGCCCTTGTCTGGCTTGTGATTCAACTAAGTTGCTTCTCCCAGGGCCTACTTCAGAGGCATGCTGCCTTCTGAAGGAGACACATTGGGTAGATTGACCATTTTTGTGTTTTAATCCCATCCTCCTGTGGTCTTCCCATCATCCCTCCACACTGCTGGAGTGAAGTTGATAGTGATGTTTCTTGGTGCGAATATCTGGTCCCATCTTTCCTGGGTGGATACTCATTCTTTGGTTGCTCTTGCCCACTCTGGATCTTCAGCTGATGTGGTAGCTGTGGAGTCTCTGAGTCTGAGCCCAGCGAGGCCACTGGGGGTCTCTGTTAGAGAGTGATTCTGCAGGTAGCATGTGTCACCAAGGAGTCTGAGTATTTCTTAGACTTCTATCACAGCAGAGAAGCACACATAACTCCCATTGACAAGGGGGAACTTCTGTTATTCCCGTGTGGAAAGCCATAAATCTGGGAGAGCTGGCTTCTTCACTGAGTTTCTGGGGTCTACTATCTTCTCAAGTGGATTTCCCTTCCTCTGCCCCGTGAGCTGCAAAAGTACTTAAGCTGCAATGTGTTCTTCTGGTCTCAAAGCCGGAGCCATGCAGCTCACTCCCACTGTGCCCTGAACCGTGCAGAGTTCTGGGTAAAGTGACACGTTTAAAGGTCGCCGTAAATGCTGGCAGCTGAAGGGAGAGGATAAATCTGAGCCATGTCACATGGTCAGTGGGTCAGTGGGTCAGTAATAAAAGACATGAACTTGAAATATATTTCCTCTTGCCTTTCATGGCTATAAAGATCAATAAATTTTTACAAAGTTTCAAGATAAAGTGTGAGACATCTTGGGTTTTATGTGAATGGCTTGCATGGGGACAGTGCCCACGTCCTGGCCCTTGGAGCAGGAGGTGATTTACTGTTGATGGTTTCTTGGCATACTCAATATGTACTTGGGGGGCAATATTTTAAAATCACCCAGCACACAGTCTCTGATAAGATGCATGCCTTAGGTACTTGGACTTGTTTTATAGGAGAGATGAGGCACGTGCTCCATGCTGTTATGATCTGGGCATGGTGTTCTTCCACAGAGGAGTTGAAGGGATGGAAACCTGGCTTCTGACAGGGAATCATAAAGCGTGCCTGTGAGAAATGGATGTGGGGCTTCAGAGTTCACGGTTGTCCCAGGTCTCGGTGCATATTTATGTCTGTCTCGGCGGTGGGGGGAGGGGGGGGAGAACAGGCAGGGGAGGGGACCAGTGGGGGGGGGGCTCCTTTCAAGAGAAAGCCCTGTGAGATGTGGCTACTACTCTGATGGACTTCTGTCTTCCCCAGACATTAGCCAAACCTGAAGGCTTTCTGTCCACTGCTTCACCTGAGAAGGCTAGGAAGAGAAAGAGACTCGCTTTCATAGCCAGTGTCTGCTCACAGTGGAGACCTGTGTGCTGACCAGGAGAAAGGGACAGTGATTAGACTCAATATGGATCACTGCTTACTTGATTCTTGGAAGCAGCAAACATGTGGCTCATGCCCCCTCCTTTCCTCCCTCCCTCTCTCCCTCTCCCTCTGTCTCTCAGGGAACCCCGCTGAAGAGCAGGCAGAATATAAGAGCCAGAGGGATAGAGGACACCAGGAGATCAATCAGCTGAACCAAGCTCATGTGAGTTCATAGAGACTGAAGCAGCAAGCACAGGGTCTGCTCGGGGCTGCACCAGGTCCTCTGTGTATGTATTATAGCTATTACCTTAGTGCTTTTATGGAAATCCCAATTATAAGAATGAGTAGGTCTCTGACTCTTTTTCCTGCTCTTAAGGCTCTTTTCCTCTTGCTGGGTTGCCATGTTGGGTTGATATGATAGATTTTGCTTCATCTTATCGTATTTTATTTTGTCATGTTTGGTTGTGATCTCTTAGAAGCCTATTCATTCCTAATGAGAGACAGAAAGGGGGTGGATCTGGAGGAGAAGGGAGAGGAGGGGAGGGAAGGGGAGGAGAGGGGAGGAGAGGGGAGGAGAGGGGAGGAGAGGGGAGGGGAAGAAGAAAGTGGGAGGGGTAGAAGAAGGAGAAAATATAATCAGGATATATTGTATGAGAAAATAATCTATTTTCAATAAAAGAAAAAATTCAAAAAAAAACTTCTATAGGCTAGCGGAAGAGCCGAATAAGGAACCTTCTGGTTAACACACTTGATGAGCATAGTGAACGTATTAATTGTAAATAGAACTCAGTAAGCCCAAGCATACACCTCCTCTGGCTTCTGGTCATCCTCCTAACTCCACCCGGCTCAGCTCAAGTCATCTACCCTGTTAGTTGAATCCTGGGTAGGTTATGACTTGGAAGAACTCTAAGTTAGAATTTAAGTCAATTTTAACCAATCTGTCATCTTATGGATCTATAACTTAAAGTGCTGTATGGTTTTAAGTGTCCTTGTCACATTTCCCATGGTTGTACACAAGCGGTTTGAAACTGAAGCTAATCCTATTCCCTCTAGGAACATGTTTCATGTGTAAACGTTAATACTGCTGAATATAGACTGTTCTTCTTTAATTGACTTTGGCATGAAATTAGCATCTTGTTAGGAGCTAATAGGCATCTTCATTATACATAAAACTAACATTTTATAGTGATAGTTCTGAGAACGTATCTAATACCTCAGAAAGTGGGAATTGTTGGAAAGAATCATCATTTTCCATGTGTTTTTGCTGTTATACCACTGACAGTAGAAACCTAACATTTTCCTGAGAGAGAAGGGGGGGTACTGTATGACCAGCCTTTTTCCTTGTCTCCTTGTCTCTGTGTTTATGTGCCTGTACCCCCTTGGTGAGGGGTTCCAGTGGCTTTGCCCTCCACTTCTATTCTGGGCATGTCTGTGTGGACTACAGCTTTCCCCCATAGGCAGCATCCAGCACCAAGCAGCCCTCAAACCTTCCTGGTAGCTTTGGCTTCCCAGTCAAGTGTCCTTCCTCCTGTTCTTCCTCCCTTCTCCAGTGCAGCCCCTCATGGGATGGCACTTTCAAAACCATTATGCAGTAAGTGCATCATCCCCAGGTCACCTGTGGAATCGGGAAACTGGCTTTCATCATACCAACCCACCCTTCAGAGTCTTTTATGCAAACACACAAACACAAGCATGTAGAAATACACTCCGTTTCCCCACTTTCAGACAAGAAGAAGCAAGCCATCTGTGCCTTGCTTTTCTAACATATTCTCTGCCTCTGACAGATTCCCCTATCTACACTGAAAGCACCCCTACACTTCTACATAGCTGGCTTCATGGCCTTCTGCGACAACGCCTGGCTAACACACCCTGCAGTTATGAACCTCGCAGGATGGCCTCAGATGGCGTCTTATCTCCCACACAGGCAGACATGTATAGACAGATTCTCTGGAGAGAAACTGCTGGACAAGCGGCAAATGCCTTTAGAATTCTAGCACACACTACCAAATTACATTCCATAGAGTCTGCTGACTGCTGGGCAGCACCATGAGCGTGAAATTGGAAGTCCTTCCTCTCCCAGCTTTCCCAACAGCCTATCTTAGTGACATTTGGGATTTCTACCGCGATGTTCTGGTGTCAAACAACCACTTCTCATTGTAGTAGTATTTCTCACTGATTTATTGTGTCTGGTGATTTTCATGGTGTAAATACACTATTTCTTCCCAACCCAATTGTAACTTCAAATATGCCCATGCCTGCTCCCTGCATGTGAAGTTGAAATGAACATCAGCAGTCATTGTATAGTGTCACCTAACACATGGAAACAAGAACAGCCCAGGAATAATGGGATAATAATGACGAATCTAAGAGTCTTGTTACTTTATCAGTAGGCTTTATGTAAATAATGTCAATATAGTTAACATTTTAGTAATGATGTACTTTAACAATCAACTTGTACAACCAGCTCCTGGAAAGCTAATGACTGCTCCTTTTGAGCTGGCCAGAGCCACCCTCAGGTAGCAGTGCAGCTTGGATGAGTTGAAGGCAGCAAGGCTCACATAGCGTCCATCTTTACTCTGGTTGCCTTTTGTCTTAGGACCATCGTATTTGCTGTGCTGTGAAGTCTGTGCTCATCCTTTGCACAGAAGACTCTTGGGTTTGCTCTAACTCACCCTCAGGAGCAAACCCTAGCAAGCAAACCCTAAGCAAAAACCTTTTATTGATCTTGGTTCTGGGCCATGGGCTATAATCTTTTATTTTAGCTCAGTATTTATCTTTGGTATTTACCAATGGGTTTTTTTGTTTTTGTTTTTGGTTTTTTTTTTGCCATGAAGTTGTTTTATTATTGTTTAAAAGATAATTATTTTAAATTATGTGTGTATATATGTGTCTGTGTATGGCTATGTATATATGAGTGTAGATACTTAGGGGGCCAAAAGACAGCACCCATGGAGCTAGAGTTTCAGGTGGGTATGAGCTACCAGATGTGAGTGCTGGGAACCAAGCTCAGGGGTTCAATTATGCGATTAATACATAATTAAATACACATAAGAGTAGTATGTACTGTGAACCACTGAGCCATCTTTCCAGCCTGGTTATTGCTGGGGATTTTGTCTATTTGTTTTGGTAGTTGCATTTTCCACCTTTGACAGCTTCCAAATGTTGAATAATAATTAAAAACCCACAGGGTCACATAATAAAAGATGCCCTAGTCTTCATTACGTAACAAATTTAAATTTCCAGTTCCTTTCACTTTGAGCAACCTGACATTTCCCGCCTCCCCATGTATGTTGGAAAATTTTCCTTTTTTTGTTCTAACTCAGGTCATTTTTTTAAACCTGTGGCATTTAGTGATACTATGAGAATAGATAATATGGTTTTTCACATAAAGGGAAGTGCATACAGGGACCATCAACATTTATCAAGTGTTAGATCATTACAGCGCTGGTTAAATGGGGGCTCAGACCCATCTCTTTTCTATGACTTGTAGTATTGTCCACATGGGGGATTTATGTAATTTTCTTCTTGAATGGGCAAATACTGGCTTAAAGGCAAATTGCATTTTCCTTTGCCTATTCCAGAGCCCAAGACTCTGAGCATTGTCTTGAGTGTCACTGGGACGCCAGCTTCAAAGATGTGTCTCCCTTCCGCACGTTTTCATGTGACTTCCCATCTCATGACATTTACTCGGTACCCAACTAGTTTTAGGGCCTGCGACATGTGTGCTGCGACATGTGTGGTTTTTATAGTGTGATCTCAGAATCCAGTCACATGGATTGTCCTGATGCAGAGCATCTGAGACTAGTGTAATTCACAGCAAACTTTTTATTTTTGGCATCTCATTTTCTGTCTCAACTTGAGAAAACAGGAAACAGAATCTCAGCTATGGTAAGTGATTTGCCCAAAGTCACCCTGTAGCCATTCTGGCTTCTGCCTAGCACATCTGGCATGGCAAATCCTTAAATAAGATGAAGAACATTTGGACCAGAATGGTTTTCCCAGCTCCCAATGCAGGGGTCATGTCACTGTCCTACACCAGGAACAGGGTCACTGTGGGGCAGTGCTCTAGTGGTGTGGTCATGAGAGGTAGGGGCCACTTATGTCACTGCTCTGTGCCTGTGGTGGCACAGCAAGTGACAGATGTGGAGGACATTTTATACAGGTGACATACTGTGCATCCAGCCCTGTCCTAGCCTTGTGTGATGTGACCAGTGTGATGAGAACTGAGGCACAAAGAGGTGCCACCACTGCTCTAATGTGACAGAGGCCATGGTTGCTCCAGGTAGCGGTTCAGGTCTGTCTCTTGACTAAGTAATATAGCACCTCAGACTGGGCAGGTTTATAAGGAGTTTATCCTGCCTCGTCATTCTGAGGGTCCAAGATACAAGGACCTCTCCCGGTGATAGCTTCTTGCTGGCGGTATGATCCAGGCCATATGACATGAGATGACCAGCTCCAGCTTGTATGTGTGCTTCACGATCTCCTCTTCTCTGTAAGCCACCAGGATTTGATCATGGGCCTTGCTCGGATACCCTTATTGGACCCAGTCACCTCCCAGGACCCTACCTGCCAACTCCCTAATCACATTGTTTCCATCCTCCTCCGAATATGGAATGGATTCTCACACTTCGCTTCAGAGGAGGCAACCCGTATGGAACCCCAACAGTTTGTAAGTCTCTAATGACCTCAAAACTCAGAATCTCCACAGTATCACAGTTTCACAATTTTCAGACACGAGACACTGCACTGGACCATAAGGCAGAGACTGAGACATAAGGAAGACACTTGATGTCCTGCAGTGTCCTCTGCATGCATGCATACATGCATCACTTTGCATACACTTAAAACAAACAAACAAACAAACAAGCAAAACTCCACATGCTACAGAACACCACCTGCCAATCATTATCATTATATTTTGTACATTAGGGCCATGACCCTGGCTATTATTTACAGTGCTGAAGACTGAACTCTGGCCCTGTCACATGCTAGGCTAGCACTACACCATGGAGCACTAGTCCCGGTCCTTATTATATTTCTGTTTAAGACAGGATCTCACTAATTGCTCAGGCTGTCCTTGAACTTGTTCTGTAGCTTTGACAGGCCATGAATTTGTAATCTGTCTTAGTCTCCTGAGTAGCTGAGATTACAGGTCGTGATTCCAATGAGGACTGTGCCCTACAGGCTTGATATTTAAAAACTTGGTGTCCAGTTGGTGGTGTTTGAGGGAGATTTAGGAGGAAGTATGTCACTGGGGGTTGCCTTTAAGAATTTATAGCCTCACCCTGCTTCCAGTTTGCTCTCTCTGCTTCACGCTTGCTGTCTAAGATGTTCCCTCAGCTTCCTGCTAGGGCTCTCGATTGTTCTGCCTTCTCTAGCATTATGGACTCTTATGCTTCTGGAACCATAAGCCCACAGTAAAATATTCTTTCCCTAAGTAGCCCTTGGCCATCATATTTTATCACAGTGACAGATCGGTCCTACCAAGTTTGATAGCTTTTATTAATGAGCCATTAATAAAGTGCCATTTTCATTTAGCTTGTCATTAATATGGTATATAATACCCTTTGGTCCAATCTCTCCCTATCTCAAACACATATCTCTTTATTCCCCTTCCTTTTGTTTGTTTGGACTCATATGAGCATGCTTCTTTTCCATCTCTGGTGGTAGAATGTCTTCACTTCTTTCATGCAAGGGCCACCATAGCTGGGAGAGTAGCCATATAGACTTCCTCGTCTGTCTTTTGGCTTTTCGTAAGACCACTTCCAAGTCTGGCTAGAAAAGCAGAGAACATACATAATGTTCCTTGGAAGTAGGTGTCGTTACTAAGGATACTGCCATCATGAAGCTGAAAGTTTCTCTGTCTTCTCCTGAGCTTGGACCTTTCTTTTGAGCATCCCATCCTTGGTTTCATCCTTTTGTCTGCCATAGATTAATTTGGGAGATGGGCACAGTCCAGGCCTTATAAGGGAGATAACTCAGAATTTTTCCCAAATCAACAGACCTGTTCCTGGATGTTGGAGACCTATACCTTTTGTCTCTGTCCCTTACCTTTACAAACTCTCTTACAGGGTTTCCCAGCTCTCTGTGTCCTGGGCTCATTTGTTCCTTTCCTTGTTGCTGCAGCCAACTTCTCGAGAAGAAGCAACTTAAGGGAGAAAGGGTTTGTTCTGCTTTTATAGGTTAAGGTACACACTGTCACCTGGCTGAGAAGGCTCAGAGGCAGGAGGTGACTGGCCACATTGTTATCTCCAGTCAGCGAGAAGAGGGGTGAATGCTGGCACTCAGCTTACTTTCTCCTTTTTATTTACTCTTAGAACCTGGGCTTCCTGAAGGAGCCCACCCACATTTAGGGTGCGTTTTTCTACTCAGACTTTTCTGAAAGTACTTTCATAGACACACCCAGAGCTATGCTTTCATGGCGAGTCTAAATCCAGGCGAGTTGACAGGGAAAGTGAAACTTAACCATCACCCTGGGGTTCACAGTGAAGGTCTGTCCAATGGACTGGCCATGTGTGCTAAATAGTGAGAGGCTTGTCTTAGCAGCTACTTTGAGCACCCAAAAGTAAAAGAAGTTATCGGATGGTGTGTGTGTTTGTGGGTGTATGTGTGTGCGTATGCACATGTGCATGTATGTTCAGCTGTCCAGGAAGGCCAGAAAAAGAGGGCATTGGATCTGTTAGAGCTAGAGTTGTACGTTAACTCTGTGAGCTACCCAATATGGATGCTCGGATCTAACCTCAGGTTTTCTGGAAGAACAGCACTCATTCTTAGTCACTGAGCCATTCTTCCAGTCCCACACAGACTGTTTTTGATCTTTATGTCATCTCAGAAGATATGAAACAAACAGTAAAATGGTCTCACAGGATTGCTACATTTTAAAAGTTCAATTTTTAAATTTATTTATTTATTTATTTATTTATTTATTTATTTATTTAATTGACGTGGAAACTTCTGGTTTGTTTGGAAAGTCAGTAATGTCAAATGATGGTTTCCTGGGGCACACAGGTGAAAGGATATCTTGCCAAAGCAGACACGTGAAAGAATGTTTTCCTGAAGCAGACACAGGTGAAAGGATGTTTTGCTGGAGCAGATAGGTGAAAAGACCCGGGATGAAGAAATATAAATAACACCCCACAGACAACGTGAGTGGGAGCATTGGCTTGGTTTGCTCTATCTCACTATTCTTTGCTAATGATGCGCATGTATTGGTTCGCCTTACATAGTGGTGTTGAGCTCCACTTGTGGTAATGCTGTCACTGAGAGAAACTCGCCAAACAACATCTTGAGAGGTTCCTACAGCTTCTTGGCCACTTCCATGTGGCCCAGCCTCAGGCTGGTTGGAGAGCCTTGTGGTTTCTTCAGGATTGAATTGTAGCTGCTGGTTCATGAGTGATGCCTGCCTGCCTAGAAGACTGGACTGTAGCTGTTGATTCATAGTTGGTGTTTGCTATGGGACTGAACTGCTGCCAAAGAAGATTGAGTTCGCCCACAAACAACTATTATTGCTGAACAGGTCCACTTCCCCCATATCCTAATAACTTTTCTCTTCCACTACCTCTGCTGGGTGGTGGGCAAGAGGAGAGGATAAACATTTATTAAAAGTAGCTCAGAATACCCAAGATACAACTCACAGACCACATGAAGCTCAAGAAGAAGGAAGAAGGAAGTGTGGATGCTCCAGTCCTTCTTAGAAGGGGGAACAAAATACTCACAGGAGGAAATATGGAGACAAAGTATGGAGCAGAGACTGAAGGAAAGGCCATCCAGAGACTGCCCCACCTGGGGATCCATCCCATATACAGCCACCAAACTATTGTGGGTGCCAACAAGTTCATGCTGACAGAAGCCTGATATAGCTGTCTCCTGAGAGGCTCTGCCAGAGCCTGACAAATACAGAGGCGGATGCTCACAGCCAATCTTTGGACTGAGCACGGGGTCCCCGATGGAGGAGTTAAAGAAAGGACTGAAGGAGCTGAAGGGGTTTACAACCCCAAAGAAAAACAACAATATCAACCAACCAGACCCCGCAGAGCTCCCAGGGACTAAACTACCAACCAAAGAGTACACATGGAGGGACCCATGGCTCCAGCTGAATATGTAGCAGAGGATGGCCTTGCCAGACATCAATGGGAGGAGAGGCCCTTGATCCTGGGAAGGCTTGATGCCCCAGTGTCGGGGAATGCCAAGGTGGGAAGGCAGGAGTAGGTGGGTGGGGGAGTACCCTCATAGAAGCAGGGGGAGGGAGGACGGGATAGAGTGTTTCTGGAGGGGAAATTGAGAAAAGAGTAACATTTGAAATATAAATAAAGAAAATATCCAATAAAAGAAAAGAAAAAAAAGTAAATTGCAAAAAATTACTTACTAACTTAGTTTTGAAACAAGGCCTTCTATGTAGCCCTGGCTGTCCTGGAACTCCTTACATACACCAGGCTGGCCTTGAACTCACAGAGCTCCACCTGCCTCTACCTCCCAAGAACTGGTATTAAAGGCATGTGTCAACTACACCCGACTCAAAAATATTTTTTTAAATATATGAACCCAAGCCAGGAATAGTGGTGCACACCTTTAATCCCAGCACTTGGGAGGCAGAGGCAGACATATCTCTGTGAGTTCAAGGCCAGCCTAGTCCACATAGTAAGTTCCAGGACAGCCAGAGCTACATAGTGAGACCCTGTCTTGAAACAAAACAAAACGAAACAAAACAAAACAACACAAGATGTAAAAAATAATAAATAAATACCAAAGCAAGCTCATGAAACAATATTTTTCTATTAAAATCTGTTAAGCTCCCCATGCCCTGTTGTAGGTGCACAGGGCACAGGCTGTTCCCCCTTCCTCTTCCTGTTGTCTTCTGCTGCTGTCTTTTTCACTGTGCTGTCCTAATTTAAAACCATTCCAGATATGTCAAGGGCAGGGCAGGCTGAGACTGGGGATCAAGAAAGGAGCTGACGTGGGATCCTCATAGGAATCCTGTTGGATTTGTATGCCTGCTGCTTGGTCCATTGCTTGCCACGTTCACCCCAGGATGCTGCCCCGGCCCCACCACGTGCAGCTGCCTCACTTTGGAAATGTCAACTACCCTGCTCAAGTCTCTATTTTACAAAAAGTCAGGGAACAAAGTGACAAGTCTCCAAGCTCTTTCTTACAGTATGGTGATGAGAGAGAGAGAGAGAGAGAGAGAGAGAGAGAGAGAGAGAGAGAGGCAGAGAGAGAGAGAGAGAGGCAGAGAGAGAAAGAGAGCGAGTAAGCGAGCAGGTATGAGCATTTACCATGGAAACAGGCAGAACCAAGTGTTCAGAAAATGTCAACCACCCTCTTCACAGTGGTAATGCCACCACCAACCCCTTCCTAGGGATACCAGTCAGAACCAAAGTCACCTTGGTCCTGTAAACCAGTTCCCTGTCTGCTGTGTCTGTGCTATGGGTTCTCTTTCTTCCACCCTACACTGCACTCTGCTACAGTTGGTGCCCTCCGCTCAAGGCAGGCCACCTGGATGTTGGTCCAGGGCTAGAGCTTTCTGCCTATCCTCTCAACACTCCTGCACGGCTTGCTCTCTCTTACAGTAGCCCTGTACTGTGCTCCCAGGGCTCTCGGGTTTGTTCCTCCGTGCAACCTCCAGCTCCAGTCCTATATTTGCAGTGAAGGCAAGAACAGATTGTTCTCACATATTTAATGGCCCCTGGAAGGCACCTGCTCGCCCGGGGATTATTCTTATGTTCTCCTAAGTCACCTGTAAACCATGACACTGGAAAGGACTTCCATTGTTGAAGCCAGCACTTGTAGGCTGTTTGGGTGAGACAGCAACCCAGAGCCACACTTGCAGAGCCTGCGATCCAACAGCTGGGTTTTTCTGCTAACAGCTCCTGAAGCCTAAAGTCCCACCTTTTAGTAACTTGAAGTCCCCTTGAAACCGACTCAACTGGATTCGACACGATTCGTTTCATCAGTGTTTACACAGTGCTTATTGCTTTGGGCATGGTTATGGGCTCACAGCCAAAGGAAAAATGGTCAAGGGTCCTGGCTTGACAGAACTAAAAATTTAACTAGGAGCAGAGATGCTGGACACCAAGCCAATAAACACATGAGGTTAAAAAAATATTAAGAGCGAACACCGTGGGAAAGTTGACTTCCTTCAGGTGATTCTGTCGGGGATATCCGAAAAACCTCAAAAAAAAAAAAAAAAGCGTTAAAGATCTGAAAGGAGAGCTAAAATATTTCTCATTTAAATAGAGCTCTCTTGTTTCAAATAAAAGAAGCAAAATAGGCCGGAGCCAAGTCTAGGAGCAGCAGGAGCTTCAAAGGACGCTGCATTCACCCCACTGACACTGGCATTGCTGGAAACTTCAGACTCAATGTGCGCCAGCAGAGGAAACTACACTGCAGAAAGTTCTCCAGGCCGGGAACCACATGCTGTTTGCACAAAGGAACTAACCCCAAGGGATGGTACTGACCCAAGACAAACACTCTGCAAATGCTGTGTGTGTGTGTGTGTGTGTGTGTGTGTGTGTGTGTGTGACACCAACTGATGGGGAATGGGCCAACATCAGAGACCGAGCGCCTGCTTGCCTGTGCTTGTGGTTATAGAGACCAGAGGTCAGCTTTGCGTGTCTTCTTTTGTCTCTCCCCACTTTATTTTTTGAGACAAGTTCTCACTGAACCCGACAACTTCTTCCAAATATCATAAAAAGCAAAGTGAGGCAGGAGAGGAAGCTGGCCAAGGTTGCCATGGCCAGGTTACTAAGGTCAAAGCCAACTGATTGATCGTGATCACATTGCATATCCTGGACAGAATCTGACCAGCATGGTTTCTCGGTGTTCATTACAATACTAACCGCCTCGGTTAGACCATGGGAAAAGATTCAGACATGTTTTAATAAAGAGGCACCTTGACAAGACTGCCTCAAAACTAGTCAAGTCTAAAGACATCAAAGTTTGAGACGATATCACAACCAAGAGAGGCCTACGGAGGGTGATGACTAGATGAAATGTGCTGCGCCGAGTGGGATCCTAGAGCAACGCTCAGGAGATCTCAATAAAATGTTGACCTTGTCAGTAACAATACGCTGTTAACTGGGACATGGGACTGTGTTAGAACAAGACTTTAACATAAGGAGGCTTTGGGCAGGAGGCTGTCTGGGAAGTCTCCACCCTGAAAGCCCTGCTTTCGCCACAGTTTCAGCTCCCTGTGATCAACCATGGTTCAAAAACATTAAGCAGATAATTCAAAAAAGAAAATTCATTGATTTTTAAATTGAAAGCCATTTTGAGGAGTATCCAGGACAGGAATCTTTTCTCTCTCTCTCTCTCTCTCTCTCTCTCTCTCTCTCTCTCTCTCTCTCTCTCTCTCTCTCTCTGGCATATCTATTCAACGACAGCGGAATACACATCTTCCCCCAGGGACTCCGGAGATAGCCATCATGACAGGGCACATTCTGGCTCACAAAAGAAATGTCAACAGATCTGCAAAGATTGAAAGCATACAGGTGTGTTCTTGGACCCCAATAAATAAGGCAGAAATCAATAACAGAGGTGAATGAGCAAGTTCCCCAAAGACTTGACAGTTCACTGGTCAAAGAGGCAGTGTCAAGAGAAACTGAAAAAGAAAAACTGCTTTTAAATAAAAATGAAAAGGCACAGATATCAGAATGGGGGTGGGGTGGGACTCATGGAACTCTGAGAGGGAAATTTATGGCAGTAAATACGTGCGTTAGAAGAGAGGGGAGACTTCAAATAAATAAGCTCCATTCCGAGACTCTGCAGAAAAAGAATGCAAGGATTCTCAGTGAGCAGAAAGAAGGAGAAAAGGTAGAAAAATGGGGAAATAGAGGCTAATTCAGGACACAGAAGCTAGGTTCCTGAAAAGGTCACTAAACTCGTGAGGGGGTGGGAGCAGAGTTAGGGAAAGGAGGGGCAGAGAGTGGATTAATCCTAACTAAGGGTGTATGAACAACTGTTAGGAGACACCACTAGTTTGTAAACTAGTTAAAAATACATTTCTTTAAAAAGGAGTTTGAGCAGAGGTACCAAACATAAGTGAGCAATTCTGTTCCAAAAAGACACAGGTTCTTACATGGAAATCTGGGCCCTAGGCACAAGTTACCACCTCCATGTGGATGATCGATCAGGGAGGCTCAAATACAGGCTTCCAAAGAATATAGGCAGTTGTCTTGGCTCTTGGTTCCCCACTATAACTAAAGAACAAGACCCTTTCACTGAAGACAACACTTACTTTGATTATAGGACACAAACAAATTGATATTAAATTGACCAGGAAATGTTTCCTCCTGGTCAGTGTCGTAGTTCTGGAAAGTGTTGTGTAGGCTGCTGGGGAGTAGGGGAATCAATGTTCTTATTTACTGGACCCTGATTGTTATAATATTGACCTGTCAGGCAATAAATGTCTACCGGTACAATAGTGGCAAGACTGTTTATGCAGGTAACAGATGTTCTCTTCATTGGCTTTGAGGCCTGCTTCACAAAAGTTATACCTGGTAGTTTAAACACTGTCAAAACACAAGGCTAGAGATGACACTAGCCCAAGGGGAGAATCTATTGGTATTGTTCTTCTAGATGGCGGTTAATGTAGAGACTCCCAGCTATTCTAAATGCTGGGACCAAGCTACTGTGAGTACTTAGCCACAGATGGGACTTGCACACCAACCTTCCCTCTCTAAGGGTCAGGGAACAGTGTGGACAAGTGTGTGGAAAGATTTCTTAAATCTGCTTTCCCGGATTACAGTGCTAACTAGACTCACATTAATTTTTTTGGTTATTAACTATGCAGTTTTTGTCCTCATTCAGCACCATGTACTTTCTGAAATTCAAATGTAACTCAGCAGCCTGTGTTTTGCTTGGCAACCCACCTGCATCTCAGGGCTATGCATTGGCTTGTCCCAGCTCTACTGACATCTCTCTGCTGGTTGTGAAAGTCTGAGACTTGCAGATTCTCAGAAGGGACAATTTCCCTCCTACCATGTCAGGCTCTCCCAGGAGCCCATGAGCAGGTGAGCCACTGGCCTGTCTGCCCTGCTTCTTTCCAGCCCCTGTAAGTCTTGCTGTCAGTCTTCTTCTCACTGTTATTGCCCGAGATCTCATAGCTTATGGGCTGGGCTTGCCAGGAGAAAGAAAAAATATCCACCCAAAAGACAAGAAGTTTGGGGGACCCTGGGCCACATGCTCAAGTGCTCAGAGCTCCTGATCCACAAAGGGGTGTGTGTGTGTGTGTGTGTGTGTGTGTGTGTATGTGTGTGTGTATGTGTGTGTGTGTGTATGTGTGTGTGTGTGTATGTGTGTGTGTATATGTGTGTGTATGTATGTGTGTGTGTATGTGTGTGTGTATGTGTGTGTGTATGTGTGTGTGTATGTGTGTGTATGTGTGTGTGTGTGTGTATGTGTGTGTGTGTATGTGTGTGTGTGTGTATGTGTGTGTGTGTATGTATGTGTGTGTATGTGTGTGTGTGTATGTGTGTGTATGTATGTGTGTGTGTGTATGTGTGTGTGTATGTGTGTGTGTATGTGTGTGTGTGTATGTGTGTGTGTATGTGTGTGTGTATGTGTGTGTGTGTATGTGTGTGTGTATGTGTGTGTATGTGTGTGTGTGTATGTGTGTGTGTGTATGTGTGTGTGTATGTGTGTGTGTGTATGTGTGTGTGTGTATGTGTGTGTATGTATGTGTATGTGTGTGTATGTGTGTGTGTGTTCAAGAAGGTTCAGATTCATGAGGATGGGAAGTGAGAGTGCAAGGCTGGCCACCTTTCTTCATCTCTCTCTTTCCACACCTTCCTGCCCAAACTGGTATTTTTGTCCTTCAGGAATTACAAGTAAGGCCTTTGTTGAAGTCTGGGGATCTAAGGTCGGCTTTGGAGGGTTGTGGGGAGTCTTTTTTAGTTCCTGTGGCTTTGTCTTTCTGAGCCTTTTCAGTAGGTTCTATTCCCCCTCCTCCCCGCCCCGCCCCCCGCCACGCCCTTGGCTGTGCCCCTTTCAGCACATTCCCACACTCTGATTCCTCTGTGGCCTGCTGTTGGAACATCTCTGAAATTCCCATGGGCTTCTGCTCGGCCAGCGCCCTTCCCTTGGAGTACACATGGGATCACAGCACACATGTTTTCCCAGACTCTCTCAGGCCGACTTCCTGTTGGGAGCCCTGGAACTCTGAGCCACTCAGTACCATGTGACTTCAGTACTGGGTGTGGCATCTCCTGGGTGAAAGCCACATCCTCTCCCTCTTCAGCAGACATGCAGGTACAGAGGGCCTGAAACTGTCACTAGCGTCTCGCCAATCTGGTCTACGGCTTCCAGACTGTTGTAAAGTCAGTTTAAGCCACAGCCATTGTCAAAAGTTACATACTCCTTTAGGGATACAGACATACCAGTTTCTCATTATTAACAGAACACCTATCAGTAAGTGAAGGAAAGAGGCTTTGTTTTGGCTTACAGTTTGAGGGTACAGTTCACGAGAGAAAATCGTGGCAGGGACAGCAACTGTGGCGTGTACCACTCTGAGGTCTCCCAAGCCCTTCCACATGCAGGTCCCATGGAGTCCTGATGCTTCTATGACACAGCAGTAGCAAGGGATTCTGCATGATGGAGGAGGATACCCTGCCCACCCACCCCCACCCCATCCCCGCTACCTATTACAGTTGGTTTTAGTGTCAACTCTCCATAAATTAGAATCCCCGGAACTGCCTGAACTGAAGATGTGTCCTGATTGTGTGAGTGACTTGGGGAAGACCCTCTCCCACTTACTGCCCTTATTCACTTGGCCTTCCTTCTTCCTTCAGCCATGATTTACCCTAAGGCTGCTGATTCCTTTGCCGACAGTAGAACCAGTGTTCCTAGGCTTCCACTGATTACTGTGGTCCAGGAATCTGCCAAGTTTTCAGGACCAGGTTGGCACTGCTGAGACACACAACCTTGTGGATGGAGCGATTCCTGGGTGCTGGCTTCTCCAGTGGGAGACAGCTGCTGTGGGACTATGATGGGCAATCAGCCTCAAAACTGAATGACTGCTGTCCTAGCCCTTCAGGGATGATTCTGCTGTTATTGCTATCCTCACACAAGCTGACTTAGTACCTCCCTTAATACAATATATGCATATATATCTATATATATACATATACATATGTATATATGTGTGTATTATTATAAACACATATGTGTTCTAAATATATATTAAGCATGTATTATAAATGCACACATATATCTTTCATCTGGCTTCATAATTTTGTGCTTCAATTTTCTCACGTGAAAAATGAGAAAAATATTGAGTCTTATCTTCTCCAAAGTATGAGGGATGAGCTTTCTCTGAAGCTGTCTACTGAACAGGTTTCAGTGAGCTAAAACACACTAAGATCTTAGAATAAAGCCCAACACACACATACACATGTATATGCTTAACCTAAATATACCCCAATTTCTTTAACTCTGTCACATCCCCTAAGAGTTCCATAAACCACCCACAAGGCGGCATCACCCACTAGGAAGCAGGCATTTAAGTATAGGAGTCAGGGGAGGACATTTCACGGCATTCACAGTAGGCCCCAGTTTACAATGTTTCTTTTCACTCATTCATTGGTGCTGAAAGATCTTTTCAGAGGTGTAAACATGATCATATGGAAGTCGGGAGTGTCTGCCAGGTTTGGGGGGGTGCGGGAGGGAAAAGGCAGTCAGGGGCCAGTGTACATTTGTACATCACACTCTCCTCCCACTCAGATGATGCTGATACCATGGTGATGACCATTGAGATGATGTCATGGGGTTAAAACTCACTCCAGTGACCTGCATGAAAGGGAACACTTGCCTGGGGCTTTGTCTTTCCTGCCCCATCTCCAGGCTTGGATGGCCATGATAGAATCCATCACTCAGGCTCAGACCTAGCCAAGGGCTCACCAGTGTCACATAAATCCCCTCAACTGTGGCGTGACCTTGCCCTCCTGGTCTCTCCCTGTCAGCTATTTCCTGGACACCTGCTAGCCGGAGCTGTCTGTGCTTTCTTCAGAGACCCCCTCAGCCTCAGCCTTGCCCTCTGCCCTGCACTCCTGCCTCCCTCCTCTTTCCCCCCACTTCTGCTCTCTTGTCCCCATCACTTACCCTGCATCACCACCTCCACTTGACCCCAAGCCCCTGCACTCTAAACCTCTCTGGCAGTCCTTCCAGCTGTCTGCCTAGCGCTACAGAGGGGTATAGGCAGGAGAAGACAGCAGGTGACTAGAACTCACACCTGTGTCTCACACGAGACATGGCACCATAGTGATGCTCACTATGCCCATTTATTCAGCTAGACTCTGCACCTGGCAGCCTGGCTTGGTTAAGCACAGAGAATGGCTTCCTAAACGGCAGGAGCCATTTGGACTCCAGAGTTTCTCATGGTTCACGGAAGTTTGCAAATGAAGCTGAGCGTTAAACACAAATTGAAGCACATTTTAGGGAACACAAGAAACTTCCAGAATTGGAATATGTTATGGGAGAGCGATGATGAGGTGCAGGGCGCTAGCCATCCAGGCAGAGCCCTTGCCTTAACTCCTGCCACACCTGTAGAAGATGAGGTTCCAGACGGTTGCTGGCACTCTCCTGGGTACTACATTACGGCCCTGGGTGGAGGGAAATCTCTGCACTAAATGTGATAGTCACACTTAGATCTGGCTGGTGCATAAAGGATCCACAAGGAACAATGGAGGTTGAGTGGAGCCAGTATGGATGGCCAAGTACACTCAGTTTGCAGACACATGGAGGCCTGGCCACTGGGGAAGCCTTTAGGGACTGGCCAGAAGGACCGCAAGAGGGATCCTTGCTCCCTGGTGTTGGGGAGGTGGGATCTTTGCAATGACAGAGAAAGGAGTACAGGCCTCCTGAACTACTGGGGATTTTACAGGACTTTTGAAAAATTGGAATTTGAAACTTTTAAAACCATGCAACATTTTCTTAGTTGCAAAACAACAAAAATTACATAATTTCAAAGCTGTGCAAGAGGATGAGGCAAAAGCATGAATCATTTCCCATGCTACAGAGTGAGCAATTGAGCAAATGTTACTGGCCGCATCCAGCTGCTGGGATACAGTGTTTATGTTTCTAGGTTTGTATGCCATGGCTGGGGTGGGGTGGGGTGGGGGGCGTCATCTTAACCTCTCTGTGTTCTAGTCATCAAGACAAAAGGGTGTGTGCCACAGCAAGACAAAGATGGCACCCAGAGCTGAAGTGCAGCATGAGGGTTAGCTGAGAACATGCAAAGACACAAGGAAAGAGCTTGCTGAGATGAAAACTAAAAAATGAAATTTAATATTAAAAAGCCGCAAAGATCCACGAACAACCCCAGTCTTCTTTAAATTGCAGTTGATTTTAGATAAAATCACTCTTCACTCGAGGGCTTTAGGAGCCAGTTCTCGGCTAGAATGTATGTACTACCCCCACCACCTTAGAGGAAAAGATCCCAGGCTGGCTCGCTCTTGGTGAGCCTGGTAAACACCGTATCTGATAGAAGTGTCAGAGAAGGAAGTGTGCCACGTAAGCCGCCCCCCGCCCCCATCAGAGGGCTGGCTGGGCCTATCCCAGGCCCCTTTATCCTTGTCCTACCACAGCTGGAGCTGTTGAATGTACAGCACAGACAACAACCAGGGCTGAAGGAGAAAGGTGAAGAGGGTGTGGAGGAGACTTCCCACACTGCTCTAAGAAATCCCTACGAGGAGTTTAGTTTTACCCTATGGAGCTCAAATTGTCCACGGGGGTCTCAAGACCACCCTTGTACGGGTCCTCTGCCCGAGAAGTGGCCTTCTGTGGAGGTTGAGGGATGGGGCACTTTAGGACCTTTGTGTCCTTGTTCCTGGTAAGCCCAAAGACAAAGTGGATCTTAAGGTTATCATATTACAGTGGGGAATGGCAGTGGGGGAGGGGACCCAGGAAAGGACAAGTGGAATCTAGACTCTTTCCATCATACCAGAGGCTCATGAGTCCCATGTTGTAGGAAATGACTAGGGAGGGTGTCTCAGAGCTACCTAGCACACAATGAGCTACTCACATGCACTGAGTGCCTAGCACACAATTCTGCCTAGGTGGGGATGGGGAGGGGAGTTACCTCATGTCTAGCACAGTCGCTCTCTCCCTGGGATACCCTGTGTTGTCACACCTGATATTTCGTCACAGCTCTGCTGGTGGCTGTCTTCTAGGCATTGTGCTGCCTTGGTGACGAGATTGAGTGAGCAAGCTGAGGACAGAGAATACAAGGTTAGTGCTTCTCCACCCCAGAGTACAAACAGCTGCATCTCCTTCTCTGAAGGCGGGTTTGTCTGTGGAATTACAATGCGAAGAAATTGTGCCTCGTCTTTAACCTTCCAGCTGCCTCAATTCTGAGATGGGCACTTCTGCCACAGAAAGACTTCCACACAGAGTAGAACTGGCAGGCTATGTGGTGTGCAAATCCCTACCTCTGAGTCCTTAGCCATTTAAAAAAGATACAGTGTATGTGTGTGACATGTGTGAGCATATGCATGTGGAGGTCAGAGGTTGACATCGGGTGGCTGCTTCAGCCACTTTTCACCGTGTTTTGGAGAGTATATCTCCCACTGAACCAGGAGCATACTGATTGGCTAGGGGGGCTCTGAAAATCCACTTCCCAGGACTCAGACTGTTAGGCATTGGCTTCATTCATTCATTCATTCATTCATTCATTCATTCATTGTTGGGAATATTACAACATACAGCTCCAGTCTGGAAACAAAAGAGTGGTTCAGGTTAGCAGGCTGTGACAAGGTTAGCTTTTGTCAGTGGGCAGCTCCCAACAGCACCTCCTCCCCTTCCACATTCATTTATGAAGACGCCTCCTACACGGTGCTATTAAAATCAAGTCTTACTCTTCTGCTTAGTCAATGCTGAGCCGATTTCTTTCATAGGTTCCCTGTGAATGAGACCTGAACTACCCAGACAAGAAAATGAAACTACTCAAAAAGAATATGAAAATGACTTGGGGAGGGGGGTCAGGAAAGACTCTGGGCTGTGCGTAGGCACTGGGGTGGAGGAGACATCACCCCACCAGGGTTTTAGGACCCTCTAGATTACAACAGGAAGTAAACAGCCTGGTGTTAATGTGGCTCTAAATGACCTAGCTCCAAATTAGACTTCTCATCATGGACAGAAGCCATGGGGTCTGCGTCAAGGTGAAGTCACTCTACACACATGGCTTCAAGGCTGCCAGCTGGTGTGTGGGTGTGATTGAGGCTCCTGCCTCTCCTAGTGCTAGAGGGGTGCCCTGAGGCAAGCAGCCTAACCAGACTGGGCTCCAGTTCCCTTCCTGGAGCATGCAGCTGACAAGGAGGTTTACTCCAGAGGGGGAGGGAGGGAAGGTTCCTGTCCCATCTCCAGTTCATGGTGTATAAAAATCACATTAATACCAACCCTTGATTAGTAAACTGTCCACCATCAGTCTATGAGATATCTAGTCCTTGTGTCATTTAGTGACATAATTAGCTCTTTCTGGTAGTGTAGTGAGTACCCATGATCCCCCTATGTAGTCCCCGAGATCTCATTAACCCTTTCTCTCTATTTCTGAGGTCACCACTCTCTCAAGATCAGTGATCCTAATATATATATATATGGAAAGTACTTAGATTTCTATCCTTTGTAAAAGTGACATGCTACATGCAACTTTTGGCCACTCCCTTTTCGTTACTTAATGTTAGCTGCAAGAGCCATGCATGGTATCATGTGTCACCATGGTCGTTCCTTCTGAGTGCTCTGACGTGTGATCTCCTTTCAAAGCCTGTACATGGGAGAAACGCCACACCTGTACCAGCACAAATGCAATGTGCCAGCAGGATTCTTACAACGGTCTTCTCACCAGAAAGCATGGTACCTCCTTTCCCAAGACCCCTTCGGAGTAGCAGATGCTCTCTGCACTTTCATGTTCTCACACATTATTTTTCGAGTTAGAACATTTCATTGAGCTTTGAGGCTCACTGATTCAGTAGACTGGCTGCTGGCCAGCAAGCTCCAGGGAACCTCCCGTCTCCACCTTTCTAGTGATGGGATTATAGGTTTGTGCTACCATGCTTGGGTTCTTCATGTGGGTCCTCAGGATTCTGACTCCAGTCACCAAACGGAGCCATGTATCATCATGGCTCTGACTTATGCTTCTCCGTGAATCTAGTCAACAGCCAAGTTTCCTCTTCTGGGAAATACCTGTTGGTGGTTTATCACCCACTGTCGTGCTGGGCTGTTTGCTTTGTTAAAATCGATTTGAGCGGTTCTATACGGTCTTGGTAGTAAGCCTCTGTGGTTGACATTACGAATGTCTTGTTTCAATTTCCACCTTGTCTTTTCACTTAAAATTTCTGTGTGGTGGGCCTGGAGAGATGGCGGCGCATCGCTTACGAGCACTTGATCTTGTAGAGGACCCAGGTTGGATTCTCAACACTCCCATGGCAGCTCATAACAACCTGTAATGTCAGTTCCAGGGGATCTAACACCCTCCGTGAACACCGTGTGTTCACAGTACAATGTACATGCAGGCAGAACACCCATACACATAAAATAAAATAAAATAAAATAAAATAAAAGTCCTTAAAAGAAGCTCTTTTGTTTTATTTTCTGGAGTCAAGATCTTCTTACGTTGCCAAGCTGACTTCAGCTCACAAAGCGCCCCTGCCTCAGCGACTTGAATGCTGGGTGTACAGGGGTGCACAGCTATGCCTGGATATCTTTCATTTGGTAGACACATCTCTTGGTGAACCAAAGTTCTTGATTTTGATATTGCTAATCCTATCATTTTATCGTCAATAGTTTATGTGTTCAGTTAAGAAAATACTCATGTATCCTGTGTATAAAAGATTATTTATTATGAAATCTCAAGTGTTGGGAAAACTTTGATCTTTTCATTTATCTGGGTTTATTTGCCAGATATATATAATGTGAGGGAGATTCCCAAACTCATATTTTTTTCCTCTCACAGCCGCTTTCCCCAGCTCTGTTTAGTGTCCACTATTCTCTTCACCACTAACCTTCCTTATTCTCCCTCACACTAACACTCTTTATATGCGTGGGTCTTTTTCTGAGTCTTCGTCATATACTATGATCATTTGTTTTTCTGTCTGTCTGTGCACCAATGCTGCTAGGCCTACCCCGCAGTCCCAGAATGCCCAGCTACAAAGGGAAGTTGCTGCTCAATGATATGTCATGTTGGTTACTTTGATCCTTCAACTCTTTCAAACAAATTTCGAATTATTCTTTTCATAGTCTCTCTCTAAAAGTGGGGCGGGTGTGGTGGTGGAGAGATGGCTCCGTGGTTAAGAGCACTGACTGCTCTTCCAGAGGTCCTGAGTTCAATTCCCAGCAACCAAGTGGTGGCTTACAACCATTTGTAATGGTATCTGATGCCCTCTTCTGGTAAGTGTCTGAAAACAGAGACAAACAAATAAAACAAACAAATCTTTAAAAAAAAATGGTTAATATGAAAAACGTAAGAACTGAGGCTGGAATGTTCACTTCACTGGCAGAGTGCTTAATTACAGGCAAGCAGCCTTAGTACTAAAAACCAAAACCAAAAATCTATGGGGTGTGATAGGAAAAATATTTAATCACAATATTTAATCAGATTACTCATGGTTATACTGCACCCCTTACTTACTAAGGCCCTATTTAACATGTCTTAATACAATTTTACACTGTTCCTTTTGAAGACTTATATTTTAAATTTTATGTATATACATGATTGCCCGAGTGTGTGTTTATGTACCATGTGTGTACAGTACCAACAGAAGCCAGAAGAGGGCATCAAATTCCCTGGCACCCAGTTGTAGACTCTTGACTGGAAAGCAAACCCAGGTCCTCTGCAAAAGTTAAGAGTAATCTCAATTATTGAGCCCATTCCTTAGCCCCTGTTCCTTTTAGAGATCTTGAATACCTATCAGATTTGTTTTCAGAGAACTGACTCTTTTTAAATGCAATTTTATATCTTCTTAGGTAAACTTTCTAGTTGCTTAATTCACAGGAGAATTTATGTTAATCGGATTTCTGTTATTGTAACAAGTATCTGAGATCGTCAATTTACCAAGAGGAAAATGCTTACAATTTGAGGTCTCCTTGCTTTTAGTGAGACCACACATCATGGTGAGAAGACTATGGCAGAGTAACTTAATTCCACCTCCCAGCCAGGGTTGGTAAAGAGAAGAGATAAAGGAGAAGGTTGGGATCCCATAGTGCCCTTTGAGGACACACCCACAGTGACACTTGAGATCACCTCTTCAAGTTCCACCATGTCTCAGTTGCTACAAGACAGGATCCAACCCTTAACTCTTATCCAAGATCCAAATCTAAAACTTAGCAAAATTTTATATCTCACCACCTTTTTTTGTTTCATTGGAACTTTGGGGATTTTTCTGTAAGATTTGGGGGATTTTTCTATAAACAATCATATCATACGCAGATGGTGATAGTCCATATAATTATGTTACATAATTACTCCATATTACTATGTTGAAGATGTTTAGGGGCTATGCAAATAAGGCAAGTGGCAGTGATTGGCAGTTACTTAATATTCAATAGATGCTTTTGGTCATCCACACTACTGTTGTCCCAGTCAATAAATAATGCTTTAAAAATTACGTGAGAGGGCTGGAGAAATGGCTCAGTGGTTAAGAGCACTGATTGCTCTTCCAGAGGTCCTGAGTTCAATTCCCAGCAACTACATGGTGGCTCACAACCATTTGTAATGGGATCTGATGCCCTTTTCTGGTGTGTCTGAAGACAGCTACATTGTACTCATATAAATAAAATAAATAAATCTTTTTAAAAAATGTGAGAAATCCCTTCATGGCAAGAAGGAAGCAGCTGTTCTGTTTTACCCCCTGCCCAGGTTCCTCTGCCACTCTAGGGTCACAGCTAGGCTGGGAATCTTGGGTTTCTGGGCCACAAAGTCCAGTGTGCCTTTCCTTATTTTCATTACATTTGGATTCCTACTGAGAGTATGTGCACACATGTGCACATTCAAGACAGGGTGGGTAGAGGTGCAGAGTCACCATATCTACAGGTGTGTGCCTCTGGGTAGCTTCCCTCTCCCACACTGGATCCCCAAGGACAGCCCTCAAGTGCTTAGTACCTCCTTGTCCATCCCAACAATAGATGCTACAAGAACCAAGGGTTCTCCTTTGAATAGCACTGAAAGGAAAACATCTTAGCCTGAGCTGATGGTTTAAAAGAAGAATTCACTTGCTTTCCAGTCTCCTCGCCACAACAATGCTGCTTTCCTGCTGTCCTGACATCAGAGCCCCATGATGATGACACTCAGAGCCAGCACTGGCCTCAGTGTTCTCTGCCCTGCACAGGCCCAAGTGTACTTCTGGTATTTCAGAGACGTGGTGATGGCTCTCTCCTGAGCATAGAAACACCTTGGAGCCAGCCAGACCTGGGCCAGCTGGCAGAAAACCCATGGACCATTCTTGGTCCTCCCAGGAGCACTCTAGAACCAGATCCGGGACTCAGCTTGTCCGGCCTCCTGGAAACAGAGGGAGAGATATCAGGGTGGTAAGTCTCAGGCACACAGAATAAAGCACAATTTTATTCACCCAGGAACTGAACACACATGATGCTAAGTGAGGCACTGAGTAAACAGACTAACAAAGAGATGGCAGGGAAGACTTTAGATGGAGAAGAAAAAAAATCTACCTTTGAGGTTCACATTCCACTTCAGGTGCTCATCAGTGACCTCAGAAAGTCCCCAAGATGCTGAGGGGACAAAGTGGCTCTGCAGCTGGAGAGCTCTCAGTCAGAGAAGAAGCAGCCCCCATGTCCCAGCACTTGTGGCTGCTCTGCCACTGCTCTGGGGAGCACTCAGATGACACTGAGCAGGGGGAAAGTGCAGGACACTCTGGGGGAAGAGGCTGTGAGGTGTGCCCCCAGGTCTTTCAGTTGCAGCATAGCCAGCCCCCTCAACTCTGCCAATCATTAAAGCTCTACAGCAGTCCCATAAGTAGATTCTGTGAACCTCTTCTTGTTTTACACATGGGGAAACTGAGGCATCGAGCAGTTAGTTTTCTGAGGTCTTGAGGCTGATCCACAATTCACAATAGACTGAGTTTTAATTATATTTGCTCCAGGCATTCAGAATAGGGGTCTCCGTGATGTGGGTTTCAAGGGTCCAGCCAAGAGGCCATTCTACCAAAACCTCATTGTACCCTCTGGCTCGCTTTGCGTCCATATCCAGGGTTATAAATCTTTGCCCTCATTGTGCATCCAGCTGCCCTCTCCCATCACGTGGGTTTAGCTGAGATTTCTCCTGTCCTGCCTGCCTTCCTTTGAGATTGTGTACCCAGGGCTAGTGTTGCCAAGTGGTATCTATCCTTGTACTAGAAAATGGCACCAGTTGTTTTGGTTTTTCCTGAAGAGTTTGAATTTTCAAGGATGTTTTGGTTTGGGGGGTTATTAAGTCAGTGAATTGGATGCTTCTTCACTGTGCCTGCTTGAGACAGGGAGGGCCTGTGGCCTCTGGGAGGATTCAAGGAGGTGGGGAAGTTCTACAAGGAATCAACAGTGTCACTGCTGTGGCTCACTCGGTTGCCTTCTGCCCCCATTCAGAGCATCTACTACTAGGTTCAGATCCATTCAATCTAACCCTGAAGATGGAGGGCTGGGGCAAGCGGCAAGAGGATGCAGGTATACCTGGGACTTCTCTGTGTCCCTCAGAAGTATCATGGAATTTGTTTTTTTCTCATTGAAGAGTATGAAAGTATTTTATAGATTGGTCAGTAGTCAAGTTTTACAATTGTACTTCTAGGTGGTATTGACAAAAGCCACAAACTGGCTGTCCCATATGGTAATGTGACTCTAGATCCACTGAAGCCTCCTCAGCCAGTACACAGGGAGGAGCTGTCTGGGTGGAGATGACATTGTAGTGTCTCTGGGGTGCATCTGTCGAGTGCCAGGACTCAGCTGTGTGGTCCTCACTCAGAAATCTTGAGTAGAATGACAGGGAAAAAGAGGAGAGAAAGCAAAAGAGGAGGGGAGGGGAGGGGAGAGAAGAGAGAAAGCTAATGTTTAATGCTGCGGTTTCTTTTTTACAAGACAAAACTCACATAATTTAGATATATGCAAACAAATTTTAAGCGTTTAAAAAAAAAAACCAAGTTTCAAATTAGGTCATGGTTCCCAAGAAAGACATTCTTGTCTTGTAATATTTAATTTTAGCTTTTTATCAAAGACCATCTCAAAATGTAATCAGATAGAATATTATAATCCCTGGGTCATGAGATCCACTTACGGTAACTGTGTTTCATCTGTAACCCTCCCCTTGCTGCTCTGTGGATGATCTTAAAAAGCAAGTCCTATGTGCTGCATGACTTTGTCTGTAAAAATTTAGTGTATGCCTCTAAAATATAAGAACTCTTATTTAACTACAGTTTTCTCTCTCTCTCTCTCTCTCTCTCTCTCTCTCTCTCTCTCTCTCTCTCCTCTCTCTCTTCTCTCTCTCTTCTCTCTCTCTTCTCTCTCTCTTCTCTCTCTCTGTCTTTCTCTCTGTCTCTGTCTCTCTGTCTGTCTCTGTCTCTGCCTGTCTCTCTGTCTCTCTCTCTCTCCATCTGTGCCCCCCATTGAGGCATAGTCTTTCTGTGTACCCTAGGCTAGCCCTGACCTTATGATCTTCTTGCCTCTGCCTCTGGGGTGCTAGAGATCTTAGTTCATGGAAAATTAAATTCAGTTAATGGGGTTTAAGCTTTTCCTTTATCCATAACCTTCTTGTTACTTTAGGCCTTAAATTACTCAATGTTGCTTAAAGCCTGACTTTTAGTCCTACTGTGGTCCTTCCAGAAGCCTCTCTGAGAACAATTAGGGGTGCTAGATCCCAGGTCCAGAGGCATACTCCTATAATACCAGTGCTGTGGGTCCTAAGGCAGAAGGAAGCAGGGTTCAAGACCATGCACCAAAGAAAGAGTCAGGGCTCATCTAAAACAATGAATAATTAAATATAAGGAAGTTAGAGGTATGACCTGAGATTGAGCCACCTAGACCTAAAGTCTGGAAGGAGCTGAGTCCCCAGATCTGCAACAACTGACCATGATGCTGTAAATGCACCAGCACTCTTTCTAGGTTTCCGTCCTTGCGGCTTACATGTGAGTGAGTTGTCCTTATTTATAGCTGTAGATGTGAACAACAGCAAGGTTGACAGGACTGGAAACACAGCAGCAAGCAGAGGGACAAGGCATCTGTCACCAAGATCTATCTGAAAGAGAAAAAAAAGGGCCATGGGTCCATGAGCCTGGTCTGACATCCAGAGGACAGCCTTGGCTTCCCAGATAGCACTTAGCTGTCTGCAGCAATGGCTGGAGGCCATTGATAGGAAGCTCAAGTAGTTTGTAAATAAAGCAGTTTCTAAGTTGTAAATTGGCTAAATCCCTGCTAGCTGTGAGCAAGCTTAGGGGCTAGCTTGGTTTTTTGTTTTTGTTTTTGTTTCAACATGGGGAATTGGATGTAGGATGCTGCTACCCTATTCTCCAAGAGTCACGGAGAATGTGGTGTATGTAAGCTGTCTTCATGTGAGTCCTGATAGGGTTTTGGGAGGTGTGGAAGTAATATCCTGGACATCTGGCTGGCTTCTAGCTTACTAGATCTTGTGTCTTTAAGACTCTTTTTCCTTGAGGGTTAAGGTCAAGTGAAGTAAGCCTTTTCATGCAACTGGAAGACACCCTTACAGGAGGGAGGCATTCTGACAGCCTAATTCCATAGGCTGCATTACAATCAGTGAGTGTTTTGCTCAAGTGCCCGGCATCTTAGAGAAGTCATTTTCTTTCTGAGGGAGTGCTATCGGTTTCATGACTACACGCTCTGCATTTCATTAGCATTCTTCTAGCAAAACACGACTCTGAGTCATTTCTGAAATATCTGTTCTCGCCTGAGAGCTGTTTCTCAGTTTTTACAAAAAAGGTCTTTTCTACTTACCGGCAGAAAAGTTTAATACCACACAACACGACCTAAAATGGGTATACTGAGAGAGAGAGACAGAGAGATAGACAGGTAGAGAGACAGACAGACAGAGAGAACACCTATAGGCTGTAACTATGAAGCGCTTCCTTCTCTGGCCTTCAGATTAAGGCCGTGGGTGCCAGATGATGGAGCTAAGATTGAGTGTGACACATGAGGGTAGAGTTTCATAATAGTGACATTGGACATGGTTGCTTTCTCAGATTTTAAGCCTTATCAAGGTTAAGAGGACACCGGTGAACAGGAGAGAGAAACTGGAACGGATGTGTAAGGAGCTGGTTAGTTCTGGCTCACTGCAGTCAAACATCAGTTATATTCAGCTCAGAGAGGCTGTGGCCCAGCCTGTCCCCTGTCCCTTGGGGACACTTCCTCTAGGAATCACATACACTGTTTCCCATTGTCCTAGATATTAATGTGTCTTCGTCAGCCATGGGCATCCATGTCTCTCTGTCAAGGCATTGCTTCCCACCTGGAGGTCAACCATAATGGAGGATCACTGATATTGTCTGCTGTACCCACTAGCCCCATCCACAGCCCTCGTGAAGGTCAGTCTTCATTCCCTGTGAGGAATGTCCAGCTGTTCTGCAGAGCGTGTGCCTTTGAGTTGGAGGCTTTCGTCCACCATTTCAGGTAGGGCTTTAACAAACTCAGCAGACTTCATATTCACAAAAGGTCTGTAAGAGCTTCTAGAACCCTCTGGTTTCAGAGCTCAGCAGAGTGGAGTAAAAGGAGTTGCTTTGCTTGGCTCTTCCACTGATGGGTGGGCCAGCTTTCCTAGGTAACAATCAGAGGCAGGACCTAAAGAATAGTTTTCATGATCACCTCTCATTCTCTTTAGTCAACCTGTAGATGTGACTGATTAGAAGTGTCCTAGGTTGGCCCTCCTGACCTTATATCACCACACACTCTGCGGGGTTCAGAGGAGTCACTGAGGTTAGAGGAGCCCAGCAATAAGAAACCTCTTGTTGTCATTCTGCCGAACAAAGAATGATCTAGAAATCAGGCACTGCATAAGAGAACACGCAGGGCTCCAGAAAACCTCACCTCAAGAGGCAGACACTAGCCCCTCTACTCTCCTTGAAGCAATTGCAGCCATGGGCCTCTCACCTGTGGAACAACACCTCTGTAAGCATGGCTCCCTGCCACTCACACTCATATCTTCAAGAGAAGGACCTAGAATTTCTCTGGCCCTTTTTAGTCCTCTTCAACCAAGCTTGGATGCTTTAGTCAGCACCAACATGAGGCTACAGCCTTCATGTATTACAGCAGGACAAACCCCACTCTAGGAGGACTGTCTAGAGTCACCTAAAGTCCAGAAGGCTTCCAGCCCTGCTCATGCATCCACAGGCTCTGAAATGAACTCCACCATCGACACATTTCAACAAATTTTTTTATTTTGACATTTTTTTTCTTTGACATTTACTATGGTGACAGTGTATGTATAGCGCTGTTGGGCAACATGGTTTGACAAAAGACACCTTCCCTCCACCTGCAGAATATGGTGGCCCAGCAGGAGACACAGCGTGATTCTCTCTCTCTCTCTCTCTCTCTGTCTCTCTCTCTGTCTCTCTCTCTCTCTCTCTCTCTGTGTGTGTGTGTGTGTGTGTGTGTGTGTGTGTGTGTGTGAGAGAGAGAGAGAGAGAGAGAGAGAGAGAGAGAGATTTATGTGTGTGCATGTGTGTGCGTACATGGGGGGGGGGGGTCATTGCATGGCATCAGAGGCCAAGAGTCAATGTTGGGTGTCTTCTTCCACTGCTTTCCACAGTGTTGTATTAGAGCTAGAGTCTCTCACTGAACATGGAGCTTGAACAAGCCAGCAAAACTACCTTGCCAGCAAGCCACAGAGATGCTTTCTTCATTTCCCAGGACTGGGGTTTCAGGAGCACACCACCCTTTTTATAAAGGTGCTAAGGATCCAAAATCAGCCCTTGTGCTTACCTTAGCTGTCAATTTACTAACTGAGCTGTCTTCCCAGCTGCCCCTCTTCTACCTTTTGCTGATACCACCTAAGAGCATAGACTTTAGAAAATAAGTCTCCGTGAACAGGCTTAACCATCACGGTTATTTAGTTGTGTTAACACACACACACACACACACACACACACACACACACACAAACACACACCAGCCACCTGTGCAGGATAGCAGACAACAAGCATGTCAGCAAACTGTTGAATGAGCTTAAGTAGGCAGCAGTTCCCAGCCCAGATGACCTGTCTGTGAAGACTGCAAATCCATGATTGTTCACTGAACCCTTAGGAACATAATTTGTTCTTCTTTGATCACTTACTACATTCCCAGGGTCTTGGATGGCATTGGGCTCATAACTATTGCTCTCTAAGAGTTTGCTAAATGGATAGATAACTCTATAGAAGGACCTGTCCCAGGGGTTATTTGGGTATCTGGATTAGTGCCTAAGACCTGCCATGCCCAACATACATGCACAGAGACAATAGGGTAGTCACCTGGGACAAACACTTAGGGGACCTGTGCAAGGAACCAGAGGGAGGCATAGCAACACCTTGAAAATCTAACCACTTCGCACTCCTCAAACGGTTGTCTCCAAGGTAGTAATGTATAATTATTCTGCCTCATGTTTCTTGAGCTTGGAGCCTCAGTTTCCCAAATTTTCAAGCAGGTCACTCTTCTTCCTCTGTGCTTTTGAGAAAGGACTTAGCTGTCCTCTCCCCCCCCCCCAAAGTTCAAAGCAAAAAGAAATGTTGCAACCATTCATTCGAGTTGGTTTGGTGTAGAAGGACGGCAGATGCCCGAGCAGGGATGGTTTCTAATCGAGTGTGACTTTCTTCATTAATACCTGTCCTTGCCCGCAGCAGCAAACTGACAGGCAGTACTTGCCTGTGTGTGCTGACACGGTGTAGGTGATAGCCAATGGCTTGGATTAATTTTTCTTGATGATCTCATCGTACTTTTAATGAGATCGGTGACATGCATGCCATTTCTGGGGCAAATTAATTTGTCCTTGTAAAATAGAGCATCAGCAGTTTTTCTTTCCTCTGTGTCTAATGCGTAATGGCATGTGTTTTCGGAGGCAATTGATACAACCTAGGATTACTAGCCGTATTGCAGGGAGGATGCGGTTTTGCCAACAGCAATAAAATGTGAACCGCAGCCCTAGCAGATGATGTGTATTTGGAAAATGGGGTGCCGATGTTTTGATCTTTGCTTTCCCTGCTGACGTGGCTTGATAGACAAAGAACCAAAAAGATGAGCAAGGTATGCAGTCAAGGGCTCTCAGCCTCGAAGTAGCCACAGGGAAGCAAAGTGGCCATGAAATGTGGCCATGTCTCTTTGCAGGGTGGTCACACACACTGTGGTCAGAAACCAAGGGCTCACACTGATGGCACAGCCCTGGGCTGTGACCTGTATTTCTGCCATCTGCATATCTCAAGCCATTGAGGGTGAAACCTGGAGTATTACCTAAAGGAAACATTGTATTCAGCTCTCCCATCCTTTCATTTCTGAAATGCTCATACCTCATTTGAAGGAATCAGATCAATTCTGTATCATTGTGGGAAAGACTCTGGCCACAGTGCGAGTCTCTGTGGCTATCTTCTTCTTCTTCTTCTTCTTCTTCTTCTTCTTCTTCTTCTTCTTCTTCTTCTTCTTCTTCTTCTTCTTCTTCTTCTTCTTCTTCTTCTTCTTCTCCTTCTCCTTCTCCTTCTCCTTCTCCTTCTCCTTCTCCTTCTCCTTCTCCTTCTCCTTCTCCTTCTCCTTCTCCTTCTCCTTCTCCTTCTCCTTCTCCTTCTCCTTCTCCTCCTCCTCCTCCTCCTCCTCCTTCTTCCTCTTCTTCTTCTTCTTCCTCTTCTTCTTCTTCTTCTTCTTCTTCTTCTTCTTCTTCTTCTTCTTCTTCTTCTTCTTCTTCTTCTTCTTCTTCTTCTTCTTCTTCTTCTTCTCCTTCATTGCCTCCTTTAATCAAAGGTTAAGATGATGGTGATGGTTTTGAATTGGGCAAGTCATGGAATCACTTTGAAAGTGAATCATTTCTTCCTGAAGCTAGATGGAAAGATTTTGCAGGTGAAATTCATGAGCACAGTTTTAAATTGTAACATCCTTAGAATTTTAACTAGGGTAGATTCCATTTTGAAAGTGTTTCACTGTAGAAGAGAAAGTTAGGCTCACATCTTCCATTTCCTACAGGGTCCTGGGGGACAGAATGAAGTCTCTCCCCCACAGACGCTGCATGGAGAGTAAATGGACTGAGTAGATGTCATTTATAATTGGTTTCATTCCATCAAGAAGTCAATTAAGAACAAAGGAGTCAGGGGCTGGAGAGATGGCTCAGAGGTTAGGGCTAGAGAGATAGCTCAGTGGTTAGGGCTGGAGAGATGGCTCAGTGGTTAGGACACACACAATGGCTCAGAGGTTAAGAGCGATTTCTGCCCTTGCAGAAGACCCAGGTTGGGTTACCAGCACCCACATGGAAGTTCATAACTGTCTGTAACTCCATCTCCAGGGGATTTCATGCCGTTTTCCAACCTCTGTGGGCACCAGGTACACATACATACATGTAGAAAAACATACATACACAATTAAAAATAAATCTTAAAGTAAAAAGGACAGGGAGAGTGTCTCAGCATCTTCTACATTGTTGGCTATGGGTGAAGGAATGGTTTGGGAGCCATGTGAGCCAGGTATGGACCAACTCTCTTTTTTCTTTTCACATTGATTAACGACTCAGAGCATCCAGTAGATACGCACAGGACAAGCAGGCACCACCCCTCTATCCAAAGCCTTTACTCTTATTATTCCTAACTTGAAGTAAAAGACACAACCCACACGAGTAAATGATAATCAGGCAGAGAATCTTAGAATCCTTTATATTTAAGCCAAGGGTAGCTATAATGGACATCTGGGCAGCAGAACTAAACAGCACCTGTATGTCTATGTGCTGAGTCACATAGTCAGTTTGCCCCACAGTGACATTCCTGTGCAATTGATACAGATGACTAGGAATTTAGACTCTGCAGAGCCTTCTAATTCCAGGTAATACTATCCAGGATTGATTCGGGAGCTAAGAAAGATCATGAGTTCAAGGCCTGCCTGAGCTGCATAGTGAGTTCAGGGGCAGTGTCTCCAGACCCTGCAAAGACAGGAAAATAATGGATCTCTCCATTGCCCTCCAGGCCACATAGAGGTGACTTCAAGAAGACCCAAGAGCTCTTCCTGTGTTGAGATTTCCAGGCTGGAGTTCAGACTCAGCAGAAATGCAACTCAAAGCCCCTTGGCCTAGACAAATGGCCCCATTCTTTGCAATACAGAAACCTGAGTCCCTTAGTTGGGCTTAGGCTCAGGCAGTGTGGTTTTGGCTTGAGTAGGAGTGTCTCAGAGTCCTAATGATAAAAGCATTCATTGCTTGATTTAAGAAGTGATTTATGGGGCTAGCTAGGATGTTCAGTGGATGAAGGTTCTTCATCAAGCCTTATGACCTGAGTTCAACCCTTGGGATTTAATGGTGGAAGGAGAATACCAGCTCCAATTTGTCTAATGACCTCTGCATATACACCCCTACACACACATGCACACACACACACACAGGCACAAAGATAAACATGATACTTTAATTTTTTGTGGTTTTCTTTTCTTTCTTAGATTTATTTATTTTTATGTTCATTGGTGTTCTGTCTGCATGTATGTCTGTGTGAAGGTGTCAGATCCCCTGGAATTGGAGTTACAGACAGATGTGAACTGCCATGTGGGTGCTGAGAATTGAATCTGCATCTTCTGGAAGAGCAGCTTAAACTCTGAGCCATCTCTCCAGTCCCAATAATTATATTTTTTAAGAAAATAACTGATTTGTGGTATTGTATCTAGGACAAGATACAATTTTGCCCTTGTCCTGAAACTCTCAAGTCACTTTACAATGCCACCTGTCCTCATATTAAGGAGAAAGAGGAGGACTGGAGACATCAGAGGCTCAGGGTACTGGCTGTTCTTCCAGAAGGCTTGGGTTTGATTCTCAGTACCCACGTGGCAGCTTACAACTGTCTGTAACTCTAGTCCCAGAAAACCTGACACCTTTCAGCCTCTGTGAGCACTGAGCACACATGGTGTACAGCCATACATGCAGGCAAAACTCCCATACACATAAAAATTAGTTAATTAGGTTTTTTTTTAAAGGAAAAGAAGAATAAACTACTTTTCCTCTTTAGCAGCTGGACCCCCACAAAAAAGGCAGACTCTGAAGTCAATTCCCAGCAAGAGAAATTATGCTCTGTCACATACAGTATATCTAAATCAGTCTTGGTGTTCCGGTTCTGACTCAGGATGTGGCTACGGGCACACCACATATACCAGTCCCTTTCAAGCTACATGAACAAGTCACCTCTGTGACCCAGAAGACCCTGCTTGGAAACAATCACGAGGCTCAGCCACAAGTCATAACGCATGCTAGGGAACACCGGCAACATGGTCAGACCTGTTCTCCAATGTCTTCATTCAGTGGTTATTCTGAGTGGTTTTGGAAGGTTCCCAATTTTACCCATGTGAACGACTTCACTGTGCAAAGTACACTCAATATAATCAATACCAACAAACGCATAAACATGCTCAGATAAATACAATGAATGTGACTGGCAAGCATGGCTTTTATAGAAGACTTTGTGAATATGCATTTACATACAACTAAGAATGCATTGTTCAATGAGATCTGGGGCCCGGGGGAGGGGGTGATGGAAGACGTTGTTGGAAATTGAGCACACCTTGTGTGTGTCACTGAGCCCCACTTCAGGATCTGAATCCTTCTAACCACCAACTTAAAGCAGCCATGGAGACTGGATCAGCTCACACAAGCATTATAATGAATCCTAATGGAAAATTGATTTTTTTTTTATTTAGCTTCACAAAATGGAAAAGATTGGTTTTAGCTTTTGAACTATCCTTGAGCTAAGGTAGCACAACTCTATAATTTCAGGGTATATTGATTTTTCCACTTTCTACATTTCTGGTTCCCTATTATAAACAAAAACCCTACAATTTATGAGGGCTATCACTGAGTTAATAGTCAAATGCCAAGTTATTATATAAAGTAATGTTGTTGAAATCTACTTCAAAGGGATGGCTTCAACTTAGGCGGGAAAAGTGGGGCACTTGAACCTTTAGTACAGTGGTTCTCAACCTTCCTAATTCTGTGACCCTTTAATACACTTTCTTAATGTGTGGTGACCTCCAATTACACAATTATTTTTACTGTTACTTTATAATTTTAACTTTGCTACTGTTATGAGCTGTCATGTAAATCTATGATATGTAGGATATCTGATATACAAACCCCAGATGAGAATCACTAGTTTAGGAGAAAACAGTAGAATAACTTCTATGATCTTGATTCTTCATTCAGACACAGAAAATAAGGGAAAAGTCACCAAGGATATTAGATAGATATTAATCCAACCTTGTTTGTATGAGAAAGCTCATAGCAATGGGGAGAAATCAGGAGTATAGAGTGGCATTTTGAAGACTCCTTAAAATAAGGCAATCCATGACAGTGGTGGCCATATCACATGATAGTCATCCATTGTCACAGAGAGCAGAAGTCACAAGTAAAATCTTTCTCTATAGTATCTTATTCCACCTGGGTGGCAAGCTCAGGAAATAATACAAGGAAGCGGAGTAACCCCTAATTGAAATAGGTCAGGTGACATGCCAAAACCAGACACCTCTCTACCATTGATTACAACAATAGGGCAAGCCCTAGAGGGCTTGGGCTGGCATTCTCTGCATAAACCTATGTCACTGTCAAGAGATTTCCAAGCTCATTGCCCAGAGAATCCCAAGCTCAGCATGAACTTCTGTCTACATCTTTCCTGTAATTTCTGGGCCAGGCCTTCTGTTTGACCACATGTTCTACTTTGTTCATATTTGGATCAAGGCTTAATAGGAAAATCAGAAAGTGATTTAAATTCTAAACAAAGTACATGTGTAGAAAAACCACACTGTTAGCTTCTCCTCCTCCTCCTCCTCATCTTCTTCTTCTTCTTCTTCTTCTTCTTCTTCTTCTTCTTCTTCTTCTTCTTCTTCTTCTTCTTCTTCTTCTTCTTCTTCTTCTTCTTCTCCTCCTCCTCCTCCTTCTTCAGCCATATTCCCAATACAGATCTATTTCATTTAAAGGTCACATGATACCACGGGCGGCTAGAGAACAAGGAGAGAAGACCTCCCACCTTTTACGCTTAAAATAATTTAAGGTGCCAGTTAACTATTCAGTGGTCAGAGGAAGGTGTCTTGGGACCTGGCTCTGACCCGACCACCTCGAGTCTCCTCTCCGTGGTGTCTGATATGTTCCGTGTTGCTGGCAGTCAGCAGTTGTTAGTCTGGAAAGGAATTGAGCCAGAATGTCACACTCATTTTGAGGCTTTGGTCACTGGCACTGGAGCGAATTAACATCAGTTAAGGACCTCATCCATCAGCCGAGGTTAGGGGCATCAAAAGAGTCAGGCAGACAGGCCTGGGTATCAGACGGTGTCTCAGGCCTTTGCTTTTTAAAGTTACCCCTGGGACTGAGACTCAAAAGGAAACTTCCAGAATGAATGCTCAAACTTCCAGGCTGAATGTGTTACCACACGACGTAGGGTGTGGAGAAAAAGCTGCAGCACGTTTTTTTAAATTGACAGATAATTATTGTGCATATTTACAGGGCACAGTGTGACTTTTCAACACATTGTACATTTCAATATAAATGGTCATATCAGGATAATTGGCGTATCTATCACTTCAAGCATTTGTCATTTGTCATTTATTTCTTCAGGAACCTCAAAAGTCTTTTCTACCTGTGATTTTAAAACATACAGTTAAATGCTGTCAACCATAGCAACCATACTGTAACACTAGAAGTCACTCATGCTATGCAATCGAATCCTGGGATCAAGGATTCTCCTCCACCCCTCTATCCCTTCCACTCCTCCTGGTAACTTTAGATACTTGACTCTCAATCTCTATGAGATTGGCGGTTTGGCTTTCACGTGTAAGGGAGATTGTGTGACATTTATCTTTCTATGCAGCGCAGTGTTAGCAGCATGGCATAGATTCCCTCAGGTGTGAACACACACACATCTGGGTGCTTAGACCTTGACAGTCTCAGGAATCTGAGCAGGGAGTCTCAGATGTCACAGTTTCTCTGTCTGCCCTAGGCTTGGATCAGAGGCTGAACCTGATAACTTTATTATTCCCAAGTAAATTGTCCTAAATACCAGCTTCAAACTGTGGTCCTTGGACCAGCAGTGGTGGTACCCCCAGGAGGCTTCTGAAAAATCAGAATTCCAGAGCACAGCACAGACTCATCGAATCAGACCATACACTTGGCTGAGATATTGGAAGGTTTGAAGGCCACTAGCATTTGAGAAGCTGAGGGTTGTTATCTCAAGCCACCCAAGTAGAAGAGTTTCATGATCGGATGCTTTAGAATAGTGATTCTCGACCTGTGGGTCGTGACCCCTGAGAAAAGGGTCACCTAAGACCATTGGGAAACACAAAAATAATGTTATGGCTGGGGGTCACCATACACGAGGCACTGCATGAAAGGTCACAGCATCAGGAAGGCCGAGAACCACTGGTTTAGAGCCAGTTGTCAAACAACCAACAACAATAACAAAAAGCACAGAAAACATCTGATCATGGAAACTTCATTATGTCGCAGTGTGTCCCACAGGACATCCCTCTGCCACACGTCTTCACTTGTAAATGTTCGTTGCGACGAGTCATTGCTCTGGTTCGAGGTCTTTGGCTTCTGTGACACCATCAATCTTGGATCCTCACTGGGACTCCTCCTGGTTATCCTGTTGTTATCCTGTGTCATGGAGATCTGTATCAGCAGGACTGGCCCTTTCACGTGTTCCAACCATTTGCAGATGATTTTGGGATGGGCCAACTCAGAGTCCTGGATCTGGGCCTGGGTGGTCAGGCACTGAACTGGTCAGTCTGCCATCTCTTTTATCCACACCACTAGGGCAAGGTCTTCAGCATTGCCCAAACTAGGCTGCCCAACACAGCCATCGGCAGGAGGCAGGGTCAGCATTTCTCATCTCACGCCTTCCTACTGGCTCACTTGCACCTATGCCTCCAGGGCCAACTCCACTGTCAAGGCACAGGCCCCGCTTCCGCAAGTGCTGCAAGGGGCTGGACCAGCTCTCCTGCTCTTATACCCTTGGGGCTGGCTTGCCTGTGCCTTCTCCATCTGGGTCAGATCCAATGTGTTGCCCAGTCAATATATATAGCCAATGGCTACAGCCATTATAGGGACAAGGGTAGCTCTCCCACTCTCATGTCCTCAGTGCTAACTCAGGTGGTGAGGGGTGACTTGGGGTGGGCATTGCCCCTGAACCCACACCACCTCAGGGCAGACAAATGAAGGGCCAGCTCTTCTGTGCTCTCACCCTCTAGCTTATCTCTATCCCCTCCACCAGGGCCAGCTCTACCGTGTTGCCCAAGGAAGATGCAGGGCTCACTCTCCCAAGTCCTGCAGCTGGTGAGGGACAGGGCCAGCTCACCCAGTCTCATGACCCCAGAGTCAGGTCTCTGAACTGCCACAAGTGACAGGGGATTCATTTTGTTTTGTTTTTACATGAGTTTGGCATGGTATCTACAATTGGTAGGTTCATGACTGGTTGGAAGCTTCATCATTCTGTCTACCAAGCTCTTCTCTGGAGAGAATCACAGTCTATGTGTATCTCAGTAGGTTGAAGATCGGGGGAAGCTCCCTGGGTCTGGTCATATGTGTGACTGATCTCATAGGTCTCTGAAGGATTCTCTATGGACAAGATGGCCCTGTCCACTCTGTCCATTGGCCAAACAGGGTACCTTGGCAGAATATTTGAAGCTAAGATACAACCTGTACTCAATTCCAGTATTTATCTGCATTTGCAACCATGACACTTTGTAAGAGGAACAGCTGCCCTCCCCCCCAAATATCTATGGGTAATATAGTTTAAAAACATTTCCTGATACTGTGACCTTTCTATAACTGTGTAATGCCTTAAAAGGCTATTATTGCTTTAAGAACTATTTTATTTCTTGCCTCAGCTTGATCCTTTGGGATTTTCATTCTTTCTTTTCCTTTAAAATATTTTTTTTTCATTTTGGTTTGTTGGGACAGGCCCTCTTTTTATATTTGTAGCCCTGGCTCAATACACAGACCAAGCTCTGGCCACAGAGATCTGCCTTACTCTGCCTCCCAAGTATATGCATCTCTGTGTCCAGTTAGGGTTTTCTTAAAATTTGTTCCCTGTCAGTTTAGTGTGGTTTCATAGTAACTTTCCTTTGTAGCCTCTTTCCCCCCTCCCCTTTACTTTCCTCGTGGATAGACCATCCCTTACACAGGCTTCACCCTTCTACTTCTAACCCTTGATTTCCAGCCCTTGGGCCTGTGACTGACATTAAGTCCGTTTACTCACAGCTGGGAAGGGGGCCCAGTGCACAGAAGGAAAGCCACCGGAACCAGGAAAAAGATTATTCGATGATGCAGCAAGACTGAGCCGATCTGGTCGAGCATCCTAAGAGGCCATCCTGACACTGGTTTCATCTCCCTCCTGTGCAGGAGGGGAGTGGCCATTTAAACACAGTGGCTGCCACTCTGCCAACCTGTATCAGTCTCCCGGGTGAGAAGAGAGGTTAGGGACGTTTCTAGTAAATCAGCCTGTGCTGTTTAAATGATTGAGGAGCTGGGGGCCCCGTGAGGTGCAGGCTTTTTCTAAGCAAAGAATAACTAACTACCTTTGTGATTGACAGACACATTCTGCCCAAATGTTCCTCACATTCTTTGTCTCATGCTTGAAAAGAAAAAACTTGGGAAGTTCAGCTCCACGTTTTCCAACAAAAGACTGAAGTCATACAACTGGAAACTGCGCTTTATGGCTCTCATGTCTTGTATGGAGGAGTGCTCTGCTCCAGGGCACCATGGGAGAGCGCCTTCGTGCTGCTGTAGATCACACTGAGAAGAAACAAGATTCAAGGGGAAATCTGCACTGGCCTTGTCTGCTTGCAGGCCTCAGGTGACTCTAGACTGACAAGGGTCGGCTCTATCTCCTGGATCAGGAGAACAAGAGAGCCGAGAATAAGACAAAAGACACTCAACCCGCCTCTCTTAGTGCTGGAGTGCAGACAACCCCTGGAATTACTAATCAATTCCCAGCATTCACTAAGACACTCTATTTGGCCCAAGGGCAGACTGGACAGGACCATCTGGGTAGACCTGGCTGCCTGTTCATGATGTTGTTGGCAACTGTTTGGAAATTGTTTTTTTAGGTAAGTGGAACAATGTAGTTATCACAGGAGCTAGGGGGTCTATCTTTATAAAAGAACTCTGTAGCAGAACCTCTTTGTACAATGAGGAGCCATCTTTCCTAAACAGACAGTTACCCTGATAGAACTGTATATGTATCATTTCTATATGAACAAACACATTACCTGGAGAGACACCCACATCCACACAAGTACACCTTAGCTTAGCAGTGGATTCATGCATGTAGAACAATCCAGCAAGGTTGCTCTAGGCAGCCCTTGCAGAAATACTGGTTCCTTTTATCTTAACCTCTCTTGAGGCCTCTGCTTTCAGCAAGGGAGCAAAAGAAGAGAGGGGTAACCTGGCCTGCTTCTCTGCAGCCTTCCCCACAACACTTCTCATCCCCAACAAGTGGACCCAAGGCCACAGCACGCTATAGGGGGCTGCACAGTTTTGACTGTGATTCCATATCATGAAGATGGTGCGCTACATTTTGGGCAACAGGTCCCCCCACCCCCCACCCAACATCATGTGTTCTTCTGCATGGATTTGAAAGCAAATCTCCGCTGAGATGTCCAAACTTGTGTGTGGAAGTTCAAATGACTGATTGTATCTTCGGCTTAGAGAATAGATGGGGGTGGGCCTGGGGGAATTTATTCACATTTTGCCAGGTGTAGGAAGGAGAAATGACAGTCCTCAGGGGCTTCCTGTGCTGGGCACAGTGGGGTTGATTTTACTCTTAGAAAACCAAGCCAGAAAGACATTAAGTGCACAGAGGCAGCTTTGTGGCCTGTTATCCAGAGAGACAGGATGAGGCCAAGGATGGCGTGGCCTCCACTAGCCACCTGCTCATCTCTCTGACCAGTTCCGGAATCCGTGGGTTCTAAAGCTTTTACAGATCTGGGCTGAGGCCTGAACCGCCTCTGAGCATTTTGTAATTTCCCTCAGTTTCACAACTTTCCTGGTAAGTGTTCCTTCTCCAAACTCAGATATACCAAGTTCTTAGAAAATGAAGAATAGATGACTAAGCCCCTCCTACCACTTTTGTCCTGAGTGCAGTTGCCATGTCCAAAAGCTGGAGGGGTCTGGTGTGGAAGGAAGAACTCAGCCCTGAATTCCCACAAACTGAGGATCTTTTCTTAGATCCTCCCCTACATAGCTTCTGAACTTGAACAAGTATTCTAGGCCCACCTATACATGGGGCAGAATGTATTACCAAGATGCTGTGTGGGCTCCAGATCTGGGCCTAGGGTTTTTCTCACTGGTGGCCAGTGATGGCTGCCAGGGAGCTCACTTGAAGTGTTTAGGAACCATCATTAAAAATAAGGCTAGAAAAAAAAATTTTTTTTTTAATTTTAAATTAAAGTTACAACCAGCTCTAAATGTTTTGAGTCTGAAAGCTTGACCCAAGGTCGTGCCATCTCATTTCAAAGCCTTCTCTGGGGCCCTTGAGTTGCTCACTGCTTAAGCATTGTGTCTCTGACTCTCCTCCTCTGCTGAACTCATCCGGTGACTGACAGCTCTACAAGCCTCATACTAAAACCTCACCTCCTCCTGTAAACTGCCTCTTTTACTGCAGACTTTAAAGTAGAAGCCACTCTGTTCTCTGTGTTGTTTTGTCACATCAGTGCCAAATCTTTGAAAGCTTTAAAGGCCTGGACAGAATTCCGGGATCTGCCTCTGGGTTCACACACACAAATTCTGCCAAGGCCAAGGATCTTGGCAGGAAGGAATCCCTCTCGTCTCTGGGCTTGTTCATGATCGATTATGTATGCCACGGCCTTGCTTGTCACATTTTACATGCCTCTGAGGTCTCAGTGGGTCCTCCATGAACTAACCCTCTCATCCCCACCGCAACACACAATAACTCACAGTTAGAGGGTCCAGATGGGAGGAGTGGGGCGAGCTGGGGACCATGAAGAACACTATTGACAGGACAGATACTGGTGCCCCACACCAGCTGGTCCCACTTGGAATACTTTTTTCTACTCTGCTATAGCTACTCACATAAAACGAATGGATTTGCTCTTACCCCCAAGTTCTCTAGGTGGGTTTTAGCTGCAGAGATGGAAATTTACACTCTCCGAGGGAGAGAAACTGTGAGATTGTAAAATGTCATTGCAGTGTTGGGTCCCGGGGTCAACCGTGTTCATTCACTGCAGTCGTGGGAACATTCTCACTTCTTTCTTCTGGGCAGCTCAGCGAGGCTGTAAAAGTGGCCTGAGATGTTGTGACTCATGTCTGGGTGGCTGAGGGCTGCCAACAGCCAGGTCAGATGTTGTATAGTTTGCATTTTTTGATAGAAAGAGGAGACTCAAAACTTGAGGTTGGATAAGAGAGAACGAATTCATGGGAGGCTACAGAGCTATCTTCTGAATCTACAAAGCCCCTTGCAAATGAATTCTGGAAGGAGGAGGAACCAGTCTTTCTGCAAACCCGAAGAGCTGGAGTCATAATTCTGCAGGTGGTAGCAACTGTGGGCACATTCTCTGTGCGTTTGTCTTCGTGTGACATTTGGACCTTTATTGTCCCCCTACGTTAAACTCTTGGTCACCAGCTATTAGAGGGTGACAGACCCAGTGGAGGGAAGTTATATCACAGGAGCTGTGTCCCTAAAGAGAATATTGACACCCCTGTCTCTTTTTTTCTTTGTTTCTTGGCCAAATGGAGTGAGCAGTTCTGTTCCACCCTGTGATCCTCCCAACCATGCTGTTCTGCCTCAGCACAGACACCAAAACCATGGAACCAAATAGGCATAGAGGAACATTTTGAGCCAGAACAAAGTTCTCCTCCTTATATGTTGCTTTTTTTTCCCAGGTATTTTGTCACAGTGATGGAAATGCTGGTTAGCCTCCCCACAGTACCCACATCACAAATGCAATTGGAACTGGACCTAGAGAAAGCACAAAGGAAAGTCAGTTTCTAGGAAAGTGTGTGTGTCTGCCTCTGAGACATGTGGTGTGATGGGAGGAAATGGAAGGGACTGGTGTTGTGAAGGCCAAAAAGAGGCATGAATGGAAAAGAGGGGTCTTTGATTGTTTGAGGAAAGAGACCCAGCCCCTGCCCGGGGCACAGCTTCTCTGTGGATGCCAGGGATCAGGTGGTGTGTCTTCTGACCACAAAACTAAAAGGGGTGTGATTTTAACTATTTCAAGGTAACAGTGAGATTGAAACTTCGTTCTAAGTCACTGACTGCCCCACTTCCAAGTAGCTTGAAGGAAATATATTTTCAGGTGATTTTTACATAGCTCTAGTGTTCCATCTCTATGCCTAGGGATGCCACATTTCAAAGTTACTTTGTGAAACATATTTGATCACACATACTTCATATGTAAGGGAAATCTGGCTGACATTCTGAAACTGAGCCATTTTGATTGATTGATGATTGAGTGATTGATTGATTGATTGATTGGCTGAAGATGACCTTGAACTCCTGATTTTCCTACCTCTGCCTACTAGTTGCTGGTCAAGACATGAGCCAGAGTTGAAGTCCCAAGTTTGAGGCCCATTATGGGCTCCTTTTGGAATGTGATTTTATTTTTTGAAGGCTGAAGAAGTAGATTGATTTTTCAAAGTTCTCTCTCTCTCTCTCTCTCTCTCTCTCTCTCTCTCTCTCTCTCTCTCTCTCTCTCTCTCTCTCTCCTACTTCCCTGGTGTGTGTGTGTGTGTGTGTGTGTGTGTGTGTGTGTGTGTGTGTGTGTGTGTGTTTTGGTTTCTGGGAATTTTTCTAGCTGGTTCTTGCATGAGCTTTCCCTGGTCTCTCTCGATGCACAGGGAATAGTTGTTTGCCCAGACATAGCATCTTGGCTTGGAGAAGCAGGGAGAACACATGAATGCCCCTTAAAGGAAGTGTTCAGCTTCTCCATTGAATGGGTCCTAGTGCACGGGAGCATAGGAAGTTTCTTTTTCAGCTTCTGTATATAGAGCCATGAATATCAGGAAAAGAACAGCTCTTCCAGCTGTTAGGTCCTCTCTGCTCATGGATCCAGAACCCCTTGGTGGAAATGTATACCATGCTTCTTGGGACTGGCCACTTAGCTGAAGAATTTGCCTGCTGATTAGGCTCATGAATGAATCAGCAGAGGCGACACAGAGCTTGCTTCTCCCAATGATCTCTGAACACCATCTCTGAGTAATTATGCTGACTGCCCTCCTTTGATGGTGGCAACAGAATCTAATCTGGGGATGCTGCTATTGAGGACAAAATTTTGAGAAACAATGGAGATGTTGCTGGGCACATAACTAGAACCCCATTCTACAGACCCATAAAGATCTGTCCTGGGAGACTTGGGCAATGCAGACATGGAGGGAAGGAGACAGGAGCTGAGGGATTGGAAGAAATGGTACTATTGCCAAAATAAATTCCTTATAATGCTCTCAGGCCCTAGGGTAAAATTTCCTTTGAGCCTTCTGCAAGGTCCTAGTGATGACCATTCATCTGTCTGATACATGGAAAAAAATCATATAGAAAGCTCAGACTCATTTTTTCTGAGTTTAAAACCAGACTTAAAGAAAAGATGGAAAGGTATTGTCCTTGTCATGACAGTAACTTGTAGGGAATTGTAACCAACCCCAGTTTATGCAAGTGCTGGGGCCCTTATTCATAAACCTTCAGTGGGTCCTCACGAGTCTCACAGGGAGGCAGTCCAGACAACTTCACGGGATCTCCCCTGCACCCGCATGCAGACAATATACATTCATTCTGTATTTTGCGAAATCTTTCCCTCCAACCCCTTCCATGTACAACTGGAATTAAGCAAACAGTCACTTGTTGGCAAAAAAAAAAAAAAAAAAAAAAGCTTTTAAATAGATTACCACTCTAGAGGAAGGAACCACCACGTGAGTCTTCTAGCTTGCCTCGGGCTACCAGTTAAAGGCCTCGTATAATGAATTGAAAAGCTAGGTGGACTAAATAAGGGTCCTGCCTGCATTTGACAGTGAAGAATGAGCCCTCACAGCCTCTCAGCAGCTGCCATCATTGTTCCCACAGCCCTTGAAGCTGATTCTGAAATGAGCGCCAATTTCTGCACAAATCCATAAATTACAAGAGGAGCCGTGAGTTTTCCCTATTAATGTCAGGCTGCTCGTTTGACTTGTAGCTTCTGGCCTTCACACATCATATTAATGTGTTATTTATTGGAACATTGTAATAAATAAAGATTTGTTTACTTTTATACTCCATGATGAATGTTGGGTGCTATGAAATATTATTCTTAGCAAGGCCTGCCAGGAAAAATTCGCCCTCAGTGTGTTGCTGAGCTGAGACTAGACATAGCAACTTACGTAAAATTACCAACCATCTAATCATGTGTTTTCCTCTCATCTTTACCAACACTTGTGCTTTATTCACTATATTTTGAGACTATAGATGTCATGGCATAGCTGAACAAGCCATAGGCCCTTCCATTCCTTTCTTCTCTCTATTAAGGATATTTTAAGAAGGTGGTCATGACTTAGGACACACAATGGAAGATTTAAAGAACCCACATTTACTTAGCCTTTATAATGGACACAGATGAAGGGAGCTATCTCTCTTCGCTTGCTTACTCTCACTGTCAAGTCTGTTCCTTCCCTGGCATCAGTGCCTACTTCTTTCATATTCTGGTCTTGGGTACTCAACAACACTGGATTGTTGGACTTTCCATTGGTAGACAGCCATTGTTGGATTAGCTGGGCCACACAGCTTGTAAGCCATTCTAATAAATCTGTTACTATCTATCTATCTATCTATCTATCTATCTATCTATCTATCTATCTATCATCTATCTACTTATCATCTGTCTATCATCTATCTGTCTATCTATCTATTTATCTATATCTGAATCTACACATATATAGATATAGACACACATATAGATAAAAATCAGGTATAAATTTGCCTTGGTTATGGTGTCTATATTAGTCAAGGTTCTCTAGAGGAACACAACTGATAGAACAAATGAATGTGTGTATAGATGTATATTGATTAGTTGATTCATTCATTCTATCTGTTGTGTTCCTCTAGAGAACCCTGATTAAAAAGAATTAAAAAAAATAATTAGGGGCACATAGTTGCTGAGGGTTTGAGTCCATGACCATCATGGTGGGGAGCATGACAGGCAGGCAGGCAGGCAGGCATGGTACTGGAGCAGTAGCTGAGAGCTTACATCTGATCCACAAACAGGAGTTAGAGATAGTTAACGGCCTGGCACGGTCTTTTAAAACCTCAAAGCCTACCCCAGTGACTCACTTCTTCCAACAAGGTCACACCTCCTAATCCTTCCCAAACAGTTTCACTGACAGGGGACCAAACATTTGAATATATGAGCCCAGGACAGTGGTCTGGTGGGGTCCATTCTCATTCAGACCACCACATACCACAGCTGGGTGGCTGTATCCATCTCAACCTTCTCACATGGCTGTGTCAGGCCTTAGTCTTTCATGATGTGCAGTCTCACTGCCTCCAGGGTGAGCAATCCACAGGAGAAAGAGAAAGTGCCCTGGAGACAGAAGCTTGTCTGTCTTTGGTTATTTAATCTTGGAAGTGATACTCCATCATGTCTGCCGTATTTGTTGTTAGAAACAAGTCAGAGTCAGATTTCATAAGAGTGAGTCCCAGGATACAAGGGACGTGGAGTTAGAATTCACTTCCAAAGCTCTGTTTCTGACTTCCCTGCAATGACTCATGTATCGCCCAGAGTTCTGCCCTTAATAAAAATTTCCCTTTGCAGGTGTCTGAGTACGGGCCCTTGCCTCACCAAAGCTGTGTCTCCTAGGTAAACAGTGGGAAAGCAAAGAGAGATATTTCCTGTTAACCTATGAAACTCATGCAAAACTGCCTGAGAAGACAAGTGTTGCAGTGCCTGGGGCATTGTGAGATCCAGGTGATCATGTGGGCGATAGTGCAGATACTGGTGGTGTTAATGTCAACAGTGAACGATAAAGAAGTCCATTCAATCTCCTCCCTATTGAACCTATGCATGAGAGTATGTAACACTGCATATGGTCTGTTTTTCCTATTGCAGGGTGGACCCTTCCATGCTGCAGACAGACCTGAGGCCTCCCTGTCTTCCAGAGTGGGTAAGAGTTCAGGACATTTCTCTACTGGTTCTGATGTCTATACAGTTTCGAAGAACCATGCCTGACTCACAAGTATGTGTGCAGTCCGGAATATTCATTTACAGCCAAAACTGTTATCTCACCTTTTTTGTAGAGGTTAAATGATATATAAGTGATGAAAACCTCTCTCTGAAGATGGGACAGTCTTCCATACAGTTGACCTCTAGCTCTGATCACATGAACCCAAGGTCTGGGTTTGGAGAACTATGGGGAAACAAAAGAATCTAAAACAGGGCAGGAGGGGAGGTTTGAGGAAGAAGGTTGGGCTGCAGTTTTGAAACAGGGAAACTTATCTGTCTCACCCTCTCTGTGCCTCAGTGCAGTATCTATCTGCCTCCACATGACCCTCTATCCACCCCCTTTTTGAAACTTTGCCCACCTTGTCCACTCCAGGGATCAAGACTAGAGAAGGAGCAGCCAGCTGAGAAAGGAGAGGACTGTTCTAATCTGTTATTCTCTCTCTCTCTCTCTCTCTCTCTCTCTCTCTCTCTCTCTCTCTCTCTCTCACACACACACACACACACACACACACACACACACTCACTCAGTGGAAAACATACTTCTAGTTTGAATTTTAATCTTTCCCCTGAGCTAATGAGGTGGTATTTTCTATAGCTGACGCTCTGTCTGGCTGTGTGCTCACAGAGGCAATTGCTGCTGTGTAGTGTGCTATGTCGCTGGGTTGAGCTGAGGCAGAGGATTGCGGTGGTGCCGCACGCATTAAGGGCATGCTCAATTTCCCATATCTTCAGTGCGCAACTGCTTTATTGGTACTTCACCCCCATTGTCAGTTGAAGACTCTGTGTAAGCCTGGAGGCATTTTCTCCTTCATGAGAAAATGCTGGTGACGTTGATGGATTTCAGAATGTTGACATTAAGGGCAGCTTATAAACAAAGTCATTAAGCTATTCTGAATGCACAACGTGTGCCAAGTAGGTTCTAGTGTCAGGACACAGCAGTTGACAAATACATATTCCCGGCCTTGTGTCACTGGGTCTTTGCAGAAGAAACACTGTTTCAAAGAAGCCTAATTATGCAGTGAGAGCCCACCCAGAGTTTGATCTGACTCCACCCTTCCCTTTCCCCGGGTCCTTACCTGAGGCTCCACACAACCTCGGGTATATTAGAGCAGGGCAGAGGCTACGGGCAGCCTTTACTGTGCCTGTGCGGTTGGATGATGTTTTGCCTACTGAATGTTCCCACCCAGTTTTGCTCATTCTTTGGTGCTCAGAGACTGCTTGGCCAGTGTGCCTGCGTCGGAAGGTTAAAGCCAGCATGTGTCTGCGTGAAAGACCATCTAAATTAGCAAGCTAAGGGCTGGTCCATGGAGCCACGAGACAGCTCAGTGAAGACTTTTTGTGACAGCTGTAGTTCTGGGTCTTCCTCAGTGAACAAAGAGAGGAATGTTCTTCTGCATTACCTCCAGTTAAAGAATTAAGATTGGGCATGAGGACAGAGCCTTCAACATCGTCAGTCCTTTGCCTTTACTATCTGTGTCCTTTACCTTTTATGGAAACTGCAATTACAAGGCTCTGATACAAATAGTTAACCCTTTGTGCAAAAGAAACCCAGAGATGGGTTGTGGTTGGTCCTCTAGCCAGCTACCTACTCTAACTAATCCAGCTCTTTCCGGCTCATATCCTGGACTTCCTTTCTTGTGATCTCACCCAGCTGCAAGGGAGATAGTTCATATACGAACAGCTCAGAAAGAATCATTCTTTATCCAGCTGAAAGTCAAGGGCTTGATCGGCAGGGACAAAGGGGAGAGCTGTGGGGCAACTTGCTGTCATAACTTGGGCTAATCTTAATAGGCTGTCTCTGGCTTCTAGATGGAGCCCAGCACTTGACAATTAATTACACATTAAGATCCATGAATGGCCTCACACACTCCAGAACCCTGGAGATGAGATATGAAAGGCACTGGTATTCCAAATTGAGCAGGGGGTGGGGGTGCTCAGAGGGGTCCTGTTCTTCCCAAATGCCATTAGAGCAGACAGGGGAATCTTCCCCCTCAAGATAAACCCTCTGTGGAGCCTTCCTGACCACTGGGCTCCTAGCTTCTGCTGAGGGAGCCCCTTCCCACGGGGCAGCCGCATGGCAATCCATGACTGGATGTGTTATCTTGGTGAGGGCTACATAGATTTTCTAGCTCATTTCCTATTTATGAAAGATCAGGGAACCTCCAGTTTTAGAGGGAAGTATTTTTAAAACTTAAACTGAAATTCACATATGAAACTAACTCCTCGCTCCGAATGAACGAGGTAGTAGACCTTAGAACTCCTCCCCTGTATGCAAGCACTTCTGCCCAGTTCACAATCATTCTCAAAGGGAAACTCCACGTCCATTAAGCCCCATGCTTTCTGTTTCTGCCTCCTTACAGCGTTATTAAACACCTTCTGCCTGCATCCAAAGCCTATTCTGGGTGTCCCATGTAAATGAAGTGAAGTAGAATATGTCCTCCGTGTCTGACTTCTGTCACCTAGCATGAGGGCTTTCCAGGTTCTCCCACACTGACACAACTATGGACGCATCACTCCTTTTTTTTTTTTTTTTTTTTTTTTTTGAGACAGGGTTTCTTTTTGTAGCCCTGGCTGTCCTGGAACTCACTTTGTAGACCAGGCTGGCCTCGAATTCAGAAATCCACCTGCCTCTGCCTCCCAAGTGCTGAGATTAAAGGCGTTCGCCGCCGCCACCACCACCAAAAAAAGGTGAATCACTCCTTTTTTTTTGTGGCTGAATAATATTCTAGTGTATGGCTGAAGTGTTTCAGTTCACCATCTCTTTGACAACTCATTTCTCACAGAATGGAGCCTTAGCTTTGTGTTTCTGGTCAGCTCTGCATGGCCACAAACCCACCAGGCTCTCGCAAGACCCAAGCCAAGACTTCCTTTCTTCCCCCTCTGCTCTTTCTCCTTGGGAGTTCCCAACACTTGAGCCTACAGCCTTGTGAAAGGTAGGCAAGCCTCCTGCTGTGAAGTTACACCCTGGCCTATTTGGCAACAAGGACTCATAGGCTCATAGATTTGAAGGCTTGTTCACCAGGAAGTGGCACTATTTGAAAGGACTAGGAGTTGGCCTCTGACTGACACTGTAGCCCAGACAGGCACTGAACTTGATCCTCCTGCCTCAGACTCCAACATAGGGGGGATTGTTGGCTTATTCACCAGACCTGTTTCCTCTTTTCTTACCTCTTATATTTTTGGCGTGGATCTGAATCCAGAGGGCACCTGCTAAGATTTCCAGGTTCTTGTATCTCAGCAACAGAGAACTGAGCCAGGGACACTCAGCAGTGACTGACTTAGAGACTATTTTTTAAGATGAGAAAAGAAACTCCCCCAAAATAGTAGCAGGCTCCTAAAGCTGGGCAGGGAGGCTGGGGTTGCAAATGCCTTGCTCCTCAGCTGCAGGGCCCTTACTAAGGTTACTATGTGGCACTGCCTTCTCCCATGGTGTGTGGTATTTCTGGAATATTCTGTTTTGCTACATGTAGCCTTCCACCCATGAAGTTTTAAGTCTTGCTTCTGTCTTAGCCATTGAGCTATTTCTGTGAAGAGATACCAGAATCACAGCAACTCTTATAATAAAAGAAACCATTTAACTGAGGCTTCCACACAGTTTCGGAGGTTTAATCCATTATCATGGTGGGAATCATGGTGGCATGCAGGTAGACATGGTGCTGGAGAGGGAGCTGAAAGTTCTATGTCCGGATCCTCAGGCAGCAGGAAAAAGAGAGACACCGGGCCTGGGTTGGGTTTTTCAAATCTCAAAGCCCTCCCCCCCCCCCTGTGACCTACTTCCTCCAACAAGGCCACACCACCTAGTCCTTTCAAATAGTGCCACTCCCTGGTGAACAAGCCTTCAAATCTATGAGTCTAGGAGGACCACTCTTATTCAAACCACTACACACTCGGACAACCCATAATCTTGATGTCTCCCTCCACCTCTCTCCAGCCCCTCACCCCTCTCTCTTTATTTTTTTTTAATAGAACTCCCTTCATGTTTATAAGAAATTGTGTATGTGTGTGTCAGGGTGATAGTTGTGGTGGTGCATGCTCTGGTCCATGCAGAGGTCAGAAGACAACTTTGTTAGTTAGTTCTCTCCTTCCACCTGGTGGGTCCTAGGAGTGGAGTTTATTAGGTGTAGCTACACGTGCCTTCTTGCCAGCCCTCCCTCCATCTCTTTCTGTGTTGCTTGGGGCCTTGGCTGCTCTGAGGCCAGCCTCATCTCACCTGAGAATGCCGGTGGCTTTTGGCAAAGGCTCTGACATCCACATTCTGTTCCTTCCCTGATGGCAACAATCACATTGACTTCAGAACAGCACTGCACAGCAAAGCAGTGCAGAATTTTTTGTTCCCCCTAGAACACAAACAAGCTGCCAATTCAGCACGTTTCCCCCTGCAGCCCCCCATCCCCGTAGCAAAGTGCTGTCATGGAATGAGAAAGAAAAGAGTGTTTCAGAGTCGGAGAATACACAGATCACTACCCTCCTGGGAGTCGTGTGGCACTACTGTGTGCCAGGCACGGTGAATGATCAGTGGAGATGAGAACTGCTACCCAGAGCTGATGGAGATAGCCTGGGTCCACACTCAGCAGCCCTGGGTTCACGCCCGACAGCCCTGCTCAGAAAGTCCTGTTCGGATTTAGTTTGCATAGAAACCAAATCTCATTCCTTCTGCTGCTTTCATTCAGTCATCCAGCCACAAACAAAAGGTCACACGTGGGAGTCTGAGTAGGGGTGGTGGGATTTTCCCTCTTGGTCCTCCTGTCTCTGTGATGGGAGGGGGCAGCGAAGAACTTCAGCAAAAGGAGAGAGCACATTAAGACCGAGGATAGAATGAGTGCAGAAGAGTGGAGGGAATGTCTATAGAGAGAGGAATTTGGGTGTTAGGGCTTCAAGACTAAACAGGGGTTTCTTGGAGGAGGGAATAGAAGAAACATTGATGGGGGGAGGGGAGGCAGCATGAACGAAGTGGTTGCAGAGAGCAGGAAGGAGCCCCCAGTGCATCATTCATTTAACCTTAGAATATTCGTTACAAAGAGCAGCTTTCCTCCTGGGTGTTGAGTCAGCACAAACCAGATGCCATGTAAATGAGCTTGGTCAAGAGGTGACAAGGTTTCTGCCTAGCCAGAGGCCAAAGCAACCTCCCTCCTGGACTCACTCAGCCAGGCTGGTGCTGCTGTGCGCTGCTGTGCTCTGTGTAGTGGGACTGTGTCCCTCCATCTGTGGTCCACACGGAACATGGAAACATGGACTACCTTGTCCATCATGTTCAGCATCAGATCCCATGGAAGGGCACTGATGGTCACCCTGGATCCCCAGGCCATAGTCAATCCTGCTAGTTAGGAATAGATATGTCTTCTTTCTGTCCTGCTTACCTAAAAGCCCTATTATATGTCAGCCCAAAGACAAGACTACATTTAGCAGCTAGGAGAGACCACAAGGCCTATTTCTGGACACGGAGATGCTTACCATGTAGCGGCTTCAGCAAAGCCCCACAGCAGTGGGGATAGAGCTGGGTGTTACATACACTACATATAATTGCTTGGCCCTTGCTCACTTTTCTCCTCTTTCCTAATAGGGAGACGACAGAACCTTACCTCCTCCTACTGTCAAGATGAAGAATATAGATTCTTCATCTACTGGAGTTCCAGCAGCTGTTTTGGTACGTGGAGTCATCTGGGGAAAGGCAAGTTCCAGATGGTAGATCAGAAAGACAAGTGCCTGATCGTATCCTGGGGCTGCCCCACCACCCACACGGCCAGTGCCAGACTTCTCCCTAACTTAAGTCATCACTGCTTTTGTTCAGTCATGGGCAGGCTGACCCAATAAGAGGTGGGAGTGAGAGGCACAAGAGGGAGAAGGGAAGGGGAGAGGCCCGGGAAGGGGTGCTATTAGATGAGAATATTACACGTCTACAATTAAGACCTTTGCTGGTACTGACTAAGGGACTTCTTTTTCAACCACTAACCTGAACCTTTAATCTCACCAAATGCTGCGATGAGGGTATTCACGGGAGTGTGCCTGGCCATGGTTTACACATCCTGAGTTTACACGGGTTACAGGCCCATCTTCAAGGCCACTAGGTTGGGAGCCCAGTTCCAAACTCTAGTCTCTTAGATTCAAGGACAACTCCTTCTACCTCCACCCCACCTACACTCAAGATGCTATGCAGATGTGAAAGCCAGAGAATGGTCTTCTCAGAGCTGTGGCTTTGGGTCACTGCAAAAGTGAAAGAAGCCATTCAGAGAAGGCAGGGGAGCCTGGGGATGGGGGTAGGGGTAACCAAGGAGAATGAATGGAGGTTTCAAGGCCTAGAAAGCAGGGGCTGGGTTGGGGAGGGGAGGGCGACCCTCAGGGCCCACAGTGCTTCCCTAGGCACCTCCTCTCAGGTTTGGAGTCAGAGTGGCCTTGCTTAGGTAAGAACTGAAACTCTCTTTTCCACTAAAAGCCCTCCGCGATGAATAGGAATGAATTTTGGCAAAATCAGATTAGATGGAATCCAACCATCTGCCAGCCACCCCACACAGCAAGTGTGATTTCCTCTCAGTGCAATTAAAACAGAGTTCTTGAGATAAGTATGCCTTGGAGGTACGTTCGAGGGAGTCATTAGGGCCATTATGAACAATGAGAACTGAAAATTCAGCTAATATTGCTATTAACGAAAGGACTCATCTACAGGTTAAGATGCTGTTGTCTCAGAGAAGAGGTGCCATGCCATCTCAAGGCAGTCTGCATCAGACCAAGGAGGTTCTAGATGTTTTTTATAAAAATAGTTTTGACAGATTAGCCTATACAATTTGGTACTTATATCATGTCATGGGAAGGCATTGCAAGATATTGGTTATAACTGAGAGAAGCTGCCCACATGCTTATCTGTCAGTCCCAAGTAAGAATTGCAACTGGCTTCTTAGAAACAGTGTTACTTTACATTTTTCCTGTTTCAAAATTACAGTCTGTCTTCACTGAGCCAGAGATGCCTAATCTGAACAATAACCTCAGAGCAGAGCTATGGTGTCTGCAGGGCTAAAGGGAAACCCGGAACACTGACGAGTGGGCGATGCCCTGGTTGATAGCGAACTCCTAGCGCTGTAGCTTATCCATAGACCAACAGGACCGCGAGTTACACACAACCAGGGGCAGCCACAGCATCCAAATCCAGGGATGGGGTATTTGATTAAGATAAAAATCTCATTATGTAGTCTAGGCTGACCTTGAACTCACAAACCTCGGGCCTTTCTCTCTCCAATACTGGGATTATAGGTGTGTAGTACCATGCATAGCTTCTGCCATTTAACTGGATGTCATTGTTCCTCAAAGTGCCACGTATCCATTTCCTTGATGCTGCCATTTCCTTGATGCTGCGTTGGAGGGTGCTGCTTGTAGGTGTGGCTCCCTCTCTTTTGGCTGAGCTCACCCTGATCCCAGTTACTTACTGCCAAGCTGTGTCTAGGGTCACAGAGGCTGCCAGGTCAGGTACCTGGTCACCATGGCCTCCTGAGCCTTGGCCAATATGCCCCACCCTGTTTCCGACTGATGGGAACTCCTTGGAGTCCTGGCCAGTCAGCCTCTTCTGCCTTCCTGAAAACTCCAGCCCTTGGCTGTGAGCCCTGGCTTTCTTGGTTCTCCTCCAGGCTCACTGGCCAAGGGTCCAAACCGCCTTGCTCATCTTTCATCTCTATGCGTCTCTCCCCTCCAGGCCAGGCTGTTGGCTTCACCTTTAGATCACCACCTCTGAAATCTTCGACACAAACCTACTCCCGGCATTTAAAGTCTACCAACATCTTTTTAAGCATCTCCATGTGACATCTGATAGGCAAAGTCAAACGGCAGCTGAAATGGAGCCGGTGTTCTTGATGTCTTCCTCACTTGGACTGTCTCCTCCCTCGACTCCCTCAACCTTCCCCCTCTTAGCAGGTGGCACCACTCTGCTCCTCAGCCCTAAAGCCCAAGAGTTCTGTTGGAGTAATCTGCACCTACCACTGGGCTACCCAACCCATCCCACACCTCTGACTGCACACATTGCTTGGATTCCATCACCCTCATCAGACCCAAAGTGGAGGTGACCAGACTCCCGTGTGCTCTACTTTTAGCAAGTGTTATCCTTGGAAAATTCCAATCAGACCCCTCCACTCTCATATAATCCAGCCTGTCCCATGCTATCTTATTACAGCAGGCACAGCAGCCCAGCCCCTTCCTTGCCTCCTTCCCCTGCCCCAGCCCTGTCTCGGCAGCCCACTCATCTCAATGGCTTTGCACTTTACTAGCAATTTTTCACACTGACCACATCATGATCTCGAGTTCGTCCTGTGTGCTTATTTTCTGTCCTATCCCTTGAGAATACAAGCTTCCTGAGCACAGGGGACCTTCCCTCCTGACCCCACCCCCTGCTGTTTCCCAAGGCTCAGCATCAGAGCCTGGCATCTGGACCACATTTGTTGAATGACTGAACTCCACACTTCCTGCCCTTTGCTCTCAGTACGCTGACATTGTCTTCACTACTGTCCGCATTGTTAAATAACGGTTTGTGGTCGTGCATTTTATTCATAGGCTCTGAATTTTAAGAAGAGGTTACCTCTTTAGTGTGCAAGTCATCTATTTGAGCCTAGACTTTTGGTTGTGGCCCGTGACTCAAATACTATACTGGTAGGAAAACTTTCAACAGCAAACCACACACATTGTCAGATACCAGCTTTGACCTGCTCAGTGGTATAAGAGAACAGAGACACTCACCACAGTTATAGACCCTGGAGTTAGCTTTTCATTTTCATACAGAGGAAGGAACTACCATTGTCTGGATTTTGCAAATGGGCCAAGTATATCGGCCTTTTAATGATAATCAGTTATGGTTTGTATTGCAAAGCCTTCCTCTCATATATTTTGCTGTTCTCGGAAGTCTGGGCAGACTGTGCTAGATAGCCTGCTCAGACAGCACGATGTCCTGGAGGAGCTGGACTGGTGTTTGGAGTCTTTACAGGACAATGTACTTGCAAGCTGTTGCTAAGGCCGAATCCTCCGTCTCCTTAGGACTGAACATTTTCAACCTTCCTAACCCTGCTACTCCTTTAATAAGTTCCTCATTTTGTGGGGAGCCCCAACAGGAGATTATTTCCATTGCTACTTCATAACTGGAATTTTGCTACTGTTACGAATTATAATATAAATATCTGTGATTTCCAATGGTCTTGGTTGTCCCCTGGGAAAGGGTCATTTGACCCTCAGAGGGGTCTCGACCTATGAATGGATGAGTTTCTTCCCTTGCCCCTGTACCCCCAAATTCACTCTCCTCCCTGCCTATACTGTTAGCTTTTCCCTAACCTGTTTAAGAGACTCTCTGGCACACATATCTGCTCTTATATATGCTGTGTTAAGATTCTCTGATATACTGAAATGTACGTTTCAAAAGTGAAACCTCTACTTTTTTTTTTTTTTTTTTGGACAGTGCTGACTTTTGGGGGCGGGAGGGGTGGGCAAAGGATATCAACAATCACAGCAACTCTACCTGGCCTCACCAGAGGCTGCTCAGTGGTACATGGGTTCCGCTTTCTCTGGAGTACTTCTCATAGTTTAAAAAAGCTTGAAGCTTCGGAAGACAGCCCCGCCCTCTGCATCATTCAAAAGAAAACTCAGACACAGAGGCGGGCTCTTGGTTCTTGCATGGAAACGTTCAGGAGCCTTTCAAAGTTAGAGAGCCATAACTTTGTTTTTTACTCCTTGGTTCTTTTATTCTTGTGATCTAGCCTAGCAAGACTAAGTCACACATGCTAACAGCCAGCTCAGAATAGATATAATGATTTTAGATCAAAACTCGTCTTTTAGTGCAGAAAAAAAAAAAAATCATGGACTGAAACAGGGGATATGAGGGCCAAGCAAACTCAGATGCCTTAAGGAAATAGCAAAAATGGGTTGTTCCCTCTTCTGTGGACGGCCAGCGTGTTACAGCACCCGTGTGTATGTGAGATCTCTGCCTTTTATTTTCAGTTGCCCCCAAGTCTCCAACCAAAGCGTCTCCTCCCTGATGAGGGTGATCACTGGCTACAAGCCTGGGGCTTCCACACCCAAGGTCTGGGAAGCTGCTCTTTCCGGAAGGGTGGTAGAGACCCTGGGAACCAGACCAGGCGGGCTCACAAAGTATGAAGAGAATGTCGGGAGAGGAAGTGGTGGCTCTGAGTCAGCACGAGTCATCTGGTTCCAGTGACAATGAAGACTGAGGTGTGTGCTTTGCACTTTTTTCTTTTCTTTTCTTGTCTTTTTTTTTTTTCCTATTCATGTGGACATCTCTGAGAATGAGGGGACTGGGTGACTTTGCAGTGTCTGCTTTCTAAGTTTCAAAGTGGCTTTCCAGGCAAGCTGCGCATATCTTGGGATCTTCACAGCACAGTGGCTGGGAAGGCAGGCGAACCCGTCTATCAGCTTCTCCCTGGTGAGTACTCTCAGTCAGTGATGTTTTCCGTGCACCTCTGAGCTGTGACAGCTGCTGTGTTCTGGGGTAGACACTGCTTCTCCCAGACTTTGAAGGTTTTGTTAGGTCAGAAAAGTGGCTCCCCTGCCTCCAGCCCACCTCTGTTGTGTCTGTTGTGGGACTCTCGGAGGAAGGTTCTGAGCTGTGCCTTGTGGATGGTGGCTGTGTATTATGCTGTCTCAGAGGAGAGAGTGAGACTTGCCTGGGAAGGAAGCCACCTCGGATTCCTAGCTAGAAGCCAAAGTGAAGGTCGGAGACGGAGGTGGGTGAGTTTGTGTTAACTGGGCACTGAGGTTGAACTAGCTTCCGCTCCTAAGAAGCAGAAGGAAGAGCCAACCCCGGGGGCAGCTTCTGGTCTCTGACTCAGGCAGCCAGGCCTGAGCTGTCCAGCTTCAGGGCAAGAAGTATGGCAGCGAGGCAGAATTTTGGCTTTTCTCTGAACATGCTACATCCCGTGCTTCCTCTTAACGCTCCAGGTGGAAAATGTATTCAAAAGCAGAAAGAAAAAAGCCACAGGTTAGGGACCAGGAAGGGCATGGTGGAAGATGGGGGAGGGAAGTGGGCTGAGTTACTGCTATTCTTACAAGCATCTTTACTGTCAAATAAACAGTTACAGTAACTGCTGTGCCACTTTTAAAGCAAATCTAAAAAGCGATCATTTGCTTAAAAAGCAGCCTAGCAGGCTGCAGGGAAGACAGGAGCCTGTTCTGAGCAACTCACTGGGGTGTGTGGGGCTTCCCGGGTTAAGAATGAGTCAGCAACCTAACTGAATGAGCCCTGAGAGCAGCTCCATTCACTCTGAGCATGACAGGAGTTTGCTGGCTTGGGTCTTTGCTTGATATTAGCATTGCCTGGCCCTCTGTGAAGAGGATAGTCACACACGTTCAGTTTCCTCCTGGAATGTACCTGAGAGGTCTCTTGGCTATCTCCTTGTCAGGAATACTGTGTTTGGCTTTTTCAGCATGCTTGGGCTGATGGTAATCGTTTTGGGTCCTGCCCCTGACTGAGCACAGAGTTTGTTAAGCGAACTCTGGGGTGCAGGAAGGACCAGGGTAGTCTAGAGCCGCAGTCGCACCCCACCCTTTGAAATAGTTCACACCCTTATGATTGGGAGAATCGGGTGAGATATGAATTTTGAAGCTGGCTTCCACAAGAGGCAGGTACTAAGTTGGCTTAAATAAATCAGAGTGCAAGCTTCAGAGAAAGAAAGCCTCCAAATACCTTTGAGAAGAATTTCTAGAGCAGTTCTATACACGGAACTCAAGGAGTCGCCAAAGGCTTCACAGGTCAACACAGGGTTTGAATCTTTTCCTGGCTAGTTCTGTGGCTCTGCCTGAAGATTGTTTATCTGTGTTTAGATAACTGTGGGTGGGTCCCAGCTCTCAGGGGCCACACCCTGAAGCCACAAAACTTGGATAGCAAGATTAAGACTGGATTAGAAGGGAGGCTCTGAAGCAGGGCCAGTGGGCCCCAGGCCCTGCTGACCTACTTCTGGAGACCTTGGACTTCTAGATCATTGTTCGTCTACCTCAGCGCAAGGGGCCCAAGGAGTTAGCACCTGCCAGGAATTCAGGGAAGGGCCTGGATGGAGGCAGGACTCCAGTATCTTACCTCTCCCTGGTCCACTTAGTTTCCAGTCCTCTGAAGGCACATAGTTTGCATGTTAGTAGTTGGCTACAGGACTTTTACAGAAAGTGATTGACAAGCCAGAGGTAGCCAATAGAGAGAGCCTATCATTCCTAGTTGGTTTTGTGCTCTTGGTGAGTAAGCTGTCCAAGTAACCTGAGAAATGCCACGTCACGGGATCAAGAATCGTGACACAGTATGTCTGTGGGCTGAGCACACTTACATGGGTTCCCATGTCGTCACATATATGCAGGTCACAGCTGTGAGCCTATCTCTGGGTTTTGTGTCTTCAAACCTCATGTGAGGATTGCTGGATTATGGCTTGGTGGCATTGTGTTTTGTTTTAGGCGTTGATTTTGATCCATCATATAGAGGTCAGGCAGTCATGTGGATTCTGACAGCCAATGGCCTTTTACCATAAGAAATAGCAGGGATGGACTGACGGGTCTCTTTAGTAATCAGGAGAGAGTTATTGAACAAGGCAGGAAAAAGACTAAGGTCAAGTGTGAAAACAGATGCCCGAAACCACAGTTTGTGCATCGAGGGGGTGGCTCCATGGTAAGTAAAGAGCATGATGTGCAAGCAGCAGGACCTGAGTTCAGGCTACCAGGACCCAGGGAAAGATGCACACGGTTACCTTTGTAACCTAGCACTGTGACAAACAGAAAGTGCTTCAGACTTGATGACAGTAGAAGTTGCCCAGAATCCTGCTGTCATGGTAGGCTCAACCTGGGACTAACCTGGAACTTGTGGCCCTGTCTCCTCTGGTCTTCATCATTGTGGGATATCTGCCCTGTGACATTTTGTGCGGAGGTCTCCACAGCACAAACTCTGTCTGCTTCTGGTGGAAGTGCTGTGAGAGCTTAAGTTCCTGCCTGGTGTCCTGCCTTCCTCACTGTGGAGGAAGAGTGAGACTCTTATGACTCTGAGCCTTGGGAAGACCTTGGGGGTATATACCAGTTGCCAGGAGATACTGTCACCAGGACCGGCATGTCCTCAGAGATGTCACCAGCCTCTTACATCTGTTCTGGGCTCCCTAGTCCTGTGGTATTTCACCAAGAATGGATACTGTCCTTGAAACAAGGTCTCTTTGAGGTCTCAATCTATAGCAGGCTCTGCACTCACCAGGGTCATGCTTATTAGGCAAATGGAGACTGCTTCTTGGTCCTCTCAGGAAACTGTGGGATTTAGCTGTCATTATCACTACAATTGTTATCACCATAACCTTCCTCTTCCTCTCCATCTTCCTCCCCATCCCCTCCTCCCCATCATCATCATCATCATCATCATTATTATCAACATCATTGTTATCACTATAACCTTCCTCCTCCTCACCGTCATCATTATGATCAACACTATTGTTATCACTATAACCTGCCTTCTCCTCCCCTTCCTCCTCCTCTTTGTTATTATCAACCACATTACAAAAGTACAGTTCCCATTTTATTCAGCCCAACCACACTTCATGGGCCCTTCATTTAACTCCACAACAACCCTCAGGACCAAAGGAAGGGGACAGTTACTTGCCTTACTCAGTGTCTCAGTGAAGGTATAAGGTGCCAAAGAGCCACTACCCATCCATTCAGCACAGGAAAATGAGCAGGAGCAGGTAGCCAATAGGGCTTCCTGTGTAATACACAGGGCCATTTGGGCCAAAGGTCAGGAAGCCCAGGCCCCTGAAACATGGGCCTGCTGAAGGTGGCACAACTTGATTTGGTGCTATTGTTTTCCAGCTGAATCCAGTGACAATTGTCCCTTAACTCGTCTAGAGTCTTGCTACTTGAAAATGATTGTGAATGGGAGACACATCATACTGAAAACATTAAATAAGCCCCCAGAAACCCAAACAGAGCACAGTGTTGCATTTCTTTACCAATGCCAAAGTCTCAAAAGCCAGCCACATTCTCGTGCCCACCCTCGGGGGCCAGAAGGAGCTAGGGTCATTTTGGTCTTTGAGCTGTCAGTCCTGTGTGCAGTGTTTAAGCTCCAGGAGCTGAAACTGGCCTGGCTGTGTTAGAGCATTGTGGATGTAATGTGTGTGTCTTAGTTAGGGTTTTACTGCTGTGAGCAGACACCATGACCAATGCAAGTCTTATAAAGGACAACATTTAATTGGGGCTGGCTTACAGGTTCAGGGTTTCAGTCCATTATCATCAAGGCAGGAACATGGCAGCATCCAGGCAGGCATGGTGCAGGAGGAGCTGAGAGTTCTATAACTTCAACTGAAGACTGCTAGCAAAATACTGGCTTTCAGGCAGCTAGGATGAGGGTCTTAAAGCCCATACCCACAGTGACACACCTACTCCAACAAGGCCACACCTACTCCAACAGAGCCACACACTCTCATAGTGCCACTTCCTGGGTCGAGCATATACAAACCATCACAATGTGGGTGGCACAGTCGTGGGTCCCCCAAGCTAGTCTAATAGCAGGAACCTGAGGGCCCTTCTCTGGGTCAAGGGCAGGGATCCCCCACAGGTTCTGGCTGGATCCTAGTTCTCAAAGAAGAGACAGCAAGTTTGAAGGAAACTGGTTCACAGGAAGGAGAGGGGAGCCAGTGATCAGCTGGTCTCATAGGATTCTTTCTGATGAAAAGCTGGTTGTCCTTTGTATAGCTTGAGAAGTGAGAGAGGCAGTATCTCTAATCTAGCTTGGGTCCCCAGCTTATCTTTTGCTTTCTAGGTTGATTACATGCAAATGGGGACTTCTGGGACAGGAGGGGCGGGGTGTTACTCTGCCCTGGGAAAATGTTTAATGTTAAAGGTAAAGAACTTTTGTTAATGGTGGCAGAAGACATATATTCCCATTGCACTAGTAATTTACAGTGTGTGAGGCTCGCACAGGCTCCTGGCGATTCAGCTGGACATAAAGCAACATTTATTAAATATCAGTGACTCCCAAAGGAGCCAAGCTCACTTGCTCTCAAACAGCTAACGGTTCTGTTCTCACAGTTGTACTCGGGCAGGAAGTGATTTGTCCTGGGAGAGCCAACAAGGCAGGCGGCTCATCCACTGCTCGGTTCCATCATCCGTAGCACTGGCGTCCTTTCTCCAACTTGTCTTATAGTTTCAGGAAGGCTGCTGAAGCTCTGGGAATCATCATTGCATTGACAGGAGGAAGTGGGGAGGGGAAAAAGTTAATCTTATGGGTGTCAGCATCCTTTAAGGTTACCCTAAAATCCTCAGCAAACATGTTCAACTGAATTTTACTGTCACTGTCTACAAATGCATAGGAGAAAGAAGATGGGGGGGGGGGACGAGACTCCCCAAAACAGGGCTCACAAAAAGAGGATTAAGGACAAGGGCTCCTGTCACATTCATATCATATGGCTCTCTTTGGCCCCAGAGGTGATGGGGACCCACCTATATCAGGTCCTCTGGGGTTAATCAGGTAATTTCAAATAAATAGAGCCCCTGACCTTAGGGCTATACCTCTTTTGCTGCTCTAAGAAAAGTCACCTTTGTCTCCATGCTGGTCACCTGAAACCAGCTTCTTGGCTGTCATCTGTGACCAAGTGCCCTGTCCTGACTTGGGAACAAGCTTCAGGAGGGAAGGCTCCCTGGTGTGTCCTCCTGGAGGAAGGAAGCCCAGCTTGGAGGAGTCTGAGCTGCTGTCCCAAAGTTGAGTGGAGGTCAAGTCACTCAGGGAGGATGCTTCCCGTCTCCCAGGCTCCTGGGGCACCTATACTACGCAACCATCTCATATTCCCCAGTCACCAAAGAGAAGGGCCTCACCTACGCTTTGCAGACTGTCAGTGGGGAGGAGGTTCCTTCCTTCTGTCCTCTGCATCCTCCTCACCTGACGCTCTGGGATGATAATAGGCTCTGTCACACCAAGTGTTTTGTGAGTCTGAGACTGGATGTACAAGGAGCCCAGAACAGAACCAGGCACCAAGCACCTCCCTCATGAACAGAGCAAGGCTTCACTGTGAAGTTTAGGTTGACCTCAAACTCATGATCCTCCTGCCTCCTCCTCAGGTGCTGGGAGTAAAGGCAGGGGCCACCATACAGTTCCTTCATTAGGTAAACAAGTGCTCAATAGCTGTACAGATAAAACGATCTGCACTTCATATATTCTGCCCAAAAAGCTTCCTGCTGCTTTCTGTGAGACCACTGTCCAGGTTCTACAAAGTGGATCCTAGACACAGAGGAGAGAATCGTTTGCCCCTGTGCCCATTCACAATACAGAGACGCTATGACATGAATGCAAATGGCTCGAGCATTTTTAAAATCATACCTAGGGTGCAGTGCCTGTGGTGGCCAACAGAGGGCGTCAGATTTCCCCCGAGCTGGAGTTAGAGGTGTGTTATGAGTTGTCCAGCACGAGTACTGAGAACCAAACCCCAGGCTTCTGCTAGAGCAGTATTTACCCTTAACCACTGAGCCATCCATCTCCACAGCCCCACATGACTGTTGATAAGTCTCCTACCTTACATCCTTCCTCTTCTTCCTGTGCTGTCAACAACAGCTTCTTTGTTGTTAGGGACAACAACGTTTCCTGTAAAGGCTGTTTCCCAGGCTCCTTTGCAGTCAGAAAGATGAAGACTAGTAGTGGGCCTGCCAGGGATGCTGGAAAGCTCTTTAAAGGACTCTGACATCTCTGACCCTTGACTTTCCTGCTCTGGACTCCCAAATGTTCCAAGGACTTTGGCTTAACCTTTTGGATCTTTCTCCCTTCTCTCTTTCTGTCATAATGCAGAGGAGATGTCTGGAGCTCTAGCAGCCTTCTCGACCTTAAAAAAAAAAAAAGGATGTCTGTCTTGGTACAATGATGTACTTCATTCACACTGGATTCATGATTATGCCCATTGAAAATATATTATTCATGCTTTCTCTTTAATGAAAATATTTGGAGTGAACCCTGCCATGGGCTCCAAGCACGATACCCTCTAAGTCTGTTGGAATCATAGCATCATCCTTGGAAACACTTTGCCTTGGGGAAGGAAATCCAAGGAGCATATGATCTGTGGAGATCAGCAGCATACATAGCAGCGGTCATAGCAGGCCATGAGTATATAACTTGCTTCTGCCTTAGCAAACAGGTTTGACCGTTAGCTTCTGTGGATGAGCCTCAATGCAGACCCTCATGTTATCCTTGGACTTTCAGAGTAGACTTGTCCATTCATGTGCATTTCTGAATGTGTGTGTGTGTGTGTGTGTGTGTGTGTGTGTGTGTGTGTGTTTGAGAGTGTGTGTGTATGTTTGCAGGTGAACATACCATTGTGTGCAGAAGACAAACTTGGATGTCAATTCTTAGGTGGTGTTTGCTTACTTTTCTTCCCTCCTCCTCCTCCTCCTCCTCCTCCTCCTTTTCTTTCTCTTGTTTCTCCTCTTCCTCCTCTTGTTTCTCCTTTCTCCTCCTTCTTTAGACCAGATCTCACTGGCCTGGCACTGAAAGACCATGCTGAACTGGCTGGCAGTGAGCCCAGATAATCTACCTGTATCACTACCCTAGTGCTAGGATCCACCTGTGTCACCTCCCTAGTGCTAGGATCTACCTGTGTCACCTCCCTAGTGCTAGGATCCACCTGTGTCACCTCCCTAGTGCTAGGATCCACCTGTGTCACCTCCCTAGTGCTAGGATCCACCTGTGTCACCTCCCTAGTGCTAGGATCCACCTGTGTCACCTCCCTAGTGCTAGGATCCACCTGTGTCACCTCCCTAGTGCTAGGATCCACCTGTGTCACCTCCCTAGTGCTAGGATCCACCTGTGTCACCTCTCTAGTGCTAGGATCCACCTGTGTCACCTCCCTAGTGCTAGGATCCACCTGTGTCACCTCCCTAGTGCTAGGATCCACCTGTGTCACCTCCCTAGTGCTAGGATCCACCTGTGTCACCTCCCTAGTGCTAGGATTCCGAGTGTGCACCGTCTCATTTGGCTTTTAACGTCGATTCTGGGAATTGAACTCAGGTCTTCCAGTTTGCAAGGCACGCACTGTTTCAACCCAGCTACCCGCCCAGCCCTGTTTGTATTTCTTCAATTTTTTTCCCTGTAGGATCTGTCTCTACATACTTCATCCGATTGGTGTGTACACATCTAAGTCTGGGAAACAATGTGCTTCTCTAACTCTGAATTCTATTGAATCCATTTCAAGTGCAACCCCCCTCTTCCCTCCCTCCCTGTACCTGATTATTGTGGATTCCTTCATTACTGGACACTTCGTTCCAGGTGTAGTTAGATAGTTTTAGGTAACAGGATGATGTCAGAAATCAGGCCGCACGGGTGGAGTGGCTGTCACCCACTTCTGTACTGGGGGCTAGTGGACCCACTCAGGGCTGGTCCCACCTGGGATAGGGAAAGACTAACAATCTTGATACTGGAGATATATCCACCCTCAGACATGGTGAGCTCACCTTCCTCTACAGCCATCCTCAGCAGGGTCCGATGGGGACAGCCTATGCATGCCTTACCCATTGGCTGCTGACCACGTGGAGGCTCTTGTCTCTGCCTGGAGACAAGAAAGCAGCTCTTGGGTATCTGGTGAAGTGGGACAGTGTATTCCTGGGGCTTCTTAATCCCTTTGAAGCAGCTTTGTCCAACAAAACCTGCAGCTACGGCCACACTCTGTCTGCCCTGCCTGATATGGTGACCACACTTGTGGCCACCAGGCAGTGGATGCGTGGTCAGTGTGACCAGGAACTGAACTGCGTGATGAATCACGTAATTACAATGTAAATATCGTATTCGTGTGTGGCTAGGAGCTCCTGGGTTTGTGTATGTACTTTCCCCAACGATTTTCCCCGGCATCACTTTCGTTTTCCTTGGTTTCAGTTTCCCACAGTCAAACATGACCCACAGAGGGTTAACAGCCATAAATACACAATTCCTGTTTTAAACTGCATGCAGACACGTGGGTGGGAGCGGTGTGAAGAAAACTCTCACAGACCTGCTTCATCCTGCCTAGTCACAATTCCCTCTGTCAGAGTATCCACACTGTATATTCTACCTGCCTGCCGGCCCTTCAGAGTTGCCATATCTGCCACTAGGTTGTCCAGTGTCCAGTGCTTGTGTCTAAGTAGCCTTCATTTTACTTAATACTGGCCCCAGTGCACATGAACTATGATGACTTTATTATACAGTATATTGTTTTAATTGGGAGACTTCATTAATAATCATTTGTCTCTTATTTTTTCTAAGTTATAAGTTCAGCCTTAATCACAGATACACTCTGGAAAAAACCCCCATGTGTTGGGTGCTTCCTGAAGCTTCAGGCCTGCCCTGAGGTCTTGGAGTGTTTCCTCTGAGGACAGGAGGTCTGTTGTGTTCTTGTCTGTGTGAGGGAAGTCATTCTGCCATCTGACTAGATTGATTATAAAGAAGCTCCATGCTCTGGTGCTGTCACTGTCCCAGACTCCTCCAAATTATCCTTGGGGGACTTTTAGAGACACAAGTATCCAAGTAGCATGTGCAGGAGCTGGCCAGGCCCTGACACGCTTCTAGGCTATTTAACGCCATACCACTGCTCCTTCAAGTTCTGGAATTTGCTTCTGTAAATGGTCCAATGGCAGCTTTCTGACCACTTTCAGATGTTTCTGAGTTATATCCTGAGCCCTGGTTCTTTACCAAGAGGTCCTCCCAACTCCTCGGTGAGGATTTAGCTATCTGCACTTCAGCACAACTGCCTTTATCTTGATTGCTACTCTGAGAATATTGGTGACCATTTCCATCTGCTGGGCCCACAGGGTTCTCAAGGCCTGCTCACACCCTGTGGGGACACATAAAGCCATGTCCTTACTCTGTATCTGAGGTGGTGACCTTTTTTCCCAATGTCTATCATCTCTGGTTTAGTCTAGCCTTTGCTCATGTTTTAGTCTAGTCTTGGCTCATGTTGTAGTTTGCTTTTCTGTTGCTATGACGAACACCATGACCAATAGCAACTTAGGGAGAAAAGTGTTTATTTCTTCTTAAACCTCTTCCGGTCCTTTCACTGAGGTATCAGATCAGCTACCATGGCTCATGGTTCTATACAAGACATGAATTTGGAAAGGCATCCCCTTGACCTCTTTATGAAATGACCATGTGTGTCATTGAAGGCTGGGGACAGAGTGCTTCCCTAAAGATCATCTTCAAGTTTGCCATTATCCACACATTTACAGGTGCCCTTGGTAACACAGGGATTGACCATGGTGCCTAACTGTCAGTCGTGGGACATTGCATAATAGCATGTGTGACAGTGGTTATCTAGACAATGGGGGTTGGGGGAGGGGGCAGGTGGAAATGACTCATTTCAAACTTCCCCCATGATTATCCTTCCGTCTCACCTCCATTCTTTCAATCCCCCTCTCTCCAGAACAGGGACTTTGGCAGTCAGTTACTGTGGCAGCTACATTTCCAGCTTGACAGAATTTAGAGCCATCCAGGAAGAGAGCCTCTGAGGTCATCTTCGAGGGAGTTTCTAGGTTGGGTTTATAGGGGTGGGGAGACCAATCTTGAATGTTGGCAGCAGCATTCCACCGTGCCACCTGGGATCTCAGGCTGCAGAAAACAAAGAAAGCAAGCTGAATACTCGCTTTCAACTCTTTGCTTCCCGAGTGTGAATGCAGTGCCCGAGTCCTGCTGCCATGCCTCTCCGCCCTGATGGACTGCACCCTGGAGCTGCTAGCCCAGATAAAGCCTCCATGAAGTAGCTCTTGTTCCAACCAGAGGAAAGTAACTAATATAGCAATCCTCACTTTTGGAGCACGACCTTTGGGTACCATTGCCTTAGTCACCTGTGTGCAGTTTTATCCTCAAAGTTTTTGTGGCAGGTATCTTGCCTTCCCAGCTGGCACTATCTACTTCTTTGTTTTATTTTTTAGTATATGCATGTGGGCCTGAGTGTGTGTGTGTGTGTGTGTGTGTGTGTGTGTGTGTGTGTGTGTGTGTGTGCGCGTGTGCTCTCTCTGGGTACATGTGCCTTCAGAAGCCAAAAGAGGACTTCAGAACATAGGTGGTTGTGAGCCATGCAGTGGGCTTCCTTTGCGAGAGCAACAAGTGCTTTTAACCCCAGCCCACAGCTTGTGTTACCCTCTAAGACTTGACTGACAACTGGGTAGCTCATCTCATATCCCCAGGGCTTGGGGGTGAGGGAGTCTTTGAACTTCACCCAAAGTGCCTGCTCACAGTCATGCTCGAGGAAGGGAACATAAGGCCCAGAGTACAATGCTGCCACCCAGCATAGACATGGACCTTCTGGGCAACATGAAAACTCACTTGTCCAAACATATCTCATCTGCTGTTTATGCTGAACACAAACCTCACCCTTGCTCAGAGCTCTGAACACAACAGACTGGCCACTTGGAGGGAGGACACATGACCACCTCTCTAGATCCTGTACAGCCGATAAAGACAGGCAGTGCTCCCAGCTCCTCTCACCCACCCCTGCCTGTGTCTAGCCTCCAGGATAATAAGACTCCTCTCCCTATTCCTTCTGGGGCTCAAGTGGAAATTGGTGTTAGGGGGTGGGTGTCTTGCTGAAATAGGTGTGTGTGTGTGTGTGTGTGTGTGTGTAGTATGTTTAGGAACGGCAGAGAGTGAGAGTTATCACTGTAGCCAATGCACTGTAAAGTCCCTGTCCCTGTCCCTGTCTACCTCTCCTGATGGAAGCATGGTGTCCTTTGGGGGTTTCAGACTTTGATTTCATCTCCTGAAGAGAGTAAGAGAGATCAGCCATGATGCCTAAAGTGTAAATAGGGAATCAAATTTCTTTGGAAAATTGAAAAGGGCCTCTGGTTATGGAGGTGGTGAGAAACTGATGTTCCTGGGGCATACTTAGTGGGTCAAGAATGTATGTTAAAGGTCCATTCAGACTTACTCCACACACAAAAGTCACAGCTAATCAAACTGAGTGTCCATGAGAAGTGCTAGCCTAGGGGTAGATGCAGAGTTCTTGGTCACCTTGAGCCTCCAGTGAGCTGCACATACCAAAGTAACTTTGGTGGATTCTGTTTTCTGAGGCTGTATGGGCACATTATTTCTCAGGAAGATGGCTGTTGTCCTGGCCTTGGGCTGAGGCAATCTTTCTTTGACCTCAGAGAATTGCATGGAAAGCTTTGGGATGCGTCCAAGGATGTCCTAGGCACACTTCCATCCAGCTGTCCTTCCTGCCTTACCTGGAAAGGGGCCTTCAGAGCCACCATACTGATTTGCTGCTGGCCTTCCCAGAAGCTCTTGATCCAAGCAAGAGGTCTCTTTGAACCTGAAAATGAAATGAATGAAGAACTAGAAGGTCTCGCTTTAATTCATGTTTTTATATAAGATTAAAAAAACTGGAACTGTATAAAATGGTATTCAGACCCTCATAGACAGTTTAAGTGGTACCGGTGACTGAACCCAGGGCTTTGTGCATGCTAGGCAAGTACTCTATTAAATGAGCTATATCGCAACCCCAAGAAAAGACAATAAAGTCCCTCCAGAGAAGGTCGGGATTGGATAACAGGGAAGGCATAGTGGCCATTCTCCAGTCTCTAGCCCAGTCTCAGGGGGCCATTGTGATAAGCTGTATCAATAAGAGTCAGTATCAGATATGCTCTTGGGGACCTGTGCTCCAGCCCTGAGGGTGATAATCTGATATGAAGCACCATGTGCTTTGTGTGAGACCCAAAGCCACCAGAGTCTCCGGGGCACCCAGTGCTATTTACAAAGCAGATAGAATCAGGACTATTTCAGTAGCTATTGAGACATGCTCGCAGTCTGCCTGCTGGTGTCTGCCCCAACTCACCTCACTGGAATGCAAATAGGGCCCATGTGACTTCCTGAAGGTTCCTTAGCGCATCCACAGGTGACATCCACAGGTGACATGGGGTTATAGAGAGGAATCCATGACTAGCTCGTCTGGTGCCTTACAATGACTAGACTGACAGGAGACTCAGCCAAGGAGGAACGGGCTCTATTCAGCATGAACAGAGTGACTAAAACTCTCCACTACGAGCAACTTTGATCTTCCTGAGCAGGGACAGTGACCCTGACAGAACAAGAAGCAAATGGGTGCTTACTGGGAGGGATTGAGTTGGTGGGAGAGAAGTGAGCAGGAGTCACAGGCTGTGAGGCACCAGGTAGAGCCTCAGTGCATGTCTGGGATTGACTATGTCTCTGAAAATGGATATGTTCCCAGCAGCTTAGAACATGTCCTTTTTCCATAACAGTGCCATCACAGATCTAACTACCTCGAACAAGGGCCTTTGGAGTAGGGTGACTGGTGGCATTAGAACCTGGGGCTCAAGAAATGGCTCAGCGGTCCAGAGCGCTGGCTGCTTTTCCAGAGGTCCTGGTTCTATTCCCAGCACTCCCATAGCTCACAACCATCTGGAATTCCAGTTCCAGGAGATCCAGCATCTTCTTTTGACCTTCCTGGGCTCCAGATGTTAATGTGGTGCACGGATATATGTGCAGGCAAAACACCCATACAAAACAAAACAGGCAGGTGGACATATATACCCAGGTCCTAGGAGGCTGGAGACACCGAGCCTCAGCCAAAGGATCACCAGAAGATGAGGGAAAGGCCTGGAGCAGACCCTTCCCTTGGAAGGCACACAGCCTGGCTGAGCCTTTGCCTTTGGCCTCTAACCTTCAGACCTGAGAGACAGATGGCTGCTGTGCAGCACTGCAGAGCCTCAGACCTAGCATTTGATCAGAGCGTGTAGCTCGCATGTGTTTCTACATGCTCGGGGGAGGGATGCTCTGAGGAGTCTCAGGTCCACTTCAGTGTGGATTAGCTCCTCTCGAAGGCTGTCTCCTGACAGTGAGTGTGTGCTGTCAGCCTGTTAGCAAGAAGTCTTTTTTGAATATTTAGGTGAATCAAATGGTCTTGCTGTGTCTAAATTTTTCTTAAAAGTAATAGCAATTCAAGAAAAAGGGGCCGTGATTTTGAAAGAAAGCAAGGGGGATGGGCACATGGGATGACTTGAACAGGAGGAAAGGAAAGGAAGAAATGATGTAATTATATAATAATCTCAACAAATAAGAATTACTTTTTAAAGTGGCTGAATAATGAGAGGTTTGGAAGTAGATTTTGGACTTACATTTGCTAAGAAAGGGGTGGGGTGCGTGAAAAAGGAGAGGTGTGTCTCATACTTATACAGAACGGGGTATCCTCTGGGGGGTTCTGAGCCCAGGGCTGGTGACTCACGGCGGCTAATCTCAGAGTCTCGTACCATCCGAACTTTCACCCACTCTGCCGCTCTCCTTTCCCTTTCTCTGAAGTCCGAGTTCCTCAGGGAGCCAGTGGTGCCTCTCCCCCCCAGGGGATGGTTTCTACCAAGCGAGGACCACTCTCCAAGGGACAGCAGCAGCAGCAGCAGCAGCAGCAGCAGCAGCAGCAGCAGCAAGATAGGATGACTTTTGGCTTGTTGCCTAGTTGTTAAACCAACATGGTGGAGAACCCTCAGAAACACAGGCTCCAACAGCACATTCAGAAAAACAGGAACCATCAATTCATGAGAACTTGTAGAGAAAAATAGTTTAAAGAACCGAGAAGGTGCCACATTATAGTGAAAGAGTGCTGGTTTTTAGAAGTTACAGAAATGAGCTGCGATGGGCTCACAGGCCCCACTGAGGCAGTTACACAAGACGTAACCGCACACAAACAAGGGTGTTTCTTATAATATCACAGCATTTACAGGCAAGGAGCCGCTTTCTGAGCATTTCGTGGAAAGTTATTTTAGTCTCGGGACTAGCCTTCTGCCATGAGTATTTTTCAAGGATGTGAAACTTTGACTTCAAAGTCAGAAGGTGGGGAGCTAGGACTCAAGGCTGAACGTGGTCTGTACAGTGAGTGTGTCTGGTTACAGGCTGCCAGCCGGGTGTCCCCTTGCACTGGGGTTCAGGAGTTTACAGGTACCTGTCCTCTTCTGAAGTTAGGGGGATACTCTTGTGGCCAAGCAGAGATTGTTTCCACCAGCGGCCTGCAGAACATAGCCATTTCCTACATAAATACTTAACAATCCTTTTCCTGTAAAATGGGCTGTTATCTAAAGCACAGCAAAAGCCGTGTGTTTATAAGACTGAGTGCCTTGCTGGTATTCTGAAGTAACTGCTGAAGAGATGTCAAAGTATGAGGCAAACGATGTCCTGACAACAGAGGTGCCCAAGAAGCCACCACTCCAGGATCTGAGGAAGTCAGGACAGAAAGCAGGGTAGCAGTGGGCAGCCCAGGAGAGACAGATAATGCCCAGTGCTGAACACAGGCCTGGATACAGGCCAGGCCCAGGGCAGGCAGGATCCTGGGAGACCAGTGGACTCTCAGAGACTCAGATTCAAGTACCTGTGCACTGAAAGGTAGCTAAGCAAAAGCCAGGAGAAAAATGGGTTTTATTTTTCTGGGTCCCTCAGTAACTGGGGAAACGGAAAGATAACCTCGCATAAGAATGCACATACCTACGAAACAGACTCACGATGCAGAAGATGGGGGATCTGAGGCTGTGGAGTATGCCAGAAGCTGGAATCTGGGCTCGCACTGGAGGGCCATCCTGGGAGCCACCAGTCAAAGAGGTCTTTCCAGATTGTTCTACTTCAGAGTTGCTTTCTCAAGGACCTGCAGCCATTAAGTCCCGCCCTCTCCGGCTCTGAGCCCTGAGCCCATGACAGATCTAGACTAGGCTGGCCTCTGGAACATACATCCTGTGTAATTTCAAAAAGGTGTGTGCTTATTTAAATGCTCTGTGGCCTCTGTCTTGCAGCTCTGAATGTATGTCTGATGTGCACATCTGTGTGCACCCGTGCACAGTGTGCGGTTGCCCAGTTGCAATATCTCCCTCTGGAGCCCTGCTTCTCAGCTTTTCTGGTGGAGCCTGGAGGTGACCATCTCAGCTAGAGTGGCTGCCTGCTCAGCAAGCTCCCTGCCTCTGTCCATCTCCTCCCCACTCCCCAGCACTGAGATTACAGATGCAAGCCGCCCCACCTGCCTTTTCTCGTGGGTCCCTCAGATCTGAACTCAGGTCTTCCAGCTGCGTAGCAAGCACGTCGCCCACTGAGCCACCTCCCAGCCCTGTTTGGAAACTTACTTTTTAAACAAGGAGTCTCGAACACTCAGTTTTGTTGTTGTTGTTTTGGGATTGTTTTGTTTTGTTTTATTTGACCTAGGCTCATGCCCAAAGTAGCCAGGCCCGGACTTGGTCTTAATTTCTTTCTTGATGAGCCTGCATGAGCGTCCCGGTCCTCCTGCATCTGCTCTAGGGAGCCCCTGCTGAAAGCAGGGCCAGCACAGCCTTTGCAACTTGGACTTCTCACCAGTACAAAAGTAACAGCGGCTCCTGCTGATTTATGACACGTGCTGTAAAAGCAATTTACATAGATGAAGAGGCGGGGATAGAGCCTGTGGTAAGGTAATGCCTCCTCCCTCCCAAGGTCAGGCCTCTAGATCTGTGCCTCAGGGCAGCCACCAGGAGGCCCGTGTGTACTATGGAACCACAGCCTCGTCCTGAAGCACGCAGTATCAAGGCTCTCCCCGGTTAGGACTCCAGGTCCCTGGAAGGTTGGTTAAAGGACTGTTATGTATCTCCTTCTTTGTCTGTCAATTTCAGACTCCCCTGAGAATGAGGACGTGGGCTTCTGCTCTGAACCCTTCTCTTTCCATCACACACTTCTGCTACTCCTTGCCCATCCCCACACCTCGACACTTCACCTTAGGCCATGGGAGCAGAGACACACCGTCTGAACTCAGGGTCTGCCCCTCCATGTTCAGGAGGCCAGCATGCAAATGGATACCTCCTTAGGGAAAGCGTGCTTTACAATCGCACAGAAAGCTCCACAGGCCATAAAGCTACCCCTTGCCCCGCTGTACTCTACGAAGCCCACAGCTGCAAGGCTTGGCTCAACTAACATGGAAGCCCATGAAATCGGGGCACCCACACAGCCACCTGCATTCTCCTCCCCGCCTCCCCCGCCCCCTACGCGCGCGCGCTGCTGGGTTCTGTGCAGGCCACCTGTTGGTCGGTTGTTCTACTGCAGTCAGGCCTGCGGAGGTGTTATTGGAAGTCAGGGGGCGCTAGTGAGCTATGGGCTGCAATTCTCCAAAGACCTACAGTTGGGATGGGACTGGAAAGTCCAGATGAGCCAATAGAAATACATACTTTTTTTTTTTTTTAAAGCTGTAAGACTTCTCAGGACCTTTGGTCACGACTCACAAGTATCCAGACACTAACACAGCAGAGACTGTGCAGCAGATATTAGATATGGCTAAAGCAGAACCCTCCTCCACAAATGGCTCTGTTTTAAAATGTCATAGGACCGGAGTCTCAAAGAATGTAGTGTAGGATGAAATATGACGGCTGTAAAAGGCGAGAAGGGGTAAGTTGCTAGGAAATAAAGTGGCAAATAGATTGAAGTGTTCAAAATGGGAAAGGGACCAGGAAGATGACTCACTGGGTAAAGTGCTTGTTGATCAAGTGTGAGGGCCTGAGTTTAGATACCTAGTGTGACGTAAAGGTGGAATATGTCTGTGATCCCCAGTACAAGGGGTTAGAGTCAAAACAAGGCAGATCTGCAGAGCTGGGCTAACTGAACAAGTTAGTTCAGGTGCAGTGAGAGATCTTGTTTCAATAAAACAGGGTAGAGATGGATAACCGTCAGTCAGTCTCATTCTTCACCTGTATTAACATGCACACACACACACATCTTACATACACAGTTAAAAGTTAATAAAGGTAAAAAGGGGAAGAATCCTACAGAGGAGGAATGGCATGGTGGTGTGGTGGCACGGCAGAGGAGAATGACTGGCACAGCTGGGCACCTCGCTCAGGCTGCGGTGATGGGGAGACATCTGTGTCGAGCTTTGGTTGCCAAAGCCTGGTGTGGGAGTCTCTCACCTTCAGGCTGCACACTTGGGGGTGCTTGCAGGTTATTGGGGGGGGGGATGGGTTGGTGAGCAAATAGCTTTCTAATTAAGACGTTGTGGGCGGAATTATAATGAAGATTGTCTTAGTCAGGATTTCTTTTTTTTTTTTTTTTTTTTTTGGTTTTTCGAGACAGGGTTTCTCTGTGTAGCCCTGGCTGTCCTGGCACTCACTTTGTAGACCAGGCTGGCCTCGAACTCAGAAATCCGCCTGCCTCTGCCTCCCGAGTGCTGGGACTAAAGGCGTGCGCCACCACGCCCGGCTAGTCAGGATTTCTATTCCTGAACAAACATCATGACCAAGAAACAAGTTGGGGAAGAAAGGGTTTATTCAGCTTACACTTTCCACATTGCTGTTAATCACCAAAGGATGTCAGGACTGGAACATAAGCAGGTCAGGAAGCAGGAACTGATGCAGAGGCCATGGAGGGATGCTCTTTACTGGCTTGCTTCCCCTGGCTTGTTAAGCCTGCTCTCTTATAGAACCCAAGACTACCAGCCCAGGAATGCCACCACCCACAATGGGACCTCCCCCCTTGATCACTAATTGAGAAAATGCCCCACAGCTGGATCTCATGGAGGCATTTCCCCAACTGAAGCTCCTTTCTCTGTGATAACTCCAGCCTGTGTTAAGTTGACACAAAACTAGCCAGACCCTCAGTCCTCTTGGAACTACTGGCTTTCCGCATGGGACCTTGGTGCGACAGAAAGAGCCTGTACCCTGCGCTTGGGAGGCAGGAGAATGGTCGCACAGGAGTCACAGTCCCAGCAGAAGGGACAACAGAGACAGGTCAACTTTTGAAACTCCAGGCCATTCTGGTCAGGTCAATATTTCAAGAACCCAGAGCAGATGGTACCACCTGGGACTCCATTTATGCGGATGAGGCTAGAGAGGGTACCATGTGTGAGGGCTAGGCTTGGGTGGCACAGTTTCTTTCATGGAAGCATTAAGAGGCTTACAAAGTGGAAGTGTTATAAAAATCAGTGAAATATCTCTAAGGGACTACCCCTTGATTCCCCAAGTGTATATTGGCTGAGCAGCCACCAATAACAAGTGGGGACACCTGTGTGCCAGATGATACCCCAGCCACCCCTTCAGCAAGGGTGTTCTTTTGTGGAACATGGAGACAGTGTAAGACACCTTCTCCATAGCTCCAGTCTGTAGAGGAGACGGAGGCTCAGTGTGGTCTGTTGCCAGGATGGGTGTGAAGACCTTAACTACTGCTGGTTAGCAGCTATCGAGCCAGACAACACCAGGGAAAATAAAGGAAATAAAGAACACTCTAGTTGAACCCAACTCTTTCCAAACAAGAACTTCTTGCTGTTTAGAACCAGCAAAATTAGGACTAAAGAGATAGTTCAGCGGTTAAGAGCACTGACTGCTCTTCCAGAGGTCCTGAGTTCAATTCCCAGCAACCACATGGTGGCTCACAACCATCTGTAATGGGATCTCATGCCCTCTTCTGGTATGTCTGGTGTGTACTCATATACATAAAACAAATAAATAAATCTTAAAAAAAAAAAACAGCAAAATTGCCTCCTTATTGAGTTGCATGTTCTAGAATGTCATCCCGCCTTACACAGAAGTTGTTCAAGGAAGAGAATGCAGACGAAAAAGTCAAACACACTCTGTGGTTTCAGAAGTCATGAGTTTCACTCCTCTGTGTTCACATGTGGGACAAAGAACGTTCTGGAAGCATTAGTTTTTGGACCAAGGGTCATATTTGCAGTGAATGCATCTCTTCCTGTGTGCCTTCCACAGGAGTGCCAGCAGGTCCATCCCTACCCTGTGTGCCTTCCACAGGAGTGCCAGCAGGTCCATCCCTACCCTGTGTGCCTTCCACAGGAGTGCCAGCAGGTCCATCCCTACCCTGTGTGCCTTCCACAGGAGTGCCAGCAGGTCCATCCCTACCCACTACCTCTCTACAGCCTTTGCAAACACACTGATGCCCAAGCACTGTCGGGTGCAATCCTACAAGCACATTTGTGTGTGAAGTTAGATCCTTTTCAACCAAGGCAGTGAGCAGGACACTGCCTTGGTTGGCTGAGGGGCTCTGGGGCAGGTGTTGTAGTCAGTGTCCATCCTCAAGGACACCAATAGCCATTTGCTTTGCCGCTAATCTTTATGGCTGCTAACACCTTGGATACACCTGCTCTCATCTGAAATCTGCTAAAATATTCCTGTGTAGTGATTGGGGAGTAATACTATTCAAATACTGAAAAGTCACACTCCCAGGCCTCAGCACACTGGCCAGGATGTAGCCCAATGGTGGAGCCACTTGCCCAGCTTGGGTTAAGCTCTGGATCCTGTCCCGTCACCACCAGAAAACAATTCATCTCAGTGCAGTGAGTTCTGATAGATATGAGATGAACTAGACAGGAATTCCAGTAAAGATGGCCGATCACTATAGGAAAGTAAGACCTAAGCAGTGAATGGCTTAAAGGAGGGAGGATCCTCCAGGGCTCTCAATGATCAGGAGTGGACAGTGACTCTCCTGTGGATTTGTGCTCAGTGAGAAAAGAAGCAGAATTTGGACCAGGCCTTGAGAAGCAAGGAGGGAGTAACCCCTGGGGGCTAAGAAGGCCGTGTGCCAGGAGGGGGCGCTACTGTCTGTGTCTGTCTGGGAGTGCTGGAAGGATCAACACACTGGGCTGATTTCTGAAGCACACTGTGTGTGTCTGAGGAGCTACTCCAAAGGCAGAGCTTGAAATTCAAACATAATTTCCAAGGCACGGAGATTGTCTGAATTATCGAGTTAGTCTTTTATGAAGCCTTTTGGTGTGCAAGCCTGTGAGAGTTCAGAAGTGCAGAGGAGATGCATAGCCAGGTTCACTGGTTCTGATACTAAGAAACGTCCAAGTGTATCTGGAATGTTCTTTCTTTCACCTCCTGTGCTGCTTGTTTTTGTCAACTTGACACAAACCTAGATATATCTGAGAAGAGAGGGAATAAGATTGACCTGTAGGCAAAGCTGCAAGGCGTTCTCTGGATTGATGATTGATGTGCGAGCACCAGTCCACGGGAGTCAGTGCCCACCTTGAGCAGGCAGTGTTGAGTGTACTAGGAAGGAGGCTGAACAAGACACAAGGAATGCTGTTCCTCCGTGGCCTCCAGATTCCTGCCCCGAGTTTCTCTCTTGACTTCCTGGATGACAGACAGGCTTATAAACCCTTTCCTCCCCAAGTTATATTTGTATTTTATCACAGCAACAGAAATCCTAAGACTCACAGTGTTCACGCCCAGACCACCTCCTGGGGTCTTTTTGTGTCCTGGGCACTGTTCTGACCCTGTCTCAGTGGCCATGCTTGGTTCAGCTGCTTCTTTCCATAACTCCCTGTGGTTCACTTGTGCCATTTCTGTTAATAACTGAGATTCTCGATTCTCTCTTTTTGTTACAAAAGCCCAACCTCCTGTATAGTTAGGGTTTTGTTTGTTAGTTTGCTGAACTTAAAAGCTTGGAACCTGGCATTTCTTTACTAAACTCTACTTTGGAAGATTTAAGCCATCACCCATCATCCACATCTCCAGATGGGTCTGGTCTCCTGTTCTCTTGTTTAGAATTCATGTCCCACCTGAGGTCAGTCCTAAGCAGATCTGACAGGTTACCGAATCACTGAACAGATGACAGAGGGGACGAGATGGAAAGCAGCAATCTGGAGTGTGACTACACAGATGTGGCCCAAGGACTGGTGCTGTTCAGAGTCCTGGGGCCAGAGCCAGGCTTGAGGTCAAAGCAGAAGAATCGTAAGTTCAAGGCCAGCCTGGAGAACTTAGCAAGAGTCAGTCTCAAAGTAATAGAATGAAACAAACAAACAAAAGTCTGGGGCTGTAGTTCAGTGGCAGGGTCTTGTGTGGTGTGCTTAAAGCCTTGAGTTCAATCTCTACTACCAAATAAAGTGAAAATAAAATAAAATAAAATAAAATAAAAAAGAGCCAGAGATCTTGCTGAGGTCTTACAGCCTCTTACCTGATTTCCTCACTTACCTGGCCTTGATGTTCTACCATAAGAAAACGGGATGGGCTGGGACCCACTTTACTGGGTCCTGGAACGTGGACACCTTTTACGAAATCTCCTAAATCATGAGTTTTGGCAACCAGTTTTAGAATTTAAGTTTTAAACGTGGAGCTGAGAGTGCGGCTCCTGGCTGCAAGTCACTCAGAGACAGAAGTCTCATATCTGCTTCGTCACCCTGGTATCCTATCCTCTCTACCACATCTGAAGTTCCCTCTGCTGCCTGGTCACACTCCCTGTGTCTTTTCAGTGCCCTCATTGTTCTAAAGCTGCAAACTGAAACAAGTCTGAGACGACACAGCGGGTGTGACCAGGCCCAGACACCTGTGGTCCTTGCAGTGGTTAATTGCACGTGCTGACTGCTAGAAAATAGTTGCTGGCATTTGGTCCAATGTTATTCTGTTACTCTGTGTGTGTTTGTGTGTGTGTGTGTGCAAGTGTATGTACATATTCATGTGAGTGTGTGTATGTCTGTACACACATGTGCACATGAGTGTATGCACACATGAGTGTAGAGGACAGAGCTCAGTACAGGTATCTTCCTCAATAACTCTCCACCTTGTGTATTTATTTAGTTATTTGTTTATCTACTTTGAGATAAGGTCTCTTCCTGAGCTAAGCTAGTTAACCAACGAACTACAGGGATCCATCTGTCTCTCTGCCCCTCGAGCCTGGGTTCTAGACAAGGGCTACAACACCCAGCTTTTATGTAGGTGCTGAGGCTAACTGAGGTCCTTATATTTGAACTACAGGTCCTGTACCAGCTAAGCCTCCTAGCCAGCCTCCAATTCTCTTAATCACTTTTTTGCATGGTAAATACCTTCTGATGTAGAGCTATCTCACAATCACCTTTCCAAATTCCATTACTTATCTGTGTGGGTGTGGGTGGCTGGGTGCTTCAATACCACAGTGTAAGTATAGCAGTCAGAGGACAATCTGCAGGGGTTAATTCTCTTCTTCTCTTACTATGCGGGATCAAACTCCATTCATTGGGCTTGCCGGCAAATCCTTTTACCCACTGAACTACCTTGCGGGCCCCTCTATGGGTTTTTTTTTTTTTTAAATGTTTATTTTATAAGTATGGATGTTTTGCCTGCATGTATCCATGGAGCCTGGAAGAGGACACTGGATGCCCTGGAACTGGAGTTAAAGACAATCCATAAGCCTCCATGTGGTTCTGGGAGTTGAACCCAGAGTCTCCGGAAGAGCACAAGTGCTCTTAATTGCTGAGTCATCTCTCCAGCCTCAACCCCTGTTTCCCCTAACCCCACACTGCTAGTCTTGATATTGCTGTGAGGTCATTTGCAAGATGAAATTATCACTTATATCAATGGGCCTTGATCAATCAGTTAGGGGCCTTCAGTAGGAAGAAAAAAAAAAATGTCCCAGAGTCTCAATGTCCCACCACTATGTTTTCCTAAACCCCAAAGGACTGGGAATTCTCAGCATTTAATGCAACACCGCAGGAAGAGTGGCTCCTGCATTACCGACTCCTATGGCTCTGTAGCCTGCTCTGTAGCCTGCTCTGTAACCTGCTCTCTCATGTGGACTTGAATCCCCACCACTGTGCAAGCCAGCCCTTTAAATCACTGTCTGTGTCTGTTTGTCTATCTCTCTTTCATGCACACATATGCATGTATATCTCCTATGGGTCCTGCCTCTCTGGAGAAGCCTGACAAATGTGGTCGTCTTCCCAGAATTAACGCTGTTCTCTGTGACAGAAAGAATATGTATGGGTATAAAACAAGAACAGAGGTGGCCTATTTCCCTTTGCAACTAAGTTCTTTTACTTTTCTCTAGCTTATGTAGAAGTGCATTTTCCTGAGCATGTTCTACCGACTTCCATTTAAAAACTCATACCAATCATCCACTCAGGATGGGTGGCTTTGGTCCCCACAGGCAGGGGACACTTTCTCCACTAGACTGTGTCATCCTAGATTTTGTTGTTTCTCTCAGCATCTCTTCACTGATTTTATTCTCTAATGTTTAAAACCCCTGGAGTTGATAGCATCCTTAGATTGGCGGTTTGAAGAAACATTTATTTACATAAAATTCAACATATAGGTAAATATACTTATATGTGTGTGTAAACACATTTAGGTTCCTAGAGATTCATTTGAGGGCAGTGTTTTGGACACTGAGTTTAGGGGAGGTTGCTTGCTTGAGCACAGACGGGGAACTTAGAGCATCACAACTTAGTGGCCACAGCACTAAAGAAAAACCGTTAATCACCAACAGCCCCAGAAGAATGAGTAGGACTTGAGATGACCATCCTATCTATGAGGGAATGTTGGGCACCCAGCCTTGTTCAGGTAACCCGAGTTGCTGAGAGTTCATGACTGCAGTGACCACATCTTGTTGAAGAGACCGTGTTTCACGGCGCCCTCCTCATTGATTGCCTCTTACATTCTTCCTGCCCTTTCTTCTCCAGTGTTCCCCGGACCTCGGAGAGAGTAACACATATGCTCCATTTAGGGCTAAGCTGTTGACAGTCACTTATTTAATCAGTTATGAGCCTTGGCATAAAGCAGGGGGCCGTTTTTATAGATGTCCTAGATTGTGACACTTATTTGTGATGACCGAAAGAGGTGCTGCGTCTAAGAATATTGTGAACACACTAAGTGCATGCTGTGGCTGGTTCAGGGGTCCTCAGTGTGCCACGGGAAGTCAGAGAAAGTGACTGTGCCACCCAAAGGTGGTGAGAAGGTGCCCGGTGGGACCTCTGTGAAGGCCAAACTGCACTTCCCAGCTCTTACCAGGCCAGTCTGTCCACACAGGCAGGAGGGGCCGGGCGGCTACAGGCCTCCTTGCACACATCAGGAAAAGGAAACCATTTGAGACTCTAAGGGGCTCAGAGAAGACTGAGAGCACCTGGTGGCTCTGCTTGCCCTGTGGACCTAATCGCGTATGGAGATCATAAACCATCTCTCAGGGCAAAGTTGCCTGATCTGCAAAGCACTGGTTCCGGCATCCTTAACAGATACAAACCTCACTCCGGTGCTATGGCCTTCTCTTTCTGAGCTGGTCCAGAGTCTCTGTAGGTTTTGTCTTTTAAAACGTGCCCGCCCACCTGACTGGAATTTCTTTGCACTCAGGCTAAGTCAGAGAGAGCCATCTGTCTCTCCTGCAGCTGTGAGTTCCACCCAGCACCTGAAAATGAAACCGATTAGTAAGAGGGGCTGAGGAAGAGTGTTCGTGAGGGGAACAGAGGTTTGTTATCCAGAAAAAGACGTGAGAAGCACTGGGGGAAACCTAGGGCATCTTGTAGCCTGGCTCACCATGCTGCTCACAAGGTCGTCTGAGCTGACAATCTAATTATTCTGGTCCGAAACTCTCGAAAGAAAAATCCCAAGCCAGCATTTAACACAGTCACGCAGGAAAGCCCGTTTCTGCACCTCCGTACCCTCAATCAAATCTTACAAACACTGACTCTGGGGCTGCAGATTTTTTTTTGTCTGAGTGGATATCACCTCGGATCACTTGCATTAACTGCAGGTGTGTGATGCAGACAAAATGACTGCACTCCCTACTTTCTAGAACGTGCCTTGAATGTGAAGCGCGGAATTGTTTTCCCAAAGCCCACGGGACTGGAGATTTGCAGTGCAGATCTGCAGAGCCTGTGGCTGTCTGTCCACTCTTGGGGGCCCTCCGGCTCCCCTTGGACTAGTGCCAATAAACCTCTGAAATGGAGGGTATCCCCTTCCTTCTGCCCCACTCCTTCCCAGCCCAAGCACGTCGACACTCCATTTATGTGAGAAGCTTGGCATTCGCCGCAGGGCTTCGCTCTTGACACTTGGACTAATTCACCACTTTATATTCGTGATTGCCCTTCTGAAAGGAGAATCTGCTGCCAGTGGCACCTGGGCATTTGAAAGTAAATACGATGCAAATACGCTCCGTTCGCCTCCCCAGCACATTCCCTCCTCAACTTTGGGATGAAGAGTGAGCATGGGAAGGAGGAGGTGAGCTGGGGTGCCCAACTCATTTGCATAATGGTGTTTGAGGCTGGGTGAAACTGAAACCATAGCCTGTGTGGGTGGGGCCTTGTTTCTCCTCACAGCTGCCCCCACCCCCACCCCCAGAAGCCAGGCCCCCTCCAGGCTCCCACAGAGGCCTAGGGATGGTGAGACCCAGGGACTCAGGGCACCAGTGCGAAACCAGATAAAACACCTGGTGCTCCGACTGGCCACAGGCCCTCTGCTGAGCTCTGTGAACAAGCATGGTGTGTGTGTGGGGGGGGGGGGTCCTTTACTTCTGATCTATTGGTGGGGCCCAGTGTGTGGCAGGGTGAGCCTTTGCCAGGAAAGCCAAATCATTTTGAGCTTCAGTGGAATGCTCTCCCAGCTGAGTTATTTTTGACACTGGGAGGCAAGGCAAAGATCTGCTTCTCCCCCCTAGTCATTTTTTCAGTCACCTGGAGTCTTCCCAATCCTGGTGGCTGAAGCCCACAGATTAAGAGGGGGATTCAGCTCTCCCGTGTGATAAATGGCTTTTCTCCCTACTTGCTGTCTGATAAGGTATCTTCACTCAGAAGTAATGTGAAAGTCGGACAGTTTTACAGATCCTGTCAGATAATGTCTCCAGGTGGCAAAATGAGTTCTTTTAATATAAATGAAACCAGCGTGTTTTTGATCCAGGACTGATTTGCCCTGAGGACAGGGTTTTCCACTATGGAACCCATCCTCCTGATAGGTGTGGAAGAGTGGAAGCCTTTTGTATCCCTACTTCCTTTGCTCTGTCTTTAGCTCGCTGTGGGTTCATGTCCTTGTTGGTAGAAAGAGGGGACGACCTCTCTATTGGAGTTTTCACGTGTGTGGGGGAGGTCTCAGCTCCTTTTTGAATACTCTCTGAACATTCTGAAATCCGTTGACTTGTCAGACGTTGTGAACACCACGCCAGCTTAGAAGAGCATCGCTTCTTTGATGAAAGCTTTCAGTCCGGAGCCTCTGGTGATGACGTTAGTAACCTTAAACCTGTTCATGGCCACAGTGGAATTCGTGTGGGTTTTCCTTAATGGCAAGATAACGGGATAACTACAGAGCATGTGGCCGTGTGGATGCAGCTGGGCTTTGGCTCAGAAGCAAGAGTCGCAGTTTCTTGGGTGCTCCAAAGCTGGCTGGGAAGGTCCCAAGGATGTGGTAGTTCGTAGGCAACAAAGGCCCCAAGAATTTGCAGCTTAAATCCATTTGTACCTGGGACAAATGTCATGGTCTTGGTTTCCAGTCTTCTAAGGAGAGACCAGCTTTGGGCTGTGTGCTTTGTATTTGAAGATGTTTTTATTCGAATAATGAGGAAAAAAAAGGGCACTAGTCTGCCCAGGCACAGGAGGTTTGGTTTTCTGTTTGTTTGTGGGGTTTTTTGTTTTTCAGTACTGAGGGTGGAGCGTAGGGCCTCACTAACACTGAGAAGCCCGCAACCACTGTGCTATATTCCTGCACACCTGCAGTTCCGCCAAACATTGGTGTGGTGCTGGCTTTGGAAATCTATGGATGAAACCATAAGTCAGAAACAGAGGAATGTTGTATTTAATTAAGTTCTAAGTTGTGACTGGTTGGTATTATTTTACCTATAACAGTTTGAAGTGAGGGGAGAGTGGTTTTAAAACTAGAATTGAGCTGTCGTGTTTATTTCCCTAGCATTCCCCGGGTGGTTATAGTAGCCCTGATATCATGGTGACATAAAAAATAGTGACTGCTCCTGACAATGGCGACTTCACGGTTTGGAAGTTAAACACGGCACCCACACTCAGGTTTCCTGAGGGTCACATCCACGCTAGGCTGCAGGCTGCACGCAAGGTTCAATGTGTGAATCATCTCATTTCACGGTCACAGGATCCACAAGAAGGTTCCAGTATGACTCTATTTCATAGCTGAGAGAGGTAACCTTCCTGAGATGACACAGTGTGTAGCTGGCAGAGCCTATACATGAAGGTAAACAGTTGGATCAGATTTCAAAGAGCATGCCCTTAATCACCATTCAGTGCCCAGACGCAGCAAGCAAGCACAGAGAACTCAGGGCTCTGTCTATGAGTGAAAGTGGAAAATCCCAAAGACTGTTTTCATCATGACACTCAGATAGTTGGAAGGCTTTGTGCTTTGAGCATAGCGAGAGAGACAAAAGATGCCAAGGCAGGTGGAGGAGGCACTGGGTGCTCTCCCAGCCGCCCCTCAGCAGCTCTGATCAGTTAGGAGGCTCATTGTCAGAGAATAAGCATCTTCCACGGGAATCAAGCCCTTGCTTGGTGCCGGCCATGTCCAGTCTCCCTCGGGCTCCTTGTGCAGCAAGCGAGTGCTGCTGTGGTGGAATGAAGACTTTTCCCTTTCCCCTTTATGGTCTTCCCTGGGGAGGAGAAGCAGCATTGGGAAGGCTGGGCTCAGTGGGGACAGAAGGATAAGCGGTCAGGGATTCCATGGAGGAAAAGGCAGTAGCTTCGGGGAGAGACTATCCAGGCACCAATCAAGGCTGCAGCCAGGGCTGTGTGATGGACAGCGGGGAAGGGCTGTCTACTTCGGAGCTGAGGCTATGCTTCAGCCATCTTTGACTCCTTGCTCCCTTTCTCTTCCTTCTTTGTCTTCTCCAAACCAGGATGTCTTACTGGTGCTTGTCATGGGCAAAGTGCCTCCCCACCCTGAGTTTCTGTGACAAAGCCAGAATCCCAGTGCCTCAGAATGGGGCTGCACTTGGAGACGAAATCCAGGTAAAATGAAACCATGCCAATGGACCCTAATTCATCATGACCAGTGTCCTCCTAAGAGATGAGGACCCAGGCATGTGCAGTGGGGACAGCGCATGAAGAGCGGGTGAGGACCCAGCATCCGCTAGTCAAGGCGAAACCAGCCCTACTCACACCTTAAGTCTCAGTGACAGAATATCTGACAGAAACAATTTCAGATTTATTTTGACTTGTGGTTTTAGAAATTCCGGGCCACCATGGTATTGAGGGGTTTGTCTATGAGAACATCTCTCTGTCACCATGCAAGCCATGGCAAACTCTTCGTAGGAATTAAATGGACCCTAGTGGCTCCATCAACCAGGCGTCACCTCCTGAAGATTCCACAGCCTGGTTGGTACTCAAAACATGAGCCTGCAGAGAGATATTTTGCTTTCAGTCTATGTCCATCTCAGATGTCCAGGCTTCAGATTGAGAGTCAGTGTTTCTGTTGCTGCAGCCTCTGTGAGACTTAAAGTCCAAGCTGGGGGCAGCGAGCTCTCTGTACCCAGAGCCATGCGCTCAGTGAGGCTCTGGAGCCCTGAGGTAGGGAGAAGGTCCTTGTTAGAGAGTTGGGTGCTGTGGATGGATGGGTTTCTTAACCCGATCAGTGTTGGCTCCCAGAAGGAGCTGCAGTTCCATCTGCAGGTAAGGTTGGGATGCTCTGCTCTGATTGAACAGAAAACAGCCCAAGAGTGAACAAGCTGGTCTCTAAGGCATTCTGAGCCATACTGTAGATTTTCAGGAGGCAGGCAAAGTTGGAGGAAGAGCTAACATGTCCCCTGTGTGCGGTGGAGACTTCTGTCGTTAGCCTGCTCCGTTCCTTGCCTTGTCTCCTGAGAAAAGAAAAAGCTAATGAGTTGGCTGCTGTGTTCAGAAACCACTTGTAGAGGAAAAACAAACAAACAAACAAGGGCAGCAGCCCATGACACCTGTAGCTTGGCAGGGCCCCTATGGTTAAGGCTCTGTCACTAGTCTGGCCCTTAACTTGAGTGGATATTGGTCTCATTGTAGAGTCTCAGCCTAATGACAGGGCCTTTAAATTTTTGATTGATAATCAGTGATGAACGAATGAAAGATTGGAGCAGATCGAACACCTCCTAGTAGAGTTAGAGTTATGTCTGTGAAGCAAATCTAAGCCCAGAATGCCAAGACCATCTTTAAAAGTATGCTTTAATTAGAGTTGGAGTCCTGTTTACTTTGCTGAGCCTCTCCATTTAAACACTTTTCCAAAACCCTTATTATCCTTAGTTATCGTGGGCTTCAGCAAGGAACCAGGAAGCTTAGCTGTAGACTTTGTTCCATGTGGAAGGCAGAAGGCGATCTACGCTCAGGCCTTCTCACTTTCTCCACAGGACACCGAGCCCGAAAGAAAACATGATACCCAGGGTAGAGTGGAGTTGATGTCTCCAAAATGACTGGGTGAAAACAATTTTGAAAATGAGTGAAGAGCTGACAGTTGTGCACGCCATGTAATCTCTGGCCATTGCCTCAATTGTGTTTTACTATGCCAGTTCCTGGGGCTCCTTCTATTTCTGAAGGCTGTAGCTTCCACAGTAACTGCCTTTGTAGTTGTTGGACAACTATAGAAGGGAATCAGAGGATCTGCCTGACAGCCTGGGAGGCACTTCTCAGTGGGATTTCCCAGTGTTAAAGAACAGAGGCCCCAGAACTGTGCACTGGGTTTCCTGGGCACTTTGATGCATCTCTCTGTGTCTTTAGTTGAATGTGGTAGACTGTTAAGTGGCACGGGAACACATTTACTGCTCTCTCCAGGGGAGGTGGGAAACATGTTGACTTATTTATTTAGGGACAGAGTCTCATGTGCCCCAGGCTGGTGTCACTGTGCTGGCAAGGATGACCTTGAATTTCCCATCTCCTGCCTCCCCTTTTTCTGGGATTACAGGTGCGTGCCACCATGCCTAGTTTACGTGGTATTGGAGAGTAAACCCAAGGCTTCCTCCACACCAGGCAGACATTCTAGAGACCAAGCGGCAACCCCGGGCTGGACCTGTGATTAGGAGCCTTGTGGGAAAGCTGGGTGTGATGGCACATGCTGACAGTCCCAGAACTCAGGAGGTTAAACCAAGAATGGGCTCATGTGTTATATCACATGTTTTTTGTTTTTGGTTTTTTTTTTTTTTTTTTTTTTTTTGGTTTTTCGAGACAGGGTTTCTCTGTATAGCCCTGGCTGTCCTGGAACTCACTTTGTAGCCCAGGCTGGCCTCGAACTCAGAAATCCGCCTGCCTCTGCCTCCCAAGTGCTGGGATTAAAGGCGTGCGCCACCACGCCCGGCTATATCACATGTTTTATTATAATATTAACATATACTTATCGATATCATGTATTTCCTACTCAAGACAGACACCTATAGACTGGACTTTATCATCTCAGGAAATCACCTAGAACCTTTTTTATGTCTGGTTTTTGTTTGTTTGTTTGTTGGTTGGTTGTTTTTGTTTGTTTGTTTTGTGACAGGGTTTCTCTGTGTCCTGGAACTCACTTTGTAGACCAGGCTGGCCTAGAACTCAGAAATCTGCCTGCCTCTGCCTCCCAAGTGCTGCGATTAAAGGCGTGTGCCACCACGCCCGGCTGTTTTTTTGTTTTTTGTTTTTTTGTTTTTTGTTTTTTGTTTTTCATGAGATGTTCACACGCATATTCCTATGGCCTTGCCTAGACGGTCTTTTTTTTTGAGATTTGTTTTTATTTATGAGATTATGTTGAGTATGTGATAGTGCATACAGAGGCCAGACATGGTGGACATCCTCCTGTAGCTAGAAATTACAGGCAGTTATGAGTAGTCTGATTTGGGTGCTGGGAACCCAACTCGATCCTCTGGGAGGGAGGCAGCACATGTGGTTGCATGGTAACCACAGCTCCTCTTCCTCAGCCCTTTGGGTGGTTTTTAATGTTAATTTTCTCATTCACATGCAAATGGAAATGGATAAAGAGACAAAAGGCCTTTAATTGTGTGGGCTAACAACTAATGTGTCTGCAGATAGGGAAGACTGCAGCAGAGTTGAAAGGTGTTTAGGGCTGATCAAGACAAGATAGAGCAACCAGAATAAGACTCAAACTTGGAAGCCAGAACAAACAGTCTCTGAACAACTGAGCGTGCTGGAGGACTTAAAGTGACCTGAGTCATCACAAGACAAGGAAGGTCACCAAATACAACAACAGTTTTGCTTGCTGGCTGTAATTATAAGAATTCCCTGCATGTTCATCTCTGAGGATGATGAGAGATGTGTGCACACGTGCACGGGGGCTGGAGAGATGGCTCAGCTCTTGAGGAGGACCTGGGATTGGTAACCAGCACCCACACAGCAGCTCACAATCCTCCGTAGCTTGAGTTCCCAGGGATCCAACACCCTCTTTTGACTTCATAGGGCACCAGGCATGCACACGTAGATACACACAAGCAAACCACCCATGGTCAGAAAATAAAACACATAACCTTTCTTTTAAAAGGTGGCATGTGCGCCGGGCGGTGGTGGCGCACGCCTTTAATCCCAGCACTTGGGGGGCAGAGGCAGGCGGATTTCTGAGTTCGAGGCCAGCCTGGTCTACAAAGTGAGTTCCAGGACAGCCAGGGCTATACAGAGAAACCCTGTCTCGAAAAACCAAAAAAAAAAAAAAAAAAAAAAGGTGGCATGTGAGGTCAGTGGGCCCATGGCCACCAGCTGTGTGGCATGCCCCCCACTTTCATTGTCCCTAAGACTTTTGAGAACATAGGCTTGGAAGAGCAGCATGCCAGGCTGAGGGAAAGGCTAGAAGGAGTCTCACCAGGGCTCATGTTTGTGTGAGAAGTGCAGGCGTCCCCAGCCCTTATTCACCTCTGAGCATGGAAATGGTGGGCACCTTGCCTTTGTCCTTTCCATCACCCACCCAATCTCCGAAACAGATGGGCGGACACTTAGGTTTTCATTGCCTTCATGAGTTTGCCAAACAACATACGAAGTCTTACTGGTGAGGTGTATAGAAGTGAATACTACCATTCAAATGTGCAGAAAACAAACATGCTTGTTTATCTGTAAAAAAAGATTATTGGTTCATGTATGGTATGTGTGTGTTGAGATGTGTGTACCTGTGTATGCCTGTGCATGTGTGTGCCCATGCATGCGTGTCCAGATGATATCTCAGCATTACTGTCTTCCTCAATTGCTCTCACCCTTATTTTATTGAGGCAGGACAAGTCACCAGACCCAGAGCTTAAGCTGAGCAGTGATGGTGCACTTGGGAGGCAGAGGCAGGCAGATTTCTGAGTTCGAGGCCAGCCTGGTCTACAGATCGAATTCCAGGACAGCCATGGCTATACAGAGAAACCCTGTCTCAAAAAAAAGCAAAACAAAAATCAAAAAACAAAAAAAATAAAGAAAGAAAAGAAAAAGCAAAATTAAACAAACAAAACCCAGAGCTTATCAGCTGGCTGGCTAGGCTGGCAAGTCCTAGAGAGCTGTCCTGCCTCTGTCACCCTAGTTTTGGATGGCCATACCTGTTATTTATTTATTTGTTTTTAATATGCCTGTGGGGCAAGCATTCTCCCCATCTCCTTTTTAAAAAAATCTTTAAGATATTTTATAATTTTGATGTGCTAAAGAATTCCACTCTTTTTGTTTCTCAACTTTCAGAAGTTTATAAAGGCCTGCCTGGAGTTGGTTTGGTGTAAAAATATAATCCTCTTGTATTTGAAAACTGTGTGTGTTATTGTGAGTAGGACCGTGCATTTGCCACCCCCATGTAGACTTTTGTTCTGCTCTTAGATAAAACACTAATAAACAGGAAGCTGAAGAAAAAAAAAAAAAAAAAAACGTGATGCGATTGTTCTGAATGTTTTTCTGTTAAGGGTGTCTGGGCCGCACCATGCAGTGCCATTCCCGGCAGGCCCTGTAGGTGGCGGTGTTGAGAAAGAAATGAAGCAGCCTGAGCCTCTCCGCAGCTGCTGGCCTCCCGCTGAGGCTTGGGCTCCTGGCCCTACTGAGCCCGCTCCACGTCCCAGCACTTTCCTCTTTATGTGTCCCAAAGTTGTAGGATATCAAGGAGGAGAGGGTGGCTGTTCCTGTGGAAAATACATTTTTCTTCTTTATTTTTCATGTTGAATACACAAGAATATTATATTTCCTCAAACCCTTGCATGAGGGTGTGTGTGTTGTGTGTGTGTGTGTGTGTGTGCATGTAGCAGAACACAAACAATTTAATAGCAATATGCATCCCTTTGTTTGTTTTTATGACATGGAATTATCCACAATCTGAGACTGTTGTGATTTCAAAACACTAAGAAAGTTTGAAGTTTTATTTCCTCTATTTTTTTAAGGAGTGACTTTAATATCCATAGTGACCATTGCTTTGTCTTATTATCCACTTCAAGATTAGAGTCTACCCTCACCTTCCCAGGCCCTCTACCCTTCTCAAGTATCAGCTGAGGGGTTTGGAGGCTCTTGCCTCTGAGAGCAGACAGAAGGTAAAAGGAAGTGACTCCCGGGTGTGTCCATTGTCCCATCAAAGCAGAGCCCTGGGCTGGCCCTTCTGCCTTCTGTGGCTTCCCACTTCTCTGTGTGACTGGGACACACAACCTTTGCCTCTAGGACTCCCTAAAATGGTCCCACCTCCTTGTTTGTGTTTTTCCATAGCTGAGAGACCAGGAAGGAAACAGGGGTACAGGTTGCTGGAAATGAGAGCCGAGCACACAGGAGCTACAGTCTGGACAGATGCCAGTCCCTGCCAGAGGCAGGGCACCCACAATACTGATGTCCCTGAACTGTTCCCCCGGGGCCTCATCTGAACTTTGTAGTTCGATGAGCCTATCAATGAAGCCCACACACTGTTTTACCTATCCCTCTTCTAGCTTCTTAGTTTTTGTGTGGGTTGCTAAGTGGAGCCCAATGTCAAAACTGGAAGGCTACTATAGACACTTCTACAGGGCTATGAGGCCGACGGGGAGGAAACAGGCAATGCCAGAGGTCTGGCTGGCTTGAGTTCTTTTTGGTTCAGTAAAATATTGCTGTTGTTTATGTCAAAAAGTGGGAGAGAAGCCAGGTAGCCAAGCATGGTGACAGAGATCTCTAATGTCAAGCACTTGCGGGGCTGGGGTAGAAAGGCCAGCCTGGGCTTCTCAGGGAGTTCCAGGCCAGCCTGGGCTATATAACCTTATGAGACCCTGTCTCACAAGAACAGCAAGATCAGAAAAACAAGGTGGGAAAAAGACCATTGGAGACACCTTAGGCTCTCAATCGGCCATACCCCTAGAAAAGGCTTCTCTGGGTTCACCCTCTTGGGGAAGACCTGAATTCTGAGTAAGGGATTTTTCTCCTAGGTTCTGAGGAAGGTGTCAGGGGTAAGGGTGTCACAGTGAAGTTCGTGCTTACATTTTATGACAGAGATGAAAAGAAACCCTGTGTCCTAGGCTCCAGCATGTTTCTTTGAGGACGCGGCATGGGGTCATTGTTCTTAGAGTCTCTGGCTCCATTTCACAGACACATAGCACATTCTACATTCTAGGGTTGGCTATGAAGACAGGCATTATTCTCGGAACTATTTTTAGCATTTTATTTTCTGTTCAGGGTCAAGAACTTCAACCCACCTAAGTCAGGTCCCACTACATGGAATGTTCCAGAAAGCAAAACGTCATGTTGCTTCCTAGACCAGCTGCCTGTCTTCTATTCTAGGCCTAAGTTATTTGAATTAAATCCCAAAGCCAGATTAATTCTACATACTCTGCTGCTTCTGTGTCAGGGACATTGCAGGGACATCGATTCTCCAGTTATCAGGGGTTCCTGCAGATCCCTGCAACCACGGGACTCCGAAACCACAGGGCTGCGGGGAAGATATGCAGATGTTCTCTTTAATGGGGATTTCAGTTATGTTCATTAGAAAGTGTGATGCTCACCCTTGGGGACCAGGGGCTGTCCATCTCAGTCACTCTACCCTCCCCTGGACCTGCTTTAAGTCATCTTTCTCCCGGGTGGTGGCTTTCACAGTCATGTAAGTTTGGTACATGGCTGCCTTGTGCTTAGCTACAATATATAGTCGTGGTGTATGTGTGTGTGTGTGTGTGTGTGTGTGTGTGTGTGAGAGAGAGAGAGAGAGAGAGAGAGAGAGAGAGAGAGAGAGAGAGAAATAAAATAAAATACCCTCTGCAAGGTCCTGTGGAGGTCATCGTCCTCAAGGACTCTGCCACCTGCAATGTGGTTGGACATGAGTGAGTGTCCCAGGGCTCTTTTTATTGTGCAGTGACAATGTAGGGATTTCTATGACAGAAGCTCGCTGGGTCATTTTTAAACTCGGGTGCATTGAGCATAATCGGCTAATTTTGGCTTTTAGTATTTTTGTAATTGAAGACAGACAGATTGCTAATTCGGTGTGTTTGAAACTTCCTCAAGGTCGTTTGAGCAGCCTTGAGGCCAGGGTTGGTCATACTTTCATTTTAAACATAGTTATTTTCCCTCGGGGAAATGAGCAGGCCCTGCTTGGTGTGTGGTCTGGTGACTTGTTGATTTCAGAGTCCCACAGTATGGACATGAAGCCTGGTGGGGACGGCTGCTGGCTCACGGGTCACCTGACTGCCTTTGCGGAGGGTCCAGCTTTTGTTCTTACTTATAAGAAGGGTGACGAGAGGTCTTTGGTGGTGTGCCTGTGGGACTTAGCTGTTGGGTTTCCAGCTTAACTAATTGTCAAATGCAGAGTCTGATTCTCTGAGCTTGTTCTCATCTTGTTCCTAGGAGAAATATTAGCTACTGCCCTTTTTTATGTTCTTATATATTTCTATTCTGTATATTTTACCCTGCACAGCTATGCATGACGACAGGTCATTTGAGGCTTCTGAAAGAGAATTTTGTTAGCTAACCTCAGCTTTTTGGTGTTTTGGTTTGGTTTTGGACACCAAGTGACTAGTGACCCTCCAATAAGAGACAGTTCAGAAATTAAGACAAGTTGACATTTACCTAAATCTGAATGACTCTGTGGCTCTGGCTTTTGTATTATTTCCTCAGACAAGCTGTAGCATTGGCCCAACATCAGAACTTTTCAGATCCAAGAGCAACATGGTATGGACTCACTTCCTGTCCGAACTGCACAGACTTACCGACTCTGTGGGCTTTATGATGCAGAAGCAGTGTTCAATAGCTCATAAAATTTATATCTCACACAAACTTACCTGTGATGTTATTAATTACTATTTGGCTGCCTAGAAACTTTTTTTTCCTGTGGCCCTGTAATGTCTCTTGTAGAGTAACATTGAAAAAAAATAAGTAAGGATCCTCATAATACAAAATAAATCTGACTTGCCTTTCTTGACACTTACAGATGGATTTTTAAAAAGCATCTTGTCTTTCCTATCAACAAAGCCCCACCCCCGTTTTTGTCAGTTCTTCTATTTATTTTGAAATACTGAACAATCGATTTCACTTGTCCTCGCGGCTTCTTGTGTCTTGGGGGAATGACTCAGTCACCAGGGGCCAATGTCAGGATCCACAGAAACTTCCTGTTGTTTCGAATAGCTTCCCCCCAACCCCCCACACCCTCCCTCCTTCGAGGTGACAGAGTCTAGAGAATTCACAGGGCGTGGGGGGTGGGTTGGAGGTGGCGGGCTGGGTTATTTGACTTCTGAAATGAGTTTTAAAGTATCAGATTTAAAAGTGTGTCACTTACCAAACCCAAGATGTAGTGTGTCCCTGAGGTTTCTTGGTAGTGTTCTTGCTCCTGTGCTTCGTGTAATTAGAAAAAGAAAAAACATCATCTTCTAGTTTTTAGATTGTAAAAGCATCTCTCCTGCCAGCAGACCTGGAGAGGGCCGTGGTGGACAGTGAGTTACTTACTGCAGGACAGGGTAGCCAATAAACTGTCACCCTCTCCCGTGCTTAGGGTGTTGAGACTATTTGTTAATGTTCAAAAAAAAAAAAAAAGTGGGAACACAATTCTGAGATACCAAGCGTAGACTGGACAAAGAGTGGAAGCTGGAGATTGACGGGGGCTGGAAGGGAGGAGGTGGGGGAGGGAGTGTAATGGGGCCAGCTTCAGTTTGAAAAGACAAAAATGTCCTAGAGAAAGGTGGTGCTATCCACTGCACAGCAACGTGAATGGAAACAGGACACTGAAGTATACACAGAGCTGTGGTTAAAGTGCTCAGGGTGTTGTGACCATTTTAGCACAGTTTAAACAATACACACACATCTGTGGAAATTGGGGGTTTGAATCACCGTGTAATAAAATTAGGAGCTAGATGTGATTTGTAAGAATTTACCGAAACTTCCATTCAGAATGGCTACTCTGTCTATACACATGTATACACTGTGGGTCTGGTTAACTAAGATGTGTGGGTTTTTTTCCCAATTTTTTTTTTTTTTTAGAAATGAAGTTTAATTTTTTTAATAATAAAAGAAAAAAGCCAGGTGTGGTGGTAAATGCCTTTAATCCCAGAACTCACGAGGTAAAGACAAATAGATCTCTGTGAGTTCAAAGCCAACCTAGTCTATAAATTGAGTTCTAGGACAGCCAAAAATCACTCTCTAGTTCAGAGGGTGGTCAGTGTGGGGTTCTCTGCATCCACTTCACCCTGGGTGGGCTGTTTCTTCTTGCTGGAATTAGATCAGCCTAGGATCCCAACCTTTGATCTAGACATTTCTGTACTGTTGTTGTCTGCGGGACAAAGCTCTGGGTTGTTTGCTCCCGCCTGAGACACCACAATGCCATCAAGCCAGGAACCTTTCCTCACTCGGAAGTTGTATTTGTAGTTATGCTCTCTTGTCTACAACGAAACTGCGGCTCTTTCAGGAGGACATGAAAAACATGTCTTGTAGACTGGGTGGCCTTATGTGAACTTTGAACTAGGTAGAATCTGACCTGTGACTTAACAATGCTAAATCCATTTTTATTTGTATCCTTTAAAAAGTTTTTTTTTTTTTTTTAGGTTCTGAGGTTTGAGTCCTAAGCCACTTGTATACTAAGCTAGGAGGCCCTCTACCACTGAGCTATTCCCTTCTTAGAGTTTCAGAGTCTCACTCAGCGGCCCAGGCTGGCTTTCCACCTATGACCTTCCTATCGAAGCCTGCTGACTAGCTGAGCTATAGGCCTGGGCCATCAGCCACCCCTCCTTCTTATGTCTATGATTCTCTTGTGTGTGACTCTGTGTGTGTGTGGTATATGTGTGTTGGGTGTTAGGTGTGTGTGTTGGGTGTGTATTGTGTATGTGTGGTATGTATGTATTAAGCATGCCATTTTACTAAGAGAAATACATAATTGAGAATTACCAACATAATCTTTTCTTTTTTACCATGTTGGAGGCTGAATAGAGGGCTTTGTACTCGCCAGGGAAGCACTGTGTCTCTGAGCTAAATCCCCAGTCCCTCCTCGAGGTATCTATAAGTGTCTTTATTAGCTAGAGAGCAAAACACCATGAAACAAAGTCCACACCCGCTTCTGACCTGAGAAAACTATTTCCTATGCCATTTCTAGGACAGCCCTTCAGTCTTTACCCCGGCCTCCACTCCCCTATGAGATAGTACATTCTAGAGCCAGAGCCAGTATTTTTGTAAAGCCCATGTCAGTGGAATAGAAACTAATTATATTCAGCTCCACACAAGCTGGTGTCCCTGTGACCAACAATTCACATTGTTCCTGACAGGAAGCACTGTTTGAACCTAAGCGATGTTTTGTGCTGACTACTGCCAGCACCAAGAGTCCTGCTTCAAGGTGGTGACAAAAGGAAAACATTGCCTGAGTGGGGACTGCAGATGCCTTCACGTGTGGCATTGCTATCTGGGTGACACAAAACACAACAGGTTTCCCCCCACCCACCTACCCACAAATGAGGTAGCGGCGCAACCGGCAAGACAGTGCATCTTTAGATTTCTGACATGCATCTTGCTGGAAAAGTTGGTTCACTCCCATCCACAGGCAGTTTAAGTATTATTTGGGGACATGTTTGACTTCATGTGGATTCGAGACTAGACACCAAACAGCATCTGAACACAGGGTGTGCAATAGTGTGAACTAGTGGCTACCTTTGTCCTTAGTTGTTGAGAGAAAAGAAGCTTGTATCTTCTAATCTGATGCCAACCCACCCCCACCTCACTCACCCACCCTCACTCTGTTCCTCTTCTAAATTCTTTCTATTAGGGACCACACACACAGAGACTTAAGAATACATGGCTAGAAAGTATGCAGGGACAGAGAACCCTAGTGAGGGGAGAGAAAAACACAGGACATAGCTCACAAGAATTAAAGAGGGTAAGCTCGCCTGGATGCTGTCTGAGCAGGAAAAAGAACGAGAACGTAGCTCGCCCACTCGTGAAGATTATAGCCAGGAGGTATATGAAGAAGTTAGCAGGCTCAAAAGAGGGGTAACCACACTAATGGGGTGAAACCAAGGGAATAGGTCCTGGAATGTAATATCAGAAATATGCTTCCAAACAGGGGGGGGTGAGTGTCCAGCAGAGTGTGAAATGGGCTTATCAGGAAAAGGAAGAAAACTACAAAGGAGAGAGAGAGAGAGAGAGAGAGAGAGAGAGAGAGAGAGAGAGAGAGAGAGAGAGATGGGGGTGGTGGGGAATGGGGCAGGCGTGTTCCCCTGACATGACAGAGAAGGCTGAAACAAAAAGCTGAGGAACTGGAAGATGCAAACTGGGTTTGTGGTCAGAGTGAAGGGAAACGACCGATATGTGCTCAGAGTTTAGCCAGGCTGGGGCCGCTGGCTGAAGGGACAGTATTAGTGCTTTAGAAAATTCTCCAAGCAGTCCTGTAGTCTGGGTTCTGGAGACCAGCCAGCCTTCTCTGGAGCACTCGATGGGGGTTGTGGAGTCACAAGTACAAAAGTCTATAGAGCATCATTTTGAAACCCTCTTTTGACTTTTCAGATAAATTGCAGAATCATCACTAATCTTAAAACACTTTCCATTAAAACCACACTTCTTAAAAGGGCTGGAAGGATGCCCCCTCCGGCTCCCCGGAGCCTCCTTTTGTGTGTGCTCTTCCCCCATGGGCAGAGATTTATTTCATTAGCAGGGGCTCCCTGGCTCCATTTACAGTCCGAGGATAAGTCTTCCTGGCTTCCTGACTGCCCTGCTGCTAAGACTCTGCTCCAGGAGGCCAGGTAGCAAAGCAACCTTCTCGTGGTGAGATGGGTTTTCCCCTGTGGATGCCTCTCTACAGAACAGTGGGACTCTTTCTACTTTATTTCTGTAACCACTTTTTAAATACTCTGCAAAATAATATTTGAGTCAAAAAGGAGGCTGTGGCTCTCCCCGTTATTCTCTCTGCAAGAGGTTAGTGTTTGTGCTAATTCCCCTCCCACCTTGCTTACTTCCCAAACAATCCCTTTCCTTTTTACTCCTTTTTCTTCTGGCTGTTTATCTTCCCATCATTCTCCTTTCTTATATTCTATGTGGATTATTTACTAGAAAGATGTCACGGGGCTAAGGAGACAGCTCAGTGGTAGAGCGCTTACCCAGCATGCCTAAAGCCTTGGGTTTGATCTCCTGCACTGAAGGGGGAAAAAAGGAGAACATTATTTAAAAATGAAAAAAAAAAATGTTAAGCAAAGCCGCCCTTCCCAGGTCCACTCTTACTAGCCCGTAGGAAGAGAAGCAGTCAGAGACAATGATTCAGACTCTGGCATTTTCTGGAGGAGCTCCCTGGAGCAGGATCCTATCCCCTCCTGGAGGGTATGAGCTTCCTGCCAGCCTCTGTGACAAAGGACCAGAAAAGCCACAAAGACCTGAGTGGCTTAATGGAGTGCCTGCCACATTGGACCCACCAGGCCTTCCAGGTGATCATGGCTGCCATTCTCCCAAAGAGGACTTCAAGCCAATCAGGAGAACTCAGGCAGAGCAGGCCTTCTAACTCCCCCAGGGAAAAAGACAAGTACGCCACAGGCTGATGAGATAGGCCCTGCTCCAAATGTCACCTCCCCCGCATTTTTGATCTGGCACGAAATGAGTGTGGCCTGTGTACTTTTGTCTCCTTGCTCTCTCCCTTCCCCCACCCCTCTCTTCTCTTGGTTTATCTGTGTGTGTGTGTGTGTGTGTGTGTGTGTGTGTGTGTGTTGTATGTATGGCTGTGTACACATGCGAATGCATGTATGGACAGATCAGCATGTCTTCCCGGGTAGTTCTCCATCATCCATCACCTTATCATTTCGAGGCAGGGTCTCTCACTGAACCTGGCACTCACCTATTGACTAGACAGTCTGGCCAGTGAACTTCAGGGATCCTTTTGACCCAACCCTCCCAGGATAGGACAGAAGATGTGCTGGACCACACCTACTATTTTTTTCTGTAGGTGCTGGGGATCCAAACCTAGTCTCTTGTGCTTGCATGGCAGATACTTTACCAACTCAGCCATCTCCCCAGCCCAGTTCTCTCTTCCCCTCTGTAACCTAAGCTGACCTGGAAATCATAGACAGCCCAGATTAGCCTTGAATTCTACATCCTCCTGTCTCTGCTTTGCAAATGCTAGGATTGGAGATGTGACTCATGAAGCCACGATGTAGCCCTGGTTCTAGATTTTCAGAAGCATAGGGACCTCCCCTTTGTACCCCGTCCACCTCTGCTCTGTTAGACACAGCTCAGTGACCCAGGGCTGTGGAGGGCCTCCTGGCCTTTCTGAGACATGATGTGGCTACAGTAAATGGAGCCATGGCTTGGGTGCTTGAAGGGAGAGGAGGTACCAAGCAATGAAGCTAGGGGAGGAGTCTATGGGCTGCCTGTGGCTGCATTCTCTTGGAGATGGGGGAACCAGTCTAAAGTGACCTTGACTCAGTCAACAGAGAAAACTGCTTACTCTCAGGTCTTCCTCTCCTTGTCTTTCTGGAAGAGTGGTCCTCTGCTTCTGCCTTCCAGATGTGGGCCTGGCTTCTTGGAGCTTGATAATGTGGGGTGAAGTATGGGGATTCTAATTTCCAGAGGAGCAAGGTGTTCTTGGATGCCTGCCATGTGTGTCGTGTGCACTCTGGTGACGAGCCTTGCTAATCATTTCCTTGTAGTGTGTTATTAAAACCCCTAGAGATGAGCCCTTAGGCCTCCCGTGGCTGACTGGGAAATGCAGGTCACACCTAAGGAGCTGGAAAGTGGTGTAAAGCCAAGGCTTCAAAACAGACTAGATAGTGCCTCAGAGTTTAGTTATAGGGCACAGTTCTATGGCTTGAAGCCATTCTATGCTGATTCCCCTCTCTACCCTTAGGATGGGCTAAGTCCTGAAATAGCTGAGGCTGTCTCATCTGGACAGCCCCTAGACATGGGTGTGGGAATCAGGAAGCGGGGCTCTGGGTTCTTTTGCCAGGAGATCTGTGTCCTAAGAACCCTGAATCAAGCCTTTCTGCTGGTTCAAACAAGCTTTTTTTTTTAATTTTCAGATAGACAAATGAACAGTTAACAGGTCTAAGTACACCCACCCTTCACCTCCCAGAGCCCTGTGAAGTTTAAATGAAGATGTATTAAAAAAAAAAAAAAAAAAAAAAAAAGCAGCGAACAGAAGGGAACTTGCACACTCAAAGGGGAAATAGTGCTGATATTGAAATAACGAATCTAATACACTGCTTATGGAAAGCAGGCAAGAGCCCTTGCTAGCTAGAAAGCCCTCTGCTTGGCCACCACGGTGTGTGCTTCCCTGGGCATACACCTTGGACTAACCCTGCATGCCACTCACCTGGCAAGCAGATTTTTCTAGGCTCTATCCCCCAGAATCTTTGGAAGAACATTGGATTAGGTGTGCTAGACTGGTCCTGGCTTTGACTGCAGAGATTACACATACAAAAACCTCTGAAGATAAATGTTATTTAATTGGATAAACACTCTTAGTGCAGTTTTTTTCCCCACCTGTGTTCTACCAAGGTACCACTGGTAAGGCTATCAGGGCAGTTTTTGAGAATTTTTTTTTTTTATCTGAGCTAGTGTCCATATGGACACATGTCTCTCGGGATGTGTGCATCTCTGGGATAGACAGGTAGAGAAGCATCTGCTATGATGCTTCAGGTACAATACCCAGTGCTGGAGAGGTGAGCTGACTATAGCACAGTGGTTCTCAGCCTTTCTAATGCTGCCGTTCCATACTGTGATGACCTCACCATCACCACCATAAAATTATTTTTGTATTTACTTCATAACTGTAATTTTTCTACTGTTATGAATTGTGATGTAAATACCGGATATGCAGGATATCTGATATGTGACCCCTGTGAAAGGGTTGTTTGACCCAAAAAAGGGGGTTAGGGTCCGGGACCCCCAGGTTAAGAACTGCTGCTGTAGTGTCTGTCTTGGAAAGGCACAGTCCAATCAAGAAGGGAGGTATTCAAATCCACAGGGTTCAAGTGTCTGTGTGGACTGTAGCACATGGGGCATCAGTAGAATGGTAAGGAAATCTTTATAGTCACAAGGACAGAATGAGGCATGCGCTGCTTGTCTGTGGGCCTTCCTCGGTGTTTGACTTAACTGTCACCTGCTGCAAACTGACCGTCGTTTTCTACTGGTTTCCTTCTCTCTAGTGAGGACGAGTAGAGGACTTTCATTACACAGTGAGCCTGGGCAAGCACAAGCGTTCTTCTTAACGGGCCTGTCTGGGTCACCCTTAAAATGATAGTTGAGTCCCAAGCTAGGAAATTGATTCATGCACTTCGTCATGCCATTGGTGAGCCCAGCCCACAGGTACTCACCCTGTGCCAGCTCTGAGCCAAGCATGCCTTGGGGAACGCACTTCTGACCCGAGCCTTCCCATCCTTGAAAATCAGTCTTGACACTTGGGTGCAGCATCCGAGAAGCCTCAAGGGTAAGGCATGTGTGGTACTTAGAGATGAGGACCAGTCTCCTAGCAAGAGAGACACACCTCTCAAAACACAAGCCGGCACAGGGACCTGGCTTCAGTGTGCGGTGGGAGCACCGACGCAGGAACCACTTGCACATCTCCACCAGCTTGGTCTCCACCAGCAATGGTGGCCAGAAAGGCGTGTAAAGGGTTAGGATAGTTATATTCCCAAGACAGAGGGAAACGGGGTGAAGACAGAGCTCACCCTGCACTTATCACTGGCAAGAAGCAAATAGATGTCATCGGTACCGGCGAAATTCCATGCTTCTAAATGAATGCTGAGGAAAACGGAGCCGGTTTCCAAGTGACTTCTTGGATACGGATTGTGGGTAAATAACATCTGCTTAAAGCTTGGAGACCCAGCTTCCTTTGGTTTGTTTTTAAATGCTTTGACAGTGTGCTTTGCCTCCCCCCCCCCCCCGAGGGTGGGTGGGGGGGAGTAAATAAAGACTGTCAATTTAGTTAAGACCCACAGTCAAGCTGCTCTAAGAGCCTGCGGGCACCCAGGTTGGTGATGACAGACAGCCATTCAATATGAAACCAGATTCATTCTAAAGGCACCTTATCCAACCTTTTGTGATTGAAGTATATATCTCGCATCTCTCTAGGGCGTACACTGCTATCCTTTTGAAGAAAAAATGACAAAGCGAATGTGTAGATTATTTCTACTTTATCACCAAACTGTGCTGAGAGAAGATTGCAACTGTTATTCTTTCTGGGTGATTAGGGTTCCTTCCCTAGCCTAGCAACAGAACGCAGCAGAAAGCAAGCAGTGCTGGCTAAGAAACCAACAGGGACAGTGTCAACAACAAAGGCAGCCACGGAGGGAGGGGAAGAGGCCAGAGCAGCTCACCTCGAAGGATGGATGGCTGCCTGTGGCTGGAACCTGGAGAAGAGTCAGTCCCCTGGACTGACTGGATTGAAGGGTTACACATTTGATTGTGCAGGTAGTTGTCACAGACCTGAATCGGGTCCACCAGAAATGCTGTATTGTGCGTCTGTTTGTCTTTCTCTAAGTGAGTCTGTAAAGCAGAGCTGATGATCCCTGGGACCTCTGTGTGCTGACTCAGAATGTCAGATGTCTGGTGTACAAAGGAGCTCACAAAACTGGTGTGTGGGCACAGTGGAGCCAAGGGACCCCTGTGCTTGGTTGGGGCCAAGTAAACGCCCCATTCCTCACCTTGGCGTTTGAGACACAGCTTTGGTAACTTCTAGAATGAAGGCCACAACTCAGGCAAGCAGAAGAGAATTCTTAGAAAGTGAAGTCTGCGTGCCCCTAAGTTCACAGAAGAAATCAAAGCTACTGCTTGTTACTCAGAAGATCGGCACAGAGCAGGGGTCATCCGTCCCAACCATTGTCCCTGAGCTGCTAGCTTCCCCGCAGAGCAGGCTGTTCTCTTAGGTTTGGAGGGCAACCAATAAGGGAAAGATTTTTTTAAAAAAAACCATAATTCTTATAATTTTATTGAGATAAAATTTACAAAGTATATCATCATCATTTAGAAAAAATTATACGCTTTATTACAAAAAATGTTTGCCAATAAAAAAATATCACATATCAAAATTAACCAGACCCAGAGTCTATATGTCTCAACAGACTTCCATACAGTAACAGCAGCTCTCCAGAACGGAAACTGTGGAGTTTCACGTTGGATTTTTATACTCTTATTATCGAATACATTTGTGTATACTTTTTGGTTAAAATATTTTAATGAATAAATATGACTTTTAAAAGCATGCATACTTGTGTGGTGCCAAGTGATATGTGCATGCATTGTGCAATGTCTAAATCAGATTCAGGACAACTTTCTCCTGGCTGGGAATATAGACACGATGGTACAGTGCCTCATATACATTCCAGATTTGATTCCTAGAACAATAATAAATAATATTAATAACAGGACAACATAGTCTTTAAAAGTTTTCAATTACTTATGGTAAAAATCATTTAAGAATATGATATACATACATGCACATATATGTATATGATATGTGTATATGTGTATATATTATACACACTGAAATAATACCACAATTTTACAAAAAAAAAAAAACAGCTAATGCCTAGAAAGTTCTGGGTTCAGAGAAGAGACTTTAAAAAAAAAATCTTTAAAAACAAGTTAGCACAGTTTTGTAAAATACTCTCTCTTACATCCGTTGAAAGCCACGCAGCCACTGCACATAAACCCTTGCTTGTGGTAAGGTCCTGGGTCAGTATCCCTCAACCTCCACAGCTGAAAGGAAAAGAGAAGGGCTGTGAGGAGCTTGAAGGACCATGCCCCTTTCTGCCTGAAGTATCTGTACATTCCCAGGGATGAGGCTCTGACAGGCAGGGTGTTGCTGGTTACAGGATAGGAATTCTATTTGGGTTTTTGGGGGTTTATCCTGATGTATATTATGGCTCAAGTTTCATTCTCAACAAATTAACCAGGGAAATGAGCCTTCAAAATGAGGGGACAGTGACTCACACATTTCCCAAACATCACTCGACTGGCGGTGAGTTAGCAGCGAGTCACTCTGACTTCTTGTGATAAAGCAGGCTGCCTTCATTCTTAGTTGCTGCACACTGATCCAGGGCCTCTGAGATCTGAGTTCCCCCATTGAAGAGCCCCTAAAGCCAGTGTTTATCAGGGACTTATATGGCTCTTCATATGGTGTAATTTCTGTTGATGCAGTTATAAGTGATGTTAAATGTTTGGGGTCACCTGGGGTTTCTCCAGACACCATGAGCCATTTTTAAAAGTCAAGGAGAGCTGCCTTGGCAGATAGGAAAGATAGCTCTTTCCTAGGCAATTTGGGGTGAGGAAGTGAGCCACGGTGGAGGAACACCACTGTCATTTATAACTCTGTCCACCAACTCTGGAATCTGTGGTTTGGTCCCTCTGCCACCATCCCTGTAACAACATGAAAGTCGGCTTTTCTTCCCCTGGTCACCCACGGCTCCACTTCCTTCCAAACAGATCTTAGGCGAGGAAGTAAGAGACTATGAGAGGATTGGTGTGAAATAAATAAGGTTGAGTCTTTTTTCTCAGATTTCTAAGTTGGAACTCAGCAAAACAAGGCTTGCTGGCAGGGGCGGTAGCATGTCAGCTAAGTATAGACTGGAGGCAGGTACATCTGACAACCTCTGATATCTTTAAATGTCAAATTCACCACACATCACAGATGGCATCGTGCCTGGGCATCGAACCCCCTTTAAAATACACTTCATGTAAATACATTTTTTGTGAAACCACAAGCTGTGTCTCTCAGTTTTGCTTTCAGCTGGCTTTGATAAAGAGATTGGTTGGCACCCTACAGCTAATTAAGCCCCAGCTTTCCAGCTCTCATCAATGAAAGGGCTAGGTGACTCTCAGAAGCACGCTCCACTCTCCAGGGTCCAGGGACATTCACAGTGCCTTTGACTTGGGGTAACAGATCCACCCTTCAGCTTAGCCATGCTCTTGCGTTTACCACCAGAACCATTCTGTTTTCTATGCAGATGCACAGTGAGAGGCACCAGTGAGCTGGGTCAGGGGCAGGCTGCAGGAGTATAAGGTGCCTTTCCTTATAAATTAATCTTACATGTATTTCAAATTCCTGCTTGTTATGTAGTTAATGTTTCACTGAAAATCAATTTTATTTTCTTCTCTGTAGAAAAAAAACAAAACAAACAGTGCAGTGCTTTGAGACCCTACCTCCCAGGATAAGCATCCTGACTCGGGGGCTTTTCTGACATTTGTCTAGTCTGGCTCCTGTCTCTCAGTTGCAGCTATTTATAGACTTTTATTTTTAAAAATCTCATAAAAAAAGAAAGAAAGAACAAAACAAAGAAAGAAAGAGTATAATATCTATACCCAACTCTATATCTGAGCCAGTCTAACCTCTAAACACACATTGTTTTAGCAAAATTATTGTCATCATTTTATAAATGATAACTTGACGTCAAACAAAAGGGTAAACGTAAGGGAAAACTACATTTTATTTATACACATGGATGTCTTTAAACAAAACAAAGTTTAAAAAGTTTTGGTGTTAACAAGTTCAAGTTGTGTGTGTGGAAAAAATATCAAGAAGCCAGCTAGGTTACGTGTCAAATAATTGTGCTAAAACGTTAATTTTTGATACAGGGGAGCTTTTATGTTTATATATACTTTCCAAAAAATGGGATCTTTTTTTTTTAAAGATAAAATCTTGACCATTTATTCAGGAAGAGCTCGGGGCTGTGTAACCACCCTGCTCTTAAGAAATTCCCGGGTCACAAGCACAGTGGAGTGTGAACTTGAGCTTTTCTGTTGTGGTGAAGCAGGGTGACAAGGACCGAGGTTCTGAAGAAAAGCCTTCAAACCCATGTCATGCTGTGCTTTTTTTCCAGATGACTAAAACCATCATCATTTCCCAAGTCTCACACGGGGCGGTGGGCTGGGTGTGGTTTTACAGAGGGCGGTAGGTGCTCCTGGCAGGCTTCTTCTGAGTTTGAGCGCCCAGTTTTGCTAAGTGAGGACAGGGAGGGTATTCTAAAGTCAAATTCTCACCAGATACTCCCCCAAAATGACAAATGCCAGTGCCCTCTTTTGTCTTGAAATTCCCTGTCACTTGTAAACTACAGCATTGTTTAAAGTTCCTCTGTCTGTCTTTTGTTCATCGATGGTGTCTTCCACGAGGCAGACGGCTTGCTTGGTGGGACGCAGTCTCAAAAGGGCTGAGAGAACTAGAGCAAGAAGTGTTTCTGAATTTCAGGCAGGTTGCTAAACATCTCTCATGAATGGAAGATATTAGCTCACTGGTGTTCGCATCCGTTCCACATCACCAGAAGCAGTGTCGACCTGTCACTGGGAATCTTTTAGCTCGATCACAAATAAAAATTCCTTCTGCTAAGCATTCTGACAATCTCTTTGTGCAGCCATCCTCCTGAGTATTTTGCTGTTTGGTTTGGGACCTCCTCTGTTTATTTCTGGGTGGCTGTTTGTGCAGAAATTGACTTTCTAAAGAAACAACGACTCCTTAGACTCTGTGGGTGTTTCCTCTCTTTGCTACTAAAAGAAATTTCAAATGTGAACAGGTTGTGCCTAGGCACAAGGGACAAGAATCCACCAATTCCTAGATTGTCTGAGGTCAGGGAAGCACTGTGGTGTTTCTGTGGGTTTTTTTTTTTTTCAAAGTGTTCCTCAATTTAACTATCCAGAACAACGAGCAGCATCTTTGTCTGAAATAGATGTGTAAACCTGAATTTTTCTGAACACAAATAACAAAGATAAATACTTGCAGAATTGCCTGGAAACCCGAGAGTGATGTGCAGGCTGCAGTGAACGGTTCTGTCTCTCTGTAGACAATTGTTTGGGCTTTGAAGAACTCATTAATTCGATTGTAAGCGCCTCAGTGTTATCAGGAAAGTAGCTGTAGAAAATAGTTTCAGAATGTGTCATTTTCTCCTTGGTTTAATCTGAGGCAGTGTGTGGGCATGCTGGTATTTTAAAGGGCTAAAAATGTACACACTGCTGTGCCTTCAGACCTGAGGGACGGCGACAAGCAGGGCTTCCTGAACTCACATTCTGCTCGCCTTCCAAGCCATTCCTGAGTCTTTAGGAAAGGGTCCTCTGCTGTCTGTCGGTATCTTGTAGTGATACACAGAACAACAGCAACAACCACAACAAAAACAACAAGACAGAAAGAAAAGCCAGGCCAGCTTTCTTTCCATCGGGTCCTGATCTTAATATTTAACTTCTCATCGTATAAAGCCTTGCATTTTCATTTTATCTAGGTGCCATTCTTTATTTGTTTTTAATGAAATGATTTGTGGTGTAAGACTGCCGTTTGGTTTCAATATTAATATATTGCTTGAACTCCGTGGGCGTCGCTTATTTTCAGTAGTAAATAACAGCTTAACTGGTGATTTTTTTTTCATTATTATTTTTCTTTTTACCTCGGTTTAATTCATTTGACTCCCAGGGAGTCTCATCTGCATTTTCAAGCTTTATCTGGTTTCTGTAATTTTTTGTAAATTAATAATGATACAGCATGTCATTAAATGAGGCAGTCTTAGTGTCTCAGCGTGGTTAGACAGGAGAATGTCTCCTGGCTGGTTTCAAAAATCCAATCAGCAGGTTAATCATTAATGATTCCCCCCCACACACACACACACCACACACACACACACACACACACACACAAGGCTGACTAGATTGTTTCAGAATATGAATTTACTAGAGTTCTGTTTTAAAAAATATACACCATTGTTCTCATCTATGAATCTTTCACCTTAAAAGGGGTTCATTGGGTGCAAACGAAGTACCCTTTCTGTTTGCATTGTGGCTTCTTCATTTTCTCATTGACTGTAATTGGTAGCAAAAATGTTGAAAACAGTTTGGGAACAAAATGTCTGCTTACACCATGACAAAATTGGCCACAATTTGCCGATTGGGTTGATAACAAAAGCCCGCAACACAAAATAGGTAGAAAAACAGTTTGTTCGGTGATGTGAGACCACTGGAGAGTTCCTTTTGCAGGTTTCTCTCTCTTTTTTTTTATTCTGCTGTTTATGTTGTGATGGAAATACACGCAGAGGAGTCTCTGCGCTCCCTCCCGGCCTCATTAACCACTTCACTGTCTGGTTTCTCTTCAAACTTCAGAGAACAACCTGCTCACCTGGTATCTGAAACAGGTTTTGGTTAAAAGCACCTGAACTTCTGCATTTCATCCAGGTTCCTGCTCTGAAAAGTCTCCAAGCTCACGGGTTTGATCTTTGAAAGGAGAATTTAAATTACACTCCCCACCTAAGTTTTCTATACAGAATTATACGATGGTTGAATTTTCACTTCTGAAAGTATTAAACAAACAATTACAGCTTTAAAAAAGTTTCTACCTGACCATACACTAGACAAAAAATAAAAAAATTAAAAATTAACAATTAAAAGTACAAAGCCTCATGTTTGGACAAACTGAGAACAAACATGTTTTACATGAGGCAATACTTTACCTTCTTCAAACGATAGAACCGAGTTAAACATATTCTCCCCCTAAGCTGTTGTTTTGACTTCCCATGTCTATGTGTGTGTGTGAGTGTGTGTGTGTGTGTGAATGTGTGAGTGAGTGTGTGTAAGAGTGTGTGTGTGTGTGTGTGTGTGTGTGTGTGAATGTGTGTGTGAGTGTATGTCTACACATAGATGTGAGGATCTTCTTTTTTTCCATTTCAAGAAACTCAGACACTCCAGGACAATAGTTAGGATGAGGCCTCTGCTGATCTGATCTTTGTTTTCACAAATAAATACAAACAACTCAAACTGAAACCCGATGGCTTTGCTGATAATACATTAGCAGCCGCGGGGAAATTTTCTTCATTTCAATGCTCTTTCACAACCCACATTCAGTTTCGGTAGGAAAATTATTAACCTTTTCAGCAGCTAAAAGAGGGGTGTACAATAGACAACTGGGTATGACTTTAAGCCTTTGGTTCTATTTTTAAGATTTGGGTATACAAAACCCCTTTTTCTTTCTTGCTTCCCGCCTTCCTTTGAGTAATTGCTTTCTTCCACAGTTACATAATTAGTCGCTGCGTTTCAACCAGTTGCTCATGTTACACTATTGACTTTTATTGCTGGGCGGAGGATTCCTAATGCTTGCTCTTCTACTATTTGCTGTGACCTGGAGGAAACTTGGACTTGGGTCTGTTTGTCTCTTCTCTATTCCTCCCATGTAGGGTATAAGCACACACCTCCTTGATGTTTTTCAAAATCCAGTCAGGCCACATTTCACAGAGGGCACCTGGTTTGCTCTCAGAAGGCAGCCCCCTCCCTCCTTCCTGCCTCAGGTAGCCTCAAGGTGGTGTCTGTGATGCTAAAGGAGGGCTGGATTGGCTTGCTCTTCTGCAGGTCTGCGTAGCCCAGGGGGCCCGGGCTGGCAGGCTTTCTCCAGACACTGCAGTTGTGCAGGGGTGTATGCGCGGGTGGGGATAGGGGACTTTGTGGTCAGGATCTTGCAAGTCTTGATTCTTCACCTGAAACACACAAAAGGTCAGAACCTGGAGCAGAGAGGCCGGACTTACAGAGTTCTGTTCCCCAGCCTAGGGTGCTCACACCCTAGGGAAGGCTGTGTGTGAAAACTCGGTTCTACTGTCATCTAACCAGCCTGTGTTTCATGTACTCCCAGTCATCTTGTTGGCGTTGTAAGTCCCCCCAGGTCCCAAGTACTCTTGCCTATGCCCCCAAATCTGCAAAGGTAACCATGGAAACTGAGGGACCAATATCTTACCTGCAGCATGTACCTACAATTTTCTTTCTTCCTCTCTTTCTTTCTACTTTTTCTTTCTTCCTTCCTTCCCTTCTTTTTCTTCTTTGCCTCGTTCTTTATTTTCTTCTACTTCCTGTACAAGGTTGAGCTTTGGGTTGTTGTTATTGTTGTTCAACAATTCTCTTCAGCCTACGTTTTTGGCCTGCCCTTCTGTGCTTCCTACCTGTCTCAGTATGAGTACTTTGTTCTGCCTGGTACCTCTGCTCTGACACTTCAAATGACCAGACTAAGAGGTGTGTGACTTTGTATCTACCCTCCTTCCTAGGGTGACAGTAATGTGTTTGGAGCTGATGGCCTGACTCTGTTCTTATTGAAATGAAATGCCAAGAGTCTTCAGGGTCCCCTATTCTCAGTAGGTCTATGCAGACTGGGGAAAGGAGGCAGTGATGGGTGTCTTGGCTGGTCAAACAGTTTGATATAGGAGATTTGAGATTTGATCCTGGATTTGAGAGGCCTCCAGCTCAGGTCTGTGCTGTGCAGATGCCCAATATCAAAAGCAGAAGATGGAGGCTCTTCTCTCAACAGTCTCCTCAAACCTTGGAAGCCTTCTGAGTTCTCCACTTTTCCTGCCCACCGTGAATTATATGGAAGCTTTCAACCCCCTAAGGCAGAGCCTGGGTCCCTCCCAGAGCTGCTCCAACACACCCACCCAGCTTCTCTCCTCGACCACTGACTGAGTACAGCATCCCATCTGTCCATGACTGAGTACAGCATCCCATCATCTGTCCATGACTGAGTACAGCATCCCATCTGTCCATGACTGAGTACAGCATCCCATCATCTGTCCATGACTGAGTACAGCATCCCATCGGTCCATGACTGAGTACAGCATCCCATCATCTGTCCATGACTGAGTACAGCATCCCATCTGTCCATGAGATAGATGTGTATTCTTCACCCAAGCCTGGCATCTGCCCTCTCAGAAAGATTTCTGGGAAGGCCCATCCACTGGGTGGCTTGAGAATAGTTACTGAAACCAGACACTGATAGTTGACCAAGTGTGGCCAGTAGGGTCGGTGGAGACTACACTAGTGTTCAAGACTGTCACTTGGAGCAAGCCATCACTTGCCACTGTTGGCCCTTGCATTTCTATTTCTATTTCTGGGTGCTGTGAGGACAACCCAGGTTTTATCCTTAGAGTTTCCAAATCAGAAGACAAAGGGGGAAGCTTGAGGGTTTGCATATCTAGTGCATCCTCAGGTGATTTCATGCTGCTGTAGAGAGAATGGCCTGGTCCAGAGACCTGTGTGCACTGAGAACTGTGTCCAGGGCCAGAGGCCACTGGCTTGCTTGAAGGATGGTGACTCTAGGTTGTTGCGGTTTGTCTTGAAGGCTGAGGTCCTTCTCACCCAACCTTGGAGGTGACTGCTGCTTTTCAAAGACCCTTTGAATTTCTTAGTGACCATGGGACTGTCTGTAACTTTGTCCTCTCACAAGGCCGGTCAGACTGTATAAATCTGTAAAAGTATCCAGGAGGTTTTGTTCTTTGAAAAAAATTGTAACGAGCAAAGCTGGAGAAGGAAGTCGAAGGGAAGGATGCGGAAAGATGAGACCAGAAGATAACCTGGGAGACCAGATCTTTACCTTTGTGGATCCTTTGCCCATTTTTACCTTTAGTGTACTCTGAGGCAGTCCTTAGTGGTACCCAAGGACTACTAAAAGATGAGCCCATTTATGAGATCCTTGAGGCTCTGGTATTGAATTTTCCATGAGCATCTGGCATCAGAATGTGATGACCAGGATGCTGGGTGGGAACCTGGGTATGACCGTCAAGCTCCACCTCTAGATTTGGGGATCCCTGTGCTTTTGGCTCTGCCTGCTTGGTAAGAGATGGCCTTCACACATCCTTCTGAGAGGATGGATGCCGGCTTGGGTGAAAACCACACATCTGGACACTCCGGCAGATGGGATGCTGTACTCAGTAGTAGATGAGAGAAGCTGGGTGAGTTGGAACAGCTCTGGGAGAGACTCAGACTCTACCTTAGGGCATTGAAAGTCTTCATACATAGTCATTTTCTGAGCCAGGAGCATTCTGTAGAAGCTGAGTCACACCACCCAAGCCCCCAAAGGCTCTAAATAGAGATATGTGGTTGTAGCTCTGGACAGAGAAACCTTGGTGAGAGACAAGCTGGGGACATTGAGGGCTCATGCCTCATTCTCTGTATGGACATCTCTCACCTCTAGCCTGAACTACATTTCTGTTTCCTAATGAGCACTTGTCTTCAGTATGGTATGTGTGGGTCCCAGGCTGTTCATAACGTCTTAGGGAAAATAAAATTGTGTATCCATAGTGAGGATGGGGAGTTGCTAATAGTGAATAACAAAGATCCACAAGAAGAGCAAAGCTCACCAAAGCAGAGACCAGCTTGGCCCTACATGTGACCAGGTGTCCCTTCAGGCTCAACCCAGTACTGGGGAGGAATGGGTGGTCTCCACCACTTTCAGTGTCCACTTGGTTATGGAAGACGTCCTTCAGAATTACTGAGAATTGGGAACAAACTTCTTATAGTCTCCAAATAGACTAGCCTGGGTTTCTCCAGTGAAAGCTAGGTAGGCATCCAATATGGGGTTCACAGGAATTAGTTTCATCCATGCAAAAGCTCCCAGGCCAGCTTATTCAGGTTCTGCAGTGGTAAGCTGGACTTACCACTAGCTTTGGCCACTAGCCCATGGGAACTAGGTGGGAAAGACCCAAGTCTTAGTCCACTTGTGCCCCGTCTGGTGTGACCTTGGAAAGGGTGTCCACTTCCTCCTTCTATGGCCTGGCCTGCTGTGTCTATAAGGTCCTATTCCCTCTCTGCGATTTCAGTACCCACTTGGCTGGGTGTGCCATATTGTAACTGCTTGAGCTATTCCATTTGACTCTTGCATCCCACTAAGAAGAGGCAGACTGGTGAGGACAGGGCAGTCGGCTATCTATCTATGCTTCATGGGTAGAACTAGAGGAAGCCAGTTTCTCCTTCCACCCATGTCAGCCACTGGTGCGTCACCCAGTTCCTGTTTCTCTTTGCCCACCCAGGAAGGCGCTGCAGATGAAATCCTGGGCCAGATGGCGGATACTGTGAGCCTGGTCAGAAAATGCTGGCTCACAGGACACAAAACGGGAAGCTGGTTTTCCCAAGAGATTCATGGGTGGGGTTAGGGGGTGGGGAGGGGATGCTGTTCCCCTGACTGTGTAGGTGTCACACAGACAGGTTCCTCAGCTTCCAGAAACTTCCCCACTGCCACTGACAATAGGGGCCTTTTAAAGAATAACAAAGGCACTAAATTACCACAGTTGCTGCTGTCAAGAGCCTGGACCCTCTAGGAAGCTTTGTTTTTCAGAGAGGGTCCTTAAAAGCAGCTCAGCTAGAGCTCAATGGCTGGGCAATTTGCCCTCCTTCCTAACTCCACGCAGCAACAACACTCATGTCGGGAAACACACAATACACCCGTCTGAGCAACTTTGCATATTTCCTCTTTCTCGTATCCTTTGTACATTATGCATTGTGAAGGGATCTCTTGGGGACAGATGGAGCTATTCCAAAAATCATGCAATTCCGTGCTCCGAGGTTGCAGAAAAATGTGGGTCATTAACAAAAGGCCGTGGACAGTGCAAAGTTCTCTGGAGCTCAGGGTGAACCCAGGCTGGTATCCCACGGAGGGCACAGGGAGATGTCCCAGGAAGTTTTGAGTGGTACTGCCTTCTCAGCTGTCAGCAGTGTTGTTCAGAGTCACAGCTGGAAACAGTGGCCAGCTTAGATTTAACCTTGTTCCCATGGGAGCATTGTCTTCAACCATCTCATGGAAAAACTGCTCCAGTGTGTGTGTGCGTGTGTGTGTGTGTGTGTGTGTGTGTGTGTAGCAGATTTGAGTGCAGAGCAGGCTCTGTGGATCTACAGCATGCCTTTTGAGGGCACGGCACCATCTGCCTCTCTCTACCTGCTCTGCCTTTGGAAATATCCTTTCACTTGTTTGGGAGAGCTGAGGATGTGATCTGCAGACAGGGGTGCACCAAGGGAGGCTGACCACAAGGGCCTTGCGTAGCAGTGCAGTTATGACTAGAACTACAGACTTTCTGGAACTTCTGTCAGCCATATACTGTCCTTGCAACCTCTGCTTGGTTGTGGGTGTGGAGGGGCTTGTCTTATTATTATTTTTTCTCCTTCTCTCCTATAGAGGCTACTTGGAACAAATTCAAGTAAGCCCACAGTTATCTTCAGAGTCTCAGATAGGAGCGGTGTTGAGGGGCCCTGCACCTTGTGAATTGGAGTTCCCTTGAGGTTGCTTTGGGTCCTTGGAGGCAGGAGCTCAAGACATTACCTGGGGTATCTTCTAAGTCTTGTGTGAATCTCTAGTAAAAATCAAGAACACAGAAGTAGAATCTGATAGCTTACTGGGCATCAGACCCCATGGGGAAGTCACAACAGGGTGACCCCAAACAAAACAGTGGAATTCTGGGAACGTTTGCCTTTCTGCTCTCCCCTGAATGGCTTTTAAAGGGTTGCCACAGCTCACGACCACGGTTGGATTTTGGATATCACTATGAGAATAGTTGTGTTGCTGATTTGATCCCCTGCTCACAGTAGTGTTTTTGATCTGTCTCCCTTCTCGGTTTCCATGTGCTAGAGTGACTGTCACAGTGCGGTTGGCAGTGACCTATGTTTTTCTTGCATATTTTTGTTTCAGAATAACTGGGAGCTGAAACAGGAAGCCCCATGACACAGTTGATCGAAAATGACACAGACACAAAAAAATCAGGACATGCCCCCAGCAGCACCCCTACCTGCTGCCTGCTGATCACGGCTGGGAGGCCCGTCCAGGGTTCCCGCCCGGGAATGGACTCTTAACTACTCAGTGCTCACAGGTGCTGGGCCTGCAGAGCTTGTGGATGCTCTCTTACAGCTGGTTTGTTATCTTTTAATCAATCAACTAATTAATCTATTACTTTATTTATTGGCCCTCCCTCATGTCTTGATCCTTTCTTCATTAAAAGCAAAAGGAAAGAAAATGCAATTGTCTGTTTCTTAGCTAATCCAGAAATGCCAATTTAAAGGGCTCTAAACTTGAACATCAGGCAACTTTCTCCAAGGCACTTGTCAAGATTATCATAACTGCACACAGGGCATCTTTAAAAGTGTGTGGAGCTGGAATCTCATCACTCAACCATGTTTATCCTATGTTTTATACCTTTCTAGAAGATCTTGCAAGATAATCTCTCTAGAGTCACTGTTGGCAGGCTGGCAGTGGAGAACCCTGAGATCTGTGTGGACATGCCTTCTCAGCATAGCTGGTAACTCACCTAGAGATCACTCTTAACTTTAAGCTTCAGTTGGAAACCCCAACTTTCTCTCTTTCCCCCTGTCTACCCCCACATAAATCACTGATTTGTAGATTTGATCTATAATAGTTTCTTTGGGGTCTACTGTGTACCATGTTCTGTTGGCAAGGTAGCCTCCGCACCCACCTCCTGGGCATGCTTGGCTCAAGAAGTGAAGAACGGGGAGGTCATGTGTATATCAAGGGTATTTCATTCCGATGTCCTGATTTCTCAAATCCACTCCTCAATTCTGAGATCCTGGGACTGGCACTTGAATATCCTCTGAAATGGTTAAATAGCCAGTCATTCTTTCAACAGAGTCCTCTTTCACATCCCCCAACTGTGAGCTGAACAAATTTACCATCCTAGGAATGTAGCCAAAGAGCCCATTTGTAGTCCCCTTCCCAGAGTCTATTGGTTTTCACTTCTGAGCTTAGCAGAAATCCAAGAATAACTCAGTGGCTGTGTCCACGGCTTTGTACTTCTCTACATCAGTCTGCTAATTGGTCATGGGGGTTGTCACAGAGGCTCTGGGTGAGTGACCAATGGATATTGTCCAGCCCTCTCCCAAATGTTCAGACTCTGGAAGGCTCTCCTGAACACCAAGTCCTGAGGCACCCTCACCCTTGCCAGTTGTCTCTCTTATTTTCTACATTGGGATTGACTAACATTTGAAGTGACCGGCATCGTTGTTTATTTATTGTCTGTGGGTCTCACTGTCCCCGCCCCTCAGTTTCCTCTTTAAGAGGCAAACATGCTGTCTCATCACCAAGCCTGTCTACAGCATCTGGCACTCTACAGCAGACATGCTGCCTAGGTCTGTCATATCTTTGCTTCTCAGTAACAGGCACATCTGTATTGTAACCACGCGGTGAGGATAAGCTTCTACCTCTGCAGCTAGATGCTGGGACAGGAGGATGAGGATCTAGGCCATCCTCCAGCCTGCTGCTCAGCCAGAGGGGTGGGTCACAAGCCCTCCCCCACTGTCATAACCACGTGCTCATCAGACCCAACTTTCTCCTTGCTAATCTTGTCAAGTCCACGTTTATTTGACTATATTCCTAGAAGATCAAAAAACCATTGAGTTGTTGAAGAAGTAAGTCTTCGGTGGGGTGTCTCCTGGAGGAGCTTTCCTCAAAAGAGCACCCTGGGACTGTTTTTCCTATCGCCTGGGCTCAAACAGAGAGGAAGCAATTGGAGAGGTCACACAGGGAGCAGAGATGATGGTCCAGAGCATGATTAATAGCTTAGTGACAGACATAGGCTTGTGTGTGTGCCCTGCAGAGGCTCACGGAGGTCTCTCTGGGCATACCCCTATCCTAGCTCAAGAGTTTCCATCAGCAGCAGTAAGCATGTCTCTCCCAGATAGCCTTCCCTGTTCTGTGTCCTCAAGCAGAGCACAGCCTACAGCTCATGGCCTCTCCTCTACTCTGTAGGGTGTTTATGGTAACAACAGCAATAAAGAAAGTCTCAGGCTTCAGGAAGTATGCATACAGCATTGACTAGATAATTCACTCATAAGGATAATTTTTAAAAAGTAAAATAGAATTGGCTATATAGTTTTAGTTTTAGTTTTTGCCACTGAGGCAAAATTTTGACCCTGACCAGAGAGAGCAATTATTCACAAATTATATATAAAAACAACAACAACCAAAAAAACTTCAACATCCAGGACTCATCTGGACACAAACCATCAGAATTTGGAAGTAGGAAACATGTGAAATAAACGCTGGTATTTTAAATGTTTTATTGTTTTGTGTACTTAAGGTTTTGTTGTTATTGTTGTTGCTTTTTGTTTTGTTTTGTTTGCCTTCGTGTATGTCTGTGTACCATGTGTGTGCCTGGTGTCCAATGAGATCAGAGAGGATGTGGGACCAGAGTTAGACACAGTTGTGACTCACCATGTGTGTGCTGGGAATCGAACCTGGGTCCTCTGGCAGAGAAACAAGTGTTCTAGCCACTGAGCCAACTCTCTGCCCTCCACACACATTTTTTTAACAGGTAGCCAAGACTAAGCAGCACTGGTCCAGGACCACCTTCTCTGCTACCGTATCCTTCAGCCAACGTGGCTACTGGACATCTAATGCAATGGAGGATCTGATTTTTAGTTTTTTAAACCTAAGTGTCTCCTGTAGCTGCAGCTGTCGTATTAAACAATACAGAAGAAAGATATGTATCTATGTACACACACACACACACACACACACACACACACACCATGAACAGGCAGTTTCATCAGAAGTATAGGAGCTGGTCTGGCACATGGGAGCAGTGAGTTCTCTTAGCTATAAGGGAAATTCTGGCTGTCACATAAGGTGTTTGAGCTAGATCGCTGCCTGTTAACTTTGCAAAGGACTACCCTCCTGCCTCAAGCACCTATCTATATTTTGAGCCAGGTCTTGGGCAGCAGCAAAGGAAATATTCCCTATACTAGATGATTGAAAATAACCTAAAATATTTTGCAAAAAGTCCAAAGCCAGTGGAGAGGAGCCTTCTGAGCCTTACATGGGTATTTATTGTAATCTAAAAATTTAAGAAAATTGAGAGGAGAGAGATGGGAGTGCCACTACAAGGACTTATAGCTTTTGAAATAGGCTCAGGTGGGGTTCAAAGACCATCTAGGTTCCATTCTTAGACCCCACATGGTGACTCATAACCATCTTCGTTAATTGGGTTTGATGCCCCCTTCTGGCCTCTGTAGGTACTGCACTCACCTTATGTACATATATACACATGCAGCCAAACACCTATACAAAGAAATTTTACTTTTTTAAATTTTAAAACAATAGACTCAGGAAGAGGGCTGAGCCAGCTCTACCAGTGTGGGGTTTGAGATGAAGAGACCGGAGCCAAAGCTGAATCATTTTCTTCTTATCACTGAGACTGTCAGATTTCTTTCTTTCTATCTTTTTTTCAAGTTGGAGGGAAAGCACCTTAGACAGAAAATAATACTATTTTGAATTTCAGAGCTTTCCCTTTTCGAGCACTGTATCATCTTGGGTTTATTTTGCTCTCACATTGGGGCCCTTGGACCCGCAGGGGAGGAATTGAGAGCGCTGCTTGCTTCTCAGACGGACTTGCCTGAAAGGAGTTTTAAGGATTAGAAGGTGAAGGTTAAGGCTTTCACATCCTTGGCCACACTTATATCCTCAGTGTCATAACTGAGAGAAGATGTGCAGAGGTTTTTTTTAAAAGCCCCTACAGTAGGTTGTATAACCAGCCTCCCCGGACTGTGCTGTGCCTCACCTTGATCTTCTCACCCTTAGCCCTTGAACCTGGGGACGTTTCTTCCTTGTGTGACCTGCAAGTTTAATAAATATGACTTCTGTGTCTCCTTGCAAGCTATTTTTAAAAAGATAGATGGGTTAAAACACAGGCAAGAGCCATGCTGTTCTCAGAGAGGGGCATGGCTCTTGGGGACATTCTGGGGTCCAACCTCAGGCTAATGCTGTCACCATTCAGCCTCCCAGTGGGTAGAAGAGCAGTCATTCCAGACCACACTTGACCGTGGAAGGAACACTAAAGAATCTGAGGTCTCCTGAGTGGCCTGGACAACAGGTCACAGGTGCACCAGGAGGTCATGAATCGGTCTTCTCTGGGTGACTGTGAATCCTAGACTCACTGTCATTGAGCCCACCTGGGACCATACATAGATAGGCCAGGAGGAGAGGTTTTCAAATGCTTTACTGAAAGTAAGACACACTTTCTGGGGCATTCCCCTAATCGCCTGTGCTGGTGAAGCTCGTCAAAACAGGAAATGAGGTTAGCATGGAATGACTTTCTCTCAGAGAACTTGTGTTGCCTCCCAGAGACCACCACGTTCTTCCCAAAAGCTCGTGGTCCTGTTTAACACCTTGCCAGGGCTTTCCTTGAAATGGGCGAGTGTCTGGTTTTCTGCAGGCTTTCGGAACGGGTTGCTTTGGGAAACGCTTGTTCCCAGCCTTTGGACTCCTTCCCCTGACTCTCATATTAGCATCTCTGAAGTGTTTGCAGGTTGGCGTGAAGCTCGATCTGCATATATGCCAACCACAGCAAGACTCTGTGGTTAAGCCAAGGACTCTGCACACTTCCGAGATGGGAGGCTTCACCGGTGCCATGGGCTGTGGGCAGCTCCTTCCAAGCCATGGCTCTTTGATCCCATGCTTTCGCAAAGATGCCAGGAAGAGAAGGCAACCCAAGGAGTGGAAACCTCCATGGGAACAATGGAGGGGGGCATTTAAAGGCAGAAGGAACTAGCCTGGCTCCTTTCAAGTAAAGCACACCGAGTACTTTGATGAAGCTGTCAAGAGTGATGAAGGGCTCACAGACTTGGCAGGATCTCCTTGGTTATCTTTGCTGAGGTCTTCTGGCAAAGGGCTCTAGTTGAACTCTCTAGAAGCACACATCTCTTTCCTGAGAGTAAAGGACATTTGAGGTCAGTTTGCTTTTATGTAGTTGAGGGAAAGTGAGCTCTTGGCTCACAGTGACTAAGACCATAGACTAAGTCCAAATGCCAGACTTGATTTACCTCTTGGTGTCTACCCACCACACTCTCTGGGGTTCACACTTCTGTAATCATGGGCATGTTTTGTTTTGCTTTATAGATATATACTTGACTTAGCAGAATCTCAAAAGCCAGCCCAAGTTCAAGGCTGAAACTCCATTTTCCTTCAGGCCGGAGGCCCTGTGCATATGTGTCAGTTTGAGTGTCTGAGTCGAAGGATTTGTAAACAGTCACCTTTCTAATAATCAACCCAACTATCAAGACTCCAGTTAGTTCTTTTCTTGTGGGTTCCAGCACTATTTCAGAGTCTCTGAAGGTAGCGTAATTATCTTTATTTAGGTTAAGGAAACTGAGTTTTAGCAAGAATCAGTTTACCTCCTGTAACAGGATAGTGTACCTTGGTTTAAACTCCAAAGTATCTGGGCTCACAGTAGCTGTCACCATGCAACCAATCCTCCAAAAGGCCTTTGTATGGTCAATGACATCCAGGCATAACTGAAGGGTCAATGACCTGTGCGGTCCTAGGCTCGACTTGTGCAGCCCTCTGCCTGAGTCAAATTGGTAGAGGTACCAGCGTTGACCACTGGCACCAGAATCAACCACTTCCGTAGTCTCCCAGGGTACTTTGAGAGCATGAAGGTCAGACTGAGTCAGTTAGCAAAGGGCAGCTCAGTTCTGCAGGGCTCTAGGCTGAGCAGTGGAGCGGGCTGTCAGACAGAGACTCCTGTGCCCCAGGCAGGCCTCTTCTCTCTTGGCTAGAGTGGGTAAAACTTTGAGAATTGGTGACAACACAGAGACGGGATGGACTGATTAAACTATGCAAACTCATTGCTGGTGTTTGAGGAGGGAAAGAGAAAGAAAAGCAAATTGTCAAAAAAAAATAATAATAATAGTCGTGGATCTGCAACATTCCTCCACACCAATCGCTATCCTGCCATTTTGGTCTTCTGGACCTTTCTAGATGTCCATGGTCCCCAGTTTGCTGAAGATGCCCTGTTTGTGCCAATTAGAAACCAACATTCCTTAATTAGTCACTGCACAGTTCACGCATGCTCAGTAACTCAGAGAGGTTCTGGTCTGGGTAGGGCTGACGTAGGCTGGCACAGGCTTCCTCAAACCTTGTTTCTTATTTTATCTACAGGTTACTTTACAAACAGCAGCCCCTTATACCCCTTTGTCTCTTTAAGAAGGAAGTGGGTTACCTGGCAGCTTATCTGCCTCCTGCAGGGTTGCCTCAGCAGAAGCAAAGCCAACTTTGAGGCATGAGAATGAGTGTGCACACCTAAGTATGTGTGTTGGTGGGGAGATATGATCATATGAGTATCATGCATGTGTACATGAGACATAGGATGTGGTGCATATGATGATGTGAACTGAGTGTTTGTGGAATGGATGTCTATGGTGCATGTGTGGGTATGTGGTACATGTCTGGGGCATGTGTGTACCTGGGTGTATTTGCACACCCATGCCTGTGTTGGTGGGTGGGTCCACGGGTGGACATGTATATAGGTGACTGTGTGCCTACATGTGTGACACAGGTATAATGTGGATATAGGTATGTGATGTTCATATGTGTGGTATCTATACACTGTGTCTAAGTGGGTCTGGATTCTGTGGTACATGGTGTCTATAGTAGATATGTACATGCCTGGAGGATGTGTGCATTAGCTGTGTGCATGTGTGATGGATGTATGCAGTAGCTGTGTGCTGTGTGATGGTTTGTGTGCAGTAGCTGTGTGCCAGTGACAGCTATGTGCATGTGTGATGGATGTGTGCATTAGCTGTGTGCAGGTGATGGGTGTGTGTATGTGTGATGAATGTGTGTAGTATTGGTGCGGGATCCTTGCTATGCAAATCTACAAACTAGAGAAGATACTGCCTACCAACCACATTAGCGTAGGAGGACCTCTGTGCTTAAGTGTTAAAGTTCTGAGCAAAATACCTGACATCAAGGCTCACCATGGTAACCACTATTACTTACTTTAACTCACTAAATTATTTGTTTTGAAAACAATAAGTATAAATGGTAGGCACATGTCACCAATAAGTTCTTCTCTGGGAATTCCAAGGCCCTTAACCATGATATATGAACATCAGAAGAAAGAAGAAAGAAGAGGGGACCACATTCTCAGGAGAAAAAGAGAGATGCTGTCCTAGAGTGAGGCCTGCCTGGCCAAGCTGCTTCCCTGCCACAGGCAGGGATAAGGACAGCTCCTGCTCTACTGAACCATTTGCTTTAATGTAAATATTTTTGAAGTCTTTCTTTTCCTGAACCTTTAACCTTGCTGGTAAACAGGGCACATACAGTAAATGGATTATTTTCTGAGAACTAACTCTTGAGGAAATAGAAAGGGAAAAAGATTTTTGTTTTTTGGTTTTTTTTTTTTTTTAAATGAGCTACTTGTTAAGTCTCCTGCATACTTGAAACCTTCAGTATTCTTGACAGCTCTGCTTTCAGAGGGGTCACCAAAACCAAAAAGGCTTAATTTTAATTAATGGAAATCAAAATGATTAAAATGTATACATATACTCAATTAAAGGTAGCAACATTTATAGCAAAGGGTCTGAGGGGTAAATATCTGGAGGTCTCTGAGACAATAAAAACATAGCAATACACAGACAAAATTAAAAAGTAACAATCAGTTGTATCCCTTTTGCAGAAAAAGAGTAGGAAGAAATAAGCAGTGTTGTGCTGTAGGAACAGTATTGGGCTGTAGGAGCAGTGGACAGAAACTTCATTTCCTATTGGTTCTCTATGACCCTTGGTCATGGGGCTTGAGTCCTGTAAATTCTGAGCTTATGACTGAAGATAGGAGCAGATGGTAAGGCCCACGATTAGTGTCAAAACCATTACCCTCCTCTCTTTAAGTAGAGGCTGAAGGTGACTCTGGTGAGCTGAGCTAGAGTGTGAGATTGTTTTATGTAGACTTTCTTCACCTGTCCCATGCAATTTCACTGTTTTGTTTTGTTTTAATATACAATTTGTTGATTTTCAAGACTCACAGAGGTGCTGTGGAAACTCAAGACCCCAAATGTGCTTGTAATTGTTGGTAGGGGGAAGGAGCGCTTCATAAGCCAATTCGTGGTGAAGTCTTCCCTTCATTGTAGCGGTCAGCAAGAGCAATAGACACCTCTGGCGCTCACTCTCTCCTCGCCAGCTATACCACACTGTACTTGTGCCCACTCAGCACCTTGGCTTTTCAATAAATGTTCCTTTCAGAAGGTAAACGGAGAGTGTCGTGAATACATCTTTCAAGTCTTTGAAGGAAGCTGAGGACAAGATGAGTCACCCTACCTTGCTTAAAGATGGATTGAATTAAACTATGGGTGTATTCAAACAGGCAGATGGCCAGAAGTCTGCTGCTGACACTCATCTTCGCCCTCCTCCCGTTTCCCCCTGTCCGAATACATGAAAGATTCGGCTGCATTCTAAGTATGTGTGTGGCATTCTTATCTGATTGACCTCCTCCAAATCCCATCTTATCTCCGCTTGTAAATTATTAGCATCCCGGTCCCTGTTTTCCAGGCCCTGGAGCACACAAGCAAGAGTCTGCCCTGCAGGAAAACACAGCCACTGTGAGGCCTCTGGTCCTCTGCGCCTCACTTGGAGATAACGTCTGGAGTGCTCTGGCTTTGCTAGAAAGCAGTTCTGCACATTGCAACAACCAGGCTCCTCTTGCAGAGCGGATAGATAAGTGTTCACTCATTGCCCTTCCTGTGTCCTTTCATGATGACCTAGGATATCAGGCAATGCAAACGTTGTATTTGGAAATCTATGGTCCATAAAATACTTTTGCACTGGCTTGCAGGAAATGAGTTTGTTTAACAAGACAGCTCTAAATGTTAAGTTAGTTTGAAACAGATGGATGGGTATGGATGATTGCTGCCAATACCCCAGGCCCAAGGAAACCAGAGGGCAAGGTAGCCAGCGGGAGAGCTCCCTCCTGCCTGGCTTCGGGGATGTCTGTTCCAAGGGATGATGCAGAAGTACATGGGCTCCCATACTCATTGGCTTTGCATCCAAGAGAAGTAGCAGAAAAGCTCTTTGTGAAATATCCTAAAGGAGCCTCTTCCAGAAAGGACCTCATTCTCTGGGGTTCAGGGGAGCCGTTTACCTGTACTTGACAGACAGGTGAGGCTATTGTGGGAAACCTTGAAAAAAAAAGGGATCCCTGGTTTTTCTGAAGTCAGCAGCAATCGGTGCTCAGAACTGTCACCACAAGAGACCCAAAAGCAAAACAAGGGGAGTGGGGGCTTTTCTAGGAATTCCCTGTGCTCCTCGTGGCGTGGCAAGGTGACCAAGGTTCCTGGTTCACCATTAGACAGTGTAGAGGCTGCACGTTACAGAACCACCTGGGCCAAGCGAGGGTTGCTGTCAGAGTCAGCTGACTCCGATAAGGAAATCCCTTACAGGCAACTCCTAGTTGTAGCTGTGTGCCTCCCCCTCCTTCCACTGGGCGTGGAACAAGGAAGATCAAATGCACTGCGTGCTCTGCACACTGGAAATCGGGAACTTGATCACTGCCGGCTGATGATGTGTTTTGAAAAAAGAGTGGAGGAGAGGTGTTCTTTCCCCAAAAGTTCCCATCCACTGTTGAGTAAACACCATAAATCTACGGCGGGAGACAGGCTGCCTGCACTCCGATTACCTCTTGCTACACTTTTAGCTTCAACTTTTAATTCCCTGAACATGAACAACCTTGTATTCCAGCCCAGGTCTGATTAATGAGGCAAGTTCACCAACGTAGGGGCCGAAGAGCAGCTTCCCACCCTCTTCCCTCCTTTCCCCCCTGTGGCTCAGTAACCATTTAAGCAACCCCATCCCCCACCCCCAAATATACAAGGCAACCAACTACAATAAAATCTATAGGCCCTGGCAGATAAACTCCTTTGTCTCTAGGCAGAGCTCGCTGCTGACAGGGAGCAGGACTGCTCCAGTTTGCCCTGGGGAATCTAAAATGTCTCACTGCTAGCTCCAGCAGGAGTCTTGTACACCTTGCCTAGGGGGGTCAACTGGAAGTCTGTGGGATACAGACAGGACCATCTGCTTCCCAGGCTACTGCATATTTGAAGCTATGGCCAAAGATCACACTCTCAAGATGACCCAAATTTACACCCAGGAAAAAAAGGAGATCGTCTTATTAAAATATCTGTACTCCAAATACGCTGATGAGTGTCTTGAATAATTTTGGCATGGGGGAGAGCCGGCTGAGTATTTAACGCATGCTAGGCACCCTCCTAAGAACTGTCATGGTGCTCCTGTGAATAGTTTTGGGGAGCTCTGGGAAGGCCCCACATAATGAGTTCTGCATATCTGACATCATTTGCTGACAACAGCAGCCCTGGGTGGTTGGTGGCATTAGCTCCATGCTTCCCCCGTGAGTGAGCAGAGGCTTATGGGAGGACATGGTGTGCTACATGGCTAGTCTCTGTTGTCATCTTGACTGCATCTAGAATCAGCTAAAACCCAAGCCTTGGGCAACTCTTGTGGAGGATTTTTCTTATCAGACTTTTTGAGGCAGGAATATTTACCCCAGTGCTGGACATCTGGTGACAGGCCATGTAAAAGGATGTTCAAGAAGGAAACTTTGCATTTTGCCTGCTTAGCCTCCCTCCCTCTGGCAAGACCATCTATCCTATTGCTACATTTCATCACCAACATTAGAACAAACTTCTTTGGGATTCTAATATAGACTGAAGCCAGTGTCTCTCCAGGGGTCCTCCAGGACACTACATGGGAGCTGTGAGACACTTAGTGTGAAAAGGCCATTGCTGGATTAGCTGAGCTGTATCCTGTAAGCCATCTAAGAAATCCTATATATATTCTCTACTTTGAAGAGCCCTGACTAATACACTTGTCCAGGGATCCAGTTTGAGTCTGAGCTCTGCTCTGGCTTCAACTTCACCCTCAGTAATCCATAGACTCACCTTGGTAATTTCATCCACTGCCCACTACTAACCCTTACACGTACATGTCTACACACCCGCACCCTCGTCCACACTTGCTTCAGCATTAGATTCATTCCCTCAAGAGAACCTGGATTGATCCAAAATGTAGAGATATAGAATATAACTTCCCCATGCTGTTAAGGCTTTCACAGAATCAAACTTCCAACTGAGTTTTGATTTTTAAGCAAACTTTTGTTCAAAATGGCTAGCTGGAAATTATCTTAGATGTGCAGGCCCTTCAGTGTCTTAGAGCTTCTCTGCCAGTGTAGCATAGCAACAGCCAGAGGTGATGCACAGAGGAGAGCCATTGTGTTCTAATAAAACATTATTACAAACAAGACAAAAACCCCGGGCAGCCTAGGAATTTGGAGCAATGGACAGTAGTTTGAGACTCCATCATTTTCAACTCAAGACACCGTTAAAAGTAATATTAGGACCCTAGTGTTTTAGATATAGGGTCAGTCCAACCTACCAGAAGTGAACATAGAGGCAGGGTCCTTGCAGGTAGACAGTAGAAGTATGGGGACATTGTTGTCACAGCCAGGTATCCTGGGCCAGGCAGAGCCCAATTAACATTCTACATAAAAGTTCCCTGGCCTAGCAAGCTTAAGAAAACAGACACCAGGCAACTGAGTGCATCCCCACTGCTGCCGGTGTGTGTATATGTGTGTGTGTGTGTGTGTGTGTGTGTGTGTGTGTGTGTGTGTTGCTAACCATGGTGAATCTAGGGAAGGCCATCCCCATCTCCCTAGAGGGACTGATGCATGAGGCCTGAGCATGTTGGCACAAGGTCCTTTGGATGCATCACTATGAACCCCAGGCTCATACGTCTACTATGCTATCTTCCCTGTCCCTCGGTTCTGGTCCCAGGAAGAGTACCCATCTGAGTGGCTACCAGCCACACAGAAGCCTGCAGTATCCTCAGCGTACAATTGTGTGCTCATGGGGGATTCTAGTGGCTCTGCCTCACTGCACAGTGGGGCCCTGTGCTGTCTACCTACAGATCACAGTGATGTGAGAACCTGGTCCCGGTGTCTTACATCCTGGCCTTATTTCCTTGGTCCTGCCTCTCCCTGGCCCAGGCAGCAAAGGCATCCAGTCACCTCTCACCACAGTGAGCAGACCCCATAACAGACAGGCAGAAGACAGTTCACAGTACAGTCCTGAGTTACTCTACCACCAAGACAATTTTTGCAACCTCTCTGAGCCCCAGTTTCCCCTTTGGTAAATGGATGACAAGATTAGCTTTTGCCCGGAGGAGATGTAAGGAAGAAGATAAGTAGGACCTAGAAAAGGCCAGCCCCCGGAGAAGAGGCCTCCACACTGAGCTGCCAGGAAAGGCTTCTGCCATCTGTCCATGCCTCAGAGCCAATGCTGATCAGAGGGGAGTATTTAAAAGGGACCTTGACTTACTTTGTGGTAATCAATCTGGCCCCCTGTTTGAGATTCTGAGAACCACACTCAGTTTCATTCACACCCTGCCTGTCCTTCATGCCAGATGTGGCCCTTGCCTCTCCAGTGTTATTCAACCCTTACATGCAGCTTTCAAAAACATCCCAAACTCATCACCATGTAGGGGTGGGGAAAACTGAGGCACTCAATTTAAACAATCCCCCAGGGCAAAGGAAAGTCCTGGTGCTGGGATTAGAACCTGTGGTGAGCACCTGAGTTGTCCCTCCTAACCACAGGTATCTAGGACACAGCATGGGCTAGGCCTTAGCTGGGCATGGAGGTGCTCTGAGTCCACACTGGGACAACTGAGGCAAGGCCCAGCTCTCTATGGGACACACCTGTTCCTTTAGTGCCAGCTGCCCTGAGCAGGACATAGTGAAGTCACTGGCTCCACTGGACCCTTAGCTTTCCAGAGCCCGGGGACATTCAAAGGTGTGGGCAGTGAGAGCCTGGGATTGCACTGTGCAGAGGACAGCAGAGGAGGAGGGTGTCACTAACAGTGACTAGAGATGGACATGGCTTTTGTCATCATCTCCGTGCCTTTGAGGTGGGAAGGATGAGTCAGGTAGGAAGGCAAGTGGTCCCCTAATTCCTGAAAGGGGGCTCCTGGCTCCTGGTTGGAGCTCCATTTGCCTGTATCCTGGGCCTGGGAGCAGGGACTCTGGGAGTAGAGCTGAGCCCCCACTGGGAAGTGAGAGCCTGGCTCAGTTCCTCATCTGAGGCACACCCAAATTCCCAAGGCAGTTAAAAGCCTCAAGTTGCTCAACTGTGTCAGGGAAAGCCTGGGCCTATGCTTTCCGAATAGTGGCTGAGTCTAAACTTTGGTGACCAGAGTCTGGCCTGTCTGGCCTCAGAGAGTGAGGAACACACCCTCCATGTCCCATAGTCCACACAGGGAGGAGAGAGCTGCAATTCTGATGGCCAAGGGACAGCTGTTCCCCATTTGTCTCTGTCAAGCTCTGACGCCTTTGGGGACTAAACTTGAAGGACAATTTTGACGGTTGTAACCAAGAGAGCTGAAGGAGGTCAAGGACACCCTACCCCCACCCTACCCCTGCGTTATTCTGGGACTTTTTTCTTGCTCAGGAGAAGACATTTTGGTAAACAAGGGCTGTGACCAAATGTACCTCCCCTCCCCCTCTCCCACACCACACTCTGTCACCCAGGCTGGAAAGAAATGAGCCAGCAAGAAATATTTCATGTCTAGCTACCATCTTTTGAGACATACCTGCTTGGGACACCTATGACCCAAGACCCTTGGCCCAGTTCTACCGCCACCTCCACCTAACCATCACGAACACACACACACACACACACACACACACACACACACACACACACTGTGATTTAAAAGCCTTAATGGCCTATGACCCTCAAAGCAAAGCCCCTCAGGAGCCTTTAGTAACTCCTACTCTGAGTGCTGCCTGTCTGGACTTCTTCCTGGGCTATAACTCTAGGTGGGTGCCTGGCAGCCCTGTTTATTCGGACCTTTGGCCTGGCCCTGTTCCCAGCATGCACTGCAGCTCGCATGGTGGGTCCTCTTTTTCACCTTATAGGATATTAATTCCCGCCAGCTGGGTGATTTAGGCCTAGAGTAGGCACAGTAAGAGAGATGCTGAATGACTGTCAGAGCCATGGGCTCTGAGGTGTCTGGCCCAGGGAACTTTAGGGAGGGGTTGCAGGCTCCAGTATATGGAGGCTGTTTCCCAGCAGGAGGAAGTCTGGACACCTCCTGGGATTTCCCTGTGGCTTAAGGAACCCACTTGGTTCCTCTAGCTTTTGCTCTTCTCCTGCAGAGTACCCGGCTTTCCCATGTTGCCTTCAACTCTTGGGAGCTTCCAGTAGCACCAATGTTTGCTGGTACAGTTCAGGAGGCTGAACTAACTCTCACTCACAGGAGTCAAGGTGCCATGGGTCTGGTACCAGCAGATAGCTTTCGCCTCCCTCTGTTTTGGTTTCTCTAGGCTATTAGCACTCCTTGTCGGTGGACCCTTCCTCTCTCTATATTACAGAATGACTCTTCTGCCCACCCCCGTCTTCCCTCCTCTGGCCTTATGTCTCTGTTTTATGAGGCTCTGGATGATAACAAAGTTGTACTCGGGGACCAGAGGCTGCAGGTGTTTTGAGAGTGAGTCTCCTGCCGCTCCCACCTGTGTGCTGAGATTGCAGGTGAGCACTGTCGGGCCCAGGTGAGAGTGTGTTTTAGTTACATTTATATCGCTGTGACAAAACAACATGAATTATTATTATTCATGGGCTATTATTAGAAGGAGGGGGTTATTTGGGATCACAGGTCCAGAGGGATAAAGTCCCCTGCTGCTATGATGAGGAAGCGTGGCAGCAGGCAGGCATGACAGCTCAGACAGCTTCGAGGTCCTGTCTTAAACCACAAGCAGGAAGCTGGAGAGATGGCTCAGCAGTTAAGAGCACTGACTGTTCTTCCAGAGGTCCTGAGTTCAATTCCCAGCAACAACATGGTGGCTCACAACCATCTGTAATGAGATCTGATGCCCTCTACTGGTGTGTCTAAAGACAGCTACAGTGTGCTTATATATAATAAATAAATTATATATTATAATCTTTAAAGTACCCCGGAGCTCTTGTCTCTAGCTGCATATGTATCAAAAGATGGCCTAGTCGGCCATCACTGGAAAGAGAGGCCCATTGGACATGCAAACCTTATATGCCCCAGTACAGGGGAACGCCAGGGCCAAAAAAAAGTGGGGGTGGGTAGGGGAGTGGGGGGGAGGGTATGGGGGACTTTTGGGATAGCACTGGAAATGTAAATGAGGAAAATACCTAATAATAATAATAATAAAACCGCAAGCAGGAAGTAGAGCAAACTGGGAATGATGCATTGCTCAGAAAGCTCAAAGCCCACCCCCCAAATGACATACTTCCCCTGTAAGATCACACCTCCATGAGCCTCCCCAAACAGTCCCAAATGCCAGAGACTATGGGAAGCATTTGTCAGTCATACCTCCACAGAATGGTTGAAATCTAGTAAGATATGGGGTGTGGCAGCTAGCTGGGTAAGAGTGTATGTGTGTGTTTCTGTATATGTATATGTGTGTCTGTATCTGTATCTCTGTATATGTTTCTGTATGTGTGCATGTCTCTGTGTTTATGTCTGTATCACGTATATGTGTTTCTGTGTGTTTCACTCTGTGTGTGTGCCTGTATATATGTACATGTGTCTATGTATGTGTATGTATCTCTGTGTGTTTGTATGTATGTATGTATGTGTGTCTGTGTATGTTTCTGTATGTGTGTGTGTCTGTATATGTATGTGTGTCTGTCTGTGTCTGTCTGTCTCTCTGTGTGTGTCTGTCTATGAGTGTCTGTGTGTGTATATATATGTGTGTATTTTTGTGTATCTCTATGTGTGTGTGTGTCTTATGTGTTTGTATATGTATTTTGTATGTCTGTGTGTGTGTCTGGGCAGGGATTGGGGAGGGCATACCAACAATAACACAACCCAGGAGGACTGGCTGGATCAGAAAGGGTATTAACCACTATATCCGAGGTTCTCCAAAGACTGCTTGAGAGTTGGGGGGTTGACAATGACCCAAGGCCAGCAGATCTTGGTCCTCAGCCAGGTGGGCAATCATCTGGGTTTGCTCGGGGCTGAGGATCTCCTGGGAAGGGCTTTTGGCACTAAAGCCAGGTCAGTCCTGGGGGAACCTGGATAGCAGGTATCCTATCTCCCCCACCCCCAACTCTGTGGCTGAGACAGGATCTAACCCCCTTTTGTCTTCAGCCTTGATCACTGGGACAGATGCCCACTCCCGTTACTCTTGGTGTGTGTGTGCAGGGGGAGGGGGGGCGGAGGGGGCGGGGCGGGTAGGGGTTGCTCTCAACATCTCTCTTGGAATAGAAGCCAGAATTTTTCCAGGATTTTGGACTGGGAAGTGGAAAGTGAGCACTTAAAAACCTTTAGGGTTTCATGAGAAGAATCAGATTTTATTTTAACAGTAAATTATAATATTTGACAAAATGCAGACACATTGCTTCTCAGAGCTGGTACTGAGTCAGTGTGGAAAGTATTCTTTCTCTAGAGCAGCAGTTTTGTCCTCGGCCTTCCTGGTGCTAAGACCCTTTAATACAGTTGCTTGTGCTGTGACCCCAGCTGTAAAATTAGTTCATTGCTACGTCACAACTGCCGCTGTTATGAATCATAATGTAAATAACTGATATGCAGGATACCTGATATATGACCCCAAAGAGGTCACAACCCACATATTGAGAACCTCTGCGCTAGAGGACCCTACACTGGAGTAAGTGTGAATTACAGAAAGACTTTACTTGAGTGGCGATGGCTCAGGGAAGACTTCAGCAGCGTGTCTTCACTAGGACACACCCAGGTAAAGAAGAATCCTGACCATCAGGATGGAGACCCCGCAGGGTCTCTGTCAAGCCTCTGGACTCTCCTTTGTGATGGTTAACCTTGTTAATTAAACAGGATATACAATCACTATGGAAACACATTTCTGTGTGTGCCTGTAAGAGTAATCCCAGTCAGAATGAATGGGAAAGGAGGAGTCTCCTTAAATGTGGGTGGCATCCTCTCATGGGCTATGGTCCTGGAGTGAAGAAGATGGGAGCTGAGTACAATGTTCATCTCCCTTTGTTTCCTGACTTGAGGCAGGAGAATCCATGGTCTCACTCTTCCACAAACTACCTTCCCCATAGGACACTCTGCACCCTGAACTGTGAGCCAAATACAAAACTTTCCTTTCTTCACAACAATGTGAAACGAGAAAGGAGAGGTTGTTCCTCTCATGGCCCATCAGAGTGTATAAAATACTCAGGAATAGGTTAAGGAATAGTCATAAGTACCATATATCGATCTCCTAGTTGGTAATAATAAAATATTTCGTTTTGCCAATAAAGCATGGATACATTGACAGTCTGCCAGTTTTAGTTGCTTCATGTCCTTGTCAACATTTTTCATTCATGGTGTTTAGCATAGCGGCCATTTAGTACATGGGAAATGGGATCTCATTGTGGTTTTAATTAGAATTTCCCTAGTTACTTGGGAATTAATTAGGGAAGTAATTCTCTAATTTCCCTAATTATGTTGTCTACCTGTGCAGGCTTATTGGCCATTGGTAAAGTGTCTGCTCTACCTTGTATGGGTTTGTTGTTATTGCTGTTGTTGTTGTTATTCAGACATCCAGCAAGAAGCAGCTCAAGGGTTTATCTTGGCTCACAGTTTGAAGGTCCGACACATCATGGCAGGAATTGGCGTTGGGTCAGATGCCCTGTGGCTGTGTCATGTGGAATGCGAGGCTGCCTGCTCATATCTCAGCAGACCCAGAAGGGGACAAAGAGGAAGGCAGACACCCACACGACTTCAGCCAAGGATGGTGCTGCTCACATTCAGGGTGGATTTTTTTTTTTTTGTTCTGCCCTTGTTAAGAATTTATAAGAGATCTTTATACATGCCTAAAATAAATAAATCCATTACTGACTAGACAGATTCTGAGTATTTTCACCGTCTATGCCTTTTTTCATTTTTGCTGCATATAAACAATTTATCAGTTGCATTCTGTCATCAGTGGTTTTCTTGTTCTAAGAAGTTTCTGCCTACACCAAGATGGCCAAGATTTTCCAAGTCTTCTGCATGTGTAGGGATAATTTTGGAATCTTGGCTTCTTTAAAAAGCACAAATATTATAAAAATATGCTTTCAGTTTAATCCCAGGTGTAGGAATGTGGGGCTATTTCAGACTGTCTGCAGCAGCTGACTATGATTTGCCTCATGCTCTAGTAGAGATGTGGTTTTGCCAGCTGCAGATAGTCTCTATGATTGTAGTATGTTTGGAATTCTGGGAATCTTTCAGAAAATACCTAAATGCTAAGACCCGAGAGGTGAGGTCAGTTGTTGCTGGTCATTTAGGAAGATTGGTTGCAGTTTCTAGTAGCCATGGTCAAAGAAGAAACAAAAGAAAAGAAATTAGATTCATGAATTTTCCTATTTCCCGTCTCCCCACTATCCTTGTTTTTCTCTCCTATCTAGTTTTTTTTTGGGGGGGGTGGTAAAACCAGGGGTAGGGTGACATAAAGGGTGGGAAAAAGAAGGACCCACAAAGTAGCAAAGACCAGCTCTATTTGTATTTTATAATTTGGGACTTTTACTTCTAAAGATGTATTGCTTAATTTTCATTTGAAGATGTAAAATGATGTTGCTATTCTAGATTTTTTGTCAGCTCTGGAACTTCCACTTGATTCTTTAAAAAATGTATTGCTAAGACAATGGGAAACAGAGAGGATAATGGAACACATGTGATAAGAAAGCAGATAGGAGAGTGTGTATGGAAAGGAGAGGAACCAGCTGGAGGTAGGAAGGTGCTGGAGCAAACTGTGGGGGAGGGGGGCAATGAGAGGAGAGTTTAATGCTTATGTTATGAGTGAAGATGATACAATGAAACCCATTGTTTTGTCTGATAACCTTAAAATAAAAATATATATAGTATATATGTGTATAAATATTATATAGATGGATATATATGAATGTTTATATATTGTATGTATGCATATATACTACATACATATACATTCATATATATCCATTGTTGTCTCCAATTCTCCATCTGATCACTCATTATGGCTATGTTTTCACTTATGTCCTTTAAACATGCAATTGTTAAAAGTTTTTATGGTGCTGAGCAATTAGCTCAGTGCTAGAGTAGTTTAGCATGTACCAGACCCTGGACTTAAACCCAAGCACCAAGGGAAAACAAAAGCTCTTATCTAGCTCTTATCTAGTTACAACATAGGATATACTTTGGCTTTTGTGTCATTGTGTTCTCCCCTTGAATACAAATCACTTTAAAACCTTTTTCTCACCCATTTAAAATTTCTTCTTGATGCTGTTCCTCGTGCTGATGGTGGCAGAGATTCTGGATCCTGTCTTTCTTTGACATCTAGGTGGTTACTTGTGGATATCATCTTGAAGATGTAGAAGTCTGGCTTTGCAGTCTTTAATGTAGCCTTGCTCAACATTTCTCCTTAGACTGAGAGAGAAAATTAACCCCTGGGACATGGTCTCTTGGTCCTTAGTATAACGTACCTAGGATTTTATGACTTGCCTAGGGCATTTCAAAGGTTCTTTTGGAAAAGTTGGCAGGATTCAAACTCTAAATTCTGTCTCCTAATTGGTGGGTGAGAGATGAATATCAACTCACATTTAAAACTTTTAAGCACTTCCAGCACCCTGCCCCGCCCCCATTTCTGATCACTGTGGATGTCCATGTTCTGTCCCCTGTCACCTCATGGCAATTTTCTGCCAACAGCCTGGAGGGACCTTGGGGAAGACAGTATAGGCCTGGTCTTACCCAATGAAGTTCCTCCTTCCAAAAGCCAATCCCAACTTCTCTGTCTGCCTAGGTTGCTCCCAACGCTTCCAGATACATATTTTCTTTTTCTCACATTTTGTTCAGAGTGTATAAACCTCCTGGAGAGGATTTGACACTAGCAACCATCCAACCCCACCAGCATCAGAACTACCTCTTCTGAACCTACTGTAAGGTTTCGAACAATATTTTTTTCAAAATCAGCCTCCACAAAAAAAAATGTTCTGAATAACATTCTCTATAATAGTAGCCTAGGGTTCTTTAAAGCCTTTTCTGTTAGTAGCTGGAATTTCTCAGGACAATATTGTAGGAAGCCAGAAACAGAGACTACCAGGCCTGCCACTTCCCAGCTGTTTAAAGGCACCAGGGCACTCAAAAGCTGCATAAAGGCAATTTGTGGTGGAAGGGTGTGGTCTTCAGAAGTGTTAGTGCTTTGTACAAATATACAATACAGTTCCCATAGCATAAGCCTTGAATACCATTACTTAGGAGTGGTCGTGTGGGTTGGTTTGTTTGTTTGTTTGTTTGTTTGTTTTTTCATGAAGACGCTGATGTTCTCCTGTTCATCAGGAGCCCTCCTTGAAAGTTAAGTTCATTTTTGATCAACCCAAACTTGCAAACTTCATTCTTGCTGATAAGTGAGGGTGTTGGTGTTAGGATACTGAGGTCTTCCCAAGACAGTCACTCTGATGAGTGCTTTGTGGGGTCTTGGACACTGTGGACAGCAAATAAGAAAAATCTCTAGATACTGAGGCTTCTTCCTTGCCTCTGTCCTTGAACTGTCAGAAGCCCAAGGAGACGAAAGAGCTGCTCAGAGTCACAGTGACTCACTTGTGCTGTGAATGCAGAGAACAAAACATACAGCAGTCTGTGTTCTACACTCAGCTGCACCTTCTGTCAGGGAGGGAGTGATTCTGAAGTTCACCGTGTCTCAGGGAGGAAAGAAAATATCAATGTGGGGCTGGAGAGACAACTTGGCAGTTAAGAGCAATGACTGCTGCTCTTCCAGGGGACTTGGGTTTGGTTCCAGCATCTACATGTGCTGGCCCACAACCACCTGTAACCCCAGTTCCAATAAGACCCAATGACTTCTTCCGACTCACTCTCTCTCTCTCTCTCTCTCTCTCTCTCTCTCTCTCTCTCTCTGTCTCTCTCTGTCTCTCTCTCATCACACACACACATACAGAGGGATCAGGGAGGAGGGAGAGAAAGAGCTTTTTTTAAAAAAAAAAAATCAGTCTACTTCAAATGTTCTTTCATTGGCTGAGATGTTTTTGTTTTGTTTTGTCTTGTTTTGTGTTTCTGTGATAAAATATCCTGGTCAAAATCAATTTAGGGGAAGAAGGTGTTTCTTTGGCTTTGTAATTCCATGTCCTTGTTGATGGAGGGTCTAGGTGGAAGGAATCAAGACAGCTAGTCACATCTCACCGAAGAACAAAGAGACATGAAGATGCACATTGGGCCTTTCTGCTGGCTGTTGTGCCCAGTGTTCTTCCCAGCAGGTAAAGGCATACTGCCCACATTCAGGGAAGGCTTCCCACCTCATTTCACAACCAAGACAATTCCCCACTCACATCCACAGGCCAACCTGATCTAACAATCCCTTATGAACTCTCTTCCCAGGGAAGCCTAGAATGTGTCCAGTTGACAACTGAAACGAATCGTCATACTTGTCCATTCAGGTCTGAGGACGTGGATTATATTTTCTCTGCCATTTGAGCTCTTCAAATAAAGTGATTTGCAGATCCAAATGCTTTTTACCAATAGACCAGAGGTAGAAACTATGCAGACTCTGAAGCCAGCTCATCTGGATTTCATCATCAGGTCTGCCCTTGTCCATAAGAATTGCTACAGCTTCAGCTTCCACACTGACTGAGTCTGCTTCAGTCCCAACTCCAACACATACACAAGCTGTGTAACCTGCAGTACCTTGCTTAAGCTCTGGGATCCATCTTCCTCATCTGTTAAATACAAGTGTTAGGGCCTTAGCTGTTGTATATAAAATTCTTAGGCAGTCCTTCCTGCATGTGAAGACACAAAGAGGACACCACGAACATGTAAACCATTGTTGCTGACAATGAAAGAATATCTGCATGGACATTTTTGTCAAATGAAAGACAATGCCGGGACCCAAACCAGTCTGGTAAATATTTGTGTTCCAACATGTCCACCTAGACATTCGTGGGTGTGACCCCAGCAAGATATATAAATGAAGGTATGTGCTGGCCAAGGCTGTGTTGGTCAGAGGTAGTGGATGTAGGCATTTCTTTGGAATAGAAATGTACAATGAGCGATGGGCGTGGTGGCACACTCCTTTAATCCCAGCACTTGGGAGGCAGAGGCAGGTGGATCTCTGAGTTCGAGGCCAGCCTGGGATACACAGAGAAACCCTGTCTCGAAAAACAAACAAACAAACAAAAAATGTGCAATAAATCAAGCAAAATTATAGTAACAAAAGGCATCAATGTGGAAGGTGAAGACCAGCTCCTGAGGCTGTCCCTTGACCTGTAAGGACCAGCACTTGAGGTTCTCCCCTGACCTGCAAGGACCAGCACCTGAGGCTATCGCCGGACTGAGTCACAGGTATGAATCCACACACATGGAGAAAATAAAATGACAGAAAGGTGGTCACTGGGGGCCATGGTGCCTACTCTCAACACTGCCAGTAAAGCTGTGACGAGGACTTTGCCTGTTAGTGTTCCTGTCTCCAGAAACGTGGATTCAGCCATGACCACTACAGTTCAGATCAGCAAAAGAGTATCCACCAGAGCCAGGAACTGTCACCGTGGTGTTGAACTTGGAAAGGAGGATGGAAATGTTCACTCATCCGTGAGCTTTGCGTGCAGTTCCTGTAGGCTGGAGGCTCAAGCTTCTTGCTACTCACTTCTGTTTGGTTGTAAAACTCTGAGCGCCTCACCCCTGTTTCTGACCTCTCCACAGCCATCATCCAACCTCGGTTTCTCCTCCGAGCTGTGGAAGGATTCTGGTGGCAGGATCACATTCCGTCTGTGCAGTGTGCTCACAGTCTGTGTGGGTGGTGGCTCGCCCCTCACTCTGCCCAGATTCCTAATATTCAAATGCTTTCTCCCCTTCTCTTTTTTACAGTCTATAGTTTTCCAAAGGCTGGGAAATAAAAACATCTGACTGATAAATGAGTCTAGTTAGGTGGAAGGATGACGCAGGTCCATTTTAATTTCTCATTTGCTTTTCTCTGCTTCCAAAATTCATGCAATAAACATCCATCATGTTTGTGATCAGAAGAAACGAGCCCAATAAAAAGCCAACCCAGACCCCAAGGTTGAGTATTCTGATTGGCTGAGGGCCTAAGCTCCAAGAAAAAGTTAAAAGTTCTCTCCCCCTCTGATTGCTGTACACTACACTCCAGGTGATGATACTGCAGAGGGTCACCTTTTCCCAGAGCTGCAGACCTCTAGGGACCCAAAGTAGACAAGACTCTCTTACCCTGGGGACCTACTTTCAGCTTCTAACACTTTAAGCAACAGTTCTTCTCCAGATCGGGGCTCCTACCAGCTGACACCCACACATGCAGCCTTGCACAGTCAAGACCCTCCATTGTGTCCCATAGGTCCCCAACTATCTGTCTTTATCTTCAGACAGGAATGCCCAGTCTCTTCTCACACATGGCAGCCAGGATCATCTCTCTGGGGCACATTTTCTGGGTGGCAGTGTTTGTTCCTTGGTAGTTCAAGTCTCTCTGTCTACTCTGGGTCTCCCAGTCTGTTAGTTCAGCCTCCACTGAGCTGCCTTTATTTCTTTTTAATTATACATCTGCTATCTTTTAAAATGGAAGTTTCCTATTGGATTTCTATGACAATATAGAGACATGGATCAACTCCAACAAAAATGAAATCGTTAATGGACTAGTTATTTCTCTCCTGGGCTTCCCTGACAGAAGAACCCCTGTGGATATATGCATGTTGGTTGGAATTCCCCTTCAGTATGTTGAGGGGTGGCGCCCCTTCAGTCTTGGCAGGGACTCAGCAGCTGAGTGGCAGACATTGGTGAATGGTGTGAGGATTCAGCTGGGGGAACCAAGAGTGGAGGAGTGGAAGGATGGCAGGAAGCATGTGAGCTTAGAAATCCTGCCCCAGAGTAAGCTGGGTGATCACCGGCTCTTAGTCCTGCGCAATCTAGAAACATGGCTTTGCATGTGTGGGGAAGACAGGCCCAGCTTGGACACCTGCTGCCCAAAATATTATTAGAAGAAGGAAGGGAAGGGAAGAGGGGTTTATCCTGGTGCCCAATTTAAGAAAGGCTCCAAGTCCTTCTTGCCAGGGAAGGCTCCGTGATCGGGGTGTAGGGCAGCTAGCCACAGTTGGTCAGCACTCAGGCACAGTGTGCGTGTGTGTTACTGGGGCTCAGCTCACTTTTCCTTTGTAGTCTTTCCAGGACTCCAGCCCAGGGATTGGAGCCACCCACATTTAGGAAGACTTTTCTCAGCTCGTCTCAGTCAAGATAAATCCCTTCTTGTTGTTCTTAGATTCATTTAATTTTTATGTGTATGAATATTTTGTTTGTCTGTGCACCCTGTGCATGCTTTGTGCCCACTGAGCTCAGAAGAGAGCATTGGTTCCCTTGATTGTAAGCTACCAGAAGGATGCTGGGAATTGAACCCAGGTCCTCTGTAAGAACAAAAGTGCTCTTAACCATTGAGCCATCTCTCCAGCCCACAACTAACTTGATCTAGAAAATCCCCAACAAACATGCCAAGGGCTTGCTTCTATGGTAATGCTAAACCCCACCAAGTTTCCAGTGAAGATCAGCCATCTTACACGGAGAAACTATTGTCTGGGGTCTACACCCATCCTGGTTGCATAGGCTTTCATGATTCTGGCATGCTGCCTGGGGCCAGTTGCTCATAACATGGGCCATTTGGTATGGCTTCTAGTAATGGTTCCATGTCAAGTGGCCATCACAAGTGATAGCCTTCTTGTTGGCAGAGTCCCAAAGTGATGCAGAGGAACACATAGTGAGAGATATGAAGTGAGCACGTGTGTGTGTGTGTGTTTGGGTGTGTTTTCTGGTCTCTGTCATGAAGCCAACCAGGACTCAATGATACCTACTCTGGTGATCTTTCCTCGTTCTAACATTCTCTTAAAGGCCTTGCCTGTAAACATGGCAGTTACATGGTGCCTCCACCTTCCTCAGCCCGCACAATGGTGATCAAAGCCCAACATGACTTTCAGAGGTGTTATTCACTCACACATATAATATTTTAAAATACACTTGAAAATAATTGCTTTCTTTAAGAGTGTGCATTCTAAAACTATGATTTCCGTATTCTTAACAGTGAAGTGACTGGATAGTGGGGGGAGAGAGTCAGGTTTTTAACAGAATGAGAATTACAGACAAGGAAAAGACTGGGATTGTTCTCATGGTAATAGCTTAGTGTTAGAGAGACCAGTGTGGAATCAACTTTAGCTTACTACAGCTATAGATGGTTACGCACAAAATATTCAGATAGCTCGTGAAGGCACATATATTTTTCTATTCTGCCAGCTGGGGGGGGGGAGATGAAAAATCTTATCACAACAACAAAAAGCACACCTCTATTCCATATTTTGTTTGTTTGTTTGTTTTAGTTTTTATTGTATGTGTAGGGGTAATTTGCCTGCATGTACTTCTGTGCACCACGTGCATGCAGTGCTCTCAGAGTCCAGGAGAGGGCGTCAGATCTCCAGGAACTGGAGTTACAGCTGGCCATAAGTTGCAATGTGGGTGCTAGGAATTGAATCTGAACATTTCTTAAAGTGCTTCTTGACCATTCGAGATTCCTCTGTTGAGAATTCTCTGTTTAGCTCTGTACCCCATTTTTAAAATTGGGTTATTTGGTTTGTTGTTGTCTAATTTCTTGAGTTCTTTATATATTTTGGGTATTAGTCCTCTGTCAGATGCAGCATTGGTGAAGATCTTTTCTATTCTGTATGCTGCAGTTTTGTCCTGCTGCTGATGTCCTTAGCCTTGCAAAAGGCTTTTAAGTTTCATGAGGTCCCATTTATTAATTGTTGATCTTAGAGCCTGAGCCACTGGTGTTCTGTTATTGGAATTTGTCTTCTGTGCCCATGTGTCCAATGTTTTCCCCACTTTCTCGACTATTAGATTTAGTGCATCTGGTTTTATGGTGAGGTCTTTGATCCACTTGGATTGGAGTTTTGTGCAGGGTGATAGATGTGTATCTATTTGCATTTTTTTTCTACATGCAGACATCCAGTTAGACCAGCACCATTTGTTAAAGATGTTTTCATTTTTCCATTGAATGGGTTTTGGCTTCTGTGTCAAATATCAAGTGTCCATAGATGTGTGGGTTTATTTCTCTGTCTTCAATTTGATTCCATTGATCAACTAGTCTATTTCTACACCACTACCCTGTGGTTTTAGCACTATTGCTCTGTCGTGCAGCCTGAGATCAGGGATAGCTATACCTCCAGAAGTTCTTTTATTGTACAGGATTGTTTTAGCTATCCTGGGTTTTTTGTTTTTCCATAGGAAGTTGAGAATTGCTTTTTCAAGGTCTGTAAAGAATGGTGTTGGAATGTTGATGGGAATTGCATTGAATGTGTAGATTGTTTTTGGTAAGATGGCCATTTTTACTATGTTAATCCTGCCAATCCATGAGCAGGGGAGATATTTCCATCTTCTGATATCTTCCTAAATTTCTTTCTTCGGAGACTTGAAGTTCTTGTCACATAGATCTTTCACTTGGTTTGTTAGAGTCACACCAAGACATTTTATATTATTTGTGGTTATTGTAGAGAATGTTGTTTCCTCAATTTCTTTCTCAGCCCATATATCATGTGTGTAAAGGAGAGCTACTGATTTTTTTTTTTTAGTTGATTTTGTATCCAGCCACTTTGCTAAAGGTGCTCATCAGCTGTAGGAGTTCTCTGATAGAATTGCAGACAGGAACCTAGCATAACTGTCTCCTGAGAGGCTTCAGCCAGAAGTGAAGGGGGAAAATGCAGAGATCCATAGGCAAACATCAGGCAGAGTTTGGGTGGTCTTACAGATAAATAGGGGGTAGAATTGAGGGAGCTGGGGGGTCAAGGACACCACAAGAAGACCTACAGAGACTTGAAAACCTATATGATAACTAAATGTAGATTTGGTACCAAGTATTCAGGTGAAATACTGTGGAAATTTGATAAACTGTAGAGTTCAGTTGATTTATGTTGTAATTAATGGTGACAAGTAGACCTAGTCAACCTGGGCCCATAGGGGCTCACAAAGACTGAACCACCAACCAAAGAGCATGCAGGAGCTGGACCTAGCCCACCCCCCATTTGTAGCAGATATGAACTTGGTCTTTATGTGGACCCCCTAACAATTAGAGTTGTCTCTTACTCTATCACATGCCATTGGACCCCCTTCCCCTACATGGACTGCCTGGTTGGACCTCAGTGGAAGAGGAGATGTTTAGTCCTGCGGGGACTAGATGTCCCAGGGTAGGGTGGTACTCAACTGGGCTTGAGGGGAGGGATTTGTAAGGGCAAGACTGAGAGAACGAATTGAGGAGAATAGAAAAGTGCAACAGAATTTCAAATCGTGTACAGACAGTCCACCCTCATAGGTGGGATACAGCTCCCCACTCTTCAAGTGTAGCTGGGCACGATAACTTCCTTCCAAAGAGTGGGAGGCGTCTCACAGTGGAGAGGTACCACAAACACCATCCTAGTCAGATGGTCAAGTGAAATGTCACGATAACAGGTATTCGAGTGTGTGTGTGTGTGTGTTTGAAGATGTCACCTCTCTTCTGAGGTTTTATCACTCAACTGTGATAATAAACAAAACAACAACAACAAACCCAAAGCAACAGAAACTCCACCTAACAGTTCTCAAAATGGCCACAAGCTTCAAAAACATAAGTCTGAGAAATTGTCATGGCCAAGAGGAAACGGTCAGATATGATAACTAAATGTAGATGCGGTACCAAGTATTCAGGTGAAATACTGTGGAGAGCTGATAAACTGTAGAGTCCGGTTGGTTTACGTTATGATTCACGGTGACGAGTAGACCTAGTCAAGGGACCGAGTGTGAGGTATAGGGAGAGTCCCTGCACTAATTGTCAACTTTTCTGGAAAATGAAAACTTCGAAAATAAGAAGTTTAGTTTTAAAAAAAGAGGTAAATAAAGGTAACCCCCCCACACTCTTTCTCCTGTTCTGTGTCTTTCTTCTCCCCTCCTCTCTTCGCCCTCTACTCCTTTATTTCAGAAAGAGCATCATACAAATGCCCAGTACCTTGTCACTTTCCAGCTGTCTTCCTCTGCATTGCTCTGAAGCCTGGTAATATATCGCCTTCCATTTCACAAACAGTTAGACGTCCCCATCGCCTGTTGACCTTGACACCTGCAAAGATCCCTAGTAGAAACTGCCCAATAGGCTAGCTTGAGCTCATTTGCACCATCCCCACTGTTCAGCACGGCCTTGTGAGAGGTCAGGGTCTTGGGCACTCAGCTTAGGGAGCTCAGGACACTCTCAAGGGAAATGTCCATTCTTCAGGGAGAGCCTCTGCAGGAAGATTGTAGTCTGTGCCTGCTATCTGCTCTCTGGCCCACAGGCGCGTCCCCAAGCATGTACCACAGCACCCGAGTGTGGGCAGAAGCCCTCGTGCTGAGTGGGATGAAGCTTTGAAGAGGCTGAGACCTATGAGAACCGAAGAACCTTTGAATCTCCCTTCAGCTCCCCTACCCTGACCACAGCCCTCCTCTTGATGTAAAACATGTGTTGAACTTGAGAACAAGGAGGCTGGCGTCTGTGCCAGGAAGACTGCTCTGCTTTAAGCTTCTTCGGGAGTTGGAAACAGATCTACCTCTGAGGTTTGCACAGCACTCTCCGTGGAAGTCACTATGGCTGGTTGAGATGTGAATTTGTGAGACAACACCTGAAGCAGTGTGCATTCCTGTCACTCGACCTTGTTGTGTTGGGGAGGACCGCTCAGCTCACCACCAGGAATATCTCTGGAGGCTGAATGCGGATGTCTGGACTCTCTTGAAAGCATGTGAATGTAAAACTGAAATGTTCAGAAACCAAGAGAAGGAGCCTTCCAGAACAACTGTGTACCTGGAATACACACTTCGTATAGCTGACGTATTCATCTACAGGATAGACCAGAAAATCTGTCTTCTAGGCTTCCTTCTGCCTCTTCACCAGCTCTGAGAGCCTGAAGAGTCATGGGGCCTTTTATCAAAGAAATGTTAAAAAATGACTAAGACCACCGCCTTTAATCCCAGCATTTAGGAGACAGAGGCAGGCAGCTCTCTGAGTTCCAGAACAACCAGAAATGCACAGAGAAATTCTGCCTCAAAAAAAACCAAACAAACAAAAAACAAAACAAAAACAAAGAAAGAAAAAGAAAATATGGACCAAATACATTAAAAAATAATCTCCCAGCTCCAAATGATACACGAGACCATGTATCAAGGGATTAAGAGAGCAGGTAAATAGGACAGGACCCCTGATGTCCTCCTCTGGCCTCTACACACGTGTGTCAGTGCATGCACAATCACACATACATGTGCATATAGCACACATACACATTACAGTTTCTCTCTCTCTCTCTCTCTCTCTCTCTCTCTCTCTCTCTCTCTCTCTCGCACACACACACACACATACACACACACTCACAGTCTGTGAGTGCTTTGTCTGGTAAACAGGAGATTAGGTGTCCAGATTGGGACTAAGTTAAGAGATAGTAACATCTGTAGATGGGCTGACCAAGTGGTTAAAATGGAGATGACAAGAGGACAAGAGAACCTGAACATAAGAGGTTCAGGTGACATCGCCCCTCAGCAAATACTTCTCAAGTGTCTCCTGCATGCCAGTCACTAACCACAGAGGAGAAGGAGGGACAGAAGGCCAGTCACTAACCACAGAGGAGAAGGAGGGACAGAAGGCCAGTCACTACCACAGAGGAGAAGGATCGCCAGAAGCATAATTTATATTCTTTCTTTCTCTCTCTGAATATATAATATATATGTATATACACATATTAGCCATGACTGTGTTTGATACCTTTATGACATCATCACAAGCTGTGTTTCTATGCTTACCTTCCGTCATCTTTCCCATCCTTCATCTCTCCCTGCCCCCCTAACAGCTCCTCCCCAGACAGATATCTTCCCCCTTTCATGTCCCATGTTCCCTTTTGCCCCAGGCTCCCTGTCTCAATGAAGGTTTGTATTACTGTAATAAAACACCACAAGCAAACCAACTTGGGGAAGAAAGGGTTTATTTTGGTTTACAGCTCTCAGGCTTTTCATAGGGAAGTCAGGGCAGGAACTCAAGGCAGGAACCTGGCGGCAGGAGCTGAGGCAGTGCCACAGAGGGGTGATGCTTACTGGCTTGCTCAGTTTGTTTTCTTTTAAAACCCAGGACCGCCTCCCCAGGGATGGCACCACTCACGGGGTGCTAGATCTCTCACACTGATCATCCATCAAGAAAATGCCCCCACAGGTTTGCTGGCACACTGACCTGATGGAGGCGTTCACTTTAGCTTGTGTAAAATTGATTAAAAAAAAAAAAAAAGACATATCCAGCATCCTCTATTGTACTGGCTAGTTTTGTGTCAACTTGACACAGCTGGAGTTATCACAGAGAAAGGAGCTTCAGGTGAGGAAATGCCTCCATGAGATCCAACTGTAAGGCATTTTCTCAATTAGTGATCAAGGGGGAAAGGCCCCTTGTGGGTGGGACCATCCCTGGGCTGGTAGTCTTGGTTCTATAAGAGAGCAGGCTGAGAAAGCCGGGGGAAGCAAGCCAGTAAAGAACATCCCTCCATGGCTTCTGCTTCAGTTTCTGATTTCTGACCTGCTTGAGTTCCAGTCCTGACATCCTTTGGTGATGAACAGCAGTGTGGAAAATGTAAGCAGAATAAACCCTTTCCTCCCCAACTTGCTTCTTGGTCACGATGTTTGTGCAGGAATAGCAACCCTGACTAAGACACCTATCCTTCCCTATCAGCTAATACTACCCTCTCTTGGCCTCCTAGACTTTTACATTATGCACATTTATACCTGTTTACATACATACAAGTATGCAGGGTAGACTAGGATCCACATACAAGGGAGAATGTGTGGTTTTTGTCTTTCTGACTTTAGGTCACCTTACTTGGTGTTATAACTTTAAGATCCATCCATTTTCCCGTAGATTTAATTTTTTTCTTCACTACTGTGTATAGTAAGTACCACATTTAAAGGGTCCATTCACCCACTGATGGATGTCTAGGCTGGGTCCATCCCCTTGCTGCTGTGGGTATAGCAGCAATAAACAAGGATGGGCAAGTGTCTCCTTGGAAGAAAAAAATATTTCCTAAATTGACATATTAAGTAATGTTTAGTGAGGAAAAATAACTCTGGAGTGTATAAATAATAAAGACTTAGGGGTGAAGATAAGGAAAAAAGAGAAGGTATTTAGGAGGAGGCTACAGAACAAGAGGTAGATTTGGGGTACAGCAAAAGGAGAAAGACTGGCATTCCACGTCAGGTGTATGAGCGCCATCTCACTGATGGTCCAACGGAGTGAAGTCCCAGGACCTCCTGTGTGCAGCTCCTCTCACCGGATCTGGAAATGCGGCAGAGTTCTAAGGCAGATGACATACTGTGAAGATTTCCCAGAGCCAAGAGGATGGTGTGTGTCATGGGGCTTTGAAGAACAGTCATGGAGTCCCTCGCTATCCCGGAAGGTTGAGGTCCGAGCAACACTGCATGGGGTGCTGGTGTGGGTGCGTGTGGAGGCATTCCCATCAAGTGGGAGGGCCTTCCTATTATGAGTGTGAATATTGTCAGGGTTTTCTCTGCCCCCTGCCCCCACGAGCCTGCCTATGGCGGCATCCTGTAGTTTCATTCCCGCCTAGGGGAGCTTCTCCTTCAAGCAGACTGTGGCTTCTCCTGTAGTCATGTGAAGAAGTTATCAGGTTTCTCTAGAAAAGCCACTAGGATAAAGGGGAAGTTATCAAGAGGCCAGGTCTTCAGTCGCTGAGGACAAAGGTATTCCTCTCCACCATAATTCACGTGGGAGCCCATCGCTGTCCGAAAGAGGAAGTGCGGGTTGCTCTCACTTCTGAGATGCTTCGGAGGAATTCTGTTGAGAAACGGAGACAAAACGTAAAAGCGAAAAGACCACACTTTCTCTCCTTCTCTCCCAAAGGAGCAGAGAGACGCTTCATAGCAACGCAGGCTCACTCCTCCTTCAGGCAACAGAGAAAAATCTCTTCAGAGCGTGGCAGGACCTGGATGCTGGCTTTGGAGGAGCACTTATCCCAGGCTGAGCACTTTCCAGCCTGGCCTCTTAGCATGTGATGTACAGAGGCTTGACATGAAGAGAGCCACACACCAGGACTCACAGGACGAAATCCAAGACTGGCACGGACCAGCCTTCTGCGGGAGTGAATGTGAATTTGCTCGTACTACTAATGCTTGCTGGCAACTGTTAGCTTTCTTGGCTCACAGCAGCACCATCTGATCGATGTGTATCTTCACTGTTATACAAATGCACCCCACTATATGCCTTGGTGTCCACATTTCTCCTTTGAATAAGAACTGCCCACTCTAGTGACCTCATCTCAACTAATTATATGCATAGCATCCTGATTCCTGGGAAAGGTATGTTCTGAGATACTAGAGGTTGGACGTGAATGGATGGGTCTGGTAGATGTCCTAGTTTTCATCAATGTGACACAAACCTAGACATATCTGGGAAGAAGGCAAATCAATAGAGAGACTGCCTCCATCAACAGATTGGCTTGTAGAGTGTGTCTGTGGAGAACTTTCTTGATTGATCACTGATGCCACAGAGGACCCAGCCTACTGTGGGTGATACGATGACTAAGCCAGCGGACCTGGGCTATTCAAGTAGCATTCCCTGAGTGTGCTTGCACACACACACACACACACACACACACACACAGAGTCCTCTCAGTTTTCTCTCTAGGTTCCTGCCTTGGCTTCCCTTGATGATGGACTATAAACTATAAGCCAAACAAACTCTTTCCTCTCCAAACTGTTTTATCAGGGCAATGAAAGGCAAGGCAGAATATTGGGGAACACACTTCCCACGGTGACTTTTTCTTTCCACATAGGTTTGAGGAGCTACAGACACACAGGCAAAAGGGATGACTTGCATGGGGTCTCTCCTTGAATCGGCCTTGGGTCTGCTCTGAGCCAGAGGCTGGCTGGGCTCCCATCACGGCAGAGCCCAGTGAGAACTAAGGACACTAGGTGCCCACTACACTACTGAGCTTCAGCTGAAAGGAGTCTTTACTGGGTTTTTAATTTAAAATGTTTTATGTGTGTGCATATCTTGCCTGCATGTATGTCTGGGTACCGCATGCATCTCTGGTGCCTGCAGAGGCCAGAAAATGCCATTGGCTCCTCTGGAACTGGAATTCCCAAGGTTGTGAGGAGCCACGTGGATGCTGGGAATTTAACCTGGGTCTTCTGGAGCATCCAGTGTTCTTGACTGCTAAGTCATTCCTCTAGCCTCTAGGGCAACATTCTCTTTTTTTTTTTAATTTTTAATATTTTTTTATTACGTATTTTCCTCAATTACATTTCCAATGCTATCCCAAAAGTCCCCCATACCCTCCCCCCCACTTCCCTACCCACCCATTCCCATTTTTTTTTGGCCCTGGTGTTCCCCTGTACTGAAACATATAAAGTTTGTGTGTCCAATGGGCCTCTCTTCCCAGTGATGGCCGACTAGGCCATCTTTTGATACATATGCAGCTAGAGTCAAGAGCTCCGGGCTACTGGTTAGTTCATAATGTTGTTCCACCTATAGGGTTGCAGATCCCTTTAGCTCCTTGGGTGCTTTCTCTAGTTCCTCCATTGGGAGCCCTGTGATCCATCCAATAGCTGACTGTGAGCATCCACTTCTGTGTTTGCTAGGCCCCGTCATAGGGCAACGTTCTTAAGGAGAGTAGGTGACACCAGATGATGAAGGCTGGTGACTGTCACGTACACCCAGGTCTGAGGATCCTGGGTCACCCAGCCTGACCTGACATATGTCTGTTCAGATGCTAGGCCATGTTCTCTGAGGCAAAGAGAAACCTTGCTAGGCATCTTCCTTCTTCACTGTACAATGAGGTCTGTGTTCTCCCTGCCCAGCCCACCTAGGGTCAGGAGAAACTAACCTACTCCTAGGATAGAATAGCTTTGAGAAGACCCTACTCTGCAGCAGTATGGGGGGATGATTCTTAGGTCATTGTGAGACTTTCCCTGGGGAGCACTGGGACTCTTTCCTCTCTGCCTGCTCAAGGGACAGGGTCTAATCTCTCCTGTTTAACACATAGCTGACCATCTCATAGCTGGCTTTACGTGCAGGGGCCACTTAGCCTGCCCAGCTGCTCAAAGGAGAAGCCAAAATCCACCTGGAGTTTCGATCCAGCGGTCCTGTTTGGCTCCAGTTGGAAGACTTGGAGAATCCGGCTTCTGGGACTGGGTTCTAGCCAGGTGAACCAGCCTGAGGGAGCTGGAGAGGGTTCCAGGCACACACCTGCGACTCGGGTTTCCGCCCCGCAGCATCTCTTTCCTGGCTTGTGCTTTTCAAGTGCCTCCATCCTGCAAGATTGACAGCTCACTTTTGATTGGAATCAGAGTGTAGGAAGCGGTCTTTTCAAATTTCCTGTGCAACCCAGCCTGCCAAAAGTCCTGCCACCGGCTGCTTTATTTACCCTGGCCACCAGGCCTCTTGCTCGCTGCACCCTAAGAAAACAGATTGCTGTCGGGAGAAAAGTCCATGCGTGTTTCCTTTCTGGAGGCTGATCAAGTTCTGAAAGAAGGGTTTCCTGCAGTCCATTACACCATTTTGGTTTGTTTTATCCCGTCTCCACCTGCAGAGCAGGGAATTCGCCTGCAGCCCAGGGCCGGGCCAGCAGATGACTACAGGGAAAGGAGAGCTTGTGGGCGTGAGCTTTCCACAACACACCGCGGCCTTGTTCTCTTTAGCTAGGCATTGTGTGCTGAGGCCCAAGCCCAAATCTGAATAGGATTCTGTGTAACTTGATCTGTTTTCTTTCTTTCCTGTATTCCTGTGAGCCAAATTTAACTTCGCTCCAATCTGTGGCCTGTACATATAATGTTCTGCCGGAGGGTGGGGGTGGGCTGGGAGATGTGGGGGAGGGTGTATATGCTTGCGGTTTTCTTTTTCCTATCTTCCCCTTTCTACATTTTTTTTTTTCTTTTGCTTGCCTGCGTTGCTCACCCACTGCTCACCCTTGGCCGGGTATAACTTAATATGGCTGTCTTGTCTGCAGCCATTAACCCTTTAGGGAAAGTGAGTGGTTTTTTTTTTTTTTTTTTCAGTCTCTCCTTAGCAAATCACAAAGTTTCCCCACCCCCACTCCCAGCACCCCGTTGAGAAGCCTTGGCATTGCTTGAGTTAACAGTTGGCCTCCAGGAAACATGAACTTCCCTAGAAGTGCTTGTGCAGCAATTAATAGACCTTCACTCAGATATGTAAAAATAGCCCCGTACTTGGAAACCCGTACTTGGAAACCCGCAGTCGAAAGACTGGGCTCCTAGGAGTCACCTGACTAGTGTTGGGTACCTCCTCTTTAAAAACGTCCCAGAAATATCCCAAAATCAATGTGGGAAGGTTCCCAGGGCAGACAGAAATCCAATGTCCAATTAAAAGCTCCTCCAGCTGTGGCTAGGTCAGGCTTTGGCAGAGGCCAACAGCCTCGGGGTTCATGGGTGTGCCCTGCTGTTAACATGGCGGTGGGGATGGGGGTGCTGTCTGCTCCTCCTTTCTACTTGAACAGCACCCCCTGCTTCTCATGATGGAAGGAGAAGACAGGCTGACTAAAGAGAGTTGGTAAGGGGAGGGCTCCCCTTACCTCCCAGGGCTGTCTCTTCCCTCCACGAAGGGCCAAATATTGATCCTCAAGGTGTTGTATCTGGGGGACAGTCAGATAACGCACTGACAGCATAATGGTTTCAATGCTCACTGCTTCCAGAAATCACAAACATTCTGGGAAAACAATAATAACAACAACAACACAGAACTTCAGGCCCTATCAGGAGGGGAAGATGTCTTGGGTCACTGCGAGCTATTTTTAGAATGGAAAATGTGCTGGCTCAGAGAAAACTAGTCATGTGCCCCAGTCCAAGTAGGGCACAGTGAACCCTGCCCCATGAGCCTGCTGTTCATTTTTACCCAGCCTTGTCATCTCTTCTCCTTCAAGAAGCCCTTCCAGCCAGTGGGGAAAGCGCCTGGCAAGAGCCAGCTCCCCTAAACATCACCAGCATCTTCCTGCATGGGTCCATGAGGACCCACACTTGACTCCTTCTGGGGCCCCTGCTACCTGCTGTCAAGGTGGTTGAAAAAGGGTCATGTTCCAATGTGGCTCACCTGCTTCACCTCAGGGGTACCGTGGATGTCCCTGTGGTGGCCCTCTGTCATTTTCTTTTTGTAACCACCATGGTATTTTTCAAGGTCCTGGAAGTTCAGTGCATAACTGTCCCTCAGTGGAGTTGGCCATGTTTGCCTAGAATGAGTAACCCAAACCTATGCTCCCTGGGTACCTGTTATGGGCCAGGGGCCTACATGGCTTATCCACTGACCTTGACACAATGAGGAAGATATGGGAATGGTAACAAGGGAGTGGTCCACCGGACTGGTACCTCAAGGCACAATCAGGAATACATATGAACTAGAATATGACGCAGTCAAGCCTGGACTTTTGGGAAAGTACCAGCTACATTCCTCTTCAGCTGTCCAGCAGAGGGGACCCTGCAGTGATTGTGTGTCTTTTTTTTTTTTTTTTGGTAAGGCATCACATGTGTGTGTCTGTACATGTGTAGGTGTCTGTGTCTGTGTGTACATGGAAGCCAGAGAACAGCCTCTGGCATCCGTCCTTAGGCACTCACCTTGGTTTGTTTGGGTTGTTTTTGTTTTCTGTTTTGTTTTTGAGCCAAGTGCTCTCATTGGACAAGTGGGCTAGGTTGGTTGGCCAATGAGCCCCTGGGACCCACCTGCCTCTCCCTCCCCATTACTGAGGTTATAAGCATTTGTCATTTGAGCCAGCTGCTTTATAATTTGTGTTCTGAGGCCTGAACTCACTCTATGTTCTGGATTATCACTCCAGGATCTTCCCAGGATCCCAGTTGTGGCTCACTGCCGTACCCTGGCCCAGTCTGGCCTCAGCATTGTGCAAGTCTGAAGCTGCTCTCTTCCTTGGAAGAAGTGGAAACTTTCCTCTAGCCTGTGGTTAACTCTACGGCTGCCCCTGCACCAGCCCAGCCCACTCAGGACAAAAGCAGTTGCCTCCTTCCCATGCAGTGGGACTGACAATCTGCATCCCAAGACCCAAGTCCTTCATTACAAGAGGCCAGCCTCACTGAGCACCCTGGAGTATATTCTCAGCTCCAGGTGTAAAGCTGGTTCTTGTGGACTCTCAAGACTCAGGCAGCTACTTCCTCCTTGGACACAAGCCAGTGTCTTACCCAGAGGTCACAGCTCAGTGCCCTGTGGTTGGGGCAAAGTGTGTACTCTTTTACAGAACTTTGGGTATGCTCTGACACAGCATGACCTAGGAGCTTGTCTAGAGAGGGTATGGGATGCCCATCAGCTCTAGATCTTTCTTGAAGCTAGTGTGGGAACCGGCTTAGAGCACCTGCATGTTCCTGTTCATGAATATATTAGTTCAGAAGCCAATGCTCTTAGACTTAGTGAGGTTGGCTTGAACAACGTTGCCTGTCATTAGACTGTTCAGCCAATGATTTCAGAAGACTGTGTTTCCGTTCATCTGTCCCAATGAAGAAGGCTTTCTTAAGTTAATTGACTGCAAATAACACCAAGTTTCTTGCTCAGAAAACGACAATCAAACCAAAAGCTTCCTATCAAGGGCTTTTCTTGCACTACTTGGGGCAGTAGCCACTTGGGGAGGTGAGGGGATTTTAACTGTGGGTCCTCTTTCAGGATGTGCTTTGGAGTTACTCAGAAAGGAAGAAAGCTCCCTTCCCGAATCTCACTACCCTCCCTCCGATGGATGTGCGCAGCTTAGATTCTGCTCTGCCAAAACTAAAGTGTGCACACACGGTATGTGTACCTATAATCCCAGTATCTGGAGGTAAAGACAGAATGATTGCCGTCAATCTGAGGCCAGTCAGGGCCTTACAGTAAGAACTTGTCTTAAAAAACAAACAGAGCAGAAAGCCTCAGACACAAAGCCACAGATGACAAATGTTAAGGCACACTGCACAGTTCATTCAGAATGCCTAGCAGCCATATTTTACCTTCCTGGTTTCTTTCTAACACTTTGGAGTGGTAAGTACCTTCCTTGCCATCAATTTAACATGTTAATGTTTTTTAATTAAAATTCCGTATCATCTAATAGGTCACAGAATTGTGGGTGATGAGTTCTTTGTTCTAGAACTTCCTGTGTAATGAAACTGCCATCCATAATTGTTTTCCTGTGGACTGCTTATTAAAAGAAGTGATTTTTTTGATGAACTAAACTAGGTGAGTGCTCGCAGCGTGAGGCCCATTGGGAATGAAGTCCTTACCAATCACAGCTCCCCTCCCCCCCAGGTGGGGGGGATGCAGGAGGATGTGTGTTTTCAGATGTCAGTTTCAGCTGATTGTTTCTGAGGCTATGTGACCATTATTTCTGTATCCTGTGGTGCGTTTTATAGACTGATATCAATTTGTAGAGCTACATTATGGATGGATGTCTCCAGATGAGTGCAAGTTTCAAACATGGAGTGAAGATATGGATATGATGGCATTCAGAGGGAAAGTGGAGAAGGGCACTAAACTGTGACACCTTTCACCTAAGATGGGGTCTTCCTATACTGGGGGACGGGAATCCTGCTGCGCAGAGCCTGGAGCAGGCAAAGCCAATGAGGCCTCTTCCTTCCACTTGTGGAGACACCTACAGACCCACGAGAGGCTCCAAAGCCACAGCAGGGCTGTGGTTTTCATTTGCCTTCAATACTGGAGTCATCATGTAAAAATCCAGTGATTTCTATCTCAGCAAAACTCAGAAAAGTAGACCACAGGGTCTACTTCCTCCCAGTGTTAGTCTGCTGAAGCCATTATTAGCCATTTGCTTGAGTACCAGGGCTCTAAGCCACCATCCAGACTGCTTGCTCAGCTCTGTGCTGGAGTTGACAGTGTAGCTTCAGACTGTAGCTGTAGGTCCAAAGCCAAAAGACCCTGAGAGAGCACAGAGCCTGCAAAAAGACTCATGCCTCAACCCATGCCAGCCCTTCCTGGGGCAGCAGGAGGCGGGGGTGGGGGTGGGGGTGGGGTGGGGATTGGTGTTCGTAATGATTTGGATGTAAAAAAGGTCTCTGCAAGACTTCTGGGTTGAAATTTTAGGCCTCAGCTGGTAGATCCAATCATTGAGAAGTTAATGGTTGATTGAGGGTTATGATTTAATCCATGAGTGTGATTCTGATGGGTATAGAATTTGATGTCATCAGTGGGAGGTGAAGGAAACCAAGCCCCTGCTCCCACTACAGTGATCTTGCCACAGGTTTACAACCAATAGAACATGTCAACTATGAGCTGTAACCTGACCCAAAGGAAACCCTCATTCCCCCACCCCTGCTACTTTTGAGTTGTTTGCTTAAGGTGTTCTGTGTCCTCTCTGTGTGAGTAGCTAGCATACTGTCTTTCTCATGGGCCAGAACTCAAAATTCAAGAGACATCCCAACTGTAGTCTCCTCCTGGGCTCACGGGGGAAGTGAGGCGAGAGGCAGAACTGCAGAAAAGCTGTGGGAAGGTCTTGAGTTTGTCTGTAACTAATCTTGAACCATTTTGGCTTTTAAAATTCACAGCAAATCCGGCCCAGTCAACACATCTGTGGTTAAGTGTGAGGCGCAAACACACAGACTGAGTGTGGATGGGTTTTTCCTCCCGCCCCACCCCCTGACTCCTAACTCCATCCTTACCCTGCAAGTTGTAATCTTATCATGTTTAGCTGGTTCCACATAAACAGATCTAGGTATATTTTCAGCTGAGACCTGTTAAGAACAGATGTGCACATGGCTCCCCAGTGCTGATCCATTTAAGTGGGGTTTCCATCAACAGCTTCAGTTTTCTCCCCTTCCTTGAAGGGGGAAAGAATTAAAATACATAACCCCCGTTGAAGTGGGTATCACGTACTTCTGGGTTCTGGGCAGCTTGGGTTTGTCAGTGGCTTCCAAACAGCAATCTGGTTCCTGAGGCTGTGAGCACAGAGGGTGTGTTTGATGGACAATGTTGGGGTGGGGACGCACACAGTGAGCCAGCTACTCAGGTTCTCCCCTGCACACGTGGGGACCTTTCCTTGAGAACTACAAATCCTCTGATCTGAGGCTTGAGAAAGCTCTTCACCTTCCAGGACCTCCAGGCAGCATGGGGTTTGGTCTGATTCTACTGCCATGAAGTGCTAAGAGCAGTTAACTTTAGAGAGATGCGGAGTGGAAGCTGTCAGGGGCTGAGGGGAGGGAAGTGGACAGCGATTGCTTGTGGGCTGTAGAGTCACAATGTTGCAAGTGGGTAGAGGCCTGGAGAGTATGTTACACAACAGTGGGGAGGTAGTTAATGCTACAGAGATGTGTTCCTAAAATGTTAACAGGATGGAGGAGATAAAGACTGGAACTCATCAATGTAACCAACAGCATTAGTGACTTTTGTTGTTGCTGTGGCCAAATATGTGACAAGAAGCAGTTAAGGGAACATGGGCTTATTTTTGGCTCGTGATCCACGTTGGTGTGGGAAGAGGGGGCTGAAGGGACGGGAAGAGACAGGTCACATGTCACACTCAGTCAGGAAGCAGAGGGAGATGACTGCTAGTGCCAGCTTGTCATTTCATTAGATTTAAGCCCACAGCGTGGTGCTACCTTCAATTAAGGGAAGTTTCCCCGCCTCCATTAACCTACCGGCATTACCCAGAATCCCTCACAGGCATTACCCAGAGGCCTGTCTCCTAGGTAACTCTGGATCCTGCCAGGCTGATTACATCAACATCGTGTCACTTAGGGAAGGATGTGGGGGGATACAGAGATAGGCAGACATCTAGTGAGGTGTGGCCTTTTGCTCAGGCTGGTCCCAACTCAGGTGGGGTGAGCAAAGTCGGGTTATGATTGCTCAGATTTGACTCCCCAAGAACAGTCCTCAGGTGGGCCTCTCACTTCTCCCTTGAGAGTTTGGCAGCCTCCTACACATTGCAACCATATGGGGCCATCTGTGGTGGCATCCTCATTGCTCACTGTGACTCAGAGCTGTGTCTTAGAGGCCTCTCATTCTCTTGCAGCTTCAGGAAGGCCCTTCTTTCTACCTCCAGTTGTCTCTGGGTAAAGCAGAGTTCAAGTTGCCCTCTTGTCAGCTTGGTGCTAGCCTTGGGAAGCAAGGAAGGGCGTCTTGGGTAGGGATCCAATCATGGTGGGCAAGTGGAGCGAAGGAATCCTGCTTCCCACCTTGGTCCACCCACGTCCCCGGCAGCGTGGGTCTGCACACACTCTGCTTCGTTTCATACTGTTAAAAGGGGAGCAAAGGATTGGGGCGATAGCCCAATTGATAAAATGCTTGTCTCCTAAGCACCCAGAGAGAAAGGCTAGGTTCTGGGGAGACCAAGACAGGCTGATCCCTGTAGCTCCCCTTAAGGCTTCCTGGCCAGTGAGAGATTTTGACTCAAAAATAAAGTGAACAAGACTGGGCTGCACAGCCTCTAACTACCTTTGGGGGGTGGGTAAAGTCTTCCTAAATCCTGTCGAACCTGGCAGCCTCTTCAAGACACACTAACATGAAAATGTAATGTGCCTGTGGCTCTGCTGGGACCTCCAGGGTTGATGTAACCTCAAACTGTGCCTCTGGGCCCTCAAGGTGGTATGCAATGGGCTCCAAGAGCAGCGAGCAGTATGGAGAGGCCCTGAGGCTGAGTCTAAACCAGGTGAGGTAGGCCCTTAGGCCACCTGACAGGACAGGGTCCCTTAGAGAGGTGTGAGCTTGCTAAGCAGGAAGGAGAGTGGCTGCTTTAGGGGGTTAGAGCAGCTTCCTGGGGGCAGAAGGGAGCTCAGTTGTCTTAATGAGGAGGAAAGAACAAAACCAAAGCATTCATTAGCACTTTCAGCAAGATGAAAGAAACACACTTGCTGGCTTGCTCTCTTGCTCATCTACAAGTCAGTGGCTACAGAGACTGGGAAAGAATCTGGTAGAGAATTCTGCTACCTGATGGAGGGTGGCTCCTGGGCTCCTCTCTAGTTTTAGGGGCACCTTGCTTGCAAAGTGTCCAGCCTCGTGGGACCTGCTTAGTAGCCAGTGTGAGCAATTCAGACTTGTTTTTTTGTTTTTGTTTGTTTGTTTTTTTAAATCTTAATTGTGTCCCACCTTTTCCTGTGTCTCAAGTTCTTTTACCTAGTTGTTCTCTTCACTGGCAATTTTAGTTGTCCGAGCCCACGTCCGAGCCCGCCCCTTTCCTCTCATTGCCTCCCCCTCCCCCCCAAGAACATTGATAGGTCTTGATTTCTGCAAGCAATTCTCAAGTTTCTAGAACCATGATACCACTTAGTTCCAGGACACACTTGGCTCAAGTTAGTATAGGATAGCTCTTCTTTCTTTCCAAAAAATATGTGTGAGTGCATGCATGTGCACATGCTACATGTATACCTGTGTGCGCTTACCCTTACACCTCTAAGGGCCAGGATTCAGCATCAGATTCCTTCTATTGCCACACCTGGCTCTTTGTGTAGGGATTCGAGATCTGAACTCAGGTTCTCAAGCTTTAGTAGCAAGGATTTTATCTACTGAGCCATCTCCCCCCACCCTGAAGTAGCGCTTCTGAGCACAGGTTAGAAATTGCTAAAATACAGGCTGTAGCTGGCAGTAAAGGAGTTCGGAAGAAGTACTTGAAACCACTCAGCCTGTAAGCAGGTGTCGCTGATTGCTGTGTGTGTGTGAGAGAGAGAGAGATTTATTGTGATCTCCAGACTGAGATCCTGCTGGGATGGGCAGAAAACTCCCCCTCGGTCCATCTTCTCTTGACTGTTTTCAGATCCCCTTCACCATTCACACCGATGTCCCAATTCTCTCGGCTTTCAGAGTCTTTTCATAGCAATCCCTTACTATTTCCAAATATTGCCGGGATCAGTGCATAATGGGTGCATTATGGATGCTTTACTCCTAGTGATTGGCAGCTTGGTGACCTTTCTTTTTAGCCACAAATGAAAGGGGACTTACAGGACATGTGCACGCCTGACTAATACACACGCTCTTCGTGAAAAACAGGATAAATTACAGAGAATGGCAGCGTAATGATTACAGAAAGGTATATGAGGCAGAACCCATTAGTGAGCTGCGTTTTGTTCAAAACTGAGAGAGAGGCAGGCAGAATAACACGCCTTTGTGCTGGAACCCACTGAGCCATAGCAATGAGTAATAACGCAGCCGGGGAGCTGTGCGCACTGCCTCCACCTCTTGTGCCGATTTTCATAAGTTAATAACTCAAGCGTGGAAATTGGTTCAGACTGAACACTGGAGGTAGAAGCTGGGCAAGTGGTGTGGGAAACAACTTGTTGTTGTTGTTATTGTTACTTAATTTAGCTTGGTTGTTTTTAAGTGAAGAGCAGCAGCCAACGTCACCATGGGTTTTCTCTGGTGATGCGTTCCTGTTGACCCTGAGAGAGTTTGGATTCTGTTGCACAGGGTTCACGTCTAGTGATGACAGCAGCGAGCGGTCTCTCTTCTTACAGGTGTTCCTTTCTGTTTGGTGCAGGTGGGATTCTTGCGGGGGCAGGGATTGAGTCAAACCTTGGAAATGACGTCATTCTGAACTCATCTGCCTTTATCCAGAAGACTACCAAAGCAAACCAGAGGACCAGAGAACAGCAGCTGCTCTGGACAAAGAGGGGAGGACACCCACACCCACACACCAAGTTCTGGTTGACTTCTACAGCAGAAGGAGCAGGAGACACCAGAAGGCAGCCACTCCTATTCGTGGTGAGGGACCAGGTTTCATATGGGCCTTTTCTTTGGTTGAAACAGGAGATCTTCACGATGGAAGAAAACAGAATAATTCAGTAAACACCTCGGTACCCACATCCCCCAAATAAATGATCACTTTTACATGTTACGTCACCACACCAACTTTGAAAACTAAAAACTTAACTGAAACACAGCTCACAAACATGAAATTATCTTTAAGTTCATAACCAAGCAAAGTGATAGGCTGGATAGAAAGGGACCCCCACCTCTCTCATCCTTCAGGAACAGGATCCACAGAAGGGAATTCCCAGGCTAGTCAGTACCAATTTTTGTCCCACAGTACAGGTGAGTCCCAACATGGGGCATGGGAATGAGAGCCTGTCTCTCTTATTCTGGACCCCAAGTAGAGGAGACAGAGATGAGGATGAACCCCAAGGCAGCCTTTGCCCAGCCCCAGGGAGAGTGTGCTAACACCTGCAGGTCTGAAGGGAAAGCCAGCCAGGCAGGGAGGCAGGGCACAGAAATAAATAATACATTCTTTAGGGAGTGCAATCTAATGCACGCCCCAGCCAAGGTTCATTGAAAAGGATAACAAAAACCTCTTCACCAATTTGCCACCTTGCAAGGACAATTTAATAATGTTTATTTTGTTATTAGAAAATTATTCCATTTGTAAATCTTTAGTAACACTTCTCCCCAGGGGTACCTCTATCTTTTGAGCCCTCCCCCCCCCCCTCTGTCTGTCTCTCAAACTGGCCTTTTCTAGGTAGCTGAACTAGGTGTCTTGAGTCAGTTTAGCCCATTGTTGAGTTTAACCAGATCAGGTAGACCCATGTGCTGGCTGAGGTCACCATCAGCCTGTATCCTGGTCCATTAGCTAGAATCCCAGCCAGCCAAGGCTGAAAATACGCTGATGCAATGGAGCTCCCGGCTTACACCTGGCTTCTAGGTTGATGCCTCTGTTTCTGAACTGATGCCTCGCTTAAAAGTAATAATAAGAGGGCATCATCCTGAGTGAGGTAACCCAATCACAAAAGAACTCACATGATATATACTCACTGATAAGTGGATTTTAGCCCAGAAACTTAGGATACCCAAGATACAAGATACAATCTGCAAACACATGAAACTCAAGAAGAACGAAGACCAAAATGTGGACACTTTGCCTCTTCTTAGAATTGGGAACAAAACACCCATGGAAGGAGTTACAGAGACAAAGTTTGGAACTGAGACGAAAGGATGGACCATCTAGAGACAGCCATACCCGGGGATCCATCCCATAATCAGCCTCCAAACACCGGCACCATTGCATACACTAGCAAGATTTTGCTGAAAGGACCCAGATATAGCTGTCTCTTGTGAGGCTATGCCAAGGCCTAGCAAACACAGAAGTGGATGCTCACAGTCAGCTATTGGATGGATCACAGGGCCCCCAGTGGAGGAGCTAGAGAAAGTACCCAAGGAGCTAAAGGGATCTGCAACCCTATAGGTGGAACAACAATATGAACTAACCAGTACCCCCCAGAGCTCGTGTCTCTAGCTGCATATATATCAGAAGATGGCCTAGTCAGCCATCATTGGAAAGAGAGGCCCATTGGTCTTGCAAACTTTATATGCCTCAGTACAGGGGAACGCCAGGGCCAAGAAGTGGGAGTGGGTGGGTAGGGGAGTGGGGGGGAGGGTATGGGGGACTTTTGGGATAGCGTTGGAAATGTAAATAAAGAAAATACCTAATTAAAAAAAATTACAAAAAAAATAAAATAAAATGGTCATATTATATATATATTATATATATTATTACACACACACATATACATATATATATGTAATAATAAAAGAAGGCTCACGCAGGCCTAGGTGTTCAGGGTCTCCTTAGAGAACAAAGATGGTAAAGAAACACAGTACTTCCTTGAGATTCTCATGCCCTCCAGACTCTCCCGCCCACCCGGAGAACGGTTGCACAGCCTTGTTGCCTCCAAAGACACAAACCTCAGGGTTTCTGGCACTAGCATTGTATTCTCACCAACACAGCATCCTTCTTGATCTTACTGGACCCCTTCTCCTGCCTATAGTCAGAGATCCGGCTCTCTGAGAACTCTCTGGAGTTGCCCTTTCCAGCTCTCCTTCAGTTAGGCAATTGCCTTACCTGACCTAGCACAGTAAAGGGAAGGAAGGCGGAACACCACGCACAGAGCACTTAATAGTCTGGTAAATGAATTCTAAATGGAGCCAGCGCTCCTTCCAGGGAGAGGAGAGCTTGCTCTTGCTGGAGGCAGCTGGCTGTAGACAGCTGACTTCGCAAAGGCACCAGGGAGAGAGAGAACTGGGGAATTAGGAACAGTGGGGTATGGTAGGCAGAATTAAGTCAGATTCCTTAGTGAGAAATTGAAAAGATTTTGTTAGTTCCGAACCCCACTGGTCTGGAGAAAAAGTTCCTCTGTTCTGGGTCCTGGCTGGCACTTATGTCAGATGCTGGAATTCACTCCCCCTCAGTCTTATGGGTGCCTTATGGCATCTTGCTGTGACTACACATTGTCACTATATAGTCATTCTTTATCTTCACTCACGTCTGCTCTAAGTATTTCTCCTTAATTTTTTTTTTAAATATCACATTCAGGGTGTATGTGTGTGTGTGTGTGTGTGTGTGTACGAACGTGTGTGTGTGTGTATGTGTATGCACGTGTGTGTGTGTGCATGCGTGCACATTCATTTTGCTTATGGCACTTTCAGACCTTAGATTTCCATTTCCTCCTTCCTATTTTTGACTTTTGTTTTATGAGTACAAGAGTACCATCACTGCACTTTGAAGCATTCTTATGATAGATGCCTTAAAATGAAAATGTTTGTCAGATGGGCTGGGAGTGGTAGTGCATACCTTTAATCCAAGCACTCGGTAGGCAGAGGTAGGCAGATCTCCAAGATGGAGGCCAGCCTCGTTTACAGAGTGAGTTTAAAGACAACCAGGTCTACACAGAGAAATGCATCCAAAAAAAAAAAAAAAAAAAACAGTTTGTTGGATAACATTGCATCTCTGTATTGGAATTTATTGATCTTTTTTCATTTGGTTTAAAAGATTCCTGAATTTTAGCAAGAGTATTTTCCATTGAAGTCTTGCTATTTGGAGGAATTTATTTATTTATTGTCTTCTATTTTAACTGGGTTTCTTACAGAGCTCACACAGGGGAGGTTGGATAGAGAGGAACAGCTCACTTTTGCCAGGTAGAAGTAGAAGGCCAAGTTCTCCACCAGCTTCTATTGACATCTGAAGAGAAAGGCTCCTTCTTGCTGGTGGGGGTAGAAGCCCAGGCTCCCTGGCGTCGTTTACCAGACATCAGGGAAACCCTTTCCCTTTGGACATAGATGAAAAGTCTCAGCTCTCTGGTCAGTCTTCTTGAACACCAGTCTGGTGAGGGGTGGGTGAGCAGAGAAGTCCCCTGGTGACAGTGGGAAGCTAGGCGTCATGTCCCTGCCCTATGTCTATCCGCCTCCCACCCATGCATCCCTTCCCGTCTCCCCTCCATTTAGGGTGGGCTTACATTTTCTGTAGTGGATCCTGGAGTAGACCACTACTGCCTAAGACTGTTTTCTAGGCCACGCCCCTTTCTAGGTTCTTAGAGAGAGTAGGTTTAGACTGTCAGTCTTTTTCTTCAGTTCCACACCTGTGATATGTGAGACAACCATAGGCCGTGCTGTTCCTCTGGTTCCCAGGTTGCTAGTCAGCCTATCTTCTCAGCTCCTTCCAGCAGCGCCTTTTGTATTTTCCCTATGTAATAATATGCACACTTCTTAGTGATGCTCAGCAGCCGGAAGGGAGAGGGGTATCTTCAACTTCCTGAAAGTGGAAGTTCTCATCTTTCTTATGAGTACTTGTCAAAAAAGTTCTTCCCACTTGATCTCTGTTTCACCTCCTAAGGCAAATCTTGTTTTTCTTAAAATAAAAAATACAATAAAATAAAAAAGAAAGAAAGAAAGGAAGAAAGAAAGAAAGAAAGAAAGAAAGAAAGAAAGAAAGAAAGAAAGAAAATTCTAGATTAGCTTTACCTGCTCTAGAATGTCATGTGATCAATGCAAGTAACAACTGTGCACTCATCTACTCCTGGACTCTTCTCTCAGTGTGCTGTGTTTGAGCATCTGATAATATTTTATAATTCATCCCCTCCTAATGGTCACAGGAAGTCAGGGCAAGAATTCAAACAGGAATTTGAAGCAGAAACACTGAAGAATGCTATTTGTTGGCTCATTCATGCTTCATTAGTTCTTTTACACAGCCCAGGAGTATGGGCCTAGGGATGGTGCTGCCCACAGTAGGCTGGGATCTTTTACATCAATTACAATACAATCTCCATGGATGTGCTTTTAGGCCAATCTGATCTAGGCAAGTCCTCAATTAAAACTCCCTTCTCAGATGACTCTAGGCCGTGTCAAGTTGGCAATTTTATTATATTAATTTTATAATAGGGTTGGAGTTGGCCTGCTCTTGCAGAATACTCAGGGTTCAATTCCCAGCACCCACATGGTTGCTCACAACTGTCTGTGATTACAGTTCCAGGAGATCTGATTCCCTCTTCTGACTTCTGCAGGCACTAGGCTGGCATGTGGTGCATATACATACAGGTGCATACATGTAAAACGACTAAATCTAAAGAGAAATGGAAAGAAATTAGACCTAACTAGAACACACATTGAGCTTGCATATTCCTTCCTTCCTTCCCTCCTTCCTTCCTTCCTTCCTTCCTTCCTTCCTTCCTTCCTTCCTTCCTTCCTTCCTTCCATCCTTCCGAACAAACAAGCACTCCAGCCTCTATTTAGTGAACCTGTAATCTGAATTAGGAACCATTTAGGATAATTATCAGTAGGGAGGGGGGTCTGAGGACCTCTCCTGCAGCAGCCATTAAGTGGTGACGCAGAATAATATAAACAAGGAATGGACGTGTGACATTAGTTAGCAACACCTGTCACAAAGGTTAAGTAAAACTGGGTGGATGGATAGGGAGTGGCCAGTGGCCTTCACGGAGACATGGCATCATTTCAGTACTAGAGGTCAGAGTAAGCTTCTGGGAATGATGAATACAACCCTATTAGGAAAAGGACTAGGAGGCATCTTAAGGAATGCTGGGTTTGAGGAAGACAGGAGACTTTCCCCCCTTTCTGTAAGCCTGTATCTTTAAATGTGTTCATTTCTTGGAATACAATGTATCTTAGGGGTAGTTTACACATCACCCATGAACAGTGGGGCAGACCCAAGGCCTAAGGAAGGAGTCTCCGACCAAGGCTGTGTGGTGAGTCTCACTGCCTGCTTTCAGAAACCTGCCACCACATCCTGCGCTGCCACCCCCCCACCTTTCCACCACACCCCTTCTTCAGGGGCATCCCCACAAGGAGTGGCAGTAGAGTTAGAAAGACAAGCACATGTGGTCGCTAGGGCTTCAGGTCACCGGAGTGGTGAGCCGTTCAGTGCTCTCTGCTTCTAGATGGGGCACTGGTGATCCAGAGAGGCTGAGCGGGTGGCTCAAAGTGGGTGAGAGGTGAGCCCTGAATGGTAAGGTGGATGCGTGAGGTTCCAGTCTCCTTAGCTTTTACCCTTCCTTCCAGCTTTAGGATTCGTTGTTCTCTCAGTTTTGAAGCGAGGGAAAGAATGTCCTCTGGGGAATCAGAGCTTGAAGAAAGTTCTAGAATCAATCTTAGACAGTCCAATGTCAGTTCTGGAATGTTTAACTGGGAAGGATCCAGGCTGTGGACCTCCCCGTGGAAGGCTTAGGGGATCAGGGTGGGAGGAGGGCGGTGGTCATGGCAGCTGCTTGGATTCTGGAACTGGGAAAACCTGGGCTCAAATCCAGGCTTCACTGACTGCGAGGGTTTGGGCATATTGTTGGAGGCCTCTACACCTCCATTTCCACATTTACAAAACGGTGACTAACATCTCCCTGGAGATTTGAGTGAGTTCCCCAAGACAAAGCATTCAAAGTACTTAAATGCTAGCAGGCCCAGGGCAACTGCCTAATAAGTACTGGCTGCTGTTTTCATTCACCATTGTTCTGGAAAGCAAGACAAGCATTGACTATACAGGGAGGTGGCCAGGAGCTGCCCAGGCTGCTCCTGCCTTGCTCAGCCCACGACCTGCAGGAGAATATTGGTGTAGGGGACCCTACTTCCTGTATCAGTGGGACTGTGTGACCCGAGGGGTGCCTTCCAACCTGCAGGGTCAGTTTGCTTCTTTGCTTCCATAGCTGCCTCAGGCAGCAGTGGCAGAGGGAGAAGCAGCTGGGGTTGGCGCTCAGCCACTCCAGCTGTCGTCTGTGGTAACGTGTTTATCTGCTCCAGAGGGATAGAGATGGCTGAGCGAGGAAGCATGCGGGAGGCTGTACCTCACGGTGACTTGCCAGCTTGGGTGAGTTCACCGTGGACAGCAGGCAGGGGTCACCTCACCATGGGTTGTGGTACCCTCTCCATGCTCTGCACCAATGAGAGGCAGTTTGCAAACTTATTATAAACAGATTACATTTCATATCCTAATGTGGCTGCTGGCTACCTGCCCGTGAATTTTAGCCTCCAGGAAAGAAACAGTTCCGTGAGCAGAGTATTCTACACTTTGACTCTGCTTCTTAAGGCTTCTCCCAGGTCCCTTTAACAATCTCCCACCCTCTCTCCTCTGGGCTTAACCAGAAATGCTGGAAGGTGCTTTCTACCCAGCCAAAGCCAATGAGTTGTACCCCGCACTAACACACACACACACACACACACACACACACACACACACACACACTGAGCCAGGAATCCAGTACAAACCAAATGCCCACAGCAGTCCAGGAACAATGGAAAGCTGTCTCCATGTCCACTAAGGGATCTACCACACACTCCACTGATGGTACCTCTGCTCCAGTCAGCAGCTCAGATGACCACTCTGTACACCCAGATGTTTGGTCTGGCACAGCAGGCAGCTGTCTTCTCCTGGCTTTTCTTTATCTAAAAGTTGGAGGACTGGATCCACAACAGGATTCTAGGTAGACCAGGAACAGTGTAAGTAGCCATGGGAATGTTCTCATTTGCTTGGGGTTCAAGAGTATACATACATGTTAACTCTTAACACATTCACACGTGAACACTCAGACATGTTTATATATGCATTTGTAAATATGAAAACACACACACTCAGGCACACACAAAGTCCCCAGTAGACACCACATACTCACAGTCCCATGGGAACTATCTGAGGCTACTTAGCATTTATTTGTAGCTCATCTTTTTTTCTTTCTTTCTTTTACCCCCTCCTTAAATATGGGTGTTGCTTCTCTATTTATTTATTTATTTATTTATTTAACACTTACTTACTTACATTGGTGTTTTGATTGCATGTATGTCTCTAAGTGTTGTGTCCCCGGGAACTGGAGTTACAGACAGTTGCCAGCTGCCATCTGAATGCTAAAAATTGAACCCAGGTTCTCTGGAAGAGCAGCCAGTGTTCTTAACCACTGAGCCATCTCTTCAGCCCCTCACCACTACCACCACCCTTTTTTTTTTTTTTTTCTTTTTGAGGCATAATCTCACTATGTAGCCCTGGCTCTACTGGAACTCACTTTGTAGAACTACTTGATCAAATTCATGGAGATCCTTCTGTCTGTCTCTCTGCCTCTGCCTCTGCCTCTCTGCCTCTGCCTCTCTGCCTCTGCCTCTCTGCCTCTGCCTCTCTGCCTCTCTGCCTCTGCCTCTGCCTCTGCCTCTGCCTCTGCCTCTGCCTCTGCCTCTGCCTCTGCCTCTGCCTCTGCCTCTGCCTCTGCCAATGCTGTGATTAAAGCATTAACGTCAATTTAGTAGCTCATCTTTAAAAAGTCTGAATGACTGTTTAGAATTAATGGTTGAATGCTTGGTCCCTCTTTGGTGGAACTATTTAGGAAGGATTAAGATGTGTGGCCTTGTTGGAAATGAGCTTTGTGGCTTCAAAAGATTCACCATTTCCAGAACACTCTCTGCCTCCTGCTTGCAGATCACAATGTGAGCTCTCAGTTGTCGCTGCTGCTTGCAGATCACAATGTGAGCTCTCAGTTGTCGCTGCTCTGCCTTTGCTCCAGTACCACAGACTCCAGCACTCTCGAGCTGTAAGCCCAGATAAAAGCTTTCTTCTACAAGCCACCTTGGTCATGGTGTTTTGTCACAGCAGCAGAAAAAGTAACTAAGGTACTGCATTTGTGTGTCTCTGTCACTGGCTGGTGTGGCTCTGCAGCTGTGGTTCTCGACCTTCGGAATGCTGTGACTCTTTAATACAGTTCCTCATGTTGTGGTGACCCACCCCCCCAACCCTAAATGTATTTTCGTTGCTACTTCATAACTGTAATCTTGCTACTGTTGTGAATTGTAATGTAAATATATGATATATGACCCCCAATAGGGTTGTGACCCACAGGTTGAGAATCACCAGTGTAGCGGGTTAACTGCTGGAGTGTCCATGTCTCTGGAACTCTCTCTTTACAGTGAATGGTACAGAGACACACAAATAGTTACAGAGATGGAGAAACTTTATTAAAGTGCAGACACGGGAGGCCTGGAGCTGGGTCATGTCTCACCTATGACCCAGCTCCAAGACAGGAGAAAGCAGGGACTGAGGTGAGGTCCCTGCTGACCTTGTATGGGCCCTTAATGCAGTGACCTCCTTTCCCATCTAAGGAAGTAGGCTTTTTAAAAATGAGTTGTCCTGGCTGAATGAAGCTCAGGTGGACTGTAGAGGCTGTTGTATTTCCCCACAGCCTTTGGTGTGTTTATCTCTGGAATTTCCCCTCTGCTGGTTCCCTGCCTTCTCAGGCCCTTGCAGAACAGGGTCAGCTCTCGGCTTAGAGAGCCGACCACTACTTGCCTCCTGCAAGGGTCCAGAGGGAAGGCAGACAAGGGAGAAGCAAACTGTGACCAGCTAGTACTAGAAAGCCAGGAAAGGCAGAGCTTGAGCCCAGGGGCAAGAGCACTGTTGACACCCACAGGCAGCTGGCCAGGCCCCTGACAGCCTCACTGCCACCTCCTTCACAGGATGACAGCTGGAAGCTTGATCAGCCAACCCTTCCATAAAACCCCGAGTGGTTCTGATCTCCATTCTAGGCGTTTGCCGGAGGAACCAAAGAGGGCATGCCAAGGCCATCCTGCTTGGGTCTTGGCACAGAACAGTCACCAAAGGCCAAAGGTGGATTCAGAGGCCAGCGGTTGAATGTGTTGATGCTGTAACAGAGCACAAAGCCACAATGGCTGACAAGAAGCTGTCAGGGCCACCGCAGGTCCGTCCTCTCTCAAGGGCCCAGCCTCTGCGAGTGCTGTTTTTAGAGTGGGGCAAGGCAGACAAATGGTGGGGTTTTTATTTTTAACCTGGACTGAGCAGTAGGATGAGGAGACCCTGAGCTGTGAACAGGGTCCCTGCCATAAACACATTCACCATCAGTTAACACCTCCAAAGCTCGAGGCTGGCCAGCAGCTGGCATATGTTGGCTAGTTCCGGTTTTAACTCCATACTCTCCACTGCTTCCCCCTAAGAGGAAGCAGAATGGCTAAAAGATTGCTGTTGTGGACTTAGCTCATACAGAGCTGAGGGGTCGCTCCCAGACAGCAGAGAAGGGACTTCTCCATTGACCCTACTCCTCGGACTCACCCAGCAGTGTGACCCGACAAAAGTCCAAGTGGATAGAGTGTGCTTGAATGTTTAGTGATTTGCCTATAGAATCTGCCCGCCCCTGAAGAAAAAAGATGTGGGTTTTATGTTTTACACTTGAAATGTATTTTAACAGATAGCCTGTACACATTGTACAAAGATCCAAGCCAGTGTGCAGAAAAAGGACCCTCCTGCCTCTGCCTGTCATTTTGAAATATATTTATATGCATCATGTGTCAGTGTGATGTGGGAGACGGTGTTTGGATGCCACGACATGTATGTGGAAGTTAAGGAAGATTTTGTGAAATCATTTCTCTCCTCCACCTTTAAGCGGGTTCCAGGGGCTCAAACTCAGGTCACCAGGCTTTTGTGGCAAGGGCCTTTATCTAGTGAGCCACCCTGCTGGCTCTGCCTCTTGAACATTTGTTTTTCTTCCACTGCGGTCATATTCCCCAGGATCCGATGGAGCTTTTTTTCTTTTGACACCCGCAAGGTAGGACACTTTAGTTTGTGACATGAAGGACAGTGTGCTGTGCTGCTGTTTATTTAACCAATTTCAGAATGTCAGACATGCAGGGCTGTGTTTAGTCTTCAGTGAATGCAAGCGGTGCTGCCTAAAGAGCATGATGGGTACACAAGGCTCACACCTGCCTGAGCATACCCTGCCATCGGTTTTCCGAAGCTGAGCTCTCAGGTAGGGGATTAGCCTCAATAGTTTTGATAGATACTGTCAAATCATGCTCCACCATAATTGTTCCATCTTACAAGCAGGAGGCAGGCAGAAGGATGCAATGTCTAGACACTTTGGATACGACACCATAGGAAAATTTGGCAGTCCTGAAGGTGGATAGTGATGTCTTGGTTTAGGTCTCAGTTGCATTTTTCTTTTCCGTTCTGTAGTGTTGAGTATTCCTTCCAATGCATATGATATTGTACTTCAGTCTCCACACCTCGGGAACCAGGGTGGCCACGTGATCTAAGGTGCCCCATTTTGTCAGCTCAGGTCTTTGCCTGTGTGTGTGGTGGATGCTTTTATGTTGTTGTCATTGTTGGATTTTTTTTTCAGTTGATTTATTACAGTCTTTAAGCTAGGGATTCTGTGAGTTGTCTGCGATACTGATTTTAAGTAACTTGAAGGTGGATTTGCATGTGTGATTCTGATTGGTTTGGCCCTGGGGACGTTGATGATTGCCCTACAGTGTCAGCTTGAGTGGATTTCAGTGTGACTCTGAAGGTGTATCCAGAGAAGTTTAGCTGAAGAGGGAAGACTCACCCTGTAGGTGGTACCACTGATGGACCGGGATTCCAGACTGAATACAAAGAGGGAAAGGAGAAAGGGTAGTGGGCTGGCAGGGTTGCAGGGTTACAGGCTTACACCATCACGCTTGGCTTATGTAGTCCAAGGGATTGAATCCAAAGCACAATGAAGGTTAGTCCTGAACCCTATCAACTGGCTACCTTCCTGGCCCTAGCCTTGCACTTACACAAAGAGAAAAATGTCCAGTTGTAAATTGCTTTCTTTCTGATAGTTGTCTATAATGATGGGCTTACAGGTGAACATCTTCTTTTGGGGGAGGCAGGGAAGCAAAGATAGAGACAGGAAAAAAATGGCTCTAGGGCTGGAGAGGTGGCTCAGCTGTTAAAAGTACTTGCTGCTCTTGCCGAGGGCTCACATGCCATCCTCAGCACCCACATCACAGTGGCTCACAACTGTTTGTACTTCCAGCTTCAGTGTATCTGATGCCCAAGGGTGCCCACATTCACATGCGTGTACATGTACACAACATGCAGACACACAGAGAAGTAAAATAAATCTTTAAAAGAAATGGAACTGATATCAAACAAAGGCAGGGCAGAGTATGTCCTGAGAGTCACAGTGGGTCTCTTATGCTGCTGGAAGCTCCGTGCTTCCTAAAGTAGTGACAGGAAATGATTACGTCAGCCTGGACCAGATGTGGCTCTTCAGAGGCTAGGGCACCTGTCCACACATACTGCATGGGTGTCAGGTTCCAGGGAGGCCTGATTCAGCCTTCTGAAACAGCACACACATCTCCTTCCTCTCCCTGACAAGACCACGAGGAAGAAAATAAGAAAATTCGTGTGCCCACATGACTTGGGTCCTTGGGGGAGACTCAAGGCTTCCAGTGGGCATCAATGGGCAACTGGGGAGATGAAGGCAGGAGGAGGTTATTGTTGGCTTCATAGAAAGTTTTTGGGCCAGCCTCAGTTTAAGACCCTGTCTTAAAAATAAAATAAAATTAAATTAAATTTAAAAAAATGTAAAAGATGTATTTCATTTTACAAATGTAATGTGATCAATTGCTTATAAGCACACACACACACAGAACACACAAACACACACACACCATCTCACTTAGTTAAAATAATCTCAGCCAGCCCTCTTGACAGCCCTGGGAGCAGGAATTATGATTTTCTTCAGTGAATAAGCAAGGAAACCAAGCGCAGAACTTGATGCCACAGCTAATTCCGAAACATGAGGGTCAGGCCCGGCGTGTGTAACAGTGTAGGCCCATCTGCACTGTGTTCCTTGTCCCTGAACACTAGTACTTGCTGTCTTCTCACCCACAGCTACAACTTGGCTGTGGTTTAGCCCCTAAAGGTTCATGTGCTAGTTGAGTGGAGAGGCGCTAATGGGGAGGGACCTTTAAGGGGTGGAGCCTAGTAGGAGGCAGTTAGGATGTGACTGGGTCAATTCTTGTAGGGATGGGTTGCTAGATGAGACCATGATGCCTTCTTTGAGTCCTTTGCTGTATGCACCACCTTTGACACAGTGTGCCATTTGACATGATGTCCTTGCCAGAGCCAATGCCTTGAATGGTCAGAACTGTGACCCGAATAAAACTCTTTTCTTTAGAAAGTGCCCTATCTCCAATATTCTACTGTGATAACACAGAAAGAGACTGTGGAAGTCACTCTAAGGGAGACACGTTACCTTACTATTTTTATTTCATGGGTTTGGCTGTTTATGGGTTTGAATATTTTTCTATGTCTTATAAATCATTTGTCTTGATTTTCCCGCTGTCTTTTCCCATTTTTTCAATATCTTCCTCTATGTGTGTATGTGTCTCTGTGCATGTGTGTCTGTCTGTCTGTCTGTCTGTCTGTCATACATACTATCTAGTTTTCTTCTTACCTTTACTGTGGTCTTTTCCAGCTTCTGAGACATTTTAGATAATCTCGAAGTGCCCCTCCTGCCTGTCTCTCTGGTACTCAAATTCAGCCATGAACCTTCCTGCCCAGCTGGTTCCCATTATTTTTATACTTCAAGAGGTTTGCATCCCTCCCACATAAAGACAAATATTCATTCCTATCTTTAAGGTAGGAAGTGGGTTTGTAGTCTCTTGTTCTGTCTAGAAGTTATCGGTATGTTTTTTTTTTCTTCAAAAGTTTCCTCAGAAGGATATTGACCAGCACGCCTGCCTCCTTTCTGTTCTGACACACTTGTTACCTCGATGACTTCTTTCTCATCACCCACGTGCCAGGAGTGCCATGTCTCATATCTGGACCAGAGACTCTGAGGATCACACCAACAGAGACACAAACGCCACTTAAAGAAAGCCACATCAGCTTTTAGAACTTATCCCCCAATACCGAATGCCATCAACTCCATGGTATCTAAACCATTGGATGGTTCTGTTCTCAGGGCCAGAGGGTTTCACTAGACTTCGTCGAACCCTTCGGGATAACTGTCGACTGTGCAGACAGTGCTCGGTGTCTGGATTCTCAGCCTTCAGTGTAATCATGTTTGCATCCCCAGGTGTCAGAAAATTCCCCCTGACCCTTAACTCCCAACCCTTAGCATGTTGGTGTCTTAGCTTTTACAGTGTCATTGCTGGACTTGACCACTTTTCACAAAGGTAGCTGCCCAACTAGCCACGCCCCAACCAGCACATTCTTCCTGGTTGTATTCTTAAATTCTCAGACTTTTTCTTAACAAATGTTACAACTGAATGTTTATTGCTGTTGGTTTGGACTTCGTCTAATCCTGTTAAAACCAGTTTGAGTCAGTCACAATCTGGTGGTTCATTGATTGCCCTTCTCTGAATCCGCTCACCATCACATTTGACACCTAGGCTTTCATTTTTTTTCCCCTTGAGTCAGGGTTTCTCTGTGTAGCCCTGGGTGTCCCAGAACCTGCTCTGTAGACCAGGTGAACTCAGAGATTCACCTGCCTCTGCCTCCCAAGTGCTGGAATTAAAGGTGTGCACCACTACCCTGAGCTTTCTACATTTTTATGTCTTTGAATATCAAGTTTGCAGGGAGAAAACTGAGGCTCAGGGTGGTGGGGTTACGTGACCAAAGTCTCAAGACTCCAGAGGGGAGCTGAGCTGAGTGGTGATAAGGGTCTGTGCTTCTGAAACCAGGGCACATGGCCAGAGCAGAGTAGCAGTCGACAGTGACAAGGACACTAGTGTCACACCCAACATCCACTAAGAAGTCACATACCTGACTCATGACACCCTAGCAATACCACCAGCCAATCCACTTCCTAACATCTAAGGATCTCCAAGGACTCCAGCAAATGCTTGTTTGGGGAGACCAAGGTCCCTAGCACAGATCTAAGAGTCTCCATTGTGGAACTTCAAAGTGTTCAGGGTTCTATCCGGGCATCTGTTTCCATTTGACTGGGAATCCTTTTTTTACACTGCTCCATATTTGTCCATTTCAAAAATGAGAATATACTTTGTTCACTGCCTTGATGAAATTGATTTCAGTTTAATCAGTTGCACCCTGTTTAATAGACCTGTTATAAAAGATGTGCATTTGTGTCTATCAAACCCACGTGGTCCCCTGTATTCTTTCTGAAATGTTGTCAATCCTCGTGGCTAATAAGTCTGCAATAGTCCAAGAATTCCTGTCAGGCATTCACTTTTTATAAAACTCACTCAATTTTGTAATTTTGACAGTTTTTCCAGAATTCCCCACAATTAAGTCGATTTACGTCCAAGAGCAGCTCTGAAGGCGTTCAGATGTTCTGGGCTGATCACCTATTGTCATTCAGGACCTGAATAGCACCTTGCTCATCTCCCATCACCTACTGTTTCTCACTCGTGTGTATGGGGGCTGGAGGTGTATGGTGTGTGTGTGTATGTGCGTGTGCATTGTGCATGCAAATCTGTGTGCCTGTGCACTCCTGTGCAAAGAGAGGAGAAGGACCTTCAGTGTCCTTTTCTATCAAGCTCCACCTAATTCCCTTGAGACAGGTCTCACAGAGACCCTGAAACTCACTATTTTCCAGCAGGCCCCAGAGCTCCTCCCAACCCCCTCGGCCTTCTCTTCCAGGTTAAAACAAGGTCCAAGAAACACTGGGACCTTGCCCTTAGTTCCCTGATCTACACTCGAGTGTGACAGTGGGATTTCCCTCTAGGAGCTGTTGTGAGGACCATTGGCTACCACACCATTGTAATTAATATTGATATCATTTGTACATGATATTGAAAAGCTTTGAGGTCACAGTGTGATGATGACCTGATTAAACAGGTTTTAACATACTGGGGGTTCAAACCCAGCTATTCATGCCTATGTGACATGTCTCCACCACCGTACCCCACCCTGCTTTTTTTTTTTTTCTTTTCTTTTCTTTTTTTCTTTTTTTGATACGGGATTCATAGTTGTCCTGCCAAAAAGAATCTTTGACTCCAAGGATGTTTTCTCAAGGGATTCCCACCCGCACTGCCAGTTACCATCAGCAGGACTCCTGACTGCCTGACTCCACTCCATTTCTCATGGAAGCCAGAGGTAGTGCAGGCTGTCCCCACCCCCAGGATGACGAAGCTGTGATGAGGAGCCACCCCAGAATAGGGACCTGGCATCTCAGTCTGAGAACTGGCCCTATGGCTGAGCAGAGGAAGCTTAATTCTTTCTTTTTTAATTTTGCATTTTATTTTAAATTTTTATTATTAAAATGCAACAAACATATCAATAATATTGAGTATTTTGAGAATCAAATAATATATAAAAAATGTGTTCAACTTTTATATTCATATCCTTTCATACCCTAAAAGCATCATTAATGAATATTTAATACTGTCCATAACTGAGGATCCTATATCTAATGTTGAATACTAAATTGTTTCAAAACATACAAAATATTCTTTCGGAATTAGGCATAGTAAAAGAGCATAAAATATTAAAAATGAATCATTAAGAAATACATTCAAAAGTCCTTATATGATACCACCTGACATAGTGAGAGAGTATTTAAAACTCATTATATATCTGTGTACATGGTCTAACAATCAGTTTATTTAAGCAAGATTATCAGTGTTTCTAGGAGAGAAATTATTTTATCAGTAAGCATATTTTTAAAATTTCAAAATAGCAAAAACTCTTTGAAGTTAAACATTAAGAAAAATGCTAATTTCAAGCATGAGAAAAATTATCAATACTATTTCCATGATGTTTGTAGACCATGACTTTAATATTATCAACTGTTAATATTCAACAGACAGAATAGTTATTTAAGATATATTTCATTGTTTTGTCTCCCTTTTCATTTCTGATTTTATTAATTTGGATACTGACTCTGTGCCCTCTGCTTAGTTTGGCTAATGGTTTCTTTATCTTGTTGATTTTCTCAAAGAACCAACTCCTGGTTTTGTTGATTCTTTGCCTAGTTCTTTTTGTTTCTCTTTGGTTGATTTCAGCCCTGAGTTTGATTAGGAAACTTAATTCTTAGAGAGGCACCTTCCCCACTACGCCTGTTGCTACTAGAGAGGCAGCTCTTGCCTTTCCACAGAGTCCCTGACAGACCTGAGGAGAGTGGGTGCCGGTGAGCCCTGAGTCCCCTGCACAGTCCCTGCCTTCCCTTTATTTGCAGCCTGGGCATTCTTGACTCTAGTCTGACATCTCCCACTCCCTTCACAGTCCAAGAGTTGGTAATTAGTTAGCCTTGACCTTAACCTTTGACACCACCCAGCCATCCAGATGGGTTATCCACACCTGGTAACTAACCTGTGGTCGCCCCTCCACTCTGCCCAGCCGCCGCCCTACTGGGCTGGATTTTATGTTTGCTTGTCTTTCTCAGAATCAGATTTTTTTCTGGTCACTTACTATAGTTGACAGCTCCATGCTGGCATCACTCTTCAGTCTGAAACCCACAGGCTTTTTTCCTCCCCTACTCTGATATACTTTCTCAGCATTTGCTTTTCCCGTTGGGCCCAAGAATGGAGATCCGGGTGCGCTGTCTTTGAATCAAGGTGGAAATGTGTCTACAGAGTCCCCTCCCTGCCCCAGGTATCCTGAGCTAAGCAATGTGGTAAAGGATTCTGTCCTGGGCTGACCCAGGCTCTACAGCTAGCAATACAGATTCCCCTTGACCCCAGGGTTTCCTCCAGGGAGCCCAGCATCCTCCCTCTGAGCTGTTCCTCCTGCTCACGTTCTTTAGCTGATGCTTTTGTGCTGGGTTCTATCCTTGTGGTTTTCTGGATTTATTGGGGGCTTTCTGCATTCCTCGCTCTGAAGTTGCCATTTGAACAGCTCTCTGGTCACCCTGGCTAGAATTCGGCAGCCATGTTGGCTGGTACACCCTGCTTCCTGCCAGGACCCTGCTGTTCTTGGGGTGGATCTGGGCTGAGCTCCAGAACACAGAATTCCCAGCTCTGACTCCATCCACATGCCCAGATGTTCCCCTGCTCATTTCTCCTCTCTTCTCTTCCAAAGCCAGGGAGCATCTTGAGTGAGAGAAGGCACAAGAGGGTCCACAACACTCATTCGGTCCATTTCCTCTCAAAAACTTTGTAGCAAACACAAGGGTGGGAGTGGAGAGCAGACTCCTCCCAACTTGGAGGGGCCTCACAAGCCACCACTGCAGGCCTTCACTCCCATATCATCTCTGACCATTTGGTTGTGACTGACCTGGCTGTGGTATCTGTGCTTAAGAAGAGTGTGCAATGAGGGATTCTCTGTGCCTTTGGAGCTCAGTATTTAACTGGTCTATAAGCAACCTGCTACTTACGTTCCAAGCTGAGAACCTAGCCGCCACACGTACAGCAGCAGTGTGTTTGAAGCCACAGTTGAGCAGGGCAGATCTGAGGATGAAATCCAGGTTGTCCGGCCTTTCCTACTGGTGTCTTTTAAGCTGAAAGCTGGTCTCTTAGGAGGTCAGATGACTGCCTGCCTCCCAGTCTGTGTCTATCGCTACCGCTAGCTACCGGAGTGCAGGAAAGGGGGATGTGGGTGGGGACTGGATAGGGTATGAAGGCAGAACACAAATAGAAGCTGAGGAGGAGCCAGCACACTGGGTGTGAACCTTGGAGACACAGCAGAGCCAGAGATCAGAGCCCCTGGGAATGCCAGCGGGGGTGGGGGGTGAGGTGGGGTGGGGGGCTGCCGGAATTGCTGCTGGGGGTGGGGGTGGGGGGTGGGAAGGATATTTCATGGGGCCAGAGAAAAGGAGTCCATTGGCCTTAGTAAAGGGACATCTTGTTTTATTAAAAGCCTGTTGCTGGCTGGATAAGCAGTCTGCCTGCTGAGTGGGCAGGGGCCCAATATTACTGTGGCTAATTCGGAGCCAGTGCTGGAGAGCTGACATCAAACCAGGAAACGCTCGCGCGCGCGGCTCTCTCCCTCTCCCCCTCTCCCTCTCCCTCCGCCTCCTCTTCTCTCATTCTTGAGCTTGAATCTTGAATCTCATTCTTGAGCTGTGCATGATCTGTGTGCATATGTGTCCGTGTGTCTCTCTGTGTGTGACATTATGTACACTTGCTGGGAGTTCACCCCATGGCTCCCTCCTCCTCTTCCTGTCCTCTACTCCCTCTGCCAAGCACCCCAGCCCCACCTTTGCCCCTGGCCTCTTCAGTCACCGCCCCCAGAAGACTTGAACAGAGAAGACCCAGACTATGGCCTGGGGTTATTTACTGAGACGCCTGGGGAGGAAAGGACCACAGGCTTGTTTATATCCTCTAAATTTCGAAATGACCAAACCCACCCCTTTCCAGATCTCCATTTATAGGTTAAAAGAAAAAGTGAAGGAAGTCATTTCAAAAGAAACCAGGAGGAAAGCGGCTCTCTTCGGCAGCAGTGTGTGATTATTATTAATATTAGACTTGTTTAAGGCAAGGGAAGGTAAAATGGCTTTTTTCCTGTTGTTATCGTAGGTTTTTGTTTGTTTGTTTGTTTTTTGTTTTCCCCTTCTACTGTCTTGGGAGTCAGAAGGGCAAAGAGTAATTTCAGAGTAAGATGGAAGCCATCATCTCCTCAGTTCATGTGATGTCTTTCTGGGAATTGGGAGAGTGAATGAGTTTCGTGTAAACGCCTATAATCACTTTTCCTGCTAAGGTTTTAGAGGACTCTGAGTCTCCCAATTTGCTGTAACTTAAAGTCACCCAAATTGCTTCCACTTTAAAAAAAAAAAATTAATTATTTATCCAGATTTTAAGCTGTAAAAAAAAATAAATAAAAATTTTTGCACTGGTTGGTTGTCTGAGGTGACTTATTTAAATCTTTGATAAGGCTAAAGCAAATTGCCCCTATATAAAATAGAATATGGTAATTTATTGGCATCTCTGTAACCCTGCTTTCAAACAATAAACTTTGAATAAAGAGCCAGAAAAGGTATAAATGTCTTTAAATTAATAATTTTAATGTATCATTCACAGAGATAAAGGGATTCCAAGACAAGAAAAACATAAAGTATACCTGACAATATCTTACTACATGTTGCAAGCAAGAAGGCATATTGTGTATATGTATGTATGTATGTGCATGTATATGCATTTTTGTTTATGTGTGTACATGTGTGTATATGTGCTTGTGTGTGTGCATACTTGGTAAAATTTCATTATGCTGAGGTTATCATACAAGATTCATGCACTGATTCCTAACCATGGTTCTAAGCCTATCTCCTCAAGGTTGCTCACCCATTTGACATATCTTAGCTGAAGGTCAGGTTCAGTCTTTAACAGAAGTTTCCGATTTGAGGGTCAGGATCCCGGGGACGACTCCCTGGCCACAGGGCCGATCATGGTGGCTTCTCTTCAGATCGGTAAAGTGGGGCATTGCTTTTGGACTCTGCTTATATACTGGCCAGTGGGAGCCATGGGATTCTAGGCTTGTGCCTGGTTAGCTTGATTAAATGATGGGACTGGGCTCTGGTGAACAGGTGTAGCCTTGGGTGTCGTGGGATGCTGACTAAGCTATTTTCACTTGTCTAAACCGTATTTTTTTTTTACTATGTTTCTTATACTTCATATTTGAACATTCAGTTTATTTTTAAGAGGGACAGGGAGATAGCTCTGTGGTTAATAATGCCTGTTGTCAAGACCAATGGCCTGGAATTGGTGAGTGTGTGTGTGTGTGTGTGTGTGTGTGTGTGTGTGTGTGTGTGCATGCGCGCGCGCACGCACACACACACACACACTTTTATATTATTTATCACATATTAATCATCATATTGATATAAACCTAAATCAAGTAAATGCATAGCTTTTTCTATACGTATCAATACTTTATAAATTAACTTCGTGGAAGTCTTTAAAATCATAGGGACAAGTAAACATGGCACAGAAAAGAGAACACTGTGGCACTTTAAATCCAGCCTACCTTTTCTAAACTTTGTCTGTGAGGTTAAAAAATGTTCAACAAATTTGATTCTTTTCCCCTGTCCTCTAGTTACCAAAGAGAAAGAAAATGAGAAGATTACTGTGGTGAGAGAAGCACAAGAGGCAGAATCCACCCCCACCCCCCACCCCAGCAGGGCATGGGGGCTCTATCAGCTGGCAGAGTGTGTTTTTCTAGTATGTCTTTGCTGGTTGATTTAAACCACTAACTCCAAGTTTTTAATATAGCACTTTCCGTGAGTCACTGGGCGGAAAGCCCATCCCAAGGCAGGCAAGAGTCCAAGACAGAAACAAGCAGGATCCAGCTACAAGCTGGATAGCACAGCTAAACATTCATAATTAAGAAAGCTCCAGTCACTCTGAGATTGCCTCCTTCTTGATAAAAGAAGGAAAACGTTATTGAAAACCAGGGTGAGGGAAGGGAACCTCCGAGAAAATGCTGACCAGCAGCAATGCTAACAATCAACTTGGTGTCCAGGGGAGGAGGTGCAAGCTGCTTAGCTCTTCAAAGGGAACTCAGCATCCTGCGGACTCAGTGCAGGGCAGGTGCACACAAGTGCAGGAGACCGGTCCCTTCTGAGAAAGCAGAAGGTGGGGGTGGGATCACAGGAGGCCCCAGTGAACAAATTCTTTCTGCGTGGAAAATCACTCAGGGAGCAAAACATGTCCAAGCCTTAAGAACAAGCTGTGCTGACTTCCGGATCTGGACCAAAGCAATGCAGATACTTTCTCCTTCCCTTATAAACTACAAAGAACTGTTCTGGAAGTCGGTCAACAAACTTTCAAGCGATAAGAGCTTGAAAGCCGGGAGGAAAAGACGATGTGCTGGCAAGAAACATTAGGAGTTGAGAAATAGCGCTAGGGTGGATGTGTTCTCTGGCATTCCTTCTTCTCTCCCATTCAACCTGGCCTGGCTCAAGAGAGTTCTGCAGTGGGAATCACTAAAAGACTCAGATAAGAGCACCCTCAGAGACATCCTTTTCTCTCTGGCTAAAGTTCATGCAAGGAGAGAGAGCCCAAATAAAGACCCAGTCATATAGGCTTCTGTCCCTTTCTTAGAATCCAAGGCCCTTCCAGTCTGATCTGCCAGCAGCAGCAGCAGCAGCAGCAATACCACTACCACATCTGGTTACACCTGGGACATCAGCAGGTGACCTGTCACCCACAGCAAGCAGCAGTGAAGTCCTGAATCTTCCTGACTGCATTCTGGCATTAGAAAGCTAGGCCTCACAGCCATTTTCCACACCTCCCACTCCATATTTTTCAACAGCAGCAACATCACTAAGGAAGTAATAAATATATTCTAAGAAAAGTATAATGAAATCAAACAGAACTTTTGAGGAACATCAAGAAACATACAGAAAGGCCAGAGAAAACAGAACACTAGACACACAGAAAGAACAAATCCATAAGGAAATGTCAGACTTAGCCCAGTCAATAATTATCATGAAGGCAAACAGTTTAAAATACCTATTTAAAAAGCAGAGATTGGTAGAGTGGTTTTAAAAAGATGACCCACCTATATGCTACTTCCAAGAAACTCATGTCAAATTCACAGATGTAAGTAACTCACAGCAAAAGAATGGCGGGCTGCACCTTAAAATCGTTAATAAAAGGGAAGTATGCTTGGCTGCATTAAATAAAAGCATCCTACAGGAAAGTTACTGTGGGCAAAGAGGGATGTTTTAAACAATGCAGAACTAACCCATCAAGAAGTGATAACTGTCTTGTGAAGCAAACACCAAAGGTTCACAGGTGTGAAGCCAAAAGTCAAGTGAGAGAAGAAACACACACTCGCCAACTATGGTTAGAGCATGGTCTCCATCCATTGGAACTAGAGACAAAGTCAACAAGAGCATAGGACCCAGCATCAGCCATGGACAGGTATCTAATCCTACCCTAGCACATTCTGTCTAACATCCTCAGAATACAGAGCCTCAAAAGACTCATGCAATACTCAGCAAGGTAGAGAGCATCTTAGGTCATAAAACAGAGTTCGGATTTCCCAGCACATAGTGGCCCACCTGCAACCCCAGAGCACAGGAGGAAAAGCCCGGGGCAAGCTGGCTAGCTAGCCCGGCTAATCTGATGTATTTGGTTCAGTAAGAGATGCTCTCCAAGTAGGTAGAGTAGAGGACTAGCAGAAAACATTCCTGATGTCAACCTCTGACCTCCACAGGTATTCATGAGTAAGTGTACACACACACATACACACACATACACACACACACAAGCACACACACATGAGCATGCACTCACACACATGTGCGTGTGTACAGAATATGGAATCAAACTAGAATTAAACCAGGATGTCAAGAGAGAAATCTCCACATACTTCAGAACTAAACAACAAAAGTCCATGAGTCTTAGGAAAAGTTTCAGGTACACAGAACTAAATGAGACGCACAGCAGCCATTAACATTTGTGAGGTGGGACTAAGGCAAGGCCGAGAGGGAAGTGTGTGGGACTAAACAGATGTCTTAGAAAAGAGAAAGGATCTGCATCCCAAGAGAAGTGTCTGCTTCTAGAATATAGAAAGAGCTGAGCAGAATACAGTGAGCAGAAGAGGGACCAGCACAATGGTATCTAACTATCATGCAATGGGCTACAGTTTGGATCTCGGCTGTCCTCCAAAGGTCCATGTGTTAAAGACTCAGCCTCAGCCTAAGCTTCTATGAGGCAGCAGGAACTTTAAGAGGGTTAAGTGGGGGAAAGATGGGTTATTGAGTGAAGAGATTCTTACAGGGATCCTGGGACACTGGCTGGCCCCTCCTTTTCCTTCTCGTCTGATTTCTAGCATGAATAAAAGACGCTGCCTCTACTTGTTTCCACAGTGATGTACTGTGCCACTGTGACTATGGGCTGAAATTTAGACTGCCAGGACCAGAAATGAATTTTTTTCTGATAAATCTCTTAACACTAAAGTAACAAAAAGTAAACAGGTGCTGTATATCTCCAAAATCTTGAAGAAAGGAATTTGAATATATTTATGATGTATCACAAACATTTAAAAAGATGATAAATATGTTTAACTTGTTTAAACACTACACAGTGTATATCTTACATCATCACAATAGTTACATATGTATACACACACACATATATATATATGTTATGATTTTTTTAAAAATCAGACTTATTTATTTTATATACATATATGCATATATTTATATATTTATAAGTGTTTTGCCTACAGGAATGCCTGTGTATCACAGGCATACCTGGTGCCTGTAGAGGTCAGAAGATAGTGTCTTCTGGGGCTGATGGTGTCTGATCCCCTGGGAGTAGAGGTACAGATGTTGTGAGACACCATGTGGGTGCTAGAAACTGAGCCCATGCCCTTTGCAAGGGCAACAATTGCTCTTAACCACTAAGGGATAGTGCCAGCCACTATTTGCTATCATTTTAATGTCTCAGTTAATTTTTTAAATTAAAAGGGCTACAGAGTGAGTTCCAGGACAGCCACGACTACACAGAGAAACCCTGTCTCGAAAAGCCAAAAGCCAAAAGCCAAAAAAAAAAAAAAAGTTTATATATACTTTGTATGTAAAGAATATAAATTTGAATATATATTAATTTATATGTAAAAGCATACATGGTGTGTGTGTGTGTGTGTGCGTGTTTATATAGTCAATCTAGGATGCCTAGGAGAGTGGAAAATCCCATATTGGCTTTATGTTGATTCTGGGGACTCAAACTTGGGTTCTCATGCCTACTCCAACAAGGGGTCTGTCCACTAAAGCATTGCTTTAACCTTAAACATAGCTATAAATTCTACCTCTGTCATTTGTTATATGACCAACTGCTAAGTAAAGTTAAAAATGCTGTGTGTACTGTGGCTTCGGTGTCCCAATACGGGAAGAACCAGGCACACAAGTATAAGTAAGAAAATCTGAGTTCTTCCCTCTAGTGCCATGTAAAAAGCTAGACATTGTCTTGTGTGTGTGTGTGTGTGTGTGTGTGTGTGTGTGTGTTGTGTGGTGTAGTGTGTGTTTGTATGTGTGTAGTATATGTTTGTGTGTATAGTGTGTGTTTGTGTGTGTGGTATGTTTGTGTGTGTGCTGTATGTTTGTGTGTATAGTGTATGTGTGTGTGGTGTATATTTGTGTGTGCGGTGTGTTTATGTGTGTATGTATAGTGTATGTTTGTCTCTCTCTGTCTCTCTCTCTCTCTCTCTCTCTCCGTGTGTGACACTAAAGGACAGAGACAGACAAAGCCAGAGCTTGCTGACCAGCCAGCCTAGCCAATCAGTGAGCAACAGGTTCAGTGAGAGACTCTGTTTACAGTGAAGAACAATAGTAGAAGATGCCTCACATCTCCCTTCGGCCCCCACATACAAGCACACCCACATATGCATGAGCACCTATGTATACATGTGCACACAAAACATACACAACAAATATGTGCCTCAGAAAGCTGGAGTGAGTGCTGAGTTAAACATGCACCTTTTAAGAGATTAAATGAAACAGTGCACACAAAATGCTTTTAGTACTCAGGTAACAACAACAACGATAACAACCGCAGTGGACAGAATTTACTGAATGCCCTCTGCTGCCAGCACTGTGGAGAGTCTGCTTGTATTAACCCTCACAAGCACGGGTTGGACTGGTTTCTAGTAGTCCCCACTTAGCTTAGCTGTGCTTTCCTTTCCCACAGCTTCACTCACATGTGGCCCTAAAATCTTAAATGTAAAAATCCCAGAAATAGACAATTCCTAAATCTTAAATTATACAAGCAGAATTATAACTTCTTTCTGTGCCCTGCCTCTCCCTGCTCGGATGTGAATCGTCTTTTGTTCAGGTATCCATGCTGTATATGTATGTATATTTTACGTCCCCAGGAGTAATTTAGTAGTTTCTAGAATGGCTGTCATAATCCTGCAATACTCCTGGCATCTATTTTATTTAATATTAGTCTCCAAAACATAGAAGTAATGTGCCCAGACACACAGCTTACAGAGTAACAGCGACCCAGACAAGGGCTCTCATGGTTGTAGTCCGTTCTCCTGCCTTCTAGAGACGAAGTGAGAGAAAACTCCCTTGGCACAGGCATACTGTCTTAAGGTGGGTACACGCTAGTATGGCCAGGTGCAAGTGTAGAGGGTGGATGAGGGAGCCAAGAGCCACTCTTGGCCTCCTAGTCACTGCCTCCACACCAGCAAGCTACCTGGGACATGAGGTTCCCTTTGGCAGGGCCCTGGTTAGAATGTTCATAAGAACAGCTGTTTCCTTTAAGCAGCGATCGGTTAGAATGAATCAAAGGGCTACGTGTCCAGGTCTAAGAATAGCCCCATCATTTCTGACAGGGACTTAGCTGGGATGGAAGTCATTCCTTCAGGTGCAGAAAAGGAAAGTGTGGCCTGCGTCACTGACTTAAAATAGGTCAGGGCTGGCAGACAGCTTGCAGGTGACACATGGTTAGTTTCTAGGTTGGTATTTCCTATATTTCCTGTTTGGGATGTAGGTTTCTGACTTCTTTTCTGAACTGGTGTGTGTGTGTGTGTGTGTGTGTGTGTGTGTGTGTGTGTGTGTGTGTGTGTGTGTTTATAATGTTTGCATGCCCAGCTTTCTCTCCACTCCATCTGAGATATTTCTTTCTCTTTCTTTCTTTCTTTCTTTCTTTCTTTCTTTCTTTCTTTCTTTCTTTCTTTCTTTCTTTCTTTCTTTCTTTCCTTCCTTCCTTCCTTCCTTCCTTCCTTCCTTCCTTCCTTCCTTCCTTCCTTCTTTTGTTCTTTCTTCTTTCAAGACAGGATTTCTCTGTATAGCCTGGCTGTCCTGGAACTCACTCTGTAGACCAGGCTGACCTTGAAGTCAGAAATCCCTCTTCCTCTGTGTCAGGAGTGCTGTGATTAAAGGCATGCGCCACCACTGTGTTACTTCTGTCAATGCTTTACCAGCTGTGGTAGGCACTCATAGAAATTCAGTCAACTCTGTTTTCTCCTTAGCTCTCCCCAGTAGGTTCACAAGGTTTTGGCATACTGGTAACACACCGGCAGAGCAGTATAGTAGAAGGAATGTGCTATCCTGGGGTGGAATTTTCCATGGAAAGGGAGCCTAAAGTCCTAAGCAGTCAGAAGTTTTATTTCCTGTTCACAGCACAGCTTTCTTTAAGCTTTTGAATCAATACATTGGATTTGAGGTAGACATTTTCGTATATTCCTTCACTTAAAATATTTTGCGACAAGCTGACAAGGTGGCTCGGCGGTGTCAGTGCTCTCTGTGAGAGGCTGCTGACTTGAGTTTGATCCCACAGAGGAGGATAAGAACAGTTTCCTGGAAGTCTGACCTCCACAGGAGGCCATGATGTGCCCATCCCCCCACACCCACACTCTCTTCCACTTAGTAAGAAGTATGACATAATAAATGTAAATTTAAATCAAAAATACTTTGTGGGCCTGGAGAAATGACTTGGCAATTACAAACTTTTCCCCCATCTGGAAGACTAGAACTTGGCTCCCATCAGCCACATCAGGTGGCTCACAGCTGTCTGTAACTCCAGTTCCCTGACATCCACTTCTGACCTCCTTGGATGCCCATACACATAGGCCTGGTACACACACATCATTAAGAATAAGTCAGGGATCCATCCCATAATTAGCCTCCAAAGGATGACACCATTGCATACACTAGCAAGCGTTTGCTGAAAGGACCCTGATATAGCTGTCTCTTGTGAGACTAGGCCGGGGCCTAGCAAACACATAAGTGGATGCTCACAGTCAGCTATTGGATGAATCACAGGGCCCCCAATGGAGGAGCTAGAGAAAGTATCCAAGGAGCTAAAGAGATCTGCAACCCTGTAGGTGCAACAACATTATGAACTAACCAGTATCCCGGAGCTCTTGACTCTAGCTGCATATGTATCAAAAGATGGCCTAGTCGGCCATCACTGGAAAGAGAGGCCCATTGGACATGCAAACTTTATATGCCCCAGTACAGGGGAACGCCAGGGCCAAAAAATGGGAATGGGTGGGTAGGGAAGTGGGGGGGGAGGTATGGGGGACTTTTGGGATAGCATTGGAAATGTAATTGAGGAAAATATGTAATAATAATAATAAAAAGAAATAATGAAACACACACACACACAAGAGTAAGTCTTTTAAGAGCTACTTTGTGAAGGGGCTTCTGTTTTAGACAAGCTAATGTAGGCCTGTCTTCTTTCCTCCTAAGGAAAGACTAAGGGCAAGAATAAACTCAGAAAAATATGCAAGAGGCATCAGCAAGAGAACTCTGAGAGTTAAAAAGAAGGAAGGCGAGGTGGCTAGGGATCATTGTAGGACTGGAGGTAGAGCAGGGAGCAGATGCATCTTAATCCCCAACACAGAAGACCTTAGCCTGGCACTTCCCAAAGCCAGCCAACAAGGACTCAGTCCTTCCCTGCGTAGAGCGCCCAGCATACATAGGGGATCAGACATTAACAAGCAGCCTTATTTGTTACACTCTTGCTCTCTATAAGTCTGAGATGTCCTTTTCTTCTGGAGTGCAGACTAAAAAACGATCCCCCAAATTCCAGGCAGCACCAGGGAGGATCTGGGGAAGCCTCAGTTATTTGAGGGAAATTATGAAGCTAGAATGTCACTGGGCTCATAAGAGAAATCCTTTAAGTTAGACCTAAATAGAGCAAAAGCCTAATTAAGACATAACATAAGAGGCAGGGAATCCTAATACAGCGAATGCACACTGCATAAGACCCAGGGAACTGTTGTTAAGGATTTATTTTTGACTTTTAGTTATGTATACATTGTGGATATTTGGGTGGGTATAGGCGCCTGCAGAGGCCACAGGTGGTAGATCCCCTGCAGCTTTGGAGTCAGCCCCACATGAGTGATGGCAATTGAACTCTGGGAGAATAGGACAGTGCTGAGCCATCTCCCCAGCCCAGAACCAGGGAAACAAATGAGATGTGATGACTTGCTGGCACCGTGTGAAGACTAGCCCGATGGTGGAGTCATCAGAAGGAGACTTCACAGCAGCCATCAGAAAAGCACCTCAGCACGACGCAGGCTGGGAGCCTCCCAAAGTGAGTGAACAGACACCAGAGAAGGCTCAAAAACGCCTTGACAGGACTCTGCTCACAAGTAGACTGGGTAAGACAGGGGCATCTGTGAAACTGGTGAAAGAAAATGCAGTCTGAATGCGGAGGGGCTAAAACAGAGAAGGCTGGCTGCTGCTCTTAGGGGAAGACTTGGATTTTCACATTGCTGTATTAACTGCTCTACGGGGGGTGGGTAATCAGCTTAAGGAGAGGACAAACAGGTCCTCACGAGTGACAAATGATTGCAACACTTAAAAATCAAATATTCTTAATAGCATCAAAGGTGCATAGAAATAAACCTAATTTAATTGAAAGCTACAGACGACAGAGTTATTATTGAGAGAAATTAAAGCAGTCAAATAAATATTCATGAGTTAGACTTTTTTTTTTTTATCAAGTCTATGTTCAATTCCCTTCAAACGAATCTAGAGTAAGGTCTGTATACTACAGCAAGATTTTAGCTGATTTGCAGAATAAATTGGATTCTTTATCTGAAAACTTAAGGCATCATAAAGGATGGGATAGGTGATAGTCTTCATAAACACTGTGGTGCTGATTGGACAAATCTCTGCCTTCAAACTTGTAATCTGCCTCAGCCTTCTGAGTGCTTGGGTTGTATGCACACAGTACCATACTCAGTCTTTATTCTATTTCACACCAACACATAGTCAGCTAAAGGGTAATATCAATATTAAAGACAAAATAATTAAATTTGTGAAAGACAGTCATTGCAAGACCTTGGAATATAATAATGTTCTCAACTGTAATAAGAAAGTTCTAAAGAGAAGGAGATGGTCAAGACTTGATTAAAACAGAATGCCAATTGTCATAGATAGCTGCTAGGAGAGAGAAAAGGCAAGCCAAGCCACACACACACACAAACACACACACATGTACCAGACACATACATACAAACACATGTATACACATACATCCATATGCATGCATGCACACACATACACATGCACCACACACAATATGCACTTATGTGAGTGCACAAACACACACACACAGAGGGACAGAGGGGGCCAGAAAGAGAGAAAGAGGTTTCCAATTAAAATGTTGATTAAATGTTTTTATGCAGACTGTATGCAAAACTTCCATATCATGAGCAGCTCATCACAGCAATAGCTAGGAAGACAGTTCAGTATGTGAAGTGTGTGTTGCACAAGTGTAAGGATCTGAGCTCTATTCCTGAAACCCATTTGAGAAAAAATAAGGTGATGGATGCTTGTGATGGCAGAGTTCAGGAAATAAAGAGAAGTTTCTGGGTAGTCATCATATGAAAAGCAACACTCAAGGTGGACCTGTAGCCTCCACATGTGCCTGTACATTCCTGTACACACACAGAGAGAGAGAGAGAGAGAGAGAGAGAGAGATTTTCAATTAGCCAAAGTAAGGGCAGCAAAACTGGACATAAAATCCCAGCTTGCTCCCACCACTGTAAAGCCCCAGAGTCACCACAAAATGTACAGAGAAATAAGCCTCACACACACTAGGAAAAAAAAAATGGTTTAACTGCAGCTGTCATCCACTGGCCAGTGGGAGCAGGCATGGGTACAACCACTGTGGGAAACCTCTGGACAAGGATCTTCCACAGCTGACCAAGTGCTTATATCTCATGAGCCAGAATTCTACTCCAAGGGACATACCCAACAGAAGGGCACTCAAGCAAACACATAAAACGTGATCATGCAGCTATATTAACCCAAGACTAGGAATAACCCAGATTTCCATTAACCATGTAATATGATGACAGTGGATGGAAAGCTGTGCGTAGCATTGAAATTAAATAAGTGAACGAGATACAGAATCTTATGCACGATTCTTATCAACACCATTTTCAAGACAACCATGAAGGTGCCTTGAATTGCCTCGTTCATACAAGTTCAAGTACAGAGAGCTCTCCCAATACAGGGAGAAGTGGAGACAGTGGTTGTTGGAGGTCACAGAGAGCTCCTGGGCTTTATGACACCGTCTCTTGACTCTGTCAGGTTTGTCCCCTCGATGTGGTGAGGAGGAATCTGTGTCTCCTTCCCTTACTTTTCTCTGAGTACATTTGACTTCAGCAAAGAGTTAACTGAAAAGAACACACTCAGGTTTGCAAGGTTGAACAGTCACTGTGAACAGGAAGCGTGTGTGTTCTGCCTGTGTTTCGTTTGTGTGTGTGTGTGTGTGTGTGTGTGTGTGTGTAGATGGAGACAGATCTTGGGGTCTTTGTCGTGCTAGACAAGTTCAGCTTCAACTGCTGCTGCATCACCACCTCCCTTCCCTGCTGACCAGCCCTAAAATTTTATTATTTTAAGTGTGGAGAGAAAGTCTCAAGTTACTCAGGCCAGTCTTAAACTCGATCTACAGCCCAGGCAGGACTTAGCCCTGTGATCCTCCTGCCAGCGGCTGGGATTTCGGTCCTGTGCCTAGTACAAAGAGTATTTTATGCTGTGTTTAGAAACCTCAGAAGGCAAACATTCATTTACTCTGAGGAGATAAGAAGAAAGATTGACAGGAAAGTAAACGGTGCTCGAATGGCTTATGTGGACAGTCCGTTGAGTACCTTGCTAGCTTCCTTCAGGGGATGCTCTGACTTTCCTTCTAAGGCCACCCTGCTTACTTGGAGGCCAGGCCACCTCATGGAGCTAAGGATGCAGGCAGCATTGGGCCTCTCAGAGTGGCTGGCTGCTGCCTCCATCCCTAACACTGACACTGCAAAGGTCGGAGTGCTCTCTGTACCGTCATCACCACCTCCCTCCCCAGCACTGCCTGTCAGCTGATGATTTTGAACCAGTGCAAGAACAAAGGTGCTTCAGCCACCAGCCCTGAACATGGGAAGTTGTCTGATTCTTTATGCTTCCACTTGGGCAGACTGGAGCAGAAGGCTTATTCTGCAAGTGTGGACCAGCAAGTGTGTAGATAGGATTCCAGACAGGCTGACCTTGACTGTGGAAGCTTTTGAAAGGGAGAGTCCGTACCAGGCAGTTGTTTTCCCCTGACACTAATTTTGTTTGTCTTCTGGTTAAAGATAATGAATTACCATTAGGAATAAATTGGGGTCTCAGTGTCTTCTCTGCTGGCTAAGGCGTGGGGTCACCTTGCATGGGAGGAGCCTCTATTTTCCCTTCCCGTATTTCCTCTTTCCTTGTTCATTTCTCCATTTTGTCATTCCCGATGTCTTCAGCCCTTGGCCTTTCTGCCCATTCCTCTCTCTTCACACAGTCATGTTTATTTAATTTTGGATGTTCTCTTCTGGCCAAGAGTTGGCTTGGTGCACACCAAATGGAAATCAATGTGATTAACTCTGTTCTAGGCTCAGAGGGACTGAAATAGAAGAAGATCGATGCCAGATGTTGTTGTGATGACAACCTGTTGGGTTGAAGGACCCCAGGAAGACACAGTCCAGATTCACAGGGACAGTGCCACTCACCTATTGTCACATGCAGCACAGAATAATGCAGAGGCATGCCATTATAACAATTCCTGAATGGTGCTTCTCAGAAGATGGTACTTCTTGGGGTCTGGTACCTGGACGAGTGAGGCTTCTCAGGGGATGGGACCCCAACCCAGAATGACAACATCACCTGATAACTCCATCTTCATCATTGTTATCATCATCATCATCATCATCATTGTTGTTATCCCTTTTGTTTTGTTTTGTTTTGTTTTGTTTTGAGATTGTAATAAAATTATATCATTTCTCCCTTGCCCTCCCTCCCTCCAAACCCTGCGATTTACCTCTCCTTGCTCTCTCAAATTCATAACCCCTTCCCCCCCACAAATTGCTGTTATACATATATACGTACATACACATATTTCTAAATACACAAAAACAACCTGCTCAGTCTGGATAATGTTACTTGTATGTATGTTTTCAGGCCTGTCCATTTGGCATCGGCTGACCAGTTGGTGTGCCTCTCCCTGGGGAAGGCTGTTCTTCCTGCTCTCGGCTTTCTGTAGTTGCCTGTAGTTCTTTGTGTAGGGTTGAGGTCTTGTGGGCCAAGATCCAAAACTTCGCTAGCCCTGAGTAGTTGGCCAGGTTTCGAGTACCAGACAAAGTTTTTCTCTTGTTGGGGAAATTCTTTGAAACACACTTTCTCTGGGACCTTCCCAGAATCGCCAAATCATGCAGTCAGAGAGCAGGGCCCACGGCTCTATTTTAACAAGATCTGCATGCTTGTGTTGCATGTGCAAACATTTATCCTCAGTGTCTAGTGCTTAGACACTGTTTACTGTGGTTAAGTGGCATGGACTGATAGCATGAAGATGGCTTGAGAATAGGTGAATAATTGGTCACACCAGAGAGGGAGGGGGAGGGGAGAGGGAAGGGGAGGGGAAGGGGAGGGGAAGAGAGAGGGGAAGAGGGAGGGAGAGGTGGGAGGAGGAAGAGGAGGAGGAGGAAAGGGATCCAATCAGGACCCCTCGCCTCTTAAGGCCCCACTTGGGTTAAATGGTAGCCAAGCACACAGGACACAGAAGACAGAGGGGACAGAGAAATAGAAAAGTGCCAACACTTTACCAACTGAGTTGCCTTCTCCTTAGCCTAAGAAAATATTTTAAAACAAAACAAAACAACCCAGACACTTTCTAAGAATACAAAAAACTCAATAACAGTAAACATGGTTAATAAGTAGTATTAATATTTTCTATGGAGGTATCAGGTCTTTGAAAGGTAGCTCAGCTTCCAGGCTCACCCATTCACTCATTCAGTCCAGCATGAAGCTGGCATGGGACGTCCAGCCTGGAAGGGCTATACCATGCAGAGCAGAAATAAGTGGGTCTTGGATGAGCCAAAGGCTGGAGCAAGAGAGGACTCGCTCTCATCCCAACGATGAAAGGAAAGAATGCAGGGCAGAGTGGTGGAAGGGCAGAGATGCTCCCAAAGACAGTGTAGAGGGAGTCTCACCCCACATTCTGCCCTTAGTTTGGGCTGGAAATGTCCCTAGAAGGACAGAGAAACCAAGGAAGGATCATGAGCTAGTCCTCAGCCCATTGCCTGTGCTTTGAGCTCTCTCTTGACACAGCAAGCAAGACTGATTAGAGACAAATGTCCGTTCTTGCTTTCTGCATCCAGGATCTGAGAGATCTCGGACGCCGGTGCTTGCTCAGGAAGCTGTTTCTGACATTTGCCTGTTTGGTGACCAGAAACTGATGCTGTTTCTCCACGTGGCCTACAGCTGGCCAGTTGGCAGTGATACGGCTGAGCCTCAGAATACTGACAATGGCTGTTTTCATCCCATGAGCAGATTGGTGTCAAGGCTGGAAAGAAAGAAAGAATTTTCACTCAACTCCCACTCTTCGCAAACAAGCCAACAAGAAGGGCGAGGTGTTTGGAGGCCTCCCACACCCTATACCTGACCCTTTTTGTATTTGTTCAAGGTGGTAGTACCACAGTTAGAACCTTTGGAGTTTTTTTGGTATCTTTTTGGTCTGTGTTAGTGTGTCTCTGCTGTACTTAAATTCTCTTCAAAATGACCTCCATGTCGCTACATTTCTTGGAATTAACATGTGAGTAAGAAAAGGTAGGATAGGCTGGCAAGATGGCTCAGTGGTTAAGAGCACCGACTGCTCTTCCGAAGGTCCCAAGTTCAAATCCCAGCAACCACATGGTGGCTCACAACCATCCGTAACGAAATCTGATGCCCTCTTCTGGAGTGTCTGAAGACAGCTACAGTGTACTTACATATAATAAATAAATAAATCTTAAAAAAAAAAGAAAAAAGAAAGGGTAGGATGATTTTTTTTTTAGTTGTCCAGACTGAATAATTATTTAAGATATGGCTTTAAAGGCTGGGGCTGAGTGGGTAAGAGCACTTGCTCCTAGAACATGAGGACCCGGGATCAAATTCCCAGCATCCAGGTAGCAAGCTATGTGTGACTGCACATGTACTGTAACCCCACTGCTATGTGGGGGTGGGAGGTGGGGGAAGGAGGATATCCATAGTTTGCTGGCTGCCAGCTTAGCTCCAAGTGCAGAGAGAGACCCTATCTCAAAGGAATAAGGTGAAGAGTGACAGAGCCAGGTACCTAGCATGCTCCTCTGGCCTCTCCACTCATGCATGTGCACATCTGCATACATGAGTATGCACTTACACACACACACACACACACACACACACACACACGGCAGGTAGTCAGTTATAATTACATGAAGCCTTGTTGGACTATTAGAGCTCACAGGAAGCAATCTCTCTCTCTCGAAGGCAGAAGGAGCCCTTTGACCTCTAGAGACATTCTAAAAGGCTGAGGTACCACGTCCAGAGAATGTGACCTCAGTTATGTTTGTGGAGGAGATTCTGAGAGGAAGGAAAGTGGCACTCTGTGGGCACTTGCTGGCAAACCCACGTCTGCCGACTGAGCTGAAATCTTACTCAGAGCTGGAACAAGACTGTTTCTGACTCCGTGCATTGCTTCCACCCATGAAAAGAAAACTCTGTTTTTCTTGTTTCTCTCGTCAGGCTGCCTGGAGATGGGAGAGAGAAACTTCATCAGTTGGGCCTGTTCTGTCAGACCAGGTGATTCCCCTTTAGAAAGATCCCATTTTATAAGGTGCAGGAGGCCAGCACATTGTGATGGTTGTCGTGAGATCCCAGTTGAAGGTGGGGAGCAGGGAATGAGGCTTCCACAAATCCACTGTGTGCAGGGGGCCCCTCAGTAGGCAGCAATGCTCGGAGAGACTGGGAAAAAAGCAGTATGTCTGGATCGTGGGCCCAGGGGCTAGGGAAACCAGACTGCCTTCCCAGTCAGCTGTACGCAATGGCGTTAAGCACAGCGCTGCTCAACTTTCCTAGTGCTGTGTCCCCTTAATACAGTTTCTCACATGGTGGCCCTCAACCACAAAATTATGTCCTACTTCATCACTGTTGTGAGTTGTAATGTAAATGACTGTGTTTTTGAGGGGTCTTAGGTGACCTCTATAAAAGGGTCATTTGACCTCTGTGGGGGTTGTGACCCACAGGTTGAGAACCATTTGCTGTACACATTAGAGTAGCACTGAAGCATCCCAGCGACAGAAAGAACAGTGTCTGGCTCTCATTGTCCAATATGAGAAATCACAACGTTCCTTTGGGGAATTCTTTTTCCTGGCAATAAATCCTCAGGGGGAAAAAAATCACGTGACAGAACCAGCCCCAGAGGAATGTCCGTAGGTCAGAAGGAGGCCACCTAGCCTGGAAGGTTCTGGAAATTCTAGTTGGGCATTGGGAGGAGTCCAGGCAGCTGCGCTGATGTAAGGGGGCTCCAGAGAGAAAGGAGGAGCTCAGGAGTTAGTCAGAGGACATTGCTCAGAATGAGGGAGAGAGTGGGGGAGGCCACCAGTGAACGATGTCACTTCACTATCTGTAACTTCCTGTTTTGGAGAAAGGGCCTGAGCTTGCTTTGGGGGAGGGGAGCATGAAAGGTGAGGCCTGGAAGATTGGTGCTTGTGCTCTGACTGGAGGGCAAGATGGGGTTTAAATGGTCAGAGCAGGTGGCTGAGGGTGTCTTCCAGGATGGGGTGACAGACCTGGGCAGACTAGAAGGAGAAACAATGGGTGATTCTGATTCGTTCGCCTCAATTGTCACCGAACAGAGCAAACACACATGTAATAAAATCATAAAAGTCTGTGGGAAGTGGAAGAAAGAAACTTCAGCAGATCAAAGGGTTTGACAAGCAGCTGATGGGTCAGATACTGGGGTCGGGCCTTTGAACCCCCCAAGGCTACAGGAGGCTCCTACCTGGCTGAGATCTATAGCTCTTCTGTTCTCCGGCTGTTGACACAACAGCCTGGCTGCTCAGAGAAATGGGCCCTGAGGGTCCTGGCATCCTTGTGGTAGCTCCAATTTCCTGGATGAGTGTGGAGAGAGTGGAGGGATCTGGGTCTCCTGAGAAGAATCGAAGGTGGAAACTGGAGACAAACACGGGGAGAGAGAGCTTGCTGTCTATGGCTCAATTGCTCTGCTGAACTGCCTCTTGGTTGAACTGCTGCACAGCCTGAAGGAAACCCTATTCCACCCAGACTTCCCTCCAGAGCAAAACATCAGCCCTCCTCTGCCAGTGGAGTCCACTGGATAGCGAAGCCTGCTGTCCCCAGAGCCTCTGTCAAACCCGTGATCCTTCTCTTTCACTGTGACCAACAGTATAGACTCCTGGGACTCAGAAGGACCCCACATGGCTAGGGAGTAACCAATGGAATCAGTAGTCCGTCACAGAAAAGGCAAAGATGACTCAGGAAGCAAACGTCTGAAGAGATGCCTGGCCTGACTCCGTGGAGGTTTTAGAAAGACATTTACTCTTTCCATAGAGTGGAGAGCCTCACTGGTGCTATGCACATTAAATAGCAAGTGAACTCGCTCCATCTCAAGGGTATTCCGAGTACCCCTCCCCCAACCCTCACCAAGGGTCTGCCCTGCTTTTTGGTACCCTCTCCCAATCAGATAGAATTTAAGGCAGATTATAAATTTAACTACTCTGCTAAGTTGTGATAAGTAATAAATTCATTTCTTTTTGTGTGTGTTTAAAGCTCTGTAGAAAACAACAATGTCAACAACACTAACCCAAACATTGTAAGGCTGAGACACAAAGACATTGAGTTTGAAGGTAACCTGGGCTACATAATGAATTGTATATTCCAGACCAGCCTGGGCTACATGGCAAGCCCTGTCTCAAAAATAAACAAATGCATGAAAATCTATTTTTGCCCAAAATAACTGTTTACAGTAACTTCCAAGTTTCTTGCCAGATGAAATGCCCCAGGTCTGGGGTTTGCTGTTAGTGTCTCCAGCTGGGCGCGGCCTTTGATGTAATCAGTGACTCAGATTACTCGAAATAAACCTGTTGTCAAAGATTCAAAATTTATCTCTTTGACACACACATGTCTTGTGACCCGCTTGTCCTTCTGCTCAAAGCACTGTCCCAATCCCTCTGACTCAACGGGGAAACCACAATCTGCAAGAAGCCAGAGCGTTCCCACACCTGGGGTGGGCTGCGCGTCACCAGCAGGGCAGCAGATGTCATTGTGCCTGAGCAGGAAGCTCGGCAGGATGGCTTCTTGCCACTCCTCTGTCCACAGGAAAGCATGGTGACGTGGTGGCTTCATGATTTGGTGGGGAGCATAGTGAGGTGTGACTTGCCATCCTCTCTAAATAGATTGTTCAACACAGAAGCAGTTGTTTCTTGGGGGAGGCGTAACTTGAGGTAGGTCTGGAGATGGCAATGGCTCTTGAGCTCTTGGCTAGCACCTGTGTCGTCCTGGGGCCACTGCTGACCCACTAAGACACTCTATATAACAGGTGCTGCATGGCATAGCTGTCCCACTCACCCAGGTCCCCCACCAATCACTCACAACCATGCAAAAAGGGAAGTCTTAGCCAAAACTCACTGTCGGTTTGGTGCCTGTTCTCAGAATGGCACTGTCTGAGAATAATGAAGTGCTCTGTGTAAAGAAAGGGGAGAAAGTCAGGGCTATCCATTGCTGCCTCCAAAGCCCTGTTCTAGACTCTGTTGCTGTGGTGGTTTGAGTGAGAAAGGGCCCCCCATGGGTTCATATGTTTGAATCTTTGATACCCAGTTGGTGTGCCACTGGGATGGGTCTCTCTCTTCTCTCTCTCTCTCTCTCTCTCTCTCTCTGTGTGTGTGTGTGTGTGTGTGTGTGTGTGTGTGTGTGTGTGTCTGTCCTTGCTGCCTGCAGACTGCAGATCAGGATGTAGCTTTCAGTTACCTCTCCAGCACCCCATCTGCTGTGTGCTGCCATGCTCCCTGCCACAATGATAAGCAATTCGTCCTCTGAAGCAGTAAGCAAGCCCCCAGTTAAATGCTTTCTTCTATAAGTTGCCTTTGCCAGGACAACAGTAACTAAGACAGGAACCTCCCATGCCAAGCTCGGCAGGTGAGGGCACATTTGCCCTTGGGGGCTTTTCACTGGGATTTATTCTTTGGGAACCTTTGCAGATTCTGAACGTCTCATCTGTTCAGGAGCTCCACTATCTTTCCTGGTCTCTAAGCCTTGTTCCCTGTCCTGTCTGCCTCACCACACCCCCAACCACCTCTACCTGCAGTTACTGTCCCAGGAATCCTTTTTGGGTAGTTACTGAGGTCATGGCCTCTGATTATATAATGAATGCAACCATCATTCATGTCCTAGAGAAACTTTGAAGATAGAAACAAAGTGTAAATACCCACTTTTAGGGCAGGAGAGTCATCTGGAAGCTAGGGCAGGAGCCTCTGGCTACGTCAGCCTCTGGCCAGTGTCTCTATCATGACTCTCCACATGCTCATGGAAAGTGCCAGCAATGACGTAAGATGAGCCCTCGGATGAGCCCCACATTTGGGAGGAACTTCTGAAGCATGACCTACTTTTTTGAATATCTAATGAAATTCATAGATTTCCCCCATAAGATGCATATACTCAATACTTGTACAAATCTAGCATTTTAGCAAGTGTCAGAGATCCATTCATGAGAATTCAACTTTGCTTTGGGATCTTTTTGCTTATAATCAGGGTCATGGGTTCCCAGCATCTCTTGCCATGAAGATGTGGCCAATATTCTGATTTTTAAGAGGGCCTGTGGAACTTAAGAGGGGCTGTGGTTCTCTCACAAGGACATCTGGCTCTCTGCTAAGTATCTGAGCAGTGCATTTTCTTGCTGGTCAAAAGTCTGAGGGAGGAACAATGGGCCCAGCATTGCATAGCATGACAAAGCTCTTCATCTGGGAAGCTGGTAGCGGAGTGGGCAGGCATGGAATTTCAGCCATTAGAAGTGCACCCTGGATTTTGTTTATGTAAAGAGAAGCTGAGGAGGTGCTGTGGAAATGAAGAGAGACAGCACCTTCCATTTGCTCCCACATTAACCTGTAGGTAAGTAAAGAAAACATATGGCCCTCGTTACACCAAGAAGTTATATAGGTCAGAAACACAAACAAGATTAAGAGAGGGCTGGGACAAATGGAAAAGGTCCTAAATAGAAAGACATTCTTTGGTCACAGACACGATACTGTTGGGGACATCATGGGAGTCACTTTAAGAAGGTACGATGCATTTAGGCTCACCATAGTGAGAATTCCATCATTTCCAGGAGACTCCAGCCAGGGCTGATGAAAGAGTGAATGCTTTAGAAGGTGCCGATAAAGGTCTCCGTATTGGAGGAGAAACTTGGCTTCTTCAGTGAACTAAGAAAGCAGGAAGCATCATTCCTATCTCATGGTCTGTCTAGAGTGACAGTTGGATCTGCTGACCCTCTGATGTCACACCCCCATGAGGGCTCCAAGCCAAGGGTTAGGTCTCACACCTCTTAGTCACCCATACTCTCATACCTCCCACAGCCATGAGGAAATGTTCCCTTTCTCTACCTTCCACAGCAGAGAATATGCACCTGAGACTATTCTACACCCCCAAAATTAGGAGGGAAGAAGTATTCCTTCAAAGGAAATGGGGTCTGGGAAGGCCCAGGAGAGAGTGTAAGGCAAACCTGTGCCCAGGGCATAGCTGTAACATCAACCTTCATGTAAATCCATGCATCCAGACTCCTCATGCTGAGCATGATCAAGGCCCATAAAGGTTAGGTAAAGGTGTCCTACCCTGGGCACAGGTGTGCATCTGGAGAGCAGGTACTTTAGAGCCAGGTCAGCCAGGTTGTTGTGTAGTATTTTTCTCCAAATCAAAACAGTCCCTCCTGGAGGGAAAAGGGAGGCTCAGGAGACCCAAGAAACTTGGGAAAGGCAACTCCACTGTGAATAATTGCTAGGGAAGGGAGACTCTAAAGTGGAACTACCTATGAGCTGTGCAGGGATCTCGGGATATACCTTTTGTGAGTGTCCTTCCCCCATGCTGGGGTGGACTTTCCAATGACCTAGTTGCCTTTGAGTCACCCATGCTTCAATAAGTAATCCCAATCGCTCACAAAGCATTACATGGGTGATGTTTTATCTTTTATCTGTGCCGAGTCCTGCGTGGCTGTGCAGGGGACAGTGTGACAAGGTTTCCTGGCCATGCAGCAGAATCAGCAGGACATGGGCCTTCACGAGTGTTGTCGGTTGCTGTAGGGCTTGTTTGTATAATAATGTACATAATTTACTTTGTGTTCCTCCTTTGGGAGATGTTCTCCCCAACAAGGTTATCAGGCAATGAATGTTCTCCCTGCCAACGTTAATGTTCCCATGATAATTAGAAACAACACGAGTTTAGGAGTTGAAGGTGTGTTTATGTTCCTCAGCAAAAATGGCAAAGGGCTGTGAGCTTCAGTACAGCCCTTAAGGCTGTGGAAAAGAACTCTGAAAACATGAGTTCAAAAATTATATAATTTCTCAACTAAGCAAAATATAAGGATGCAATATGAATTGTATGAAGGGCTTCACAGATCTAAAAGAACAAAGGCATGCACTAATGAGCCAGCTTGTCAGAAAGATACAAAGGCAGGCAGATTCCTGAGTTCAAGGTCAGCCTGGGACAGAGCAAGTTAGGCACAGGCATGGTGGGAATGTTAATTTCAGGAAGGGATTCCACCCAGCTAGCTTATTGTCTGTGCTTACAAAGGCAGGCAGATCTCTGAATTTAGTTGCTGTGTTAAAAAATGTACTAGCTGTCTTTTCTAAGAATCAGGAGGCTTAGGTCATAAAATGCTGATTCATGGGATAATCAAAAGATAAGCTGGGGTGGATGGTTGAATTGCTGTGTAAACAAAAGACTAGGCTTTGGTGTTCAAGATAAGGTATTTGGAGAACTAGGAGCAGAGCACAAGACTCTCAGCTTGTACCCAGCCAGCCTCCCATGGGCCAAGCATTGACACACCTGGGCCTATGGGAGCCATATCTATTCAAACTACTAAGACTGGTCTTCAGTTTAGTGTAGCCTGGACTCTTTTTGTCTCCCACAGGATGTGACAGCTCAATTCCTATATTCTTTGTTTGCTTGTTTGTTTTGGTTTGGTTTGGTTTTTCTGAGACAGGGTTTCTCTGTGTAGCTCTGACTGTCCTAGAACTCTCTCCGTAGACCAGGCTAGCCTGGAACTCAGAAATCCACCTGCCTCTGCCTCCCAAGTGCTGGGATTAAAGGCTTGTGCCACCACCTCCTGGCTTGATTCCTATATTCTTATGACCTTAAACTCTTCCCACTTATGCTAAAGAGGAGGCTGTTGAGGCATGACTGTCCTGGATGTCACGCTGGCCTAAGCAAATTCACCCACGGTATCCCTGGGCAGGCAGACTGTGAACTCTGGTTATCTCCTTTCTCATGCAACTGTGACATAAAATGACTCTCCAGAAGAATGAGGAGCACAGCCTCTTCCTAGTCTCTGAAATATACACACTTTGACTGGTTCAGAGTTGGGGGAGGGGAGGCCAGTAGGCAGAAAAGGGCAAGCTGGACCTGGCATTCAGACAGGGTACATAGAGGGGTTGCCAGAGGAGTCATGCCAGACTCTAATCAGGAGAGGGAAGGAAAAAGTCTCCTCACCATGGAGATGCCCCAACCCTTAGGTCCATGGTTCTCAACCTGAAGATCACAAACCCTTTGGGGATTGGGCCATCAAATGACCCTTTCACAGGAGCCACCTAAGACCATTAGAAAACACACAGCATTAGCAATATCGAAAACCACTATCTTAGATGGCCCTGCCACCTAAACACAACCTTCTGTAGGCAGGTGCATGTCCCTGCCTGGACAGCTTTGGTCTCTCTTACCTCCAGTGCTCTTGATGTCTCTCCAGGACCCCAAGACTTTAGGGCAATGGTTTCAGTACTGTGTCTCTGTTTGGCCCTACCTTCATCTGAGCCAGTGTAAAACAGTCTTACAATAGTGTCCAGCCTGTCCTGGTCCTGTGTTGTCTGTTTTGCACTGATATCTCTTTTCCCCTGACATCTGAGAGGCAGTTTAGTGGCAGAGGATTTGCCTAGCATGAGTGATACCTCTGGTTCCATTCCCCACACCACAAAAAAAAAAAAAAAAAAAAATCAAAGATAAGGTATTTGAAATCGTGCAGCCGTGGAGACAGCTCCGGGTGACATTGTACAAGAGATCACCAACCAACATAGCTGATATCTATGGATGTTGCACCCAGTTTGCACTCTGGCCTTCTCAACTCAGCACCTAATAAAAGAGCTGGATTCCAGCTGGATTGAGTTCTGATATATCCTGTGCATGGGTCCCTGCTAAACCAGTATGGTCCTTGCTAAACACTTACCATCCTGGTGCACATACAAGGAAACTGAGGTTCTGCAAGGGGAGCTGGCTAGCCCAGTTGAAAAGCAGGTTTTGGGGAGATGAATCTGGAAGAACCGTCCACAGCGCATGTATATACTAGAGACCACGCCTCCTTCTCCCATCCCACTGTCTCTCTCAGAAGGACTTTCCAAGTGCTTCTTAATCAATATTATTAGGGTTCAGCCAGCACTCCCTCCCCTTCTCTTCATTGCATCTTAGTCATCTTCTTTTAGTCTCAAAGCTCCCTGCACTGCAACCTAATGAGCTATTGGCATTAGATTAGAGGCAGGGCAATCCTGATCCTCGAAAGAGGATTAGAGTTGGTTTACCTGGGTTTCAGTTGTTAGATTGGCAGGGAAAGTAAGCACTTGCTTATTTACTCTGGGTTTTGTTTTTGTTTTGTTTTGTGTTTCTACCCAGCAGTCTTTTGGTTGGGAAGGTGAGAAGGAATAATGTTGAGGTAGTTAAAGGGGAAACCCAGTGCTGTCTGACAGGACCAAGGTGTTTGTGAGGGATGGGTGTCATTTCTGATCTGGTCGATGATTGCACACTGAGCGCTGCTGTTCATTCTTATCTCTCTGTGACTAACATGGGGGAAATTTTTTGGGTGGTCCTTGGGGAATTAGGGTGTTCTCTAAAACCTGGATTTAGCCCATGATTCATTTCTGCTGTATTCCCTAAACTCAGAACAGACTGCTTTACCATCCAAGGACACCCCCTCCCCCATTTCCAGTAAAAATCGCCTTTCCTGTGTCCTAGGCCTTCACTTTGTACTTCATATCCCGCTGACAGCCATGTTAGCATCGGTGTGTGCTCACCTTGTTCTCCTGATCAGGCTCCATTTCAAAGCTTACAAAGCCAGAAGGCCAGTTTTAGGAATTAAAGAAAGCCCTGGGAGTTCTACAGCTACAGCTAAATAATAAGAAAAATAAACATCAACCAGGCAGTATCAGAATTGAGCTTGACTGATCATGGCATCATAACCTCGATCGTGGCACTGGGGGGTGGTGGGAGGGTGGACATGGTGTTGTGAGCTAGGCCCCAGCTGTGGCCCCTGTTTTTCCTAGTCAGAGATTTCTCTAGTTGGGGATCTAGAGCAGGAACCTGTCATGAGTGTGGCTGAAGGGACCCCCAACTCAGAGGACCCAAGTGCGCAAGGACGGTCCCCACGATTCCTGAGTGCTACCAAGAAAGCCCAGTTCTGCAGCAGGGAGGCTACTGAGAGTGTTTGCCTTGCAAGGGACTGGTGATAGCAGGACTCTCTGTTTGGTAAAGACAGAGGGATAGTTGGCGGGACCCTGAAGGGCCACCCTCTGACCCACAGGGAAAGGCGGAGGCATTCATTTAGCAGAGGTGTTGAATCCAAACACTTATGAAGGAATGCCCATGTGGGTCTGTTAAAGCCCAAACCTCTGACTGCAGCTGTCCCTAAGGGGTCTCCATAGAGCTTCACCGGCTGTCACTCTGACGACTGGACTGTTGTAGTGACGTGACTGGACTGTCGTAGTGACGTGCTGCTGTCTGGCTCCCCAGAGCATGCCCAGAAACCCCTCTAGACCTCGTTCTGAGGTGTCGCAGGGACCTGAAGTGGAAGCTGGCCCAGTGCAGTCGGGGATTGGTCCTAATGCATTCCTTTCTGTTCTTCACCGACTTCTAATGTCTCAGGCTGTCCCCAGGGTAAAAGCACTGATGTAACTCTCCGATGAGAGGAGGCCTGACGCCTCGCTCATTTTGAAATACTGACATTGGCGGGGAAAATTACTCAAGCTCTCTTGTCCCTTTCCGGGCCTAATTAAGTGGCTCCGCAGGTGACTCAACGCTTTTATTTTTCAGAATGACATCAGACTTATTTTCCATTTTAATAGCTTGGTTACTTCATCGATTTTTTTTAAAGAAAAAAAATCCAATTTCACTTTCTAGTCTGTCCATCCCCCTCTGTCCTCCCACCCTCAAGCCCCCTGCCCCACCCCCTACTTCCCACCCCCACCTCCCCATCTGATTTTTCTTCTACCCTAGGAAATGCTACCTCTCACTGAGCCTAGAGGCTGCTTCTGCATTTTCTTCTATTCTGTGCCCCAGGAAGAAGAATCCGGGAAAGGAGCTGGCATGCTCTCTTTGTTTGCTAAGTACCTAAATCATTTCACCAAGCGTTGGAGTTGCCACTATTGACCATCTGGTGCGATTTCCTCTTTGCCACAATGGCCACCAGAGGAGCTTTCCTGGAGGCAGTGTCTGGGTTCCTGCAAAAGGCCACATGTCACACTTCAGTATCTTCCTTTCTGCACCGTGGCTGCCCCTGACCAGTTCAAGGAGAGAGGTTCAACTTCACAAGCTTGTTCAGAGCTCCTTAAGTATTTATAAGGTGGTGGTGGACCCTGCTAACCTGGAGGTCAGCTGTCCCTGGCATTTCATAAATCCTGTAGTTTGGAGGGAGATGTAAGAATTAGTCATCTTAGCTTATCATAGTTTGGATCCTGCCTTAGGATATAGCAGGTGAGCGAGTTTCACATGACAGGTTGCTTAATCGGTGTTGTGGGAGCAAGTCAGCACACTTGGTAGATTTCCTTTGGTGGATTTCATTTCCTAAAGGACTTTCTTCCACTCAGCCTCATTCCATGACTTAATTTCGTTCCCAACAAAGCCTTATCAGTGAGGGTAAGGACAGTGCACCAGCTCTAGGCTGAGCTGGCAATGAAGACCCAGCTAGACCCTGCTCCTCACCTACTGTTGGCCCCAGAGGGAACTGGCACAGCAGGCTGACATAGCTCGCGGAGGTCAAGGCTTCCTCGGGACACAAAGGTGAGGGGAGCAGGGATAAGTGCTCCTTCTTCTCCTAGCCACGACTGACATCATTGAGCTTGCAAGTAATGCACACTGCAAGGACTCAGAGTCACTTTGTCACACCAGGAGAGGTCAAAGACACCTTGCATACAGTAGGCACTCATTAAACGTTCCCTTTCTTCCTTCTTAGGGAATTTCTATTCTGTAATGAGTATTTCCCCGATAGGAAGGGCATTAGCCTTCTTAGGGTTTTGCTGTTGTTGCTTTATTTGAGAATACTTATGAATATGGAAAGTATTTCACGGGGGATGGAGGCAAAGATAAAGTGAAGGGTGTGGGGGAGGGGACCCGTGTGAGAACAGAGCACTGGATGGAGAAGGAGAGGAAGATGGGAGGTTTTAGGTAGGGCCTGGGCCTCCTCTCTGTGAAGGGCTGTGTTTGCCAGGACAGCTCAGGAATAAGATCAAACCCAAGCTTGGTGGCCACACAGGAAGAATCTGGTGACTTGGAGTACAATAGGGGCTGTGGAATATGGTACCCCTTGCCCACTCCTGGAGATGCACCTTTCAGCTTCTGTCCCGGAGACCTAAGGTCAAGGGACCACTTAGTCATGATCCTGCTTAAAGAGTTTATGTGCAGTACAAATTGTCTCATGAAAAGAAGGAGTGAGCTTGTGGGGTATGTGTGTGTGTGTTGTGTGTGAATGTGTATGAGTATGTGTGTATGTGTGGTGTGTAGTGCATGTGAGTGTGTGACTATGTGTGTGTGATGTGTTTGAATGTGAGTGGGTGTGAATATGTGTGGTGTGAGTGTGTGTGTGTGTGTGTGTGGTGTGTGAATGTGTGAGTGGGTGTGAATATGTGTGGTGTGTGTGTGTGTGTGAATATGTATGAATATGTGTATATGTGTGGTGTGTGTGTGAGTGTGTGTGTGTGAGTATGTGTGTGTGTAAGTGAGCATATGTGTACATGAGAAAGATTGTTCAAGCCTTCCAAGTCTTAACACAATGCAGATTTGTTTTGAATGAGACGGGAGTTTGGACTGAGTCTCCTCAGGAAATAGAAAGCGGGACACACTTAGTTGAGTCTGTGTGGCAGCACGCTCCTTTATCCTAGAGTTCTGGAGACAGAAGCAGTCAGATTCTCTGTGAGTTCTGGGCTAGCCTGGTCTACACATAATGTTCCAGGGCAGCCAAAAATTATGATATACCACAATCTACCCCATAACATGTTCAAATGTTACATGTTAGTCAAAATAAACTTAAGAAGTTTTTGAAGTAGAGAAGAAGCCAAGCTTCCTGATATCTTCTTTGTGTGTTTTACTTGTGTATCGAATTACCACACAACCCTCCGTTAAAGTCATAGCAACAGAAAAGGGAGAAGACATGCTAATCCTAAGAATAAAGTAGTTATTTCTAAACCATCCAGTGTGACGGAAAGTTGTATCAGGCACCAGATTGTGCTGGCAAAGACAGAGGAACATGAGCTGGGTGCCTGTGCCAGTGTGGACAGTAATCCCTCAGGAAGATGAGGAGCCCGGGAAAGGCTCCCAGCAAGAACCAATGAATGATGAATACCAAGTAATGGGAGAAGGTGGGGCCCTGGTGCCAATCAAGCGTTTAGCCCACGCTGCCACGCGATACGTGGCCTTCCACAGCCTAGCGCTACATTGCTTCCTCTATTGGATTAGCTCCATGGATGTAAATTCATTCTTCTCCATTGGGGACCACAGCAGACCTCGAAACGTGCCACAGAAGCGTTTGTGTCCACACACTTCGTGGGACCACGGGTGGAGGATGGTACCTGCCCGTGGGTTTTCAGTGACTGTTGGTAGGAGAAATTGGTCTCATTATTTCCAGTTCTGTTCAGAGAAACTCAGCTTCTGCCCCCCCATGAGGATCCCAGTCTACCATGTCTTCCCTCATGGGCACTGTGGAGAGACTATTGTAAATACCTCGGCAGAGAATCTGCATGTGTAGAGGGGCCAACTCCTTCAAGCATATTGGTCCTCAACACTGTACTCTGCGGTGGTGGGCCTTGGGATATCTGTGTGTGGATCCCCCTGGTGCCTACCTTCCTGGCTTGAGAGATGAGGCTGGGTGACTAGCCAGTGTGGGAGGGAGATGGAGATGGCAGGCGTCTCAGGGTGCTGGACTTAGTAGGTCCCCCAGGGCCTCAGAGCCCAAGGCCCTCTGCAGGAGTCTATGTTCTGGCAAGCTGGGCTGCCTCTTGGCGCCATTCCCAGATGTGGAGTAATGAGGTCATCAGCGGGAGGCTGGGGTCAGCCTCTGATGGGCTGTGTCATTGTAGCTTTTCCTGGGGCTCTGGCTGAGGAGGCCATATTGCCCTTCGCTCTCACAGCTGGACTTGTGTTTGCTGCTCGCTCAAAACAAGCCTGTCCTGTTCAAAGATCCTGAATACAAAGTAAACTTATAAAGACACATGAAAGGAGGGGGGAAGGACGGTGATGAGGGAAGGAGGGAGGGAAGAAGACAACGTGTGAGTATGGTTGTAGATGAACAAGGCACCATTCTCATGAATGAAGACATTACATCTCTCTAGCTACCAGGACATGCAAGGGTCCATCGTGCTGTGATTTATTCACCTGCTTCCGTATCTTTTGCACAGCCTTCCATATCATGTCGCTCTTGGAGCACTTCTGGTGTGAGTAGCTCTCCTTTGTCCCCCCACTATGTATCTGGGAGAACCCTTGCCCGAACTCCTGCTGCTTGTCCTTCTGTCCACTCCACCCTCCCTACCTGTTGAGTTGAAGACAGGGATGGCTGCTTGGCTGAGAATCTAGACTCTAGCTCCATCAGGCATTCTCGCTGAGCAGCTGCTGCTGCTGGGGTGGGGTTTCTTTAAGAGGGCACTTGTGCCCTTTGACACAGACCATTCAATCCTCTAGATGCAGGAGCCCAGGGGATGGCCCACTTCAAAAGCTGAGCTCGGCCATCATAGCTCTGAGCTGCTTCTTGACTCTATCCTTCCAAATAGAATAAATGCATCCTCTCCCTCTCCCCTCCTCCTGCCCCTCCCTCTCCCTCTTCCCTCCCCCTCCCTCCCTCTCCATTAGGCCATCCTACCGTGCATATCTGTAGCTTCCTTGGTAGCACCAGCTTGGCCTTGCTTTCCCCCTATATGTGCCCTTCTATTATGAAGATAGCAAAGCGCCTCCAGACAGGTGGCTCAAGGCCTATTCCCCAGACAGAAGGTAGCTGGGCTGCAAGTCCTCAAGCCAGTGGACAGAGCAGAGGCCTTGGTGACTAGAATTGTTATTGAAACCATGTACCCAATGGATGGCACTTGCTGCAGACTGTAACCCATAAGACATTTAACTCTGTCGGAGTATTGTCAACTGGCCCTGGGGGGTCTGAGAGGTATCTAAGCTTTGCTCTTATACGTAGACCACTTCATTGAAAGGTGTCTTTGAACACAGATGAGCATATAGGCATGTGTGTACTCACGTGTGTGCATTAAGCCCCAGTTTTTAGACTGGTTATTATAATAAGCACCAGGCAGATACGATTGTATAAGGCCTGTTCTCTGGCAATGACCCAGCCTAGCAAAATATGGAAGGGATCCAGGGGGACTCTTGCAAGGACAGAGGGCTTGAAAGAGGGCAGCCAGACTCATGGGAACCCAGTGGTGGGATAGACAATAAAACTTGTCTCAAACTCATTAAGGGAAAAGTGTTGCACCAGATCAAGATTCAAGGATGAGCATAAAACAGGGGGAGGGTCTTGTGATGGTCAGAGCTCTGCAAAAGAGACTGAAGACCCAACCCAAGCAGACAACAGCTGACTCTGCCTCTAGGACCTATGCCTATAGAGCAGAATGCAGCTGATAGAGCTGAGGTGGTTAGGTTTTACGTTCAACTAGACTGGCTGTTAGACATTTGGGGAACACTGTACTGAACAGACTATTCTGGATGAAGCACATTTCCCCTTCCCCAAGTGGATGGGTGGGCTACACCCTGACAGCTGGGCAAAAGAAGGCAGGCCAAGAGCCACAGGGGGTTCCTCCTGTAAAGGACCTTCTAGCTGGGGTGCTGCCCTTTTCCTGCCTTCAGACTCAAACTGAAACAGCACAGGCTCTGCTTGGCTCTGGACCTTCTGGCCTACCCTGGAGCTTCTATCTGCAGCTCTCCTGGGACTCCAATGGCTCTGTTCTGACGCCTTGTTAACCTCCAGTGTCACAGAAGCCAAATCCTTATTCATTCTCTCTCTCTCTCTCTCTCTCTCTCTCTCTCTCTCTCTCTCTCTCTCTCTCTCTCTCTGTCTCTCTCTCTCTCTGTCTCTCTCTCTCTCTCTCTGTCTCTCTCTCTCTCTCTCTCTCTCTCTCTCTCTGTCTCTCTCTCTCTCTCTCTGTCTCTCTGTCTCTCTCTCTCTCTCTCTCTCTCTCTCTCTCTCTCTCTCTCTCACACACACACACACACACACAGAGTCCTCAGTTTGTGATGGGATTACATCCTGCAAGCCAAAAGAAAAGTGAAGAAAACAAACAAAAACAAAAACAAGCCTGCACTAACCTCACCGGGAAACCAGCTCAGGATGTTCCCCGGCTGCCTTCCCACCCATGTCGGCAGCTGCCACTCCATCTGTCCTCCCACTTCACCTCCCCGTTTTTCAAAGAGGAAAGGTTCCTCACCCCAACTCCCTATTGTCTTTTCTGGATAAAAGTTTATTTCTTTGCACTAAATTCTTTTAAAGCATTTTATTCCACTGTGGTAAAAAGCATCAAATATAAGCTCTATCCTCACCCACGTAGGCAGTGTTGTGCTGAGATCTCCAGAGCTCAGCCACTCCTTGAACTTGTAAGGAAACACAATGCCTCTTCATTAGCACCTCTAGGTGCCTCTCCAGAGTCCCTGGCAACCATTTTTCTACTGCCCAAGAGTCGACGTCATATTCTTTATCTAAGCTGTACGGTGTGATATCAGTCCCGAGACTGATTTTCCTCAGCTCTGACTCCTCTGGGCCTATCCAAGTTGGCTGTGGTAGAATCCTCCTCGTGTACATTGCTGGGCAATACTCTTGTATGTTCTCACTGTATTGTCTCTTGCCCAGGTCTGTGAACAATGATGCTGCTTTCACGTCGGCCACTGTCAACAGCACAGAGATGAACAGTATAACATGGGTCCCATGGTATTTGTGCTTAATTTCTTCTAAGTTTCCTTTCTGGTGCCACGAATGCCAACTGAGGCGGCAAGTGGAGGCAGAGGGCTCTCTGTCAGGCCAGAAAGAGTTACCAGAGTTTCTGGAGGCCAAAGATGGCAGCGTGGACCAGGGTTGGGTAGGAGGAGATGGGTGTGGTGGGGTACATTTTACAGTAGACATCTCAAGTGCCATCTTGCCTTAGGATCCTCCTCTGTCTGTTCCCTCTCAAAGGACAAGTGTGATCTTTCTCCCACCAGCTGATGGTCACCTCAGGGAATACCTTAGTGATAACCAGCAGTCTGCGGATGTGTGTTCACCATATCTGATTCATTCTGGGTCTCCTTACACTCAGAGAACTGAACTCACAAGGTCATAGAGCTCCACTGTCCACAGGCAGCCTAAAGCTCATTGGGCCCATGTGTCAGGGACTCTTGATCATCCTAAAGAGTGTTTTTTATGCTCTGGTTTTAAATGCACTGGCATGGGGCTGGAAAGATAGCTCAGTGGTTAAGAACACTGGCTGCTCTTCCAGGGAACCCAGGTTCAATTCCCCACATCTACATAGCCCCTCACAAGACCCAGTGCATTTAAAGATTAATTTATTCTTATGCATAGTGGTACTTAACCTGCATGAATGTCTGTATGAGCATGTCTGATCCAGAGCATTCCCACTTCCCCAGAGCCTGGAACTCACTGTTCTACTCTGAGGTCTTGTGATTTGGAGTTCTGGAGACTCCACCCAGGATGCCTGTCCTAAAACTGTCCTAGTGTCCTTCCCCTCCCCATCGCCTCCTTCTCCCCCTCCTCCCCACACCATTCCTTTTCTAGGTTGTCAGGGTGAGTATGACCTTGTACAGTTTGGGACTTAAGTTTCCATCTTTTCCCTAGGAGTCTTGAGAGAAATGACTCTGCCCCAACCTCCCAAGGCCACACCAACGTCAGTGTTGTAAAATACTCAGTGAGAAACGGTGGGCCTCGATGACAGACACTGGGGGCAGGGTATCTTTATTTCATATAAGGCTAGGCCAAGGGAGGCTCATACCCCTGGTTGCATGGGCATCCTTTAAGTTGCCTTCTAGAACATTCCCCCCATTCATGTCCACCATTTCCACCACAGTGTTGGACCATGTGCCTCCCTTTCCCCACAATGCACTGGAAATTTTCTCTTGACAGATGCTTGCTCTATTGGATTCTACATCCTACTGCAAGAAGGAGACTAGATACTGGGTGCTATTGGGGAGGAGGAAAAAGAGGAGGGCAGGGGAGAAAAGAACAGACCAAGAGCATCATTTAAGAGAAATTGACTGTGTGACCAACATAGCTGTAAGTGTGCCTTCTGGATATATGTACTAATAATCTCATTTACATTTTAGACCTGTAAATTCATCTGTGTGCATTTTATTTATATTATGTAAGTTTATATAGTCATGCAAGTGTATACAGTTTTATATAAATGTATTCATATATAGAATTAACCTCCCATAGCTACAGATCCCTTATCAGTGAAGTCAACCAACAATGAATTTTAAAATAGCTATTCATTTATAATATATTTTTTAGCTATATGTATACTTGTGTGTCTGTGTGTTGACATGTGCACATGATCACAGAATGCCTGACTGTCTGGGGATGGCCAGAGGCATTGTACTGGACATCAGGCACCTCTCCCAGACATGTCTGTTCCTTGGGCCTAAGGCTGGCTCAGACCTCAGCTACTCTGCACATGTGAGGGGAACCTGTCTTGTGCTTTTGGATCTCAGTGCCACCTTTGTAAAAATCGTGTCTAAGCTGGATGGTGGGAGGGCAGGAGATGCTGCATCAATGGCAGGCTCTGAGCAGGCAGCTGGTGCTTCCATACACAGCTGTCCTCTTGAGACAGACATGAAATTGGAGTCTAAAACCTGGTTCTTATGCTACTAATTCAACAGAGCTTACATCCTGATTTCAGTGGAGAGAGGCAGGCCAGTTCTAGCTTATGTCATTAGGGTGGGGACAAGTCAGGGCTTCTGACCTGAGTCCGAGAGAGGGGTCCCACCCCACCTACCTTTGGGGGCACTTAAGATTCATAGTAACTCTTTCTAAGAGAAAAGACATCTGTGCTAAGAATAGCTATGCCTGCACACTGAGCCGGGGGCTCAGACCTCCTTCAGCTGAAAACCGTTTTGCTAAGGTGAAACACTTGCTGATAACCTTGACTCTAGTTAGGACCTTAGCCAAAGAAGAGGCCAGCCGTTGTGTTGGGGCTCAGCTGGCTCTTCTATCCCCACTCTGTCATCATAGCCATGGTGGTGGCCTTCACCAGGGCTGGTGCTTGGTCTTTTTGTCCCTTTCAGGGACTCCCAGCTCCAGCTGCCTGCAGTATGTGGCTTGACGGAGTCATCTTTATTAAATGCTTTTTTTTTTTTAAACTTTTATTTTAAACCTGATGAACCTAGCCATGAGCATCATTACCTGCTAAGGTACAATGTGCAGCCTAGAAGACTATCCGCACCCCCACAATCATGAGTACAGTCCACGACAAAGAAAGAAATAAAATCTTCTTTAGAGGAAAAGCCCAGAGAGGCGAAGGCTGTGGTGCACACCCCATTATTAAGTCTGTGGTTGAATCACAGCCTGTATTATTTTATCCTCAAATTCTGATGGGAGGCTATCGGTGGTCTCAAAAATGCCACAGACCACCCGAGAGGGTAAGAGCACCTTAGGACCGTGACATGGAGAAAGCCTGCCTAGCTAAAAAGGGAACAGTGGTTCTGAGACAGAAACAAGACAAAACAAAACAACCTAAACCTTTTCCACTTTTCCCCAAACTGACAAATTTGACTTGTCAGATGCAAGTTCAACTTGTGGACAATCCACTAGCGACTGATAGTCACCATGGTAACTGCTGGTCACGTGCCGACACAGAAGCCATCAAGACAGGAGAGCCGATTTCCAGACTGCTTTTCTTCTAGTAAATTCTGCGATGTCAGCCTAATTAACAGGAGCAGAATCGGGACCTTAGTTGAAGTAATTGGCAGGCATTCTTAAAGCAGAACAAAGATAATTTAGCACCTTCTTTTCCTAGTCCCTGGGTCTGCGCCAGGCCTGGGAGGGAGGCTTGCTCGGCGCGGCTCCCTCACCTTCTCCCTGTGTTTGCCAAGCTCTGAGGAGACTGACTTTGTGGAGTCGCGTCTGGAGAGAGACCCGAATTCTTCCCTTCAAGTTTTTTTTTTTTTTTTTTTTTTTTTTTAATATCAGAAACTAACGTGAGAGGGAGCCAGGAACAAATTCAGAACTACCCTAATTGCTCGTTTTAATAAGTATCAGAGTTCCATTCCTTTGATTTCTAATAGCGTCTCCAGGCAAAATATAGGTATAATGGGTTTTAAGCTTCTGTGTGTGACACCGCTTTGATTTTATAGTAGAAAGGAGGGTGTCCCAGACTCAAAGCACATCTCTTAGCTGAGTTTAAGGTTGGCCCGGTGACGAAGGAGAGCTGAATCTGAATTATCGCCGCAAATCACAGATTTGGCCCACGGTGGGGACCTAGCCTGCTACAAGCGTCTGCGTCTCTCTGGCAAGAGGGTGGATTGGCAACTTGGTGCCCAGCTGGCCTCTGCCACCCACTGACGGCTTTTGGCTCTGCCCTCTTCTTCTGCTGGGCATCAGCCTGTAGAAAATCTGTGCCCAGGCATTCAGGTGGCTCAGCTGCATCTTGTCCAAGTTTCCAGAACTTTCTTTTGTCTATCACCAGACAATAGTCCCATTGTCCCCAGGCTAATGAAGTTTTTTTTTTTTTTTTTTAAGTCAAAACATAATGATTTCAGACATGCCTTGGGCCTTTTACCTTTCTTCTGGGGCAGAGTGAGGCTGAGCCATCACTTAGGAGTCATGTTCTTCTCCAATACTGTTTTGGAGCGCTCATGCATGGAGTAAGGGCGACTTTTAATCAACCACACTGGCCATTGTTGTCTGCCCAGGGCCCCCAGTCACCTTGTCTGTGAGTGTATGAGAACTGTGAAAGTAAACAAAAGACAAAAGACCAAAAAAAAGTGAAGGATATTCACTTGAAGTTTGCTACAGCAGAAAGGCAATTGGCGGCTGTTTCCTGCGTTTGGCAGGACTCAGAGCCAGGAAAACCTGTATCAGGAAAGCTGTTGGTGGGAAACACACACAGCCCAGGGCTGCCCTGACTGGGAGCTGTTGGCAGGGATAGCTGGGGACAGCTAACAGGAAGCAAGGATCCTGTGCAACTGGTAAGGGGCACATTTCTTCTGCTGTTCCCAAGTTGGAAGTGGCCATAAAAACTAGGTACACTGTTAGCTATTTAGCAAGTCCTAGCAGTTTGGGGCCAGCGTTTTCAGGCTTCCTGAACTCATGGCTGCAGCCTGTGTGGCTTCAAAGACTGACTTCTCCCTGAACCTCCACCAAATGAATGAAGGGTTGAACCGTTAGCTATAGGAGGTGTTATGGTTTGACTAGGGATGCTCCCCCTCCACCCCTGCCGGCTTTATTCAGAGCTTGATTGACAGCTGATGAGTTTCCTGGGGGATTTGGTACAATCAGTGGCTTACCCATTCGTGGATTCACCATAGGATGACATTGTTGCTTCCTGTCATTCCTTCTCGGTGTCACACTCTGCCTCACTGTGGGCCCAGAGTCACCAGAGCAGAGGACAATGGGCTGAAACCAAGAGCCAGAATCAACCTTCCCTCCCTTTAATTGTTTATATTGGGTACTCCACATAGTGAAGAATCTAACATATAGGGAATTAATTCCATATGCCTTTGAGATAGATGGGTTCCTGGGACTCTTGATCAATTGCTCCCTGGGCTCTACTGAAGTCACTTCCTTGAGACTCAACCACCTTTCCTAGAGATTGCTGGGAATTTGGGACCACTGGCATGTTGGAGACCAATGTTGGGTATGATGAAGATGATTGGAGAGAGTGGATTGGGATGAATTGTTGAAGATGAAGTCGCCCACTTCCATCTTCTCCTTCCTTCCTCCTCTGCACCACCCTAGGAAGCTATGTCTTCACTGTCTACCCAGTGCTTTTCTGCAGGGTTTCATCTTCATACCGCTTCTTGCCAATGCATGCGATGTTGAGAGGAAGTCTGTGTTTGTTTAGCTTTCATCAGGAAAAAAAATAAAAAGAAAAAGCCCCACAGTGAGTACTAAGTCCCTTGCTAGGATGTGCTAACTAACTTACAGCTGGAGGTGGTTATGAAATGCTAGGTCCTGTGGTAGCCAACTCCACCCACAGGCTGGGCAGGGTGGTATGGGAGCACAGAGCCTTGCCAGAGCGCCTGACATCAGCAATATTCTGTTTGCAGCAAAATTATTCTAGACATTTCCAGAAATCACAGGCTAGAAGCTTAGGGAAGCCACACTCAACCCGGAGCTGTCTTTTGTTACGTACAGGTGTGTGTGCATGCTCAAGCATGTGCATGCGTGTGTGGTTATATTTGGACATGTGTGTTTGTGTATATTAGGCCAGAGGACAACTCAGATATTATCATCAGAATGCTGTCCACCTTCTTTGAGATAGCTCTTCTTGGCCTGGAGCTCACCAATTAGTCTAGACAGGCTGGCCAGCCCATCCCGGGGATCCTCCTGTCTCTCTCTCTCTCCTTTCCCTGTGCAGGGTTGGCAGGCGTGTGCTACCATGCCCAGCCTTTGTGGGTTCTGGAGATTGAACTCAGGTCCTCATGCTTTCAAAGTAAGCAAGCTCTCTACCCATGCAGCCATCCTCCCAGCCCCCATAAATACAGGGTTAGAATTTTAGGTTCTTAATAAAGTGTAAGGGACATAACAGCTGTCTGGGGTCACCTCCATGAAATCATCCATCTTATCCATGGTTCAGCCCTCAAAACCTATTCTCCTCCCATTGGTCCTGTCTCCATCACACTGGGGGTTAGATTCTGTGTGTGCTCGGGGGAGGGGAATCTAGGAGGACAGACACAACAGGCACAACGTTCAAACTGCAGCAGCACCACTGATTTTTCTTTTGAACATTTATTTGAGGTGGGCTGAGTGAAGACATGTTTCAGGAGTTGGTTCTCTCCTTCCACCTTGTGGGTTCCCAGGATCAAACACAGGTTGTTAGTTTTGCAGCAAGCACTTTCACTGACTGAGCCATGGTAACAGCCCCGTAGTTCTCTCACAGGGTTCAGCTCCCCAGTCATGATGTTGTGGTACAACGCTGCATCTCATTTTGGACAAGGGTTGTTCTGGGAAACAGACCAACACATCCTCACGTCATGTCACTGCTGACAGTGGACTCCTAGTTACAACCCACGTCCTTCCTTTACACCCTGTAAAGGAAGGACATCTCCCTTTTACATCTTCTTCGCAGCAGGACACACTCTGGAGACTGAAGCCTGGACTCCTGGAGCATGATGGGAAAACATGGTCAAGTGTAAGCCCTGACAACAACCTCCAGACAGCTCCCCCAAGGGTCTCCATACAACCATGAGGACCCAGGAAGTGACAGCTGATGGTTCATGGTTCTCTGATGCTCAGTGCTTAGATACCCACCCCACTGCCCTCCCACCCACTGCCACCCCTGCAGCCTCTGTAAGGAACCTCTGCTGAGGAGGCTATGCTCAAGCCATTTTCACTTCAGTTTTATAGAAACACTCTTTTTCAAGTTTAAGGGGGCTCTGATCCTGCAATGTTTTCCAAGACCCATCTTGGCCTGTGCAGATTGTCACCAATGCCTGATGTTTCAACTGAAGAGCTTGAGTTTCTTTTCTTTGTTTACATATCTTCATCATTTCCTTAATTATTTAAGATTATCATATGATTACATCATTTTTCCTCCTCTTTCCTCCCTCTAAACCCTCCCATATACCCTTCTGTGGTCATTTTCACTTTTTATTAATTTTTTCCCACACGATAGATTTTGAATGTGTTTCCCTCCCCCAACTCCTCCAAACCTACTTCTGCTAAAAGAACAGAGTAATAAAACGACTCCTAGTAGCCGGGCAGTGGTGGCGCACGCCTTTAATCTCAGAATGTGGGAGGCAGAGGCAGGTGTGATTTCTGAGTTCCAGGCCAGCCTGGTCTACAGAGTGAATTCCAGGACAGCCAAGGGCTACACAGAGAAACCCTGTCTCAAAAAAACAAAAACAAAAAAGACTCCTAGTGACCTAGTGACCTAGTGACACACAACCATAGATCAGTCCTCACTCAGCCCTCAGCAGGGATGCTTCTTGCTGCAGTACATAGGAATTACCAAAGAGACCCACAAGCGGGAAAGATGCAGAAAGGGAGAGACTTTGGAGCACTCAATTCGAAGTCAGATGTCTTCATCAAATCCCTCTCCTCAAGACAGGGATTTATGGAGAAGAAAAAGTCAAGAGACTCTAAGAGCTGGAGGTGGTGACTGAGTCCAAGGGTCAGGTCTTCACATAGACAATGGAAGGGAGGGGTTCACAGGGACTGTGGTGGCGTGCACGAGACTTGAACAGGTTCAGGTGGACGGGGTCTCAGCACTGGGAGAGTGAAGTGGACAAGGCTTTTGTTTTGCCAGTTTTATTTTGCTTTAATCTTGATTTTGCCCCTTGTTTAATGATGTGCCATACAGTATGCTTTTGCAGGTTGGGGCAGTGGACACAGGTCTCGAGGGGAAACCGTTGAAGCTATACCACATTCATGTCGGGTTGTTTCGCCAGGACCTTCCCTAGGTTAGAGATATTAAATGGCATTGTTTACTAATAATATTTGTTACCTTAAAATCGCTTTATCTCATCTCATAGTGGGTTGAGGATCACTTGCATTTGTGTGAGACAGATACCATCAGGCCAGATACCTGTGCCCTGGCTGCCCTTTCACTGGTGCCAGGCTCTGAGCTAAGCCTGAGCAGGATTCAGCTAGAAGCCTCTGTGCGGGTATTTACAGAGAACAGAAACTGCAGGACTGTGGATAAGAAAACCAAGGTTCAAAACAAACAGGCCAGGCTTCGTACCACAAGCAGCATGGATGCCACTTCTACCATTGTAACACAGTCCACACATGAAAGACCACCTGTCGCTTTCATTAGTGGATCCTTCCAATAAAGTGGGTGTACCAGTAACTCAACTCCCTAAGGAAATAGACGTGGCAGCCACAAAATGGGAACCATTCTGGGTCTATGTAGAGATACACAGCCACAGCGTGTCTGCTCAGTGACAGTAATGTAGTACAAAGTTCATTTGTGGGTGGCCTCTGAGCTGCATACTCATGTCTCTTTCCTACTAAGGGCTATTAAGGAGCTGCAACGTATGGTAGGAAAGCTAGAGGTGGGGAGAGCTATCAGCAGAAGAGAGCAAGGACAGAGACAAAGAGATAGGTGAGAGGTAGGGAAAAAGGAGGAGGGATGGAGAAGAAAAAGAGGGAAAAGGGAGAGAAGGAAGAAAGGAAAGGAGGGAGGAAGGGAGGGAGGGAGGGAGGGAGGGAGGGAGGGAGGGAGGGAGGGAGGAAGGGAGGAAGGGAGGAAGGAAGGAAGGAAGGAAGGAAGGAAGGAAGGAAGGAAGGAAGGAAGGAAGGAAGGAAAAACGAAGAGAGTATCCAAGAAAATCGGTACAAAAAGAATCTGTGCTGGGGCTTTAACTTCCAAGGCCAGGTGGGTGGCGCTCATTTGCATAATGATGAGCTCCAGGCAAAAGGGTGTTAACTGCCTTGTAAATGACTCTGGCTCTCAAAGGCAGCACTTCCCCTTTGCTCCAGAGCACTCCCTGTAAGGACAGGAAATGTGTACAATATCAGAATGCAATCACAGGAAATGCTCACACAGAGAGCTTCATTTATTAAGTGTCCCTTGATGCTTGCTTACCTGGAAGCTGGCCTTGGGGAAACGCCTTGTTTGCTTGCTTTCCTGGCTAGATAAACTTGAACGTATGCAAAAGGGACAAAGTTGTTTTAATACTGTTATTTACAATTCCTAGGGCTCTTCCATCACCCACATTTTTAAAAGATAATATCTCACTATGTAGGCCAGGCTGACCTCAAACTCATCATCCTCCTGTCTCAGCCTCTTGAGTGCTATGATTACAGGTACCACACACATAAGGCTTGTAGTAAATATCTTTTAAAGATGTATTTATTTTGTGCACAGGTGTCTTGCCTACGTGAGTGGAAGTGTACTATGTATATACCTGATGCCCATGGAGGCCAGAAGGGGGGATCAAAGATGGCTGGTTGTTGCCATGTGGTGTGCCCGGAACTGAACCCAGATCCCCTACAAGAACAATGCATATTTTTAGCCATGGAGTCATCTCTCCAGCCCTAGGCAATATGTTTAGTTCAAGAAATTTTACTCCCTGCAGTCAGCATAGCTTTTGAGATGCCATTGTTAACCTAGTTTGCAGATGAAGCCACTTCAAGAAGAGTTAAACTTGCTCAGCCTGACAGGGTAGGGTTCAACCCAGAGTCTATGCCACCTTGCCTGTGCCCAGCAGCCACCTTGTCAGGGTTACTCTAGACTCTGTGTGTGGTGGCACATGCAGGAAGGACAACGGAATGAGCCAAGCTGGGACGGAGGAATTAGGAAAGTCTCTGCCCGGGCATGAGACAGAGAGCTATACTGAGGTAGCAGAGGAAGGTGATGTTGAAATTCAGTGTCAGCCAGTGGGGGCTGAGATGGGGAAACTGGCGCTCCAACCCCAGTGGGATTTACAGAAGCCTCCTGCCACGCGGTACTCACCTTCTGTTGGCTCCGTGGATCCGACCTGGCAGACCTCTCTTGATAACCTCAGGGCCCTATTGACACTAAAGCCCTCAAAGGAACCTGGCAGTCACTCTGGATCTGAGGAACTTCTCCTTTCCATTTTCCTGGCCTTATTTTCAAAAATCTCTCAGAAATAAAATACAAACAAAACAAAACACCAAAACCAAAACAACAGCAAACACTCTTCAGTCAGGGCAACTCTCCACAGGCTATGACAACTAAAGGTTCCAGGATCAGGCTCCCTTGGGTGTCGGAGAGAACATAAGACACCAAGGTGGGGTGAAAGGAGAGGGGCTCCCACACAGGAGTTACACCAATGATTCTGGATCTTTCTATCTGAAGAGCTCTCCTCGTTAGCCTGTCTGAATTTCTGAACACAGGGATGTAGATGGGCTCTTTCTGCTGTGGTTTAAATGTCTCCTCTTGTACCCAAGATGACATTCGATTGCTATCATGATGGTACTGACAGGTCCTTACAGGTGATATAAATTCCCTACCCAGTGATAATTCAGTTATAGAAGCAGAGCATAGACTAAGACACTGTACTATTAGCGTTCTATCACTATGACAAAATTCCCGAGGCAAACATTTTATAAAGAAAGGTTTATTTGTGCCTCTGGTACCATAACGTTATAGCAAAATCATGTGGTAGAAAAGGCTTGTTTATACCAGTCAAGGCCCCAACGTCTCCTGTAACACTACAAGATCCCTGGTGGGATGCATGGAGCTTTTTCATTTCTGCTTTGTAGGTTTAAAGCAAAGCTAGCGCCCCAGAGCCAGTGAGTGGGTTTTATATTTTATATGCTTTTCTAAAGCAAATGGGCAATTTTGTTTTTTGTGGCCAGACGGATTTTGGGGGTTGTTTGTTTGTTTTTAATCTGTTTGTTTTTAATTGGGAAGAAGACATCAAGGAGCTTACACGAGGTCCCGAGTTCTCTGTGATATCTCAGTGTCCCATGTCCGTGACACTTAGGATATTGCACTCTGTAAATGCTGTGTGACCCGAGGGAGCCGGCTGAGAAGGGAAGAGTGAACTCTGAGCTTCTAACTCTGAGGCCAGAGAGGCAGTTCAGCTGTGAAGAATACTTATGCTGTCGCAGAGGACCTGGGTTCCATTTGAGAAGGGTCACCACTTTTGAAACCCCACCTCCATGTGATCTGATAAATACTCACAGACACATGCATGTATACCTAACTAAAAAATAAAGCAAAAAAATGTAAGGTGCTGAACCCATGTGAGGTCATGTTTGTTTTCCATAGTATATTTGCATAGTAGAAAGGGAGTTTTCCCTCCCCTTCTTTTTCTTCCATTGCATGCGTCTGTTTGGATAGCATGGTCAGGGAAAGGTCACACCGATACCAGCTACTCTCAGAAGTTCCAGGAGAGCAGGGCAGACCGACACCCTGGCTTTGCAGGGAGCAGAGCAAACCTCAGAAGGGTCTTTCTGATGTTTGTCTCTGCAGAATTCGTGCACTAGTTAGCAAATACGGAGAAGAAATAATGCCAGACTTGGCTCAAAGAGCTACCTCTTTGACCCCTGGGGCCCTCTACACCTCACCTGGGCAATCAGGGAGATGAGCAGACATTGTTAAATAAAAAACGTTCCCAAGAATTGATGAAAAAGAAAAATAACCACCTCAAAACTCCCCTGAAGAGGAACCCATTGGAACCAGGTCACAGGACAGAGGTGGGACCATCAACAGATTAGATAGGGTATATGGGACACTAACACATAGCTCAGTTGGTAAACCCCTTGTCTAGCATGTACAAAGCCCTGGGTTCACTCTCCAGTACTGTGTAGACTGGGTGTGATGCCTCATACCTGTAAGCCCTGTTCTTAGGCAGTGGATGGAGGATCAAGAGTCTAAGCTCATTCTCAGTTATACTGTGACAGTAAGTTTGAAGTCTGCTTAGACCACATGAAATGCTGTCTTAATAGATAGATAGATAAAATTAGAGCTGAAAGTAAATGGAAGAATAAGTTTACAACCTTGAAGTGGGAGCAAAAAGGACCCTGAGAGGCAAATCCCAGAGGAGGGCTGGGGGAAGAGTCGTAAGTCTGCTTTCATTAACATGTGGAACTTCTGATTTAAAACCAAAAATCGCTACAAACTGAGACCAAGACAGGCGGCAGAGGACACTTGTAACATATTGTCTACGCATGTATATGCATATATGCCATTGTGTGATATATATATATATATATATATATATATGCTTATAGAGTCATAGTCATATTTATGCACAAGTATAATATCTGCATACATGCACAGATTCTTTTTTAATACTTTATTTACTTTTAATTTTATGTGCAGTGGTGTTTTGCCTGAATGTATGTCTGTATGGGTGTGTCAGATCCCCTGAAACTGGAGTTAAAATTAGATGTGAGCTGCCATGCGGGTGCTGGGAATTGAACCTGGGTCTTCCAGAAGAGCAACAAGTGCTCTTAACCACTGAGCCATCTCATCAGCACATATGCATAGACTCTTTCTTGTTAGGCACATCTGCAATCTAGCCATTGGGAGACTAAGGCAGGAGGTTCACCAGTTAGAGAGAAGTCTGGCTGGAAAGCAAAAGCTTGTCTCAAAACAAAACAAAAATTCTAGGTTGTTATCCAGACTCTGTCAGGAATACCTAGTAATCAACAAGGAAAAAAAAAATTCAAGAGTAACAGTTGAAGAGAAAAATGGATGAAGTAGTTGGCCAGACGATCCACAGAAAAGGACCATGGAGAGTGAAGGGGCTCTTGCTTCATCTACGAGTGCTTTCCAGTGAATGTTTCTGCTTGGGTTAACTATAAAAATAAAGTTACCTTAAAATTAAATTTGAGCAAAATGATACACTCATTTGCCAACATCCAGGCACTGGGTCTCCAACAAAGAAGCCATTTTGTATGAAATTGGGTAGTCACAGAACTATCGACAGAAGAGGGGACAGTGGGTGACAATGAGTCAGGGCAGGGAGAATGTGGGTGGCACAGACCCTGTGCAGTTGTGCAGGACCCCGCCTAGCCCCGTGGGATTCAGTAGAGGATGGACAGGGATGACACATGAGCAGTGGAAGGGACTCTCCATTTGAGTTGAGGTGACATACAGGGGCTCCAGGGCCTGGAGGGACTTGGACATCGCCAGAACCATGGACTCTGATGTATCTGTCCCTGGGCTACATAGCCCTTGATCTCAGAGGGTGAGGGTCATTTTAATCCTCATGCTACTGCACATTTGAATGATTAGAGGTAAAATTCTTATTAGAAGGGTTTAGAATCAAATAAGGGACTCTCTGGTTTGTAGACAGAGAAAGCATCACTAACATTTTTTATTATCTTTTCTGGCAGCTTCTTTCCTTTCTTCTGACTTTCTCCTCCCTTCCTTCTCTCTTTCCTCACTCACCTATCTCTTTACTCCTTTACACAACATATATTTTACACAGCATCCCTTCCAAGCACTGGGCTCTGTGCTGGCTTCCCAAGACAAAGGCTAACTAGCTCTACCCTCAAGGTACCTGAGAGTACAGCTGGGGAGGGAGGGGGGCTGTATCAGTCAAAGGAAGGACACTGGCAAACCATGGTGTGCCTGCAAAGGAGATGCTATATGGTACAGCCCTGTGGTCCAGATTCACTTCCAACTGAAAGCAAACTTCCATCCCTCCCCACCACAGTTCCTTTAGAAGTCCAAGGCTTTCTGGGAAGGGCGCTCTGACTGAACCCTTCCTGTGCACTGCAGCCACACCAGGAATCTTAGGTGGCTTCTCTTAGCTCTCAGGCCACTTAGGTCCTCTGTAGCCTCCCATGAGCTTACACGTTCCGGTGTGATTCCATTAGAACTAGACCCGCCTTCTGGAAGAGTAGGCTCTTTCACCACTGAGAATCAAAATAGCTATGGCACTTCCATGATGGACGCCCAGAGCCTAGCCCTAGCTCAGTCATGCTTATGAGGTTGGGAACAGTAGCTGAGAGTCAATGATGGAGCCAGGACACTCTGAAATTCACTGCTTCTCAGAAGACGGCACGCCTCCAGCCCACACCTGTGACAAGTCCTGTTATTCTTGTGTAATAATCGGTAGAGCATGTTAATGTCTCCTGGACACTGTTGGCTTCCTGGGCACCATAGTACCAGTTAATGTGTGGTGTCTGTATGCAAGTTCCTCATCTAGTCTCCCAAATACAACAGCCTGATGTGGACTAGGAAGGAGGCACCGTTTTGGTGGAACCTTTCATCTTGGCCCTGTCTCTTGACTCTTCACCGCAGAGGGTATCTTCCTCCTTGGCTCTCCTGAGGTCCCTTCCCCTGCCTTTTCTAGCCTTTCTCTGTCCTGGGTCCTTGGAGAGTCTTCTTTCTGGTTCTAATAGTCCTGAGAGCCACTTGCTAGCAATACTGACACCATCAAAACCCACCACCAAGGCTTCTTATCCCCTGAAGCCTCTGGATCTCCCACTCTTGCAGGCTCATCTCTACCGCTAGGGCATCCTCAGAAGCAAGCCATGGACGTGAGTTACACCATTATGCCAGATGGGCATGGTTGAAAGGATGAATGTCAAGATGTCGGAGTAGGTTAGGAGATGGAGTCCAAGAATGAAAGGTCCAAGAAGATGAAAGTACATAGAAGGTTCTGGCGGGAACAGGGGCATATTGGCATCTAACTAACAAAAGGCCAGAAAGAGAGCATTCTGAGTGATGGAGAGACAAACAAGGACTTTGACCTCTCCAATGCTGCCACCAAGCAAGAATCTCCTTCACTTGTAATTTGTGGTTATTTTGTTTCTGTTTTAAAAAAATAAAATGACACACTTAGTCTCTTTGTTTCCTTTTTTCTGTGAGACGGAACACCATGTAGCCCAGGATGGCCTTGAAATTCCTAAGTAGCCTCTGCCACCAAGAACTTGTGAGTCTTGTAACAACACATGTGTGCCACCACACATTTGATGGTGTGCTGCAATTGAATCCAACGCTCCCTGAATGCCAGGCAAGCAAGCACTCTACAGACCTAGCACTCTACAGACCTCGTGTGTCTTGTGTGCCTCTTTCATTTCCTGGCTTTAATCACCTTTAGTCTTTATGTACAGCTCAGTTTCTCAACCCCCAATATCTTAGGTGGTTTCCCTTAGCTACCAGGCCATCTAGTCCTGCTGCAGCACACATAAGCTCACAGCTGCAATGTGTGAAGAAATTCTTCCAGAAGGGCAGGCTTTGGTGTCCTTGCCTGGGAGGCCTGATGGCTTCCAGCTATGTCCCCAGGTACCACATGGTATTTGCCTAACACTTCTGTACCAACCATTAAAAAAACCCATTCGGCTTTTAACTCAAACTCAACTAGAATTCTAACCCAAGTTCTCATTTCCTCAAGGACTCAGCTCTCTGGTGTTCATCTCAGATGGCCAGAATTGAGAACTTGCCCAACCCTGAACACTAGCACCAGTGTTTGGCAACTGGTGTGTGCGCCTGGTCTGGCTTTCTGTTTGGGAGTCTCTAGGGTGATGTGTGACCAGATAAGGGTTGTAATGAGAGAGGGAGGGCCTTGGGGGTGTCCAGTGAAAAGACAGCTGTAGGAATAAACAGAGAAAAGCTGCAGTCCTCTGTCTAGACAAATGAGGGTGCGCAGTAGGTCTGCAGGGTGACTCAGAACTGCTAATGAATGCCCCCTATTCATGAGTCTCGGCCTTTGTTTAAGTCCAGGCCTGTATTTAAAAACAAGAACTGGTTGAACTGGTCTGACCACTGCAAAGGCTGAACACTTCCCCCCAGGCGGGTACTCAGGTGAATGAAGTCATCGATATTTTCTTATTTTCCGTGCAGTTCCAATCTGTGATTAACTTTTATCTCTTCCCTGAAACAACAGCTTCCCTCAGACTGATAACAAGGAGGAGGGCTGGGGGTGAGTGTGGAGGGGAATTGGAAGCCCCTGGGGAGGAGGGCTTGCACTCCCAACCCTGACCCCTGTAACTGCACTGTGCCCAGATGTCCCTGCTTCAAGGTCCCTTAACACAAAGCAAATGGCCAGCTTCCTATGGCTTCACCTTGTTGAAGGCTCCACCACACACCAGGAAGTCTTGTTAGAACCCTCTTGTAATGTTTGAGTCTAGCCCCATCCAACCCTATGAGCAACCCAGCTGGCCTCACCTCAGAAGCAATCTTCCAGCCTCCCTCCTGAGTTCTCTGCTGAGACCAGAGTTCCCCTTGTCAGAGCAAAGCTCCTCCTGCCAGAAGGTTTGTCCTTGGCACTCACTGAAAGTGTGTTAAAAAACAGCTGCATCTTGAACCCATGAAAAAACGTAATAGGTAAATTAGGCAGATGAAACCCAAGACCTCACTCCAACACCCCAATCTACATTGTACTTAGTCCCTTTTGATGGACATAAACAAACCAGGAAGGTTACTTTGATAACAGTATAGCAACAGAGAAGACAAGAGGTGCCCCTCAGCGCTTGACTTCTCTGATGGGGAATGGTGGTGATCAGAGCCAGGACTGTGGAAAAAGACAACCTGGTGTCTAGGATGCCTTGTTTAAGAAGACACTCTTCTCAGGTCCCTGAAAGGGCAAAGTTGACACCTGAAAAAGAATATGTCCTTTTAAATTTTGCATCTTGGGCTGGGCTTGTCTGGCCTACACTGGCCTGGTGAAGACAGGTGGTAAAATGAGTTATAGATCTAACCTGGGGACAGCCACTAATTGGTGTCACCCAATTGTTGGTGAAAGGGAGCACCATGGCCCCAAAATGCAAGAGGCTTTCAGATATTCTGTAGGTGATCTAACTGCACCTGATATCACGCGGCTCTGGAGTTGAGTCACTCGTGATCTCCCAACTGCAGGAAGAGTTTCTTCCACCAGGGCCTCAGCTCAACTCCATGTGACTCCAGGGACAGGCACAGAATGTCAAGGGGCAAATGGACTCATGAGCCTTGAGTTAGCATCTTTATTCATCAAGGGTATGTAGCTACTCTCAGTGGTCCTGGCTGCCTTGAGAGAGTGGCCTCCCTGGTGTGCAGGGTATGGCCCTCTGCTGATTTTAGACCAGGGCACACAAGGACACTTCCTGTGACTTCTCCCCACTGCGGGTATTGCAGCAGGGTTGGGAAAGCAGGAACAATAACTTAGTAGCAAGACACAAGACACATACTCACAAACTAATTATGCTCTGAAATCTGTCATCAGCTGCCGCAGGTGTAGATGGCCACGACTCAGCTACTGTAAGACAGAATGAATGACAGTTGAAGGTGATGATGACATTTATGACAAATGACCACAGAAAGGCTGGGAGCTGTACACGGCAGATGCCAAAAGTAGGGACCAAGTCCTTAGGGTTCCGAAGCTGGCTAATAAATGCACAGAAAACCAATGCACGAAATCATAGGTATGAATCTTGTCTCCTCTAACTTTACCAAAAGTTAAGAAATCATCATTAGGGCAGGAGAGATGGCTAAGAGGTTAAGAGCACTGATTGCTTCTCCAGAGGTCCTGAGTTCAGATCCCAGCAACCACATGGTGGCTCACAACCATCTGTAATGAGATCTGACGCCCTCTTCTGGAGTGTCTGAAGACAGCTACAGTGTACTTACATATAATAAATAAATAAATCTTAAAAAAAAGAAATCATCTTTAAGACATGAAAAGCACTATTGGTACATGAAAGATTTGGGAAACAAAATCAGCAAATATTATTTAATGTATGTGCATGTATCTACATGAGTATGTGCATAAGTATGTGTATGTGTATGTATATTATCTGTGTGTACTCATGTAAATATGTATATGTGTTGCACTATCTGTGTATGCATGTTTGTGTGTATGCATGTTTGTGTATATATAAGTATACATGTATATATGTGCTTGTATATGTGCATTTGTGTGCATATATATGTATGTTTGCATATATGCTTATACATGTATGTGCTTCGAGTGTATATTTTCATGTCTAAATGCATGTGTGTGCATGTTTGTGCATATGTGGTTGTATGTATATATTAAATATTATATCTATATATGTACGTGTGAAAAGCTTAGCAACTAAAGATAGTCCTTGTTTTCTTTGAAGAGGCACAGAGAACTTAAAACTTAAGCAAACCAGCTGGGCATGGTGGTGCACGCCTTTAATCCCAGCACTCAGGAGGCAGAGGCAGGAGGATTTCTGAGTTCGAGGCCAGCCTGATCTACAGAGTGAGTTCCAGGACAGCCAGGGCTACACAGAGAAACCCTCTCTCGAAAAACAAAATCAAAAACAAACAAACAAACAAACAAAAAACCAAACCGTAGGTGACAAGGGACTTTACAAACATTTATACATCACCAATATCACATGGCGATGCAGTCAATCTAAGCCTAGTAAAGGAGCCATCATCAACTGGGAAAGCATCCCAAATTCACATGTTTGACAACCTCATGGTCACTTCATAATTACTCAGAAGCTGAACAGGGAATTAAAGCTGAAATGTACTGGGCTGGGGGTCTGAGGCAGATGAGTCTCCAGACTCAGCCATGCGGCCAGTGAGGGTTGTCTCATAAGATTATGAAAGGCTGAAAGTAAGCGAGCTGAGTGTTCACAGTAGGAATTATAGGAAATGTCTGTAGTGTGATAAAAGATATTTATCAAAAAAATGTAAGCACTATAATTGGTGGTGAAGCTCCGGAATCACACAGATCAACACCAGCAGGAGGCAAGGAGGCCATTACCAATATTTTTATTCCTCAGTTTCCAGGAAGCCATACCCAGAACAAGGAGACAAAAGACATGGAGAAGAAACTCACAAAGAAGCAGAGTTGGCCTTCTTGGCACGGAATGTTCTAATGCTACTCCACATAAACTGCTCAAAAACAAACAAAGTCGGCAAAATACATCCCATAGAAAGAAGACTGAAATACATCCAATAGAAAGAAGACTGCAGATGAGAGAGAGAGAGAGAGACCTATATTAGTTAAAAATTGTCATGTAGCAGTTCAAATTTTTATTAGTAATAAAAATCTCATCTATACCAGTTGTAAAACATTTCTGCTTCTACTTAGTAAATATATGACAGCCTGATCCTGGTTGTCACTGGAAACTGGATTCAACTGGATAAAGACGTCACTTACCATCTAAAGAGACCCTGAACTCAATATATACATACCCACAACTCAAGGGGTGTTTTTGTGTGTGTGTGTAAAACTTAACAAGAGGAAAATCATCAACACTAATTTTAAAACTTGATTAAAGAGAACAGGGCATTGATACCGAAATGCCAGACATGTCAAAGCCATCAGAGAAATTCAGAAATGGACCCCTGTACACAGGGAATCCAACATGATAGGAGCAGGAAGCCAGGCCAGGGGAAAACAAAGTAGCTTCCGTCCAGGATTAATTGGGGTTATTCTAGAGGATTCACTGTCCAGTCATGTAATTTAGAGTACAACAGATCATATGCATAAGAACAGCTAGATCGTTATACCTTTAGACATGCAAGAACACAGAAGGTGAAGGAATATGTAAGCATAAAAAGCAACAAATCTAAATAACACAGGATCAAATTCAGAAGATATCTTTCTGAACTTAGACTAAGAAACTATTTTTCCTAAACTAGATGCAAAAATTTAATAGATCACTTAGAATAATAATTAAATCTATAGGAAACTTTTGTTTGTTTTTGTTTCTCAAGACAGGGTTTCTCTGTGTAGCCTTGACTGTCCTGGAACTCACTCTGTAGACCAGACTGGCCTTGAACTCACAGAGATCCACCTGCCTCTGCCTCCTGGGTATACTGGGATTCAAGGCATGTGCCACCACCACCACTGGCAGAAAACATTTTAAAAGACTTATTTATGAACATATCAAACATCAATCCGTAAAAGGATAATTACAATGCAATCAGAGAGGTCAGGAGGTCAGGATCCAGAATAGAAGACCATCTGTCAACCAGTGAGGGAACAATAAATGGCTTGGTGAAGAAAAATAAAGAAACAAGTGGCACCTGAGAGCCACAGATCGGGGAGAAGCACCAGAGGAACCCTGCCCAGCGCTCAGAAAGAGAATGTCCCATGTTGTATGTGGGCAGCAGTGGAGAGGAAGTCTTTCAGAAGCAATGGGGTTAGACAACGTCATAGGGGCAGGAGCTCATGATGACAGGGGGTTTAGAAGAAGAGAAAGAGGAGGAGGCAGGGAGGAGGAGGAGCCTGGTTTTCTTCATCTTGCTGTACAGTATCTTCTATCACGTTAGGATGCAGTACAAGGTCCTCACTAGGTGCCAGCATCATGCTTGAGGCTTCCCAGCCTCTAGAATCTCAATCCAAATAGATGTCTCACCTTCATAAATTATTCAGTCTCTGGTACTTTGTTATAACAACAAAAAACAGAGTAAGATAACATCTGTATTAGTTGAGGTCCTCCAGGGAAACTAGGGTAATAGGATATATACCTGTATAGAGATGTACTTTAAGGAACTTGTTCGTGCCAGTATGGAACTACTGGAGTCCAAGTTGAAAGAACAGCGGAATAGAGACCCAAGGAAAAGCTGAAAATCTAGTGCTGTAGATAAAGTCCCCAAAGCAGCTTGCCTGAGGAGCCTAGCCTTTCATTCTGTCAGAGCCTTCACTAACACCTAGACACACCCCCATAGAAGTAGCTCAGAGATAATCTGTAACATTAACCACACAAAATTTCTACATCAGATTGGTTGAAGTATCGGTCGACTAATATCAGGAGTTGCTACAAATGGCAAACACTGGGAACTCATACCTGCTGATAGGGGTAGAGAGGTCAGCCTTCCCTTGGGAGAAGAGAGCTTCAGACTTGAGAAACTGACACACATATGCACAAATATTTAATGCATCATTGTCTAAAGTAGCAAAAAGTGAAGGAAGAAAGCAGGCTTAAAGAAACCAGCATGAGCCAGATGGGGGTGGCACACACCTTTAGTCCCAGCACTCAGGAGACAGAGACAGGCAGATCTCTTGTGAGTTCGAGGCCAGAGCAAGTTCCAGGACAGTCAAGGCTACACAGAAAAAAAAAAAAATGTCTTGAAAAACAAAAATAATAAAAGAAACCAACACGAAATGGCTAACTTAATCCTGAAACTTTTGGTGACAGAATAGTATATAGTTGGTAAAATATAAGTGCTAGAGCAACATGTATCCATCTGGGTAAATATAAACACAACCGTGAGCAACAAATTTTAGAAGGACCTGTATAGCAGAACAGACTTCCCTAAAACTTCAAGTCACAAAGCAATCTTATGTTTCACTCATGGGTATGCATCTTAGGACAACTGTCAAAAACATGTTTGATATTCACACACACTAAATTCAAGCTCATGCCTTACTTGAGAAACGAAGATGAGAAATGGGGCCAGGAAAGCCTTGAGCTACGTCTATAATGTTTTATATAGTGGTTATTACTCTTGTAAGTCCTGGATCAAGTATGGGTAAATATTAAGATCTGACGAGACCTGTGGTGGTCGTATAGCTGTCAACTTGACTATATCTGGAATGAACTGCAATCCAGAAACAGAGGGCAGGTGGGCACACCTATGAAAGGTTTTCTGCTTGGTTTGAAGAGGGTGAATCCACTTCCAGTCTGGACCTTTGAGGCAGGAAGACACACCTCTAATCTGGGACACACCTTCTGCTAGAAGCCTGTGTAAGGACATAGAAGGAAACTTTTGCTCTCTGCCTGCTTGCCCTCACCTTGCTAACAGATCTATTCCTTTGCTGGCATTGGGACCTACTCCTTCATGGTTCTGCCATATGAGAGAGAGGAGTGGGGAGAGAGAGAGAGGGAGGGAGAGGGAGGGGGAGGGAGAGGGGGAGGGGGGAGGGGAAGAAGAGATATTCATTCATAACTTATTCATCCATAAGTTCTGGAGAACTGTGATCAATACAAAACAGGAGGGGTGAGATACTGTGTATTCCCCATGCCCTTTTTTCCTGTCCACATCTTTCCAAACGCATGTTAATGTGAGATGGAGCCTCAAATGAGCAGCCCTCGTGAAGATGTGTGCAGATGATGAGAGTATGGTCCTGTGGGAGTGTAAGGGCCACAACTGGCAGGGCCATGAGGCAGAGGGAGGATTGGGCACACATTTGCATACTACATAGTGTGACTAAAGTAATTAACCCTGTATAATATATTGGGTGGTGGAGATTGGGTACCAAGCGCTGTGGACATCCAGAGATGATGGTCCCTTGTTGAGAAAAAGGGCAAAGATCTTTGTGCTGTGTACAGTGCACCATGGTCAGTGTAGAAGTGCCACATATGGAAGATTTGGGGTGGGGGTGGGGCATGGGATTACTGCATAAGGTGGCAGGGTAGTCATACATGGCATAAGGGCATTACAGCAGAATGTTGGATTGTGTGTATGAAGGTTCTCCCGTAAGCTTATACCCCTTTGTGACTTCTTGGCCGTGTTAGTGGGTAAGTGCACTTAGGATATTTGCACAATGCAGACAAGGTTGTAAACATTTGGTGACACGTTTCTCAGAATCTGTGTTTAGACAACTTTTGACTGTTTTTCTCTAAAGAAGAGTTGAACGAATGCTGGACAGGTGGCTTGGTGGTTAAGAGCACTTGCTGTTCTTGCAGAGGAGAGTTCCCTGCAGCATCTCACAACAGTAAGGAAGCACACAGTTGCCTGTAACTCCAGCACTATGCTTTCTAATAGCATCATCTGACTTCTGCAGGTACCACATACTTATGCATGAGCTAGCTCCTCACTCACACACACACACACACACACACACACACACACACACACATGAAACCATGGAACCCTCCAAAAAGGCGTATATAGAGGAAAAGATTGAGTATCACACGGCAGTCAACCCTCATGACCCAATCCTGAAAACACATGTGGAGCCTTCTGCCAAGACTCTGTCAGCCTTTGCATTACCCAGAAACCTTGTCTTTAACCTCATCTGGTACCATGTGACTGTCCCCGAAGACATGGTGCTGCTCACAGGACTGAGAGGTAGGAAGGCAGTGGTGGAGAAGACCAGTATCCTCAAGCTAATGATTTGCCATCTCCTGCTGTCACCCGCACAGCTTTAGCTCTGCTCTGCTTCTGTGAAAGGGTTTGATGGCATGAAGTACCCACGGGCGTCCCAGTCGGGATGAGGAAGTGAGCAAAGGACAGAGGTTGGAGGAGGAAATGGATTGAAAAGTCCACATTGGCTCTAAGTCCCTGGGGTAATGCTTAGGACTGGAGGAATCCATCAGTCCCACCGCAAGTGTCTCTAAGCATCACAGGGTCAGGGGTGTTGGTTTGTGTCCTTGTCTCCATTCTTTCAATGGGAAAGTTTTAAAGTACTCAGACAGAGCCTTAAATTCTGTTAGCTTTGTTTGTTGGTTGTGTGAACAGACACATCCAGGTGTGTTTCCTCTCCTAGTGACATGCCCATTGGGATGTCATGGTCCCTTAGGGCATCCCTACCCTCTGCTGAGGAAGCAGACACTCCCCCAAAGCTAGTGAGTGCTGTGTGTGTTTGTTTGTTTTTGCTTTATTGTATTGAGGGGGTACACAGCACAAGGCTCTGTCTGGGTTGTAAACTTTAAGTCCACATGAAGCAGGTATCCAGCCGCACCCAGAGAAGGATGCAAGGAAGGACAACATGATAGGCAACCCCTCCTGACCACTGTCCAGTCATTGCCATTAAAATGTGGGCGTCAGATGAAGATGAAGAGAACAGCCCAGCAGGTGTTTGGACCCAGAGCCTACACCTTACTCTCACTTCTATCTGCGTCAATTCTGAGAAATTTCTTAATCGCCATGAATCCGGGTGTAACTGAACAAAGATCCCAGGAATGACAAAGGCTGAAGCAGTGGTATTGTTGTTGCCTAAAGGTTTGGTCTGCTCCTCACAGGATGGTAGCCAACTGTCCATGAGGTTCTGACAGATAAACCTCTCACTGAACCTGGAGCTCACTTGCCAGTCTGACTGGTTGGCGGATAAGCCCCAAGGATCCTCCTGTGTCTACCTCCCCTCCCCGGCCCTGGGCTGACAGGTGTGTGTTGTCACGCTCAGCTTTGACACGGATTCTCTGGATCCACGCTCAGCTGCTCGTGCTTTGTGGGAAGTACTTTACCAATCAAGCCATCTCTCTAGCCCTGAGAAGTTTTGTAAGGACAGATTCCAAGGAGGTGGCTCTTCTCTTTCACTGACGTCACTGAATTCAGCCTTTGGTTGCCAAAGGCTTGAGAGGTTTGAAACAAAAACAAAAACAAAAACAAACAAAACCCTTATATTTAGCCAGGGGCCATATATCACATTTTGGATCTATTTGGCCATCATTTTCTTTTTTCTTTTTTAATTGGGTATTTATTTCATTTACATTTCCAATGCTATCCCAAAAGTCCCCCACACGCTCCCCCACCCACCCACTCCCACTTCTTGTCCCTGTCGTTCCCCTGTACTGAGGCATATAAAGTTTGCACGACCAATGGGCCTCTCTTTCCACTGATGGCCGACTAGGCCATCTTCTGATTCATATGCAGCTAGAGTCAAGAGCTCCGGGGTACTGGTTAGTTCATAATGTTGTTCCACCTATAGGATTGTGGATCCTTTTAGCTCCTTGGGTACTTTCTCTAGCTCCTCCATTGGGGGGCCTGGCCATCATTTTCATAGCCAAGCCAAGCCTTATTCAACTGTGGTCAGAGAATCCACAATTTGCTTTTTGCTCTGAGAACTTTTTTGCAGTTTTCTCAGTATTCCAGGACACTCGTTCTGTTTTCTGCCCCTCCCCCCCAGCTCTTTCCCTTTCTACATATGTACACACTGGCACACCTTTATGTGACTATTTAAACCTTCATTCATCCATTCGTTTATAACACCTTCAAGACCTCTGTGTTTGCACAAAACCTGACCACACTGGTGTTTGTGTTGCTTGTAATATGTTCTCTGTATTGCATTGTAACATCCAGAGACTCACAAAACTGCCCTCTCTGGTCTTGTCTGCTATGTAGGCCGTTGCCTGTCAGACGGTTAGCCCTGCTATTTGTAAATTTCAGCTTGAGCTACAGTGCAAACTTCTGTCTCAAACCAAACCAAACCAAAACAAGCAAGCAAGCAAGCACCTTTGAATGTATACTGAAAAGCTGTTTTTCCTTTGCCTTTAGTTCCCAAACAGTACATCCTCGCAGCAAGGCTCAGAGCGTTCGCATCTCCCAGCCTCTGTGAGAGCTCTAGAGATCACCCAAAAGGACTCCTTCCGGACTGGGAAATTTTTATCTATTTATTTATTTAATGATCTGGGATCTCTCTATAAAATGGGTACATAAACCAGTTGTGATAGTGACACAAGTAGATACCCTGAAGAGGTAGAGGCAGGAGGATCGCAAACTCAAGGTCAGCCCGGGCTACACATTTATAAAAAGGCAGGGGGGGGTGGTGCACAAATCAAACATTTGCTGTCAACACATTACAAAACCCCGTATTCTAAAACATATAATATGTGTGTAATTATTGGTAATTTAGTAAATTACCATTTACTAAAGATCAAAGCAACTTTGCATATTAACGAGACGGATGTGCCTGTTAGTTTTGCATAAAGAACGAAATCTTGCCTGAATGGGTGTGGAGCACCTGTAGCGTGACTTTGTGACTGTCAGTGCAGAGAACAGGGCTTTACACAAATGTATAAAATGAGATGACAGAGGACATTTAGTTTCACCTCAGAATTATTGACGATTCTGTGCTAATCGCAAGACGAAGTCAATCTAGTAATTCTTTGCTAAATTCAAGTCAGCAACTCAAATGACAAGTTTTCTTAAATCCAATGTTCTAAAAGAATAAATCAGCTTTGCTAATTGACACATTCTGGGGAGTAACAGTGGAAAAATATCAAATGTTTTTATTTTCCGTCATTACAGCACTTTGTTCCTACGAAATCAAAAAGCTCTGTACACACAGTTAAAAGCACTGAAGTCCGAACCATCCGATACCCTCACATTTGAGGAGCTGTGGGTGTTTAGGCATCTTTGCTGCTGTCGTGTGGTGGGACGGCAAGTGCAGAGCAAACTGACTGAGTCTGTCTGTCGTCAGAACAGGCTGCAGTAGGGATTATACAAGCCAGGCAGGCAGGGTCAGAATCACTTCAAACGCATCACATCATTTATTTCAGCTCAATTTTCTCTTTCTGCATTCAGAAACCTTTTACTGTACATAAAATTTCATGACTCCCTCCCCTAATTAGCCTGAATTGTCACTTATTGAGGTCCAGGGTTACCTGAAAAAAAAACTTCCACTGAGAAATTGCCTCTGGGTAATTGATTGGCCTTTGGGCACACCCTTTGGGGATTATCTTTTTGTTTGTTTGTTTGTTTGTTTTGGTATTTTTTGGCTTTTTTTTTTTTTTTCAAGACAGGGTTTCTCTGTGTAGCCCTGGCTGTCCTGGAACTCACTCTGTAGACCAGGCTAGCCTCTGCCTCCCAAGTGCTGGGATTAAAGGTATGTGCCACCACTGTCCGGTTTGGGGGTTATCTTGATTACCAATTGGCATAGAAGGACACAGCCCACTATGGGTGAAACCGTATCGCAGGTAGCATATGAAAGCTTAGTGAAGCATGAGCCTTTGAGAGAGCCCATACGCAGTGTTCTACCATGGTTTTTGCTTTAGGTTCCTGCCTTTGCGTTCCACCCCAACTTCTGTCAGTGATAGACTATGTCCTAGAAGTGTAAGCTGAATAAGCCCTTTCCTCTCTCAAGTTGTTTTTGGCCAGAGAAATGGGGCACCGTCCCAGTCCTTTACACATCCCCGTAGAGGGTTTTCATCTACAGTCTGCACCAGCAGGTGCCATGACCTGGTGCTGTCCACGGAGACCTTGCTGGTTCCTGGCTAGTTCTGCCTCACACCTATCACAACCCTGCTCACCCCTTCTTCTCTGATGGCCTCCCTAGAGGACACACTGAAATAGAAAGGAACAATGGGGGGAGGGGGATGAAAGAAAGAAGGAAAGGAGGGAGGGAAGAAGGGAGGGAGAGAGAGAGGGAAAGACAGGCTGTACAGGCCATGGAAGTACATCTCTGTGACCCCACCTTTGGGAGATTGAGGTAGGGGGTCTCTTAGTTCTTTTTCCTATTGCTGTGATAAAACATAATGACCTGGCTTCTCTGTGGGCATCAGGACAGATATTTATAAATTGTTGGAGATTACAGAGTTGTAGATCCTCCTCCAACAACTTCACTAAGTAGTTAGAAATGTAGTCCTCCCCCCTCATCAAGAAAACCTCCCTGTACATCAGGCAATCACTACAGAAAACCACAACCAATCAAAATGCAGAGTTGTGTAGCCTAGTCCGAATGGATACATCTACAAAACACTCCCAACACCCAAGGCTCGGGGGAACATTGTGAAAGAGGGATTAGAAAGATTGGAAGAAGCAGAGGATCAGGGAGTTTGCTGTGAGATTGTTACTACTAGTAATATCAGAACCTGTACCTGTAAAGTCTCACCAATACCACTGCCCAGATGTGAGCTGAGCAAGGATGGGGCCAATAAACACGCCAAATTGGACAGTCTCACCTGAAGACTGAATGGACGAGCATATCTTTCCAAGATCAGCCCCAGGGAAGCTCAGTCCTTTGAGAGTGTGCTTCATGGCACACCCATGAGTATTTGTGTTACAACCTGAACTCTTGTAGGCAGCTCATGGCACCACTCAGAGTCTTTGGTCAATTTGCTGAAAATAAGGTCCAAAAATCACACAGCAAAAAGACAACACAGACTAACAGGATAGCTTGGATTTTCCACTTCCTCCTCATTCCTCAGCATCCCATTCTTCACCCATACAGTCAGGAGCAGGCTTCTACTCATTGGTCCTTAGTTGTCTCCAGCTCTGGTTCTGTCCTGAAGTCTCCACTGCACCTGTTTTCTCTGATCAAGTTCACACAGCATAGAGATGGAAATACACCCACCTCCCAGAATTCACTGAGGCTACCCAGGCCTTTTTGTAACCTTTGACATTTCTCCATTGCAGTTTTTTTTCTTTTCTTTTCTTTTTTTTTTTTTTTTTTTCAGGATTGGGATACCAATTCAACTGTTGTATGAAACTATTCCTGGAGAGGTGTGAACAAATGTCCACTCATGCCCGATAGGGAACTGATGACAGAGCAATAATCACCCAGAGATAGCTGCACCACCCAAGCTCACCCGAACATGAATGACAGTGCACCAAAGTTGGAGACCTGGAGCACACCACAGAGCCTGTAGCAGCTCAATAAGTTGGAGTGTCCTTTCCAGGCCCCTTGCTCACTCTCAGCCTCTTTCAGCATCTTGTCTTGTTGAGGATGTCACTCTCTTTCAGATTATATATGTTGTGTTTTATATAAAGATAAGAAAAGAGCCAGGGATATTGTCTTAGTTAGGGTTTTACTGCTGTGAACAGACACCATGACCAAGGCAAGTCTTATAAAAAAAAAACAACATTTAATTGGGGCTGGCTTACAGGTTCAGAGGTTCAGTCCATTATCATCAAGGTGGGAGCATGGCAGTATCCAGGCAGGCATGGCACAGGAGGAGCTGAGAGTTCTATGTCTTCATCCAAAGGCTGCTGGTGGAAGACTGACTTCCTGGCAACTAGGGTGAGGATCTTATGCCCACACCCATTCCAACCAGGTCATACCTACTCCAACAAGGCCGCACCTTCAGATGGTGCCACTCCCTGGTCCAAGGATATACAAACCATCACAGATATGTTCAGTGGAGACACAATATGGTGTGGGGGAAGGGGGTGTGGGCCCATGCTGAGTCATCCCTTCGCTCTGAAATACCAGCCACATGAATATAGTATAGAATAGAGTTTATTGAGGGCATAGGGAGGGAAGTTGAGGGAGTGGAGATAGAGAAAGGCAAAGAGAGGAGGGAGAGAGAGAGAGAGAAGGAGGAGGAGGAGGAGGAGAAAAAGGAGAAGAAGAAGGAGAAGAAGAAGGAGAAGGAGAAGGAGAAGGAGAAGGAGAAGGAGAAGGAGAAGGAGAAGGAGAAGGAGAAGGAGAAGGAGAAGGAGAAGGAGAAGGAGGAGGAGGAGAAGAAGAAGAAGAAGAAGAAGAAGAAGAAGAAGAAGAAGAAGAAGAAGAAGAAGAAGAAGAAGAAGAAAGAAGAAGAAAGAAGAAGAAAGAAGAAGAAAGAAGAAGAAAGAAGAAGAAGAAGCTGGCCATGAGCATGTGGAGAGAGAGGGGAGAGGGGAATGGGGAAAGAGAGAGAAGAGGGTAAGGGGCAAGAGCAAGAGGGGATGAGTACAAGAGAGTGAGGAGGGGGCAAGGAGCCCCTTTTCCAGTGAGTTAGGCACACCTGGCTGTTATCAGGTAACTGTGGAGCCTAGATGAAATGCCAACAATGTAAGTTTGGGACAGGAAGAGCCTAGTATATCTAGTTAGTTTCAGGAACTTCCTGAAGGCTTTGAGTTGTTTCCTTTTTTGAGCTCCAGGTGCTTCCCTGCAGGATGGAAAGCTTCTCTTCTCCTTAGAACTGTGGTTCTCAACCTTCCTAATGCTGTGACCCTTGAATACAATTCCTCAGGTTGCGGTGACCTCCAACCATAAAATTGGTTTTGTTGCTACTTCATAACTGTAATTTTGCTACTGGTATAAATCATTATGTAAATATCTGTGTTTTCTGGTGGACTTAGGCAACCTGTGGAGAGGTCATCTGACACCCCCACAAATCCTGTTGTCTCACCTTCCTCCTAACATTCTGTATCTTAACAAGCTTCTCTCTGAGATGGAAGGCTTTAATCTAGAAAAACACTGCCATCCAACATCAAGGGCCTGCCCACTATCTTTGAGTGTGACAGAATTCCAGGCATGGTACAAGAGTCAGGATTCTTTGGATTAGACCACTTACGATGTGGAGCCATAGAAGGGACATCCCCACCCATTATTTAAAAATACTCATACTAAGTTTCTGATTTCATTTTTATGAATTAGCGGTGACTTTCAGGGGGTACAGTGAGACTGAGGCTTTGGGCCAATGGAAAAGAACTATTTGCTACATATATCCAGACATTCCTTCTATAAAGAGGGAGGAGGCATGGAATATCTACCACAGTCCCTGCTACTACATAAGCCTTGACCATGTGATAGGTCAATAACTAAATTTTGAGATCAAACACCATCCCAGCACCCCAGTCTTCCACCTCCTTGCCCAAAGTCTGTTTCTCAGCTTCCTTCATAGTAATGTAGAGGAAGCCAGCCCCAACCTGTAGAAATAGTCTATTTCTGAGACCGGGGCACACAATTGTTCCCATTTTAATTATTCTAAAATCAGAATGTGTCCTATACTCCACCTAGTTTCTTTCTTTCTCTTTCTGTCTTTCTTTTTTGTCATTCCTCAACAAGTTGCTGCTATAACAACAGTGTGTCTTACAATTGATGACATCTCAGAACCAAAGAAAACATCAGTTAACATCACGGACTAGCATCCTAACATCCACCCATGTAGACTTCTAGGAGCCACTGTGGAATTGTGTCTTGCTTTGCTCTAAAAGTCCTTTGGCGTAAACCCGGAGCAAACAGATTCTTAGGTTCCCCAGGTCCCCTGGCCATGCCAGAACACAGCAAACAAAAGAGCACACATGTGGTCAGCCACACCAGCCTCACCAACAGTCTTCCTACTTCTCCGTTCTGAACAGCTGCCAGCAACAGAGATGATCTCAGGACACAACCCTCTGCTGAGCCTCTTAGAATACTCTGGAAGTCGGTGACCTGAGATGTATCAAGCAAGCCAAGATGGGAACACAATTCCAGGAAAGGCAACCAGGCTGGAGGGGAGAGTGGGAAAAGCCCAGCACACTGTGCAGCATCCGTTGGTGCATCTCCCAGGGTGCACCCCTCAGCACCTAAAGGCTGATGCAGCATACCACATCTGCCAGAAGCTGACAAGTGTGTGTGGCCCGCCCCTTTCTTAGAAAGCCACAGCACAGTCAAGGCTCTAAGAAGTCCTGTAGCAGAGAACCCCGGAGAACTTTGGTTTAATGCATTTGAAACTTATCACATCAAAGAACTTTTTTTTAGTATATAATTTAGTAACACCCTTTAACATGCCAGAATGTGAAGTGTCTACAGAATAGTTATAACAGTCCTGCCCTGTACAGACCCACCAGGAACTGAGTGACAAAGTCATAGCTCTCCAGCTGACCATGGGACAAAGAAAACAAGAGTGGAGAAGTGAGGGGCAAAACCCAGAAAGACAGGTGTCAGAGCATGCGTGGAAATTCTCCCAGTGGGAGCACTCAGCCAGGCACCTCTAGGAGACTGGCTTTGTCCGTTCTCCTCTGTTTCAGTGCTGGGAACTGGTGTTAAGTCTTGTAGGGTGTTGTCTTGGCCAAGGGCCAAGTTGCTTTTGGTAAAACCTTTTCTTGAAATGGGGACTTCTGTGCCCAAAAGAGACAAAAACAGACAAGGCTTCTCTCTCTCTCTCTCTCTCTCTCTCTCTCTCTCTCTCTCTCTCTCTCTCTCTCTTCCCTCTCTCTCTCTCTCTCTCTCTCTCTCTCTCTCTCTCTCTCTCTCCTCTCTCTCTCTCTTTCTCTCTCTCTCTCCTCTCTCTCTCTCTCTCTCTCTCTCTCTCTCTCTCTGAGTCTGAGCACTTCAAAGATATAAAGGAGGAAGAACAATGAGAAGTCACAAACTGATAATTAAATTTATGGTGGCCACTGGACCTGTACAGGCTAAACAATGCCACAAAGGACTAGGAAGGTATGAATTTGTTGGTGACACCATTTCTGCTGCTGTGCTAAAATACCCTGTCAAAAGCAACTTAGAGGAGAAAGGGGCTCGTCTAAATTCACAACTCCAGGTTAGGTCCACCATTGTGGGGATGTCAAAGGCAGGCACCTCCAATGGCTAGTCACAGCACTTCCATAGCCAAGAGCATACAGTATATGCAAAGGCCAAGCCTCCTGCTTGCTTGTACTGAGGTCATTTTCTCCACTCATACAGTTTAGGACCCCAGGCCTAAGGAATGGTGCTGCCCACAGTGGGTTAGGTCTCGCAATATCAATTAACTCAAGACAATCCTCCTCAGATATGTCCAGAAGACCAACCTGATGTGGGTAATACCCCACTGTGGCTCTCTTCTCAGGTGATTCTAGATTGTGTCAAATGACAATTAAACTAACCAGATGGAAAAGGAAGTGTGCCTGAGGTGGTAATAACCACCACGTGCCAGAAATTCCTGGGGTTAACTCTTCCTCATGATCGCAGGAATTCTGGGAAACAGCAGCCAGGATATTTGTGGGAATTCAAAAGAGGAAGTGATACTCCTACTAAGTTTGTTTCCTTTTTTTTTTTTTTTTTTTTTTTATTGTTTTTGCAGAGCTGGGGGTGGGATCTAAGGCCTCACACATACTAGGCAAGCTCTATCATCTGAGTTAGTCCTCAACTCTTCATGCAAAGTTCTGAAGGGTTGGCTGTTGGATGAAGTTGGTAGCATCTGGAAGAAGAAGGAGGCACAGTAAAGGGGCCGGGAAGGGGCTAGCTGATTGAGGTTGGGAATAGTCATGAGAGGTGAACCCATGGTCAGAGGCCTGAAAGACCCACATAAGTCAGCTCTGTAGATTTCTCCAGTTGACTATAAAGTCACCAGCATCTGGTATTGCTTCCAAGCTGGTCACAGCTTCTCCTCAGACTCCAAGCCTGGCTGTTGCACCACCAACTGTAGGCCCCACCCTTCCTTCTGCCTCACACTTGAGCAACTTGGCTCACCCCACTAATACCTCAGACTGCCCAGAAGGCATGCGAGATCGCAGCCTATATTCAGGCCTTATGAACAGGGTCGTGTTGTGCAGGAAAGGGTAAGCAAGAGTTGAGATCCAGTTTCTACCAGTATTGATTACTTTTCTAGTTGCTATGGCAAAAAGTGATTTACAGTGGGAAGAGTTTATTTTGGCTTATGGTCTGGGGGGTACAGTCTGTCATGGTAGGGAATGCATGGTGGCAGGAGTGTGAAGACACTGGACACATTGTATCTGCAGTGGGAACTGGGAAGAGTGGATGCTAGGGCTCTGCTGGTTTCTTCCCTTTCTACTTTTGGTTCACTCTAGGACCCCAGTTCATGGAAGAGAGCTGTCCACTTTGAAAGTGATCTTCTTCCCCAGTTAAACTTCTCTGATCACGGGCTCCACTCTCTGGCACATCCAGAGGTGTGTCTCCTAGGTGATTCTCAGACATAGAGGCGTGTCTTCTCAGTGATTATAAATCTTGTCAAGTTGACAATCATCATTAACGCAATCCCATTTTCGAAGGTGTGACACAGGGAAAGGGTTCTCTTCTCTATTCATACAAAAGCACCTTGCAGGCTGTGCCTACAGTCTGTTCCCAAACGCCTTACTCTATATTCTCTACTGGCCACAAGGGACTTCATAGCTCATGAAGACCAATCCAGGAGAGCTGAGGAAAAGTGGATGCTGAAGCATGATGGTTCAGATGTTTCCTTTCACAGGGGTGTGTGTGTGTGCATGTGTGTGTACATGTGTGTGTATGTATGTGTGTGCGTGTGTGTGCATTTGTATGTGTGTGCATGTGTGTGTGTGCATGTGTGTGTATTTAAGTGGGTGGATGCTGATGGCTAATGTGTTCAGCTTTGAAGGATAGTAACTACCTAACTGGAGCTACTTTAGACAGGAAATTCCATTGGTTACAACTCTGGATACAATTGCTTACAGAATACAAGGATTTTCCTCTCCACCCACTTAATCCTGTAGAAAGCCTATTTTTATTTTCTTCTCTTGCAGATGAGGAAATAGAGGCTTCCAGAGGTGAAGGGATTGGCCCCAGGCCACTGCAGTTAGCGCTACTCCCATTAACAGCTGTTGTCCTTGTCTACTCGGAGCATTTCACACTTTTGTTCATTAATCTCATCCCTTGAGACAGTTGCTGCCACTCTTTCCCGCCCTAATGGGAGGTTCAGAGAGAGCACAGATGTGGGATTCCACTGTCCTCTGTTCTCATGTGCTGACAGCTTTGCCTCCTGGTACCTGAGCTGAGATGTGCAGGGTGCCTCATTGGGAAACTCCAAAGCCTCCGTACCTACCAGTGTGGCTCCAAGCAGAGGATTCTGTGTCATTTTAGCAAGACAGACCTGTTCTACACCCTGCTCTGCTAGGGTCTAGGTAGGACGAGCCAGGACTAGAGGAATGGACTGTTACTTACCCCTCAGTGCCTCCTGTGCTTCCTATGGGACAAGAGCATAGCCTAGTCACTATGTCCTGGCTGAGGGTCCCAGTGAAGGGACCCACAGATGGGGCTCCTAGCTGGTGCCTCAGACTCAGCAGAGGATGGAGACTGGTTCTTCTGTCATTCCAGGCAGAGAAGACAGCACTCTAGGAGCAACCCAGGCCTGCATAGTGAGCTACTGCAGAGCCAGGCTGGGATGGACCTGTGGACACAGCTAGGCTCAGGGACATTCATATACCCAGCAGTGTGGCAGGTTCTTGCTTGCTTCCCTCTTGGGAGTATAGTCTTTGGTATAGACTAGCACTGCCCAGGAAGGCCCTGAATATCAGAGACAGACAGAAAGAAAGGAAGACTGGAGGGACAGAGAGGAAAAGTAGATGGGAGATGGAGGAAGGGAAAAGGAGCAGAAAGAACGGCTCCTTCTCCATCTGAACAGGCAGAGGTCACTGTAGAGGAATTGTGCAGACCCGAGTGGGGCAGGAGGATGTCTCCCATATTTTGCAGATTCTCAGGTCAGAGGAGCCTCCCAGGGTTCTAGTGTGTAGATAAAACCTGAGTTAAATACATGGTGAAGGGAGCCAGAGACAAGCTCAATTAGTAAAAGGCTCAGTCCCCAGATCCCATGTAAGGAAATCCCAGTGTGCTGCCTTTCTTCGCTCATAATCCCAGCACCAAGAAGGTGGAGACAGGAGAATTCCTGGAACTTCACTTGCTGGCCAGTCTGTCTAACAGAATCAGCAAGGTCCATGATCTCTCTCAAGATTTTTAAAAAACAAACAAGCAAACCCAGAGACCGTGGTTCTTTTTTTTTTTTTTTCCTTTGGTTTTTCGAGACAGGGTTTCTCTGTGTAGCCCTGGCTGTCCTGGAACTCACTTTGTAGACCAGGCTGGCCTCGAACTCAGAAATCCGCCTGCCTCTGCCTCCCAAGTGCTGGGATTAAAGGCGTGCGCCACCACGCCCGGCTTGAGACCGTGGTTCTTGAGATGTAACACCCGAGGCTGGACTGTCTTCCACATGCATTTGTATACATGTGCACATATACAAATAAACACAAGCAGAAAAAAATATATATCTACAAAAGCAGATGACAGGCTCTGCCTGCTCTTTTCATGGTGGGCCCCTCCTGTTTGCACCTCCCAAGGGTGGGGATGACAGACATACATAGCAAAGCCCAGTTTATGCCGTGCTAGGGAGCAAAGCATAGGTTCTGTACATGCTGAGCAGAAACACAACTAATGAAGCCATAGCCTCAGCCCCACTTCCTTTATTTTGATTGCATCATGTGTATTATTTCCAGAAAATTAAAAAATAGAGCAAAATAAAAGGAGAAAATTAAATCCAGCTAAAATCTAACTATTGCAACTCATAGTGGTGTGCTGCCCAGTAAACTCTCCAGTATGTCTATATCTACACCACTGCTTATGCGTGAGCTGTGTTTATTTCAGTCATCCACCCATTTATACATGTATACGCATCCATGAAGAAGATCATGCATATGCATATGCAGTTATATATAGTATCATATATGTGCATATGTGTTTGTGAGGTTGCCCTTGACATCTATAGGGGACTGCTTCCTGGAGCGTCTAACCTCTCAGATGCCCAAATCTTATAAGTGCTCAAGTCCCTTATATAAACTGATTCAGTATTTGCAATGGACCTGCAAATACCATCCTATAAAATTTAAACAGTCCTCAGTTAACTTAGATGTTGTGTTAGTGGTTGTATCATTTAGGAAAAATATCTGTCGTTGTTAAATACAGATGCAGTTACAAAAATATTTTTTGTTTGTGATTCGTTTAGTCTGGGGTTGTAGGATCCTTGGCTACAGGGGGCTGGCTGTATACAGATAATATACATATGAATCATGAGTCTATATATTATGAAGTTATTGGCACACTGGCTTGTAAGCTTAGTTTTCTGCTTACTAATGGATTCCGAGTACTCAAGGCTTCCCACAGAGTGAGTACTATTTGTCAGTGCCAATAGAGCCTCCAGTGGCCCCTCATGCCCCACACAGAGTACTGTGGGCATTGAACCCTTCTGCTCTGGCGCGCTTCCCGAGCCATGAGGGGCCGAGCCTGCAAACACAGCCCCATGGGATGGCACAGGGATAGAGACAGGCTGAGCCAAAGGATCTGACAGTTCCAGATAACGGAGTGCAGAGCAACACTGTGGCCAGTGGCCAGCAAGCAGAAGAATCAGAGCTGGAAAGCAGACAACAGGCCAAGGCCAGGTCTGCCAGCAGAGAGTTGGGGCAGCTAGGCGGCCTGCTGTCTGGCCTGGCTGTTCAGTCCTCACCCAAGATCCAGCCTGCTGAGCCAGGCTTGGAAGGGCAGATTCCTCATCCCTCCACCAGGGCCACCAAGAGAACACAGATCTGAGAAGAGTCCAGCCTCGAGCCAGAGTATCCAGAGGGGAGAATATTCTCATTATATCTTACAGTTTTATAGTCGGGGTGGAAGAATGCAACAAGAGACCCCCACTACGTATTTTTTTAAAAAAATACGTTTCACTGGGGGTCACTGTCTCAGGACCACAATACATAGTCTCTTCTGTTGCTGTGGTAACCAGGATACAGAAGTAGCCATTCACATCTGTCGCCAGGTCAGAAGCGTTACAAAGTGCTCTCACATATGTTCTCTCTTAGCCTGATGTTTGAAGTATCTGCTTGGCACTCCTGGCTCCTCATTGCTCACTCAGCCTTCAGTGTTCTTTTACAGAGGCCTCTTCATGTTCTCTATGTCATCCTGAATGTCCCTTGTGCATAGGACCCATAGACTTAGGGTTAACGGTTACTCGTTTTCCTTTGAGAATACAAAAACTGGTCCTATTTACGTCTTGCCTGTCTTATCCATGTCGTATGCCCAGAAAAGTGCTTCCAACTAGAGTGTGACTGTCCCCAACTCTCCCTGAAGTCTTCTGGATAATTTCTTGAGGAATTTCTAGAAACTATTACGGCTGCCATTGACTGAGCCCATTCTATTTAATAGTCTGTGTCAAACCTTGACATTCATGGGTCACTTAAATTTCAGGTAGATGTCCGGGCATAGCACAAATTAAAATAAAACAAAGTACAATAAAATAACAATAAAAATGGAATAGCAATAATACAAACCAATAATAATAATAATGTATGGCTTTAAGATAAGAAACAAAACAGTTCTCATGTAAGTGTACATAATAATTTTCATACTACAGGTTCTGTATTTTGAGTGGTGGTCTCCGCCCAGTGCTGCCCTATGTAAGTAACTTCTAGGTTCAGTTTTTTACAGGAAGGAACTGAGGCTTCAAGAGCTCAGAAACCTTCCCCATGGTGCTGCTGCTGGACAGCGGCTACCTGACTTCAAAGTCCCTCTGTACCTCCCGAATCACAGAGTGCCTTTACCTGTTCAGAGGAGGGGTGATGGGTGGGAGCAAGAAAAGACTGGTCTACACGACAGACTACTGCGTTTTCTCGTGTTTTCCTTATTGCGTCTGAGGAAAGAGAAAGGAGAGTGCAATCTGAACTCCTCACGGAATAAATGTCAGATGCCTAAGTCTGCATTCTGTGGCTAGAACCGACCGCCCGAGAGTGGGTAATTTGTAAAGAAGTGCATTGTTATTTGGGTTCACAGTTCTGAAGTCTGGGAAGTCTAGATGCAGGACACTAGAATCTGTCTGACTTCCCTTGTGGTTTTTGTGCAGTTTCAACTCATGGGAGGACTCAGAAGGGTAAGCAGGCACAGGCACAAGAGGACACAAAGGGGCAACCTCATCTAATGACAGCCCCTTCCTGCACTAACTACCCCAGTCCTGTGATGACAAGTGTTCACTCCCATGAAAGAATCAGCACTGCTTTCAGAAGGTGCTGCCCACAAACACTTGTCCCCCAAGACTACAAACAGAGGATTTGCACTGCGGTGTGAGTTTTAGTGAAGATGTACTGTGTTTGAACCTATGTAGACAGACAGAATGAAAACTGGGTTGGCATTTGTTCTGTTAGGTGCCAGAGACACACCCTGAGGGTTAACAGAAGTTTCTTCCTCAAAAATGTGAACATCATGGGGTCTGTCCCAGTGCTCTGACAGAGAAGCTTAAGGGAGGAAAGAACTACTTCCGGGTCATCCGTGAGGGAAGTCAGGACAGGAACTTGAAGCAAAAACCATGGAGGAATGCCACTTGTTGTCAGGAGCTCCTCTTTAGGTAGCCTTGTTATATTGTCCTCAGTCACCATGAATACCACTCACTGTGAGCTGGCCCCTCCTCCATCAACTCACAGCGAAAACAAGCTCCCATAGTTACACCCACAGACTAGTTCCTCAGTGGAGGCTTTCCTCCAAGATGATCTCAGGCTGCTATGTCAAGTTGACAATTAATGCTAAAAAGGGTAGGTTCAAGGTTCAACCGGCAAAATAGGAGGGATTTGTAAAGAAATGGCCTTCACCGAGTCAACTTGGAAACACTAGCATGACGACGTCACGTTAAGGCTGCCATGATCCATAGCTTCCTCCAGCCTTGTGCTTACTCCACGGTGCTGGTCCTAATGTCACTCTCCTGGATGCCCACAGGGGATAGGCTCTATTCCTGGTGGGATTCCAGGACCCAGCATAGAGCCAGGGGAGAATATGCAATGGTCCTCCAGACAATGCAATCTACAAATTTCTCCTCCAGAGCCAGCTAGAGGCCTTCTCTCCTGCCCTTGGAACCTCACTAGGAGTCTTGAGATGAAAAATGAGAAGCATGTGTGTGTGTGTGTTTGGGGTGGGGGTGTGTGCATGTGTGTGTACATGTATGTGTACATGTGTAAGTGCTATAAATGTTTGATGTGATGAATGTTTGGCCCAGGGAGTGGTACTACTAGGAGGTGTGGCCTTGTTGGAGGAAGTGTATCACCGTGGTAGTGGGCTTTGAGACCTTCCTCTTAGCTGACTGAGGAGTCAGTCTTCTTCTTGTTTGCCTTTGGAACAAGATGTAGAACTCTCAGCTCTTCCAGCTCCATGACTGCCTAGATACTGCCATCCTCCTGCCTTGATAATAATGGACTGAAACTCTGAACCTGTTAGCCAGCCTCAATTAAATGTTGTCCCCTATAAGCGTTGCCAAGGTCAGGGTGTCTGTTCACAGCAATGAAACCCTGACTAAGACACTTGAGTATATGTATGTGCATGGGTGCATTGGAAGATTGAGGTTGACATCAGGGGTCTTCCTCATTCCCCACCTTATTCATTAAGGAGGGGTCTTTCATGTGAGCCCAGAGCTCCCAGATAGAGGTTTGTCTAGCTAGCTGGCTTGCTCCAGGGATCCCTGTCTTTGCCTTCTGAATGCAGGAGTTACAGGTCACCGTGACATTTGTGTGGGTTCTGGGAATCCAAACCCCGGACCTCATGCCTCCACAGCAAACACTTGATCCACTCAACTGTCTCGCAGCCCCTGCAGTGAGCATTCTCATGGGTGGCTTCAAGGTCTCTGTGAAATGGAACACAGTGCAGACGGACACAGGTCCAAGTCTTACAAATAACACTAGAGAAACCAAATGGTTACAGGCTTTGTCTTCAGTGACACAAACTTGTTCACCGGAAAGCTCGAATGGATGTTATTTAATAACCTGATGATCTTTTCTGCTCTGGGGAGCCTCACCTGAATCCCCTAGACTCCTGACCGTTGTTTCTCAGTCAATAGAAGCCATCCCCATGAAAGAGGCCCCACGTACTGTGCAGAAGAGTTGGCCATTATGCTTATTCCAAGGCTTTAATGCAAGTGTTGCTTCTCTGTCAGCAGAGCCCATCCTTAGACTTATTGCAAACCCTTCCTGCCTAGGCCTTATCCGAGCAATGTTTCACAGTCAACAGAGCCCACTCTTGAGGAAGAGTTCACAGGTGACAGAGTTTCAGTGTAGCCACGCCTTCAGCTTTATTGGGATATTGTCAGGAGGAAACTTCCTTCCAAAGTTTTACTGTGTTTAAATCTGTAAAAAAGAAACAGCGCAGGGTCAGACCAGCCTGGCTAAGGAAGCTGTGCTGAAGAGAGTTTCATTCTTGCCTCTCCAAGGATGTTTCACTGCTGGCTGTGACTCTTGAAGGGACCTCCACAACACAGGGAGTTAGACAGAGTGGCCTCCACCCTGGTCTGTGGCAGCAGTTACATAGACCAGGAAGACCACAGAGAAGACTCTGTCTATCCGGGACCCTATTTCTGATGACCAGCCAGGGCTGTCTGGACCTCTTGGCCAGGCTTCCTAAACAGTCTCCTAGTTCCTTCATTTGTTGCCCCACCCCCACATCAGGGGACCTGGGGCTCCCTTTTAGCCTCCCTACATCTCCCTAAAGTCCAGCCTGCACTGCTGGTTCTTGTAAGGAGTACCCAGCACTCCAGGTCGCAGAGCAGCTAGACCCCATGAGGACAGCAGAAGCTTTGCTCTTTGTCAGCCTGCTGGAGGCCCAGAGATTCCGGTCTCACCAGGTTCCTTTGTCTAGGCTGTTTGTCCCAGAGGTGCACAGCGGGCACTTGGATGATGTCATTTAGGACAAACCCTTTACAGGCAACAACAGCGTTTAAAGCCTGAGAAGAAGCACCCCCTCCCCTCTGTCCTCCCCTCCCCTTCTGTTCTCCCCTTCTAACTCTTCCCTTCTGCTTTATCTGCACCAAAATTCACTCTCAAGGAAGATGTGCTGTCCTAAGAAGAAACAGTTGGATAGCAGTGTGAACAAGAAATCAAAATTAAATGTTAACAATCCCTGTAAGCATCCTGTGGCTGGCTCAGTGTCCATTGTCAGTGATCCGCTGGGTTTTTTATGTAATTTCTTCTCTATAGCCTGTCTTTTCACAATAACAGCTTCCTCTGCTTCTCCATGCTCTTCTGATCAGAAAGCTCTGCCCAGCCTCTGCCCTGGGACTCCCATGCCCACCTTATTGGCTGCACAAAAGGCTTTGCCCTGAGCAAGTTCTTCCTGCTCATACCATCTTGTGGGGAGGCTTCCTGTGTCTAATTAGGCAATTCCAAGGTTTGGGAACTTTGTCTGCACCGGGGTCTTTAATTTCATGTAAATTCCGTAGATACAAGTATGAGATACGAGCATTCTCAGTACTGAAAGAATGTGAGCACCAGGCAGTGGCTTCCATTTCCTCCCATCTGATTCATTTCAGGGGATTCTCTGGGTGACCCAGGAACTCAGTTATCTCAAACTTCCTGCCCTGCCCTTCCCTGGGGAAGGAGGGGGAAAGGAGCCAAGTCTAGAAAGTCTACAGTCTGCTGGGAAGCTTGCCCTCTGACCCTAGAAAAGCCAGAAAGACCGGTTTCCAGGGTGCAGCGGAGGCTGGTAACTTTACCCTGAGGCTGCTTTTCCTCCTGGGAACTTCCTGCTGCATACTGCCCTCTGGCCTCTCTGAGACCCCCATGCTCAGCGCCCGCCCTCCCTTCAGGTACCTTTCTCCCTGTTTGTGTGCTATCCAGGGAGAGGCTTCTGTTGTCAGTGGTCCAGTCAAAGCATCCTGTCCCGGACCCTCACTTCCTGTCCTCCCGTGCCCCCTCCACCTAGCTGGGCTGTGCTCAGCCAAGAGCCAGTTGTCCTTCTTCGTGTCTTCAGGCTCAATTTATTCCTTCAGAGGAAGAGACTTATACCTGAAAGCCATACCACCAGCAAATTCAACCAACTTTGTTTTTCTTTTTTTAAATAAAGAAAAATGTATTGAGGCTGTCCCACGTGTACTGTGCACCAGTCTGATTTGCCTGAGAAGTGGAGGTCGGGTGGAGAGAACAAATGTATCCCTTGGTCCATCTGTGTCTTGTTCTGTCCAGACTCTGAGAGGCTGACAAAGCGCTGGCGTTTGCCACAGCGGAAGTTGTTTTGCACCAGAAGAGTTCATCTGAGTGGAAGTCTTCACCTTTTCAAATACCTGAGTAGAAAGTGTAGGCAGGGAGTGGCACTCAAAGTTGATACCATCCTCCTTTAGGGTATTCAAAAGTTTGGATGACAAAAGCAAAAACAAAATTCCAACAAAACAAAACAAAACAAAAACAACCAAACAACCACAACAACAACAGAAGCAAAAACAAATACAAAACAAACTTGGGTGTGACTTCAGCACTTAGCTATTAGGAAAGAGGCCTCCAATCTGCAGGACTTGGTGATGTGTTAGAATGGCGGGTGGTACCACAACAGCAAGCTAGGCCAAAGCAGTTCCAGGTGGAAGAGGTTGTATTGGAAGGGAGAGACAAAGAAGAGGCAAAGAGAGAAAAAGGGGAGAGAGGAGAAAAGAGAGAGAGAGTGAGGAAGGGGCATTCTCCTTATTTATATGGAAAATGATGTAACACAAGTAAGGGTGGGAGGTGAGCCAAGTGAATGCTGGGAATATGGTGGTCATTGTCTTGGCTATCCGTCTGTAGGTCACAGGTCATGCTGTTGCCTCATAGGTTTGGAATGTCCTGATGCCAACACTTGGTCTGGGATCAGAAGTTGGACCAGAAGAATTATGGCTTGAACATGGTGTAGACAGCTAGAAGCTCCTGTTGAGGGGATGGTCTCCTGCTGGTGGAGTTTATCATTGAAAGTCACTGATTCACAAAATCCTGATATAATCCATGATGTAACCCACTGATGGGTCTGGGGTGGGGCTCAGGAAGTATGTCACAGTAGACATGGTCTAGAAAGATAACCCTTGCCCCTGATCCTTCACTGTCTCTCTCTTTGTTTCCTAGCCACCATGAAGCTAGCAAGGGTTACACTAACAGTTTTTTGGTGGGCTATTATTATTATTTTACATTCTGAATGGTTTAGCTCATTTGAGATACAAAACCTCAACTGGATGTTTATGGGCCATCTAATATGTATGCTGTCTTATTATGGCCCGGTGGACGGTGAGGAGTGGGGTTTCAGTGAAACAAAATCATTTTCCTTCTCCAACATGTCTATAAATCCACCCACAGGACAATCCATGGAAAAGTGAAGCCATTCTCAAATGATGTGCAAAGGAGTGTACCCAACTGTGGGGACAATCATATCCATGAGGCCATTTGCTCTGATTGCTTTCACCTGGTGTCTTTGAGGTCTACCCGTGCTGTTGCAGGCATGATTAAGGGACATTTGGTTGCTTCCACATGGTAGCTTTGTGAAGAATGTTGTCATCAGCAAGCATAAACAAGTTCCAGTAGCGTGTATATTTTTAGTGGCCTTGGATCAACTGATACCTAGAAGGAGAATGGCAGGGTCATGTAATAACTCTACAGTTCCGATCTGTGATTTCTATGATCTCAGACCATTAGATTTCTATGCAAGGCAACTGAACTTTGTTGCATTCCAATAATGGACAAAGATAACAATTCCTCTACATTTATTTCAACTCTTATTATTATCGTCCATCTTTTCTGTCATAGTCGTATGTATGTGCAGTGGACCTCACTGTGTTCCTTACTCGCCTCTCGCTAATGTCAAGTCATGTTGAGTATCTTCTCCTGAGCTTTGGAGCCTTTCAAAAGCTTGTTACTTTTGAAAGTAACAAGGAGACAGAGTCATAGGTTGTGAGCAGAATCCCTGGAATTACCCATGCAGAGGGCAGTTCAATGAAGTGCAGGAAGGTCCCTTAAAGCCAAGAAGTGCTGGCCAAAGCCTGCTCTGCCATGCAAAGTGAGTTTGGTGAACATTTTCAGGGAATTATTTTTGCTGTAAATAAGGAAATCTCAGTCTCTACTGCTTCCCATAGAATTTGATCCTGAGTGGTCTGAGGTAAAATAGAAAATGAGAGAAAAATTAACCTCCTTAAATTATGAAAATTCTGTTGTTTCAGGGGAAGACAAAAAGAAGCTGGGCATGATGGCCAAGTGTTAGAGGGTTACACTACTGCCTTCTGCTTCTGATCTGATTGAGTCACAGCTGAGATGTGGCACCAGGACTCTTGGCTACACTCAGTTCTCTCAGTTTGACTGAGTACTCTGGGCTCACAGATGTGACTACATGATGGTAGGAGTGGGGCTGAGGGACACTCCAGTCCAGCGTTTTTCCACCCCATGTATGAATGAGGGCTATAGAGACCTAGGCTTTGTAAGTTGGCCTCGGTTGTCAACTTGATTGGATCTGGGATCAACTAAGAGACATGCCTATGGGTGGGTTTGCAGGAATATTTCCTAGAAGGATTAACAGAAGGAGAAAAACCTCCCCTCTCCTCAACACACACACACACACACACACACACACACACACACACACACACACACTGGACAGCCCCTTCCTTCCAGCAGTAGCCCAGAGGTCTGAACTCAAAGCTGTTTCTTCTACCTGCCTACCTTATCTTGCTGCTGGCAAATGCATCTCCTCTGCTCCACCCATCCCTGACATTGGAACACCGGAGTCCAGGTTCTTTGGACCGAAAACCCACAGCTCTCCAGGAATCCTCTAAGCCTTCAGTGCCATGTTGGGACGGTTAAGGCACCCAGCCTCATGAACAGTGAGGTTATGGGATTCTAGCATGCAGTTGGCCATTGTTGGACTACCCACACTGAATTGTGTGAGCCAATCTGATAAACTGATAGATCCCTCCCCTGTGTGCATGTGTTCTACTGGTTCTGTGCCTCTAGAGACCTTGATTAGTATATAAGCCAAATAGCAGAGCACATACCAGAGTCTCCCAAGTGTCAGCTAAACATAGATAACTGTAACCTCAGTCATTGCTCTGGTGACTTCTTTGCAGCATCCTCCCTCTGTGGACATTTTCCAACTGGACAATGAGGCTGTCTTCCATTGAGCTTACCACGACCTCCCTGACCCAAGCCCTTGCAGACTGGACCATTCTCTGACCTCTTGGGTGTCTTTCCTCACCCTGCAGCATGCTAATGGTCCCCAGTGGTCTTCCTGAAGCTGACTCTTTGGATTTAGCACCCCCTTTATTCCACTGGTTACCAGCCCCACAAGGCAATCATGGCCTCCCAGTTGTACTCTGTAAGAAGCCTTTCAAAATTTGTCCTCAGCACAAATCTAATACATCCCCTCCTCCTCCATCCCACCACGATACAGGATTATGTTTTCAATGGAGAGATGGGGGTGAGAGGGAATCTTTCAGGTTTGTATTGTGACTTGATTCACATAAATCACGGCCCACTCCACTCTTAGTCTTTGTGTGGAATCAAAGATTCAAACTTCTCCATGCATCTCAGTACCCTTTTTAATATCTCTAGGTCTCTCCAAGGAATTAGCATAACTGGACCTGCTAGGTGACTCAAGCCACCCTTTGTGACTCATTCCTTAAGCCAGATTCACAGGATGTCTTCTCATTGTTGTCAAGGTGAAGGAGGGTCTCAATCCTCCCACTGCCTAAGTGGGCAAGGTCCCCAGGATGGGGGAAAGAGATCTGGAGGAAGGCTGGGAGCTTCTTAAGGCCTGCATTGCTTATCTAAAGCTAATTAAAAAGCTCTATTGTTTCCTTTAATTGTGTGTGTGTGTGTGTGTGTGTGTGTGTGTGTGTGTGTGTAAATGAAAGGCTGGAAATTGACAGCCCTACATTTCACTTTCTTTCTTTCTTTCTTTCTTTCTTTCTTTCTTTCTTTCTTTCTTTCTTTCTTTCTTTAAGTATTTATTTATTTTATTTATATGAGTAAACTGTTGCTCTCCTCAGACACACCAGAAGAGGGCATTGGATCCCATTACAGATTGTTGTGAGCCACTGATCCATCTCTCTAGCCCCCCGTCAATTTCTTTTTGACAAAGTTTTTCAAGAAAATCTGGTGTAAAAAAGAGTCTTCAACAACTGATGCTAGAGGAAGCTGGACAGCTACAATCAACAAACTGGCATGCCCTCAGTTCTTACTTTATACCATGGGAGAAAAATGAATGCAAAACAGATCGTGGGTATAAATGAAAAGAGCCAAAATCTAAAACTCCTAGAGAAAATATAAAAGAAAATTTTAGTGACCTTGAGTTTGGCACTGCAATGTTAATTTTTTAATAGCTAACACTTAAATGGTTAAAGAAAACCTCTTGGTGTGGGGAGATGGCTCAGTTGGTAACTTGTTTGCTGTGCAAGCCTGAGAACATGAGTTCAATCCCTGCACTTGGGTTTTAAAAAAAGAAATCTGCAAATGGAGGCATGTGCTGATAATCCTAGGACTCAGAAGCCTGGCACAGGTGGATCCCTGGCTCTCCCTGGCTGCCCACCCTCCCTGTCAGTAAGCCCAGATCCCAATAAGACCTACTCTCTCCAAAAAATCAAGGTAAACCATGACCGAGGAATACCACTCAAGGTTGACCTCTGCCCTCTACATGCATGACCACGCACATGCACATGCACCCGCACAAACACATGCACCTACCCACACATGAACCTGCACACATATAAAAACGCACACCCACGCTGGAAATAACCCCTGGACTGGTGGGCTTCATTACAATAAAAGATGCCTAGGAGAATGGAAAAGAAAGCCACAGAGATGAGAGAAAATATTTACAAAGCATCATCTACAACCAAGGGCTGGTACCCAGAAGTAATGGAAAGAAAGCAAAGGGCAGAAGATCTGAATAGACATCTCACTGAAGAGTGTCTTGAGCTGGTGAAGAAGCATATGGAAGAAGACCTACCATTGTCAGTCACTAGGCAACTGCTGTAACAACCATGACACAGCTCCACTGCACGAGAATGGGGAGATCTGCAAAAATCTGGGAGCTGCGGGGATTCCCATTCCCAGCTGCTGGGAATGGAAATTGGTATGATCACTTTAAAGAGCATTTTGTCACCTTTAAAAAATTAAGGCCAGCTAGATGGCTCCGTAGGTGGAGGTGCCTGCTACCAGGCCTGTCAACCTGAGATCTGTCTCCAGGCCCCACACAGTAGAAGGACAGAATCAACCCGAGAAGTTATCCCTTCCCTTTCAAAGGCATGTGTGGCACCCTGTACACACACTAAATAAATGAGAGTGAATTTTAAGAGCTTAAAAGATATCTAGCAAGTGCCTTTGTCTTCTAAGCTTGGCTATTTCCATCCCGTCAATGAAATGAAATCACATCTTACATGGAATTGTACTCAAGTGCCCACAATTGCTTAGGTTGTACTATCAAGAGCTCAAAACCACCCGAACGCACCCCAGCCAATGGACGGATTAGCAAATTGCCACTTGGTCACACAGAAGCCATTATGGAAAGCAGGGTGGCGTGACTAAACCTCAGAGATAATTACGATGAGTTAAAGTGGAGTACACGAGTCTGTCTTTAGTACAAAGTTTAGTTAGCTTACAGTCCTAGGACAGGCTGTGGTAACCGGGCACACGGGAACTTGGGGTGATTAGTACGTTTACTTTATTTTACTTGATTTTTGTGGCACGGTCTCACCATGTAGCTTTGGCTGTCCTGGAACTTACTATGTAGCCCAGGCTGGCCTTGAACTCATAGAGACCCACCAGCCAAGGCTGAGATTAAAAGCACACACCATCACATCCAGCCCAGAGTTCACATCCAGCCTGGTGTCTATTTTTTTTTTTTTGGTGTTTATTTTTTTAAATTGTGACAATATTTCGAGATTTATAAATAGGTCAAGTTTCTCAAATATAGACTTCTGCACAACTTCTGATGTTCCAATTATTCATTAATTGAGTTATTAGAAAACAGGCCTTTATTTTAACTATCCAAAAACTGAAATTTGTTTCAAGATAATGCAGTGCAGGGTAAATGCAGTTGTGATACAGATGGAGAGATGTGTTCTGCGGAAGCCGACATGTGCTTGAAACGCTGTATTTGAAATGTCAGTATGACGAGGCATGGCAATGCACACCTGAGAGCCTAGCACTTGGGAGGCTAAGACAGGAAGTTGGCCAGTGTTTGGCCAATTTGTGCTTTGCAGCAAGTTTAAGGTCATCTGAGCTACACAGGCTCAAAAATAAAACAAAATAAATGCACCACACACAGAGACATGTACATGCACACACAAACAGGTGCACACACAGACACATGCACACACATGCCTCAAACAAAACAAAAAACAAAAAGGCAACACCAGCAGAAAATGTGTGTTTAACTCTAAGTATCTGGCACACAACTGCTATGTTTCTTCCTTTGGAGATAAGATGCTTGGTCACCTTCAAAGCTTTGATTTAGTTCTATAAAAATACTTTCAGGAGTTAGAGATCACATGAATCGGTTAAAGTTGATGTGCAGCGGAATCAGTTAATAATTTATCAATGCAAGTCTTCTGGCAGGCTAGATTTTTCTCAAAGAAGGGACCGATGGCAGGGCCGGGAAGGAGGCCTTCAGGAGGAGAGTGGGAGATGAGCCCTGAGGCTGCCCTGGAGCCGTGCTTTGTAGATCGGCAAAGCATGTGTGCATCAAAGAAACAGAGTAATTGTGACATGTGAGCAGGGAGTTAAAGGTGAACCCCGAAGTCCTCCTCAGCACACAGTGCCCGCCCTGTATCCCATCCCCACTCCTGAGGCAGCAACACTATGGTGGAAAATTCCAGGACTTCTCAGGGCCAGGAGCCATTCCCCCTAAAGAGCGCCCATTCGTAAGCTTTTTGAGTGTCTGCTGAATTCCCCCATGTTAGATCCTTAGGGCAATTTACAACTTGTTCAGATTTGATAACTAACAACTTGCAGGGTTTGGTGAGCCATCATGAATGTAGGAGGTTACAGCAAATGCACGGTGGGAGTGGTCAAGGAAGGCGGGGCGGGGCAGGGTAGTGGTGGCCTTTGACTGGCTAGTTAAGTCTACCTGTTTGCAGGGACCGTCTTGTTGAGAGGGTTTTGATGTGTTCCTTCCTGGTGTCCTTTTAGTTTTATATATGGCAGGTTGGGAAAGAGGAGGAAACGCAGCGGCATTTGCAAAAATGGTGTGGCAGAGATCTTGAAAAGCCTCTTTTCTACAAAATGATGAGAAAGACAACAAAGACAGCTAGTTTCAACCTTTCGAGAACTCTAGAGATTGGCCCAAAGGCTTCCAGGCAGCCAGCAATGATTTAGATAGAATGACAGGATTTCACTAAAAGTAGTGAGCTTTCTAGCACACAACTTTCTCTCTCTCTCTCTCTCTCTCTCTCTCTCTCTCTCTCTCTCTCTCTCTCTCTCTCTCTCTCTCTCGTTCTGTCTGAGCCTTGCAAAGTCAAAAGTCCCTAGGAGAAACTAGGCCTGACGGCTCTCCGAAAGCACCACTTGCAAGCCTGTCTTTATTTAATCTAACAAAATTTCCTCGGGGCTAAAAGCTGTTTCCTGTAGGGCATTTGTTAAAAACACTCAGTGGGAATTGTTGGACGTCATAGATGGTGGAGGCAGAGGATGACAGTTGGAGCAATAATAAACTAAGCATATGCATAATCTAAAGGCTAGCAGGCAGGATCTAAAGGCCACGAAGCACTGAGAACTCTGGCATGTATCGTCTGGGGAATATAGAAATCTGTGAGCACAAGGAAGAAAAGCCCTGGGTATCAACAGAGTAGTGCACATGCTCAAAAAAGACCCCAGAGCTCCTCACATGCCCTAGATCACAGAAGCAACTCAGCAGTTCATTTGTTCTAGAACCTTGAGATAACCTCCATCTAATTATTAGATGGCCTCTAAATTGACTCAAGTAGGAATTCAGTGAGGGCTTTATCAGAAGAGCTGGGCTGAGAGGTTGGAGAGGTTGAGAAGTCTCTCAGTTAGCTTGTTTGGAGAAGTGGGGCAAAACACAACTCCAAATCTGAAGGCTTCAGAAATGTAGAAATTCAGAAATATAGAAATCTGTGAGCACAAGGAAGAAAAGCCCTGGGTATCAACAGAGTAGTGCACATGCTCAAAAAAGACCCCAGAGCTCCTCACATGCCCTAGATCACAGAAGCAACTCAGCAGTTCATTTGTTCTAGAACCTTGAGAAGCTGAGGGCACACCACCACCCAAGGCTAAGTGCCAGGAAGTGGGAGAAGCACCTAGTACAAGTCCCAGCGTCCAAAGGCCTGAGTTCCAGAGGACAGAGAAAGAGAGATACCTTCAGTTCTGTATGGTTCCTCTGCTAGTTGGATGGTGTACGTTCCCACGAACTGAAGGTGACTTTGACACAGTTCACTGATACAATGCCAGTCTTCTCTGTAGACAGTCTCACACACATTCAGAATGGTGCCTGGCCAGATATGCAGATATCCTTTAATTTGGCCAGTTGACATCTAATATTAACTGCGACAGATATTAATTGAAACTCTTCAAGGAAACTGCTAAGATAATAATTTGAAAATTAGCACAATGTATGCTAAGCATTCAAAATGGTATATTAAAAATGACTAATATAAAACACGCAACAAGGGGGAATAGAAGGACAAAAAACTTAAGATGTATAAAAAGAAATGTCAAAATAGCAGATGTAAATTCTACCCTGTGAATAGTTACATTAAACTTAAATGTCTTAAATTTTCAATTAAAAGAGTTAAAAAGAAAGAATGTACGAAAACTATGATAGCAGCCACAAGGGGTGCAATTAGGTTGAAAGTAAAGTAGAAAATGTCAGGTCTACCATGAAAAAAAAACAAAAAGAGGAAGGTGGCTACACTACTGTTAGACAAAAGTGATATCAGAGACAAAAAAGAGAACAATTCAGAATGAGAATCACCGTGGGGCAGTCCATGAAGAAGCCAAACCAACTGTGAAACTGTATACCTCACACAGAGCCCCAAAACACTAAGGTGAAAGCCACCAGAAACAGAAATCAATCATCCAAAAGCAATAACTGGAGCCTGTAACATCCCAATGTGTGACAACAGAACAGATTTCATGCAGAACATGGGTGAAATGGAATACTTAGACAACATGTAGACAACACTCTCAACCAAATGACCTAGGGGACACCCATAGAAAGTTCCACTGCACACCAAAGTCATCTTTGCACAAGAGGCTCCAGGATAGGCATATGTGAGGCCATGAAAATGGTCCCCAGAGATCGAAAGGACTGATGTCATCAGCCACAGCGGTGTGAGTGAAGAAATCACATAGAAAGTAAACAGAGACTTTCCCAGAACTGAAATGTTAAAGCACTCTGAGAGATCAGGCAGGAAAGTTTGAGCGTGGCTTATGATAAATGAAAGGACCACAAGACGGAACTACAAGACATAGCAAAAGCATTGCTGGCAGATCAATGTTCATGAACATCGACATTAAAAAACAAAACAAAACAAAAGGAGCTTAAAAATCAATAATTCATCTTCCATCCTAAGGAACTGGAAAAGAAAAAGAGGAAAAAATCTAACTAAAGCAAGCAGAAGAAAAAAATGATAAAGATCAGAGTAGAAATGAATAAAAGAGAGGATAGGAAAAAAAAAAAAAAACCCTGAAAGCCCGGCAAGAACACACATTCCAATACTTGGCCGCACTAACTAGGGAGAAAAAGAACAATCTCTTTACTGAAACGATGGAAGCAAGAACAACCTCAGGCTTTCAAAAGGAAATAAGCGTAAAGAAATACTTTAACCTTGTCTCTCTCCGCTAACGTGCTGGTAACATGGAGGAAGTGGAATTGTTTCGAGAAAGACGTAGACTAACAAAACTAACTCAGGAAAATACGGTTGTGCAACAAAAAGTAAAGAGATTAAATTAGAACTTTTATCAACCAAAAATTCCAAATAGGGCACAGAATTCTACACCTGTGATCTGAGCAATGTGGAGGCTGAGGCAGGAGGATCAGGGGTTCAGGGTCAGCCACAGATGCCTGGTGAACTTGAGGTGAGCCTGGGTTATACAAGACCCAGCCTTAACCCTTCTTTTCCCCCTAAAAAAATGACCACAGGAAAAACCCCAAACTAGATGATTTCAGTGGCAAATTATACAAAGGTTTTAAAAGAATAATTAACACAAACCCTTAAGACATTCTTTCAAAATGTAGCTTACGTGGGAACACTTTCTTAGTCATTCTAGGAGGCAAGTATTATCCTGGGGGAGGGGGAAGGGGCAGGAATCATGGAATCCAGGAATAAAAAGAATTATGCACCAATTCTGTGTAATCTGTACATAGAAAAATACTCACAGACCAGCTATCTAGAATATTTTTAAAAAGTATTACAACTTAATAACTCTGAAACTTCAAAAATGAATGAGACACCCAGCTAGAAGTTCCTCTACCGAAGATATTCAAATAGCCAACGCCACATTCTTACTCATCAGATAAATGCTCATCAAAACCACAAGCGAAATGCTGCCTCACGCCCACAAGGATGATTAAAATAAAAAGACAGACAATAATAGCAAGTGTCGGTGAAGACGTATAGAAATAATATCTCTTAGCACACGGCCAGGAGGAATGTCAAATTAGTTTACTTTGGAAAATCATGAGACATTTCGTCTGTGTGTTACACGTTCGAGTCACCACCCCATGGCACCCAGTACTCTACTCCTGTTGGGATACCGAAGAGAATTCAAAACACGTCCACACAAAAATGTGTGCACAGATGTGTATAGCATCATTATTTAATTAATCAGATAAAGAGATCTACTGGTCTGCCTTGGAGGCAGAACACACACCTGATAACAGTGTTCAGCAAGACTCTCTGTGGGCTTTGTGGAGCCTGGAATGTGTGATGCTAGTCTAGCACAGGGATAGCACAGCTCATCGGAGTTAGTCAAGTCCAAGTACGACGGTTGCCTGGTGCACATTTTGGAGTAAGCCTGCCGTCTTGCTCATCCCCAAACCTCACATTAACAGTCTCAGCCTTTGCTTTGTCTGCTAGGAAAGCCACATTACAAAAACCCTGACAAGGTAGCCTTAGTGAGTCCGCCTCTCTTCTACAAACTCTTGATGCTTTTCTTGATGTTGGTACACCACATGAAGGGTTCCCAGATGTCTTGTCCTTTAATTATGAAGTTAGCAGGATGTACGTTCTGAACAGTTCTCAGTGGCGTCTCCAGCCATTTCCAGTGACAGTCCCTCTAAACCTAGACGCTATGAGTTGCCAGTATTATATGGGCCTAGCAGGCAGGCTGCTCTTCCCACAAGGAAACACCCAAGCACATCTCACAGCCTGGGTAGGAGCTGTGGAAAGGAACAGAATCAGAGTTATGGGGTTTTTAAGGCCACAGGGATAGACTTCACCAGTAAGATGAATGGTCTGAGTGAAGTGATACGGTTGTGTACCAAAGCATCCTTGGAAAAGTTGCTGCTCAAGAAAGGTTGGCTGTATAGTGAGAGGGTGAAGCAGGATGAGTGCTTGCAACAGAGGCCCCTGGACTGTTTGGTAGAAAGTACAGAGACCATCTGGCCTTGGATTAGAATCTGATGAGGATCTGGGACAACCATAACCAAGGAAAGAAACCGACAGCCTGGCAGCTGTAGCAAGGGCCTGGCTGAGGCCAGAGAATCCCAGTGTACTGAACTCCTCCAAAGGAGGAGCATTTCTCAGATTTCTAATGTCCTCCTCCATGAAATGCAAGTAGGTCTACTTCTGTCTCCCGAGCAACTGCAATAATAAGTTCTGAGTACTTTTTCTTATATATGATGAGCCACCCACCCATCCTCCCGCCAAAACATGGATAGTGCTGGTGGTGGAATTGGTAAGGATGCTGATGGCGGTGATATGATTACGGTGCTGGTGGCAGTGATGAGGTGATGCTAATGGGAGAGGTCGGGTAATGGTGGCATGTGGCTGTGATGACGATGAAGATGGTAGTTGAAGATGATGGAGATGAAGTTTCAGTGAGGACTTGATGAGACTCTTGTAGGACCACCAACCCTGCTTCACCGGGCCAATGTTTCCAGTGACATACCTCAGTTCAAGTAGAAGCTAGGGCTAGACACCCAGGCTGTGTGTAGACAGAGAAGGGTTCTGTAGAACACAGAACAGAAAGCCAGAACTCTTAATGGGAATGGAGACTCAGAGGAAAGGTGGAAAGGATCTCAGAGGAGAAATACATTTGAAAAGGAGAGAAATATTCAGTGAGAGGTCCCTCCCCCGCCCCTTTGGAGCATGTGGCATTACCCTTGGTCTCCATATGCTGTCTGTAAAGTCTTTTGCTTCCCCTAACAGTTTTGGAGAAATAGACTCTTTTTTGGTTATCTTGAACAGAGCATATGATAGGGCTTAGAGGTCAGAGACAAGATGGAGCCTGTGAAGTTCTTGAGTCTGCCTGGAAACAACCTTAGTTCTTTACATGCATGCTAAGTATCTGAACAAAAGTCTTCTTGCTTCTTCAGCTTGTTTGTTATCTTGTGCCTTTGTTGGTCCTGTTCTGCTGTAAATTTTAGGATGTGTGCCTCTGTCATATTGGTGTATAACAGAGCATGGTGGTACTAGGAAACCTACTCTCAGCCTGTCATACCCCGCCTCTTCTCTGCTGCTCCATCGAGCTGGTCCAGATGACGTCATGAGAGGAGGCAAGGGATGAGCAGATGATGTTTTGTGGAGAGCACCTACTGGGATTCCTTACCCTGCCTGTGCTGATCCCGCATGGCCCCTCATGAAATCTCTTCCTGTGCGCCAACCACAGGACCTTGGAAGGAGTCTTCCCCTGGGGTTCCTGAGCCCCTTCAGGCCTTCTGGGAAGGTTTATTTTCTCCCACAAGGAATTGGAAGACCATTGTAAAAGTGTCTTGAGTTTGACACAGCTCAGAGAGAGAGCAGAGGATATGCCCTCAAGTAGTTAGGGAAAGACACACCAATGGAAAAGACTGCCATCCCTGACAGAGCCATTCTTCCACAGTAGCTACTGACCGGGTCAGGAGAAAGCTATGCTGAAACTTGAACCCTTGTACATGGCACTGGCTTCTGAAATCTCCTAGCATGTTCATAACGATGACCCAAACCCATTGAGCAGCCATCCTTGAATCCTTCAGTCTTAATCGCATCCCCACAAAGGTTAGGCAGGGGTGTAGGGTCAAGGGATGAGGGTCAGGGGTGGGGCGCTATGGTCGGGGATGAGGGGTTGAGTCCTACTGTGGTACTGTTGGGAGATGGTAGCAACTTCCAGGGGCAGGGTTTTGCTTCCTGCTAGTCTCAGTGTCACAGAAGTGTGCTCTTAAAGGAGGCAGTGTGACCTCAGTCCACCCCTCTTTCTATCTTTTCCTTTCTACAGTAGCGGAATGCTAGGGAACTCGTTCCTATGGCTGCGTCAAAGAATACTCCGACCCTTCCTGTTGTTGAGCTGGCGTGACCATCCTGGGTGGGTGAGTCTTTTGGTGAACATGTGTTTTCGTTTCATGTGGGAAAATCCCTAGGAGGGCCACTATGGGTCACAGGGCAGTGTTTATGTATTGTCTTAGGAGTTGCCACATCCTTACTAATATTTAGTCATGCTGGTGATTTTAATTTCTGGTAGGAGTATTGTGGTATCTCATTTGTGGTTTTAATTCTTATTTCCTGCTGAGTACTGGTGAGTGTCTTTGTAGTCCCTGGTGGTCATTTGCATGTCTGTTTTGTTGTTGTTGTTGTTGTTGTTGTGTGTGTGTGTATAGTATACAAATTCTCTCATCCAGCTATTTACCGATTTATTTAATTGCTCACATATTCGCATGAGGCTGAAGTTGAACTCTTGGCTTTGCACAGTCTGGGCAGGTGCTATCACCACTGAATTGTATCCACAGCTCTCTGGGTCCTTTCCTTATATAATCTCACGTGTCTTAAGCCAACCTTGAACTCACTTCTCTCTTGGTTTATAATTGTGCACTACCCTATCAGGCTCTTTCACCCATTTTTAGTTGAATTGATTATCTTTCATTAGTGAGTTGAAAGAGTTCTTGATATACCCAGCATATCTGTCCATTTTTAGATTTGTGAATATTTTCTCCCAATAGGTGGCTTGCTTGTTTGTTTGCTTACTGATGTCTTTTTAAGATGTAATTATTTATTTTTAAGGTCTGTGAGTATTGGCCTGTATGTATGTTCATATATCATGTTTGTGCCTAGAACCTGAAGTGGCCAGGTGAGGGCACTGGGTTCCCTAGAAATGGAGTGACAGATTGTTGTAAGCCACCATGTGGGCTCTGGGAACCAAACCTGGGTTCTGTGGGAAGCAGCCAATGCTGTTAAAAGGGCTGAGCAGTCGTCTCTCCAGCTCTCTTGCTGAGATTCCTCACCAGCAGACACTTTCAGCTTTGTTGGACACAGATGTCTCTGCCATCCTTGCTGATTAGCTCTTCCCGTGACGCACCCAACATTTGCTTATACCCCAAACTACGAAAATGTTCTCTTACGCTTTTCTCTAAATATGTTATGGCTTTTGTCCCTGGGTCTGTGGTTCATTTCAAGTTAATTTTTGCAAATGAGGAAGAGAGAGAGAGAGAGAGAGAGAGAGAGAGAGAGAGAGAGAGAGAGAGAGAGAGAGAGAAAGATAAGTGTCTTGTTTGTCTCCAAATAAACACCCAATGAAGGCAGCACCATTTTTTTTTAGAAGACTTTTCCTTCCCCATAAATCGTTTTGACTTCTTGGACAAACGCAGATGTCCCTGTAAGTGTGAAGTCGTCCCTGGCTCTTGGTTCATTTCTGTTGATTATCTGTCAGTCCTTGGCCAGCCACCATCACACTCCTGTTTGCACGTTAATCTGGCTACTCCATCTTCTCACGTAATCACTTTTGTTTGTTAATTTTCTGTATTCTCTGTTTTTATGTTATTTGGTTCCACTCTTATTATTTCTTTTTCTTCTACTCAGTGTTTCCTTCCTTCTTACTTCCTTTCACCTTCCCTCCCTCCCTTCCTTCTTTTTGTTCCGAGTCTTAGAGAGGGCCATTGAAGCACTGCCTTGAAACCTACCTTCTTTTGTATATGAAATTATGAATCAATCTCCTTCCTAACACTGTTCTTACCACACCTCAACATCTTGATGTTTTATTTCCACGATCATTCTGATCAAAAGTCCGTTTTCCTTGCGGCTTCTGCTTTAGCTCAGGGTTACTTAGAAGTCCTGTCTGCCTCTAAATCTCACCATCAGTGACTTCTGGTTTAATGCCCTTGTACCCAACAAAAACTCAATACACCAGTACTACCTTTTCAACTTATTGGGACTTATTTTATGGACTCACGTGTAATTTATCTTTTAACTGGAAACATACGGTTTTGGTTTTAATTTATACATAATAATTGCTCATATTTTGGGGTGCAGAGTAATATTTCAATCCATATAAATGTTTAAGGCTCACATGAGGATAGTTGGCATATTTATTATCTCTAACATTCCATCTCTTTCTCATTCCATCTCATCTCTCTAGGAGCCCTTTTGCAATATACAGCCAAGTGTAGCCTACTATGCTATAGAACACAAAGAGTTATCACTCGTGAGCAACTGAACCCCTTAATCACCACCCTTCCCCACAGCCTTCTCTAGTCTGTCTTCTGCTTTTGTGAGATCGACAATTTCGGATACTATATAAGTGAGAACATGTACTAATGGTCTTTCTTCATTTTACATTTACCTAATTGTATTTGTGTGTGTGTCACAGTGTGCATGTGGAAGTCAGAAGTCAGCTGTCAGGAGTTAGTTGTTTTCTTCTACCATGTGGATTCCAGAGATCTAACTCAGGTTGTCAGACTTGGTGGCAAGCACCTCTGCTTCCTGAGCCAACTCATAGGCCCCTGCATTTATCTTTCTCACCTATTTCACGTAACACAGTACCTTCTTGACAAGAGCTCCACGGAGCAAGATGCTCTCTAAATGCCAACAGGGCCAAGACATTGGCGAGTTTATGCAAATGCAGATGCCACCACTGATTTGAGACCTAGCCCTTCTATCAATAACAGTGTGAACATCTTAAAGCAGGATTGTGGCATTTCCTGATTTTTGAGTTGTGTTGTTTTTTGCTTTGTGTATGTTGAAGATAATTTCTCAGTACCTACAAACCAGTGATTGTCACTTCTCCTGGATGAGCTGATGCTTATGACATGTCCGCCCCTACTCCATCTGGAACTCATCTCCATCTGAAAGCTCCACAGCCCCACCAGCAACCTTCTTCCTGTTGTCCTAATCTCTCTCTCTCTCTCTCTCTCTCTCTCTCTCTCTCTCTCTCTCTCCCTCTCTTCCTTTTTAACATTTCTGTCACACATCTTACAGAGACTCTTCTTTCTCCACCTGTACAATCTCCTTTTTGGACTGACGTTTTGCTGTCTTGATACTTCCCTTCCCTCACCTAGTAAGTAGCTTGCTCTACTGAGGTAGCTGGTTCACTATTCACCTGAGTTCTTAGCCTCTAGTGTTTGTTCCTCTGGTCCTTCTTTTCTGCCTGCTTTTAAAATTATCTTAGCATATTTTAAAATCACTTCTTAATTTATGTGTTAGCCTTTTAGCCAACTTTTTTGAGCTGGTTATTGATTACATAGAGACTACGATGTATGTCTTACACTTCACTAAATTATAATTGTGTTGTTTTATGCAAATTACAAAAAACCTCAGGATCCATAGATCCATATACTCCAATAATTTTATGTTAAAATTTTCATATGCACTACACATATACCCCATAATATTCTTCTTCTTTAATAACATATATTTAAATTTAGAAAGTCTTTGTTTGTCTAGAACATCACTGCCCTTGATGGCACCACTTCCTTTCAACTTGAAGTCCTTAATTTTTTTAAAAATTATTTTTTTTGTGTAAGAGAGTTTTGCCCACATGTGTGCATTCTTCATTGTGTCTGGACTCTGGTATTTCTGAAGGTTGTTGTCATCAAAGTTTGTGTCATCTATTTGGGATTTCTCTCCACCAATTGTTCTTCCAGTTGGCGGTAACACTTCTGAGAACCAAACCGTCTCTTCAGCCCGCCCCCCCCCCCGCCCCCCCGGCCTGTTTTTCCAAACTCTGAAATGTCTTGGGAGTCACCATGTGTCTACTCTGATGATGGAGCCTTAAAAGAGACCAGAACTTCTATTCTGCCTTCTTTAATCTCTGGGGATGCAGGAAGCACTTGGTTTCATTTTCTGCAGGAGGCCTGGGGCATATGCTCGAGTGCATTCACGCACAAGGAATCATTTGCAGTGTTTGCTGACAATGTGTACCACATAATTCTCTAGATAACAAACTTAGAATCAGAGAAATTTAGATATGGTATTACTTTGGGCTTGAAAGGATTGCTGGAAATTGATTTCTAGCCCAGGGGTTATTTTCGAAAGATCTTAAATATTTACTGGGGATGACAGTGGTCAGAATCAGAGGCAGTAAGTAGGTAGGGACCTTTCACAGCTAATGGAGCCAGGGTTCTATCTGAGAGTGTTCTTTCTTTGTTCCACTATTCTAAAACACTGATCCTCAATTACATGGAAGCCCTTTCATCAACTAGACCTGGAAAGAATACGTGGATGGGCTGATGATGTCACATCATACATGCTATGCTATGCTATGCTATGCTATGCTATGCTATGCTATGCTATATGGATGTGGACCTCTTTGAATTCTTTTACACATCAGAAGTGGAGAAGAGAATGTTCTATACTTGAGGTCCCATGTTCCAGTTCCAATGGCAGACCTGAAAGATAAGTATATTAGCTAAAAGCCTTCCAGGGAGAGATTTCTCTACTTCCCTGCCCCCAGCTGTCTAGATCTTAGATGCAGGATGGGGTCTCCATCCTCAGAGCCCAGCTGTGGGCCAAGGGGAGAAATGAGAAACTAAGAATAGGGTTTGAGCTGTGCTCCGAGAGTGAGGTTTTTACAGTTAGTATGTTTGCTTGGAGTGTTCAGCCACTTGTCATCAAAAGACACTTTGGCTCACCAAGCCCATCAGGAATGCTGGTTTTCTTCTGGACGCTTCAAAGTCTAGTTCCCTTCAGATAAGAAGACCACAATAAACACAGTCCCCAAAGAGCTAGCTCATTTCTTGGTAAAGCAGTTGCTAGTGATTTCTCAGGGCACACAAATAGCTGGACCATAAAGAAAACAGTAAACCATTCGCAGAATAGAGAAGTGTATTCTCAAAAATGACACCAGGCCAGGGCTGTGGTTCAACAAGGGGCTTTCACACTGTCTCTGTTGTTCTTTCAGTTTTAGCCTCAGAAGGATGCTCTGCTCCAGCAGGGCTGCGACCTCACGGTTAGCACCGACTCTAGTCCCTGGCATGGATAGAAAGATAGGACCTACCTTAACCAGTCTGGAATTCCCTCACAGGAGCCTGCTACAGGAGGGAAGTGTCACTCATTAAGACTTTCAGAAAACTGTCCTGGCTTATGAAGCTGCTCTTTCCCATTTCTGTACTTCAAAGAGCTATGCACCAAGAACTCAAGGTTTAGGATGGACACTGAGCCCCAGCTCGATGCTCAATACAGAAAACATAGGTGTTGGGACTATTGCAATGAGCTCTAGGCTGCAGGATCAACCAGAGGAGAAATGTTCAGATGTTACCAGGTCCATCCCTGTCGCCTTCTTGGGTCAACACTATATCATGTGAGTACTCTTCCCCGCAGCACTGACACTATTCACTGCATGCCTGACTGTGTCTGAGGCGCATAGCCAGCCTATTTCCAGTAAATTCAGGTTGGAGCTAACCTCAGAAGAAGGAACCAGAAATAATGCGTGAGATGTGTTCAGTAAGATGTTGCTTCTTCTCCCTTGGGCTCCTGGGCACACAGACTTACCCACATCCGAGGGAAGCTGGACCTGGGGGAACTATGAGATGTGATTTGAGGTGACTCCACTTCCCTGGCCAGATGTGCCAATAGTGATGGCCTCTTTGGGGAAGCCAGGTTGGCTGAATTGCTTTATTTTGAAAATAAGAAAGCAGTGCATTTCTCTCTCATCCAGAGTCCTGTTTCCCCTTCCAGTGGGAACTCCAGAACTAAGAGAGAAGAGAAAGCCACTTTTCAGGGGGAAATGTGGTAACAAGGATAGAGAGGAGGCTGCATTTCACCAGCCACAAGTCTTTGGACTCATGGGGAGCAAGCAGAGAGAGAAGAGAAAGAAATATAGGTTTGCCAATCTGTGCTGCTACGTACTGTGGGCATAGCCACTCGGACATCCTACCCTCTCCTCTTCCTCTGCATGTTGGTTCCACAGCTTTTTTTCTGGCACCTGTCTCACATCCCATCTCAAAGCCAGGTAGTCACAACCCTGTCAGCAAGTCACCTTTACATTTTATCCCACAATCTGCCCAATACCCACCCCAGAGTCACAGGATGTGATTACAGAGCCACTTCAGGGCAGCTGATGACAAGGGAAGTGTTCATATTGAAGCCTGGTACATTGAAGCCTCTGCCAACAGTTGGCTCAGCTCACCTTGTATCTAATGGTCTTCGTACAGGTTGGCAATAGCTTTCTGCAGGTTCCAGAGAGCATGGGATGGGTCTAATTAGACATCTTGGGAACTTTGCATTTGTAGATTAGAGGTACGTCATATGTACTGATTTTAAGATAATTGTATACATGCCTTTCTTCATGAGAAAATATGTAAGTAGAAGTTTGGCCAAGTATTAGGAATATAGAGAGAAAAATGAGATATTTATTTAGCTCATACTAGAGATTTACAAACAGATTTTAAATGCTGTGCAAGTCTGGAGAGCTAAGGCAATGGCTCTGTTAGTGAGGTGCTTAATGGGAAGCCTTGGCGAGCCAGTTCAATCCCCAAACCCAGATAAACTCTGCGTGGTGGCACATGCCTGCTAGCTGAGCACTGGGGAAGTGGAGACTGGAGGATTCCTAGGATTTATTGGCTAGCCCACAGCCTCTCCCACTGGGCAAGCTCCAGGCCAGTCTAAGATCCTATGTTACCCCTCGATGAAGAGGTACAAGCAACTAACAACTGCAGAAAGGGGAGGGCACTCTTCCTCAGAGGTTGTCCAATGGTCAGCCCGAAAAACATACACACAAGTAACGAAATAGATTCAGCAGGTGTCTGTCTGTATGTGTGTGTATGAGTGTATGTGTGTCTGTATGTGTGTGTATGTGTGTCTGTATCTGTGTGTGTGTGTGTGTGTCTGTGTGCATATGTAATAATTATAAGGAAAAGGAAGCTGGGAATTCGTGAGGGAGTAGAGAGAACTACAGGAAGGCTTGAAGGGAGGAGAAGGATGGAATGATACAAATACAGCACACATATATGAAAGTAAAAGACAAAACAAAACCAACACCCACACGGCGGATAGTGCTGAGTAGAGACACACCGAAAGTCTTTCTCTTACTTTACAGGTACAGGTGTTCATGTGCCATGCACGCTCGCCTGAACGCACACACAGACACACAATAAAACAAAACAAAGCATGAGTGTCTAACCCATGAATCTTGTCACTCGAGTTCTTTGAAAGCTCAGTGTCTTTGTCACCATGATGTCCCTCTGGATATTTGTTACAGTTTATTCACAAATACCTCATGGTGGCTCTGGATGAATAATTTCAGATGCAGGGACCCTGCCTGGAAAGGCAGGCCACACATAGCTACTGGCGAAGCACTTGATTAAACACATCCTGCACGGGTCTCTATGGTGTGAATTTGTTACCCTCACTGTATCTTCAAGAAGCCAGATGATCATGACCAACCTTGAAATCGCCTATGTGGTACTCTTTCTTGGTCTCCTATGGGTGACCCTTTCAGCATCTTTAAAAAATAAAAATCAAAACTCGCTGGTTTAGGATACTGAAGCCACTGGTTCTTCCCAAGATAGAACTTTGTGGTTCAAAATAAGTTGTTCAGACACCTTGAGCAAATAATGCCTTGTAACATGAGACGCTGGGCAAGGATTTGACTCTTAACAGGCCTGCCTTCGCTTTGGCAGCAGGAACTTAAAGCAAAAACAAACCTTGCCTTAGGCTGGGGGAGATCTCAAAGGTGTTGGAGCTGGGGGTGGGGGTGGGGCACGGGAAACAGATAACGTACTGATATGCTTACAGTGACATCCAGCCAGAGACTTAGTGAGCCTGGGCCTCCAAAACCGGATGCCGAGGCAGACCTGTGCAGCAGGACTTATCTGTTTCCTACTCCAGGCAGGGACTCTGCAGGCTGATGGGCTAGGTGGCTAAGTTGCCCCAAATCTGAAAAGCTGTGGACCACATGGCTGAGTTTCAACCCCAGGTCTCCTGACTCAAAACCAATTCTCAGGACTTGCCCTTCCCCCTAAATATACATGCCCCAAATTGTCACCAGATCTCAGGGAAGCACTAGCTCTGTCTGGAATAAACACCAGCCTCACAGCAACCCAGTCATTACCAGATCGCTGATTCTCGTCTGGGTCTTGTGGCTTCTTGGGTTTTTCTCTGGTGTTTCGCTCCCAAGTCTTCCCCCCTTCCCTCTGATTATGCATATGTAAACAGTCAGTGTGGTGGCCCACAAGCTGCAATCTCTGTTGCTCATCAGGTGCAGTCAGTTAAGCCTCAGGCCTCTGCCAGAGGCCATCCCCAGCTGTTCCCGCTGCCTGTGGCTCTGTCCTCTCTCTTTCTGCCACAGCGCCTATAGAAAGATCTCTCAGAGGGTCCTGAGGGAGGAGACTTGAGGTTCTTCCCTTGGGCAAACAAGGGCTGGGTGGATGACATAATCCCTTTTAAATCTTAGAAAAACAGCCCTGTGGCTCTTGGCTCTCTTGGGCTCTCATTTGGGTTGCCTCACGACACTGGGCAGGAGGCCAGGGAACCCAAACCCAAGCCCAGAGACTCCAGCTCTCCAGGGAGCTCTAGCCTGGGCTGTCTGGTGTGGCCTGCTCCTTTCACACAAAAGCCAGTGAGTCCACACAACCTCACCCTGAGATTGGTTGAGGCTCTCCCCCCCATGGCCCACAAGCCTGAAATTGCTTGATCTCATATTGATGTCCACTTCTCCTCATTTGTTTTTGATACACAGCTTGACTTGACCCTCTGACACCAGAGAACTTATAGATCTTGCTCTGGCCTCTGAAAAAGGCAGGCAAGAGGCTAAAGGCCTAATACTCTGGGCCATGTTGAAGAACAGTGAGCTGCTTTGAAGACAGATATAGGCAAAACACTAAAGGGTATTGAATAACAAAAAGCCCAAGGGAGGAGAAAAACCTCAAAATCGATCAGGACTGGAGTAGATAACACTCCACTGGGCCTATCAGTGGGATTCTACTGAGCCACCAGGAGTACACACAAGGGCAAGATCAATCTAAGACAGTGAGCATTGTATTAGTTATTTATTGGTACCAAAATACCTGAGACAATGTCTATGAGGAAAGATTTATTTTGGTTCACAGTTTCAGAGGGTCTCAGTCCAACATGATGAGGGAGGCATGGTGAGAACAATTGGCAAAGAAGGTGTTCATAGTGCAGTGGGTCAAGAGAGAGGAGGAGGGAGGGAGGAAGGGTATAGGACAGGAGTAGAGAGGGCAGGAGGAAGATGAGAGAGAAAGAGGGACAGAGAAAGAGCTGGAGGAGGGAGGAAGAAAATGAAGAAACCAGAGTGTGGCATTTTGCAAGAAAATGGCCCTCACAGGCTCATAAGGAGTGGCATTATTAGGAGGTGTGGCTTTGTTGGAGGAAGTCTGTCTGTCAGTTCCTGTTGCCTGCTGACCCAGATGTAGAACTCTCATCTACTCCTACGTCATGCCTGCCTCCATATCACCATGCTTCTTGGCATAAGGATAACGGACTGAACCTCTGAACTATACTCAGCCCCAATGAAATGTTTTCCTTTGTAAGACTTGCCATGGTCATGGTGTCCCTCACAGCAAGAAAACCCTCACTACAGCACAAGGTCTGGGAGATAAGCTTCAAAAAAGCCTGCCCCCAGCCAGTTAGTTCCCACTTCTTGAACGTTCCAGAACCTCCCAAAATAGCACCACTAGCTGGGGACAAGTGTTCCACACCATGGGAGACAGTTTGTGTTCACACCATAAGGGTCATCTGTGCAAACTTCAAGAACCGGTAAGAATAACCTGTACTGATAGGAGTCAGAGCAGTGATGAGCAGAGAACTCAGCAGGGTGGTAGGGTTAGCACAGAAGTGTTCTGAAGCTCCTGTGCCCAGTGGGGTAACATGCGGGCATAGGTGTGCATGTGAAAAATACACCCAGCTCTTGAAAGTCCTGCAGTACACTGTGTGAGCACTACAGTTTGATAAAGACTTAGAAACTGCACAAAGGTCAGGAAGAGTCAATGGAGGAGGACTGAGGCTCAGAGAGAAGAGGTGTGATCAAAGGAAGCCAGGAGGGCATTTCAGCTGTGGGGCTGTAGGACCTCGAAGATTCCATGGGAAGATTATTTGGGGCAGGGAGATCTGTGAGAGAACCTCAAGCTCTTAGGGCAAATATGGCAGGGTCTGGCAGGGAAAGGAACATGGTTTGGAGACTGGAAAGGGTCCTCCTGAAGAGGCTGAGTCCCAAGGGGCAGCAGCACGGGGTGGGAGTGTCATTCCTGTGGGAAGATTTGAGATCCCGAAGAGCTGCCTAGATTGGTTGTTTCTGGAGATGTCAATATTTTTTCAGCAAGAGATCAATATTGAAAGTGAGACAGCTCTAGAGCAAGAATCAGCTACCTGGGAAATCCCAGTTTGATCATTTGCCAGTTGTGTTTGGAAACCCAAGAGATAATTTAGAGAAAGGGAGTGAATGGGAGTTGGTCCAGGCTGGGAATTGTGGAATAACACAGGTTTCTTGAAGAAAGAGTAAGCCCAGTGGTAGAAAATGTGTTTCTAGAATCACAGTCCTAGAAAAAGAGTATAAAAAGTAGGTGACAGGAATATGTGCAATAATCAGTGGCTCTAAACGTCGTAAACGTGGTGAAAGACACCCAGAAAAACTCACAAGAAGTCAGCTCAGAATTGCCTTTACCTATACTTACATACACCCAACTTTCAAAACTGTAAGGCAAAGGCTTTGCCTTAGAAACAACAATGGGCGAGAACTTGAGACTTATAGAATCACCATGTAAAGACCAGTCATATTCTCATCGGGAACTAGGCTATCTGGGAACAATGAAACTTATATATATATATCAGTTTTATTATATATATTACTTATATATATAATATAAGTAATACTTATATATATATAAGTTTTACATATATATATATATATATATATATATATATATATATAAGTTTTACTTATATATATGTTTTTTGTGGAACTAGAGAGATGATTTTGCAGTTAAAAGCACTTGCTGCTCCTGAACAGGTCCCAGGCTCAGTTCCACCACCCTACAAGGTGCTTATAAACATCTGTAACTCCAATTCTTGGAGATCTTGATGGCTTCCTCTAGCCTCCTTGGGCACCTGGTACACACATGATGCACACATGAAGATAAAACACTCATACACATATCATAAGTAAATAAGAATATCAATTATAGTTTGAGACAGATATAACTTCTAAAGATAACACCTCAAGTTCCCTCCCCCAGTTGCCTATCAGATACACCTAAGCCAGAGTAGGGAGTATTGATAGTCTGTGTGTGTGCATGTGTGTGACTGGTATGGAGTATTGATAGGTCCATGTGTAAGCATGCATGTGTGTGACTGTGTGTGCTCACAGATGCATTTATGCATGTGTTGGTGGCCATGAGTATATAGATTTATGTAAATTCAACCACAGTCAAGATGCTAAAGTGTTCCACAACAACATGGGGTCCCTCATGTTACCCCTTTATCGTCATACACACTTCTCCTCTAGTCTCTAACCCTTGCAAATCATTGTGCTCCTATCTCTATCTCTATATGTAATGTTAAAATTTTTTGGAAATGGAATGGTATGATATGTGACCCTTTGAAACTGACTCTCTTTGCTTACTAGAAAGCCCTATAGACACACGTTTTGTACCTGTTAGAACATGGTTTCCTTTCATTACTGAATAGTATTTTTTTCTGGTTAGCTGTGACTGTCAACTTGACACAACCTAGAATGGCCTGTCAGCAGTTAAGAGCACTGACAGCTCTCCCAAAGGCCCTGAGTTCAAATCCTAACAACCACATGGTGGCTCACAACCATTCAAAATGACATCTGATACCTTTTTCTGGTGTGTCTGAAGACAGCTACAGTGTACTCGTATATATAAAATAAATAAATAAATCTTTAAAAAAAAAAGAGAGAGAGACTCACATTAAGAAACTGCCTAGATCAGATTGGACTGTGGTATGTGGGAGATACTTGGGACTGCTAGTTGATGCCAATCCCTAGGCAAGTGGTCCTGAGCTGCATAGGAAAACTGACAGAGAGTAAACCTGTTGCTAGCAACAAGCAGCACCTTCACAATTCCTACTGCATTTCTTCAGCTGTGAGATGAGCTTGGTTGCAGGTATTTCTGTGTGGAAGACCAAGAAGGCTTATCTTCAAGCTCCTGCCTTGCCTTCTTTTACTGATGGGCTGGGATCTGCAGTTGTAAGCTGGAAGAACCCCTTTTTGCCCCTACACTGTCTTTTATCAGGATTCTTTGTTACAGCAGAAAAATAAAGGCAGAGCAATATTCCATGGTGTGGCTATACCACAGTTGTTGAATCATCTCACTGTGCTAGAACACTGTGGGTATTTCTAGATTTCAGTTAGTACATATAAAATGTCTATCCTACATACGCTTTTGTGTGCTTACGTTTCCATTTTTCTGGAGTAAATGCCCAAGGATAAAATTGCTAGGCCATGTGAAAGGTATATTTTTAGTGTGACAATCTGAATGTTCATGTCTCCTGCCCTCAAATTCCTATGTTGAAACCTAATCTTTTGTATGATGACATCAGAAGATGAGGTCTTGGAGAGTGAAGGTCAGGAGGCAGAATGACAGCAGCCTTATATAAAAGGCCCGGAAGCTGCCTGGCCTCCTGTACCACGGGAGGATATGGCGGGAAGATACTATGTGCAAGCCATGAAATCCTCAAATCAGAGAACCGGATCCCCAAAATTCTAGCAACTAGTTCTGGCTCTCAGAACTACGGAAATGGATGTCATTTGTCTAATCCATCCTTCTTGGACTATCTGGTCACAACATCCTGGAAAGACCAAGACTAAGGCTGTCCTGGAACTCACTTTGTAGACTAGGCTGGTCTCAAACTAGATATCCACCTGTCTCTGCCTCCCGAGTGCTGGGATCAACCGTGTACCCTCCGACATCCAGCTCAGACACTAAGTTTTTAAGAAGCCACCCAGCTGTGCTGTGCAGTGCTGTGAGGTCTACATTCCTGCTGGCAGTATCCGTTTCCCTTTAGTCCCTTAGCCTCTAGCCCAGCAAGTCCTTAAATTCCCATCTCCTTGAGAGGCGGTGCAGAGAGACAGCTCATTTCCTCTCTTTACATTTTTGCCATACATACGTTCCCTTTGATGAAATGACTTTGTGTCTTTTGCACAATTTTTAATTTGGTTGTTTAGTTCTCCATTGATTCTTCACTAGTAAGATATATTAGATCTTTGAAAGACATTCATCTTAATCTATGCTTTCTCATCTTCTTAAAGTCAAAAGGTAAATGATTCCAGTTTTTGTAAACTCTTGTTTATCAATATTTTTTATATGTTTTATGGAGCATGTGTTTGGCCTCAAGTCTAGCCTAGTCCCAAGTCCTGGATATTTTCTTGTTATTTCTAAAATAATACTTTTATAGTCTTACATCAATCTGCAATCCATTTTGAGTTCTTCAAAAAGAATGTGTGTATGTGTGTAATTTAGAAGTTGTTATATCTATTTCAATCTGTCTGACTTTGTAAATTAGAGATTGTTATGGTGAATCTTTTTTTGATACATCTATTCTCTCTTTCTGTGTGTGTGTGTGACATGCGTGTTCACATCTGTGCCGGTGCACACAGAGGCCAGTGGAGGATGTCAAAATGCCTCCTCCCCATCCCTGTTTTATTGCCTGAGACAGGGTCCTTCGCTGTGTTTGGGCTAGGCTGATGGCCAGCAAGCCCAGGCATTTCTCTTCCTTTCTCGGCCCTCCATACTGCTTGGGTCACGGGCAGGAGTGGCCTCACTGGTTTTGAATAACCTTGCCTTGTTTGTGATCATAGGAGGAAGAGATTAAGCTTTTTACCATTAAGTCTGATATTCACTGTAAGTTTAATCAAACATACATATATTTCTCTTTTAAAAAGCATTTATTTCATTTTAATTATGTATATACAAGGTGTGTGTGTGTGTGTGTGTGTGTGTGTATGCACACAGGAATCCAGGTACCCACAGGAGCCAGAGGTATTGGATCCCTTAAAGCTGGAGTTACAGTCAGTTGGCAGCTGTGTGATGTGAGCACTTGAAAAATAGTATGTTCTCCTAACCGCTGAGCTACCTCTCCAACCCTCTTTCGGGGTGGGGTGGAGAGAGAGATGTGGTGGCTGGAGGAACCTTATTATATCTACAGCAGGGTCAGGTGATGACATAAGCAGTTGCTAGGTCCCTGAGAGGCCAAGTGGAATTGCCTGTATATTAACAGGGCTAGTGTTAGGGGTCCTAGGTTTGAAGCCTAACATGGAGATCCCCACTTCTCTGAAGTGACAGACTGAAGGTGACCACATCTTACATGGACAGCTGTGGGGGTGCTGAGGTGTCTTGAGAAAAGTGAGACACTGGGCCCTGAATAATACAGTGTTAGGGAGGGCCAGGGATAGGGAGACGCCAGACTCTTAAGACCTGCTGTCCTGAGAGGCGCCCAAGCTTAAGCCTGACTGCCATGGAACTCAAACATAGAGTTTAGCAGAATGCTGGGTTGGTACCTGATGTCAAGACATCCGCCATACCCACAGGGTGTTCTATCCCTGTCTAGTCAGACAGGAGGAAGCTCAGGCACCGAGATAGGAGGCTGCCTTGAGGCTTCACCCTTCCAGATGCTGCATTAGCATTTTAATAGGGGCTTTCTGAGCTGCATCCCCAGGGGTCACAGTGCCCCAGGCTGCAGCGAAACAGGTGTTTCCAGCCAGGAGATCCCCAGCTAGTATCCCTGCAGAGAGGCTTCCTGCTGCCTCTGGGTAGGAGCGGGGTGGGGGGTGAGAAGGAGGAGGGCGGCCTCCTAGGAATGGGAGGGAGATAGACGGGCGCTGGGAAAACGGAAGCAGGTTAATTCATTCTCCTTTCTGGATGAATAACCATATCTGCCCAGAAACGGAGTAGGTTCCTGGGGTGTACTGTGTTAATTGCCAGCCAGGCAGGGATGAGGAAGGACAAGACAAGGGATGGGGCTACTAGGTGATGGAGAGTGGTTTCGAGTCTCACCTTCTTTTGTGAGAAGAATGTGATGGGACAGTTATGGCCTCAGGGACAGAATGGTGCTGAGCGGGCTTTTCTCCCTGTTCAAACCCCAAAGCCACACCTGAAACCCAGCATTGTGCTACCTCACATGCCTTGGGGCCCTTGGGATTCTCTTCCTGGCCTCCTTGCTTATCTCTAAGCAGACCTGTTCCTGGACTGCGAGGAGCGCTCATTATCTCCCCGTTGCCAAGGGCACTCTCCCTCCTTCGCCTGCTTCTAGACATTCTGCCTCCCAACCCCTCCCCTTGGTTAGTGCTTGCTCCCTGGCCGTGGAATCCCAGTCTTACCACCGTATGCCCACGGCCCCTGTTTACGCACTCTGGAGTTCTTCCAGCTAGTGCAGCTCAGGTTATAGAAATGGCGCTGGAGAGAATCCCTTTCCAAGCCCCCGCCCCCACCCTCCCGGTGCACTCCTCCTTAGCCCCCAGCACCTTCCCAGCTCCAGAGGGCACTTCCTCTTCGTTTTTCCTCTGTCCTCAGATGACCTCACCCTCCCCAGCGAAAGGTGCTCTCTGCAGCCTCCAGCGCTGTACGGGCCTCCAAATAATCTGCATAACTGGCCTCTTCTGGTTTCCTGCAAAATCTAGATTCTAGGTCGCTTCTGTTTCCTAAGCCTCCCCAGTGTGCAGTCAGTCCCGCTCAGAAAAGTTTCCTAAAGCCATGTTTGGAAGTGACTGTTTTAAAAACAAAAGCAACCTGGGACACTAAAAATTACTTTTCTGAAGCCAAATTCTGCAGGCTACCAAATCCCAACTTCTCTGTCCTGCCTATTCTCAAGACGCACAATAACACGATCCTAGCAATTTTCTGTGCAGGATTCTCTCTTTTCTCTGGCTAGGCCTTAGTATTTATCTAGTAAAAATATTTCATTTGGGGATTCTCTACCTTGTAACTTAAAAAAAAAATCAGTTATTTGGCATGTGGTTCCCATTTCTAGAGCTGACTTCTCTTCCATTGTCATATATAAAGGTTTTGACAATTCACGAGGCTTTTCCAACTTTAACCTCTGCTTTGCAGAAAAGATAGCCTTGTCCAGCGAGGGCCATCTAACACCCTTCTGTATCTATTCTGTGTTTCCCTGAGAGGTTTGGCAGGCAGCCAACTCAACGTTTTTTTTCTGCAGTGTTAATTTTCACATATTTATGACAATTTCCCCAATGACAAAAATCCCAAAGTGGGAGCAGTTAGTTGTCCAATTTAGAGCCCTGTCTTTCAAATTACAATTGACTGTAAATGCAGTTGAGGAAAACCCAGCCACTAGTGCACACGTGCAAGCGCACGCATATGGGCACACACACACACACACTAATAATTTCATGAGCTCAGGAAGTCCATCACTCTCTAAATAAAGAAACCCTCAAAATATTGACATGGGCTGAAAGATCAATAGCAGGGTGACTAGTGAGAATATTGACTAAGACAGGCGAGTGAAATGAAACTGATTGTAAGGTAGAAAACCACGCAGGGGGAATCTGAAGGCTTGTGGGAACCAGCAGACAAACATGATGATCATTGTTAAAGTAATTAACCCGAACAACTTTTGGGTAAATTCCAGGGAGTCCTCCCTCACCAGGGAAACTGATCCTTCAACAAATTGGTTTCCAGTAAATTCTTTTCAAGCTGAGTGGCTTCAGGGGAATGAATGATGATTCATTAGTTGGCAGACTCATCCATTTCTTTAACTTTTCCTTGTTTCCTGGGTCTTTCCCCCTATGGAGTAACAGGTACTAGGGTTGCTAAGCCCACACCTTCCTCCTATAGTCAGATGGGCTGGCCCTCATCACATGCAAGTGGAAATGGACACTCAGTCTCCCCCTGCTTACCTGTTCTCTTTCCTATTGTAATTCTGTGGCTATTGGACCCAGACTCTCGTCCTCAATTAAAGACGCCTTGTCCTGGACTCTGGACCTCTCAACTATGCTATGATGTCTCCTAGATGTTCAGAGTTCAGCATGTTCATTACTGAACTCTCTTTTGTGCCCTAAATGCCCCACTGTCAAAGCCACAGAACCATTTTAAATCCTCTTTTCCCTACGATCACCAAATGTAAGCTAAGGAGCAGCTCCTCTCTGCTGCCTCTACAAGCTGCTCCATCCTCCTACCTGGTAGCTCCTGCTGGAGCCCGAGGACTCGGTGCTTCTTTTGGGTAAGACCGCCACCGTTGGCCTACCTGTCTTTAAGCTATTCGAAACACAGCTTCTAGGCAACAAGTTCTGTGCTTTCTTCCCCAGGAGCTTTGTGCTCAGCTAGCAGGATCCTCATGGTACTATGGCCACAGACTGGCTATCTGAGAGCTCCTGGAAGACAGGCCAAATCTAACCTGGCTCTATTGACCCCAAGTCTAGTACACCGTGAGCATTTATTTGTCAGAGGAACCCCTGAGCTCATGGCATCCCAGGGTTGATCTTGACAGTGGGAAGTGGATCTACAAAGCCCCATAGGAAAACGCCCAGGGGAGATGCAATGTGACCAGACCACTTTGGAAGGCTAAGGTAAACCATACAGCAGCTCCACTTAGCTCGATTCACTCCCATTCCTTTGCCTCCTCATGACTATATTCTAGAGTGCAGCCTCCCTAGCCTGCCGTGTTTGAACAGAATGAAGGTGACACACATATGGGCAGATTGTGTGTACAAATTGAGTTCTGCTCCGCCTCAGGCTGGAGGCTCATTCTGGGTGTTGGGTTCTCTCCTCCTGCCTCATCACACTTCAATCATAGAAACGCTAGCCCTGGCTTAGCTAACCTTTGCAGCACCGAGAAGCCAGGCATGTGACACGGTGGTAGTTAGAAAGGTCACATGGTTTAGAGCCTTCTTGGGTCAAGCCTGCAGGCCGTTAGGAGCCTCAAAGCTGAGCCACTCCTTCAACAGCAGTGACCTGTGTCCAATGTCATGGTCCTGGCTGGTCAGACTCCTTTCCAGCCCATTGTCTACTGGGTACTCCAGGTATAGGTGATGTCACCAAGAGGGCAGCCAAGCAGGAGGTGGCATCTGGTGCCCAAGTCCAGCCCAACAGGCCAACTCTTGTTGGCAAGAGAGATACATAGCTAATTGACCATAACAGGACCAAGCCCTTGCCAAGTTCTCTCTGAGAAAGGAGAAAACTATTTGAAAATAAAATTAAGCAGCTTCTATAAAGCCCAGTATTTGAAAATAAAATTAAGCAGCTTCTATAAAGCCCAGTATGCCCAGCATAAATGCTTAGTGTGGATGAACTGGCAACTGTCTACGAATGATAACTTTTGGGTCAGGGAGAGGGCTCAGGCCATAAACAACTTGCCTGTAAAGCACAAGGACCTGAGTTTGATACACAGGATTCATGAGAGGGACAGGCATAGGTTTGGAGGCATAGGTTTGCTGTAGATAAAGTGCTTACCACATAAGTACGAAGACAGGAGCTTCAATGCCCAGACCTCTTGTAAAAGCCATCTCTAATCCCAGAACTCAGGAGGCACTGCTAGCTACACTAGCTGGAATTGTGAACTCCAGGTTCAGATGATGATTCAATAAATAAGCTGGAGAACAATCTAGGGAGAAATCTGGTATCAACTCTGGGTTTTCCCATGCACACAGATATGTGTGCACACACATGCAAACATGGATCTTTCGCTCTGTCTCTCTGTCTCTCTCTGTCTCTCTGTCTATTACACACACACACACACACACACACACACACACACACTTAAAAAAAAAAGCCAAAGGTACCGTTATGTGCCCAGTGCTAGGGAGGCAGAGGCAGGCAGCTCCCTAGGGCTCACTGGCCCGTCAGTCTGGCCTCCTTGGAGAATTTCAGGCTAATGTCTGAAGAAGAAAGTGAACAGTGTCTGAAGAACAACAGTGGAGGTAACCACTGGCCTCTGCACCTACATACACTTAGGTAAACACAGAAACATGTGAGCAGTGCATGCGTGCACACACATGCACACACATACTCCCACATGCTCTCACATACAGGTACAGAAACCAAGGGAAAGATGCCAGAATGCTTAGCTGGCATAGCACCATGGTGACATGACTGGTCTGTGGGAAATTGTTCATGTGCTCCTTAGTCATCTAACTAAATTATCAAAAAGCTGAGCATGGTGCCACACACCTGTAATACCAGCACCAGGGAGGCAGAGGCAGGCAGGTTCCTATGAGTTCAAGGTCAGCCTGATCTACAGAGTGAGTTCTAGGTTAGCCAAACTTACATACAGAAACTCTATCTCAAGAATAAAAAAGTGGGCTGGAGAGATGGCTCAGCGGTTAAGAGCACTGACTGCTCTTCTGAAGGTCCTGAGTTCAAATCCCAGCAACCACATGGTGGCTCACAACCACCCGTAATGAGATCTGACACCCTCTTCTGGAGTGTGTGAAGACAGCTACGGTGTACTTACATATAATAAATAAATAAATCTTTAAAAAAAGAAAAAAGAATATGTGTTTGTGTGTGGGGGCTGAAGATGTTAGACATGTTTGGGCCTTGTAACGAGTGTTTGCATGCTAATTAAAAACTGAGCCTATGGAAACGGTAAAAGTGCCATCATTGTCCATTGCTCCTGACAATATGCTTGTATACTCTTCCATGGAGGGCAGTTTATTATGATATGTCAGGAACTGCAGAAGGGCTCATGACCCTCTGTACAAGGAAATGAATCCAGAATGTAGAGGAAGGGCTCATTGGAGTGCTCAGTGTCCTTTTGATTGGCCGGTATAGTGTTCAGGCATGGTTCATTATAAACATTATGATTATTGTTCATTTAGTGATCTGTACCAACAGTGCACAATATTGTCCATGTATTATGATGGCCCCGTGAGTGAAGCAGCTTTCATAGAAAAGGGAGACGGTGCAGCTAAATCCTGCCCAGAGTCCTAGATAGAAGAAGGGGAAATTTTCTTCCCATCCAAGCAGATGATGATTGCTCCTGGGTGTTGTTTGATTGTTTGTTTAAATGTAGCACAATCTGATATTACAATAAAATAGTTCTTGAGATTTGAGTGGTTCTAGGTAAAGACGAAAAGGATGGGTGATAATACACCTCTACAAAACTAGAGGGAGATGGGACTCTGGTCCCATCTTTGGTTTGGACAGAGCCAGGGTGGAGCTGGGCACAGAGCAAGAGACCCTGGCTGCCCAGTATTTTCTCACACAGAAGGAGCACAGAAAGAACAGCTACTCTACATTGGGAAACCACTGGGACCCTTACCCAGGCCTCCCTGGGAAGGCTCTGGCTCCAAAATGAGCAATGTCTGAATGAATTTGTCAGGGGACCACAAGACCATCTCTATCCACTCACTCCCCCTGCAGCTGCCTGCCACCAAGATGGTCATGACATCACGTCTAAAGAGGCACCAAGACCCTTGAAAGAAAAGACTCCAGGAGGGCATAACTCTGAGGACGTTGATGTCGAAGAAGGGCTTGTGGTTCTCCACTAGGTGGGAGGTTAGGACACAGCTTTGTCCTAGCCTGTCCTCAGAGCACAGGCTAGAGTTGAAAAACTCCCTGGGGCAGGTATTTAGGGTATGTAAAGAATCTAGAAAATCAGTGTTTAGTTCTGTACAGTAAGAACTGAACATTTGGGTGGGTGGATGAAGTCAAGGCCTCCTACCAAGCATTTAGGGCAGCGATAGGATTCCTGTTGGATCTGGTATTATCCAGTCAGCACTCAACTAACCTAGAAACATTTATAATCACAGCTTTGGATACATTTACTATTGATGAAATTGATGGCTATACTATCAGAGAGAGGAGCCTTGTGTGTACAAAGAGGCCTAAGCCAGAGTTCTGTTTTACAGCAGGCAGCCCA